>NC_060142.1:301937162-302578620 GCF_021461385.2 Schistocerca piceifrons | reverse complement strand
CGGTTGATAGTTTGTCCTGGAGGAACAGTCTTTATGCACGATGCCCCTATGTCAAAAAAGCAAATCAGCGTTGTTTTGATTTTTGATCTGCTCGTTGGCTTTTTTCGGTCGAGAAGATATCTCGGTGTGCCACTCCCCACTTTGCCGCCTTGTCTCTGGATCGTACTTAAAAATTCAGTATTCATCACCTGTGATCACATGGCTGAAACATTCATGGTCATTGGAAATCCTCTCAAGAACATCAACGCAAGTGTTGTTTTGATTGTTCTACTGCTCAGTTGTGAGGTTTTTTGGCTCTATTTTAGCACAATCCCTTCGTATTTTAACCGCCCTGTTAAAGTCTCAGAAACTTAGTCAGCGGGTGTCATAATTTAGAAATGAGAGTTAGTATGATTATCGCGTAATGAATAATTCACAGGAAGCGCCGTTGCGACACAGGCAAAGGTCAATTGTGGAAACTAAGCCATTAAATACTAAAAGTAACGTTACTAAGGAATAACCCAACTGACTACACAAAATAAGAGGGCACATACATTCGCGACTGACTGGTTCAAAATAAGAATTAATACTGTAAACGAAATGGGTCGTAAGTATAGTTACCTCGGTATAAACTTAGTTGTATGCGAACATACGATAGGGATAGAGGCCCGTACGTTCTAAGTACTATCATTGCCCGTGGCCTGGATAAAAGATTTGTGGTTAAAATGGATTTATTCATTTAAGAAAGAAAATAATCGGACCTCGTAATTAAATAAAAAGAAAGACTGCATGTTCTGAATGTCGCGGCAAATATGATCTAAATATTCAAATAGTGATTGGCGGCCACGAAGGGGAAGAGATGAACACATTCACGTACCTCTATTGTTGATCTGCACCGTGGTGAAGATCGTCGCCTCTATCTAAATGTTCCACACAAAATCAAAATAACAGTAACCTTCCAGAGTTACACGAGCTGGGATCCATGGTGTCGTAAATGAGAATGTCGTATTGTTTAGAAGTTGCTTCCATTATTTAGCATTATTTCACTAGTAATTAGACAGCACATCTTATCACCAGGACATGAGAACAACGAAAGGTAACTATTACTAAAACCAATATACGAAGAGCCCGGTCCTAGGCGCTTCAGCCTGGAACCGCGCGACCGCTACGATCGCAGGTTCGAATCCTGACTCGGGCATAGGTGTGTGTGATGTCCTTAGGTTAGTCAAGTTTAAGTGTGTGGTGTCACCGCCAGACACCACACTTGCTAGGTGGTAGCCTTTAAATCGGCCGCGGTCCGGTAGTATACGTCGGACCCGCGTGTCGCCACTGTCAGTGATTGCAGACCGAGCGCCGCCACATGGCAGGTCTAGAGAGACTTCCTAGCACTCGTCCCAGTTGTACAGCCGACTTTGCTAGGGATGGTTCACTGACAAATTACGTTCTCATTTGCCGAGACGATAGTTAGCACGTCATTTGCTACGACCTAGCAAGACGCCATTATCAGTTGCTATTGATCTTGTGATGCATGTACCGTCAGACCGATGTTCACCAATTATGGATTAAAGTTAAGTATTCCAGAAGCTACGTACCTATTTTGCTAGTCTCTATTCCTTTAACTGTTCCAGACCTCACGCCAGCCAGCGTGAGCTTAAACGCGTGCCTTTCGGCTTCCTCATAGTGGCTTGGCTGTCTTGCCAAGTCACAACAAAGTGGTTCTAAGTTCTAGGGGACTGATGACCTCAGATGTTAAGTCCCATAGTGTTCAGAGCTATTTGAACTATTTGAAACGAAGAGCGTAAATCTTATTTTGTCCGCCAGTGTTAAATACTTTTCAAATTAATCTTTGGTATAAGAGCCGAATTATGGTCTATACATTTATCAATAAGAAAAAATTATGAAGTTCCTTTACAGCAAGTGCAAAACGTCGCTCAAAATTTTATGTACTGTGAAGGTGTCACTCATCATAATTATTGTAAAACGTCGGTCTTTTCTCATAAGATCACTCGCACATTCGACATTTTCGTCGGTTATTAAATTTCAACTCTTACTGAGCGAGGCTCATCTTCAACGTCTTTTCAGCTTTCGAAAAATCATTTCTGCCAGCGAAAAGCTTGTGGTGTTGATAAGGAATGTTCCCCATAGGCCTGTTTCAACTTTTCAGAGGTCACACTCGCAGATTCCACAAGGTCATCGATTAAGGGAGGATGGGGAAGGACAGACTCAGCATACAGGAAAGTCAAAACAACCTTTGGTGACATTAAAAGCAACGGTGGTAACATTAAGAGTGCAACTGGAATTCCACTGTTAAATGCAGAGGAGAGAGCAGATAGGTGGAAAGAATTTATTGAAAGCCTCTATGAGGTTGAAGATTTGTCTGATGTGATAGAAGAAGAAACAGGAGTCGATTTAGAAGAGATAGGGGATCCAGTATTAGAATCGGAATTTAAAAGAGCTTTGGAGGACTTACGGTCAAATAAGGCAGAAGGTATAGATAACATTCCATCAGAATTTCTAAAATCATTGGGGGAAGTGGCAACAAAACGACTATTCACGTTGGCGTGTAGAATATATGACTCTGGCGACATACCATCTGACTTTCGGAAAAGCATCATCCACACAATTCCGAAGACGGCAAAAGCTAACAAGTGCGAGAATTATCGCACAATCAGCTTAACAGCTCATGCATCGAAGCTGCTTAGAAGAATAATATACAGAAGAATGGAAAAGAAAATTGAGAATGCGCTAGGTGACGATCAGTTTGGCTTTAGGAAAAGTAAAGGGACGAGAGAGGCAATTCTGACGTTACGGCTAATAATGAAAGCAAGGTTAAAGAAAAATCAAGACACTTTCATAGGATTTGTCGACCTGGAAAAAGCATTCGACAATATAAAATGGTGCAAGCTGTTCGAGATTCTGAAAAAAGTAGGGGTAAGCTATAGGGAGAGACGGGTCATATACAATATGTACTACAACCAAGAGGGAATAATAAGAGTGGACGATCAAGAACGAAGTGCTCGTATTAAGAAGGGTGTAAGACAAGGCTGTAGCCTTTCGCCCCTACTCTTCAATCTGTACATCGAGGAAGCAATGATGGAAATAAAAGAAAGGTTCAGGAGGGGAATTAAAATACAAGGTGAAAGGATAGCAATGATACGATTCGCTGATGACATTGCTATCCTGAGTGAAAGTGAAGACGAATTAAATGATCTGCTGAACGGAATGAACAGTCTAATGAGTACACAGTATGGTTTGAGAGTAAATCGGAGAAAGACGAAGGTAATGAGAAGTAGTAGAAATGAGAACAGCGAGAAACTTAACATTGATGATCACGAAGGCAATGAAGTTAAGGAATTCTGCTACTTAGGCAGTAAAATAACCAATGACGGACGGAGCAAGGAGGAATTCAAAAGCAGACTCTCTAGGGCAAAAAAAGGCATTTCTGGCCAAGAGAAGTCTACTAATATCAAATACCGGCCTTAATTTGAGGAAGAAATTTCTGAGGGTGTACGTCTGGAGTACAGCATTGTATGGTAGTGAAACATGGACTGTCGGAAAACCGGAACAGAAGAGAATCGAAGCGTTTGAGATGTGGTGCTATAGACGAATGCCGAAAATTAGGTGGACTGATAAGGTAAGGAATGAGGAGGCTCTACGCAGAATCGGAGAGGAAAGGAATATGTGGAAAACACTGATAAGGAGAAGGGTCAGGATGATAGGACATCTGCTAAGACATGAGGGAATGACTTCCATGGTACTAGAGGGAGCGGTAGAGGGCAAAAACTGTAGATGAAGACAGAGATTGGAATACGTCAAGCAAATAATTGAGGACGTAGGTTGCAAGTGCTACTCTGAGATGAAGAGGTTAGCACAGAAAAGGAATTCGTGGCGGGCCGCATCAAACCAGTCAGTAGACTGATGACCAAAAATAAAAAAAAAGAAGGGGAAGGAAGTCGGCCGTGCCCTTTCAAAGGACCCACTCCGGCATTTAGTCGAAGCGATTTACGGAAGTCACGAAAAACTTTAATCAAGATGGCATGACGCGAGTTTGATGCGTCGTCCTCCCGAATGCGAGTCAAGTGTGCTAACCACTGCGCCACATCGCTCGGTTATCATGAAACGCATCGTTGCCACGGTGGACGGCACCGACGAATGGAGGTTCGTCTGACCCTCTGCCCTGTGTTTCTTGTGTGGTGCAGGCTGTAAGCAGTAAGATTCTCCGGTATTCATGTCGGGAACAAGCCGAGGTGGTTTTGCTGTACGGCCAAGCAGATGATCGAGAGGCAGCACGGCTATACCCAAACAAGCACCTTCACAGATACCAAACATAATATTTCAAGGCCTTTTTGGGTGTTTGTGTGAGCATGGGTCCTTTCAGACAGTCGATCGTGCAGCGACATACTGATTTTCCGTTACATGTTGAGTGGACATCCTTCCGATCCGATGCTTGCATCTTTGAGCATCCACCTGCATTTTATTGTCCGAAAGTAGGCTACAGATATTACGCTGACACCATCCTGTATTAGACGGCGCACATATTCCTCATTTTTAGAGCTGCAGGGATTTACAATGCAAACCAAGCGGGTCATCACACTTCCAAAAAATGTATGTGACTCATTCGTAAAAACTAGCAACTTACTCAGAGTTACACAGTTCAAATCGAGATGCGTAGTTTCAGAGCAGTTAAAATGTATTTGAAATCAGTGTACTTCCTCACTATGTAAAATGCTTAGGTTATGTCTATGTGCCACCGAATATACGCAATTTATGTTTTACCAGACGCGTTTCGTCTCATTTTATTGAGGTATCTTTAGTGGCAGTACGTTTTGTTTTCTGCTCATGTACTGTGTGTTCTGTTGATGATACTATTCTGCATACACCACTAACAATCACAGCAGCATACCTACTGTTCTACGATGATAATGCTGCAGCTCTTTAAGTCACCTACTCTTACACTGCGTTGTAATTTTAAAGTATTCATGCTAAATGTACCTTTAAAAGTTTCACCATTTTTAAGATTCTTGTAGAAAGTGTAGTACGTATTTCCGCACTCTCACAACCAGTAATGATAGTAATATTTCCTCTTAACTATTAGTTTTCTTACTTTACTGATGCTTGATGACCTTTCTTCTGGTTGTCTGGTAGACACGAAAACCACTCTGATGGTCGACATCATTAGATTAATTTCAGTTGTCTGATTAGGACAGTGTTATTACGCGCACTACTTTCTTGTTTGCAAGGTACCTTGCTCAAGATTTCTTGGTTTTTGGATAACGTGGTTGCCCTTTCATCGTCATTTACAAAATTGAGCTTTAGAAATAGTGTGAAAGAAAGGGTTTCATGAAGCTGAAAACACCGAAGAAGAAAATATAAAAACTAGGTTTACTGAAGTGATGCCTAAATCTCCATTTGTACTTGGAAAATGAATGACGTATTCTGTTTTCTCCATGTTAAATGCTTCGTGATGAGGTACGGGGAAATCTGATTTATTGATGTCAGTTTTCTTAATCATTTAACTGCTACGAACGTTGACTGTTCGTCGTTATATTTCACTTCAAGTTGCACACAGCATAATTTTTACAAAACGGTGTATGTTCTCTGTATTGATCACTCCGACGGGAAACACTGGAACGATGGACAAGTGCTTGCTAGATGCGATGAGAATAAAGCTGGTAGCAAACATTTGCAGAAGCAGTTATAATTATAGGCAGAAACTTACTGAGAACTGTGAGAAGCACTAAGAACACATAATCGCTATCGATCCTGTATCCCATCTGTGAAGCATGAAGGACGTAACATAGCGAAGAAGAGTTATGTACGGAATGGTAGAAAATCAGTGGAGTACCTCAACGATACTCGGTGGAATACACCTACACCTAACGTTTATCACGCAAATTTCAAGGCCAGAAATGTCTTTCTGTGTTATTTAGAGGAAAAGACTGTAAAGCTACAATGTTTGGAGTATCGTAGCGAGACTCATCTCCACATAGAGCCTTGTTTAAGAGCAGAAATGAGAATTTCCCGCCGGTTTCCAAAGTGGGAGCGGTCGGCTTACGAAACACAGAATATCATTAAAACTTCCAGCGCAGCTTCGGGTCTGCTCCACAGGGCAGGCTGTTCGCCAGTGGTTGCTGTTTATTCAGGAAAGACTTTTCTGAGTTTTCTGGGTTCATTTCTGCGAAACCGGACCTGCAAGACTCCCAGAACGCCCTATTTACACTACACGTAAATTGCTTGTGAAGAGCAAATTCGCCCTAAGCTACATGTTAAATTGTGTGGATGCTAATTTTCCAGTTTTTACGTTATGGGTACTATCTCGATGTCGGAACTTAACCATAAAAGTTGGCAGAAGTTCATCAAGACGGTTGTTTAATTGTCTCTCACCTCTGATAATAGTTAACAGTTTTATTAAATACGTGATAGCCCTTTGATTTAATTCTTTGGTTACAAAAGCATCGCGAAATAATCAAAGAATTCTTCAAAAAGGTATTATTCTCATGAGATTATCAAGTGATAGTCTCGTACAATGTATGGTTTTCAAGTGATCAAAGCATGACCGAGTTGGAAACTCAGTGCTAAAAGGGACGCCAGTGGGGCAGTCGGAAGGTAATGACGGCCACAGAAGGATGGAAAGGAGAAATAGATCGGAGAGTCAACAGGGAATGGCCAGTAGAAAGTGTGTTCTCAGAACTGACAAAAATTATCGTCTGTAAAAACTATCGCGATGTTGTAAGAAAGGCGCTAGTATCTCGGTTGCATAATAATCAAAGTAGTGCTTTCTTTTCATTGTCCTCCGAATGTCTAAAATGACTGACAAAGATGGCACAGTCGGTAGTAGCATTGTACATTAATAGTTAGTGCAGAGAGCATAAGTGATTAATATAAGGGCTTCTAAGTTAACATAATCATCTTCCAGCGAATATCGTGACGAAAATTTGCAGTGATGTCACTGTGGGCTTCTTAGTTAACATAATCATCTTCCATCGAATATCGTGACGAAAATTTGCAGTGACGTCACTGTGATGGCCCCCCCATGAACCATGGACCTTGCCGTTGGTGGGGAGGCTTGCGTGCCTCAATGATACAGATAACCGTACCGTAGGTGCAACCACAACGGAGGGGTATGTGTTGAGGGGCCAGACAAACGTGTGGTTCATGAAGAGGGGCAGCAGCCTTTTCAGTAGTTGCAGGGGCAACAGTCTGGATGATTGACTGATCTGGCCTTGCAACACTAACAAAAACAGCCTTGCTGTGCTGGTACTGCGAACGGCTGAAAGCAAGGGGAAACTACAGCCGTAATTTTTCCCGAGGGCATGCAGCTTTACTGTATGGTTAAATGTTGATGGCGTCTCCTTGGGTAAAATATTCCGGAGGTAAAATAGTCCCCCATTCGGGTCTCCGGGCGGGGACTACTCAGGAGGACGTCGTTATCAGGAGAAAGAAAACTGGCGTTCTATGGATCGGAGCGTGGAATGTCAGATCCCTTAATCGGGGAGGTAGGTTAGAAAATTTAAAAAGGGAAATGGATAGGTTAAAGTTAGGTATAGTGGGAATTAGTGAAGTTCGGTGTCAGAAGGAACAAGACTTCTGGTCAGGTGAATACAAGGTTATAAATACAAAATCAAATAGGGGTAATGCAGGAGTAGGTTTAATAATGAATAAAAAAATAGGAGTGCGGGTAAGCTACTACAACCAGCATAGTGAACGCATAATTGTGGCCAAGATAGACACGAAGCCCATGCCTACTACAGTAGTACAAGTTTATATGCCAACTAGCTCTGCAGATGACGAAGAAATTGAAGAAATGTATGATGAGATAAAAGAAATTATTCAGGTAGTGAAGGGAGACGAAAATTTAATAGTCATGGGTGACTGGAATTCGAGCGTAGGAAAAGGGAGAGAAGGAAACATAGTAGGTGAATATGGATTGGGGGTACGAAATGAAAGAGGAAGCCGTCTGGTAGAATTTTGCACAGAGCATAACTTAATCATAGCTAACACTTGGTTCAAGAATCATAAAAGAAGGTTGTATACAGGGAAGAATCCTGGAGATACTAAAAGGTATCAGATAGATTATATAATGATAAGACAGAGATTTAGGAACCAAGTTTTAAATTGTAAGACATTTCCAGGGGCAGATGTGGACTCTGACCACAATCTATTGGTTATGAACTGTAGATTAAAACTGAAGAAACTGCAAAAAGGTGGGAATTTAAGGAGATGGGACCTGGATAAACTAACTAAACCAGAGGTTGTACAGAGTTTCAGGGAGAGCATAAGGGAACAATTGAAAGGAATGGGGAAAAGAAATACAGTAGAAGAAGAATGGGTAGCTCTGAGGGATAAAGTAGTGAAGGCAGCAGAGGATCAAGTAGGTAAAAAGACGAGGGCTAGTAGAAATCCTTGGGTAACAGAAGGAATATTGAATTTAATTGATGAAAGGAGAAAATATAAAAATGCAGTAAATGAAGGAAACAAAAGGGAATACAAACGTCTCAAAAATGAGATCGACAGGAAGTGCAAAATGGCTAAGCAGCGATGGCTAGAGGACAAATGTAAGGATGTAGAGGCTTATCTCACTAGGGGTAAGATAGATACTGCCTACAGGAAAATTAAAGAGACCTTTGGAGAAAAGAGAGCCACTTGCATGAATATCAAGAGCTCAGATGGAAACCCAGTTCTAAGCAAAGAAGGGTAAGCAGAAAGGTGGAAAGAGTATATAAAGGGTCTATACAAGGGCGATATACTTGAGGACAATATTATGGAAATGGAAGAGGATGTAGATGAAGATGAAATGGGAGATACGAAACTGCGTGAAGAGTTTGACAGAGCACTGAAAGACCTGAGTCGAAACAAGGCCCCGGTAGTAGACAACATTCCATTAGAACTATTGACGGCCTTGGGAGAGCCAGTCCACACAAAACTCTACCATCTGGTGAGCAAGATGTATGAGACAGGCAAAATACCCTCAGACTTCAAGAAGAATATAATAATTCCAATCCCAAAGAAAGCAGGTGTTGACAGATGTGAAAATTACCGAACTATCAGTTTAATAACTCACAGCTGCAAAATACTAACGCGAATTCCTTACAGACCTCGGGGAAGATCAGTTTGGATTCCGTAGAAATGTTGGAACACGTGAGGCAATACTGACCCTACGACTTATCTTAGAAGAAAGATTAAGGAAAGGCAAACCTAGGTTCCTAGAATTTGTAGACTTAGAGAAAGCTTTTGACAATGTTGACTGGAATGCTCTCTTTCAAATTCTAAAGGTGGCAGGGGTAAAATACAGGGAGCGAAAGGCTATTTATGATTTGTACAGAAACCAGATGGCAGTTATAAGAGTCGAGGGGTATGAAAGGGAAGCAGTGGTTGGGAAGGGAGTGAGACAGGGTTGTAGCCTATGCTCGATGTTATTCAATCTGTATATTGAGGTAGCAGTAAAGGAAACAAAAGAAAAATTTGGAGTACGTATTAAAACCCAGGGTGAAGGAATAAATACTTTGAGGTTCGCCGATGACATTGTAATTCTGTCAGAGACAGCAAAGGACTTGGAAGAGCAGTTGAACGGAATGGACAGTGTCTTGAAAGGAGGATAAAAGATGAACATCAACAAAAGCAAAACGAGGATAATGGAATGTAGTCGAATTAAGTCGGGTGATGCTGAGGGAATTAGATTAGGAAAGGAGACACTTAAAGTAGTAAAGGAGTTTTGCTATTTGGGGAGCAAAATAACTGATGATGGTCGAAGTAGAGAGGATATAAAATGTAGACTGGCAATGGCAAGGAAAGCGTTTTCGAAGAAGAGAAATTTGTTAACATCGAATATAGATTTGTCAGGAAGTCATTTCTGAAAGTGTTTGCTTGGAGTGTAGCCATGTATGGAAGTGAAACATGGACGATAAATAGTTTGGACAAGAAGAGGATAGAAGCTTTTGAAATGTGGTGCTACAGAAGAATGCTGAATCTTAGATGGGTAGATCACATAACTAATGAGGAGGTATTGAATAGGATTGGGGAGAAGAGAAGTTTGTGGCACAACGTGACTAGAAGAAGGGATCGGTTGGTAGGACATGTTCTGAGGCATCAAGGGATCACAAATTTAGCATTGGAGGGCAGCGTGGAGGGTAAAAATCGTAGAGGGAGACCAAGAGATGGATACACTAAGCAGATTCAGAAGGATGTAGGCTGTAGTAGGTACTGGGAGATGAAGAAGCCTGCACGGGATAGAGTAGCATGGAGAGCTGCATCAAACCAGTCTCAGACGGAAGTCCACAACAACAACAACAACAACACTGTGATGGGAGCGGCGAACTCAACCAGAGCTATGATGACATAGGTGAAATAGCACATACTCCGGAAACGATCACTTTAGGCACTGAGAGTGTGAAAATCGGATACAGTATTCAAGAATAGACACTCCATGTCGTAGATTCTTTTACTACTATTACAATGTCAATCTTTGTAAGCTGAATTCTTCTTCCGTTGGTTTGTGTCTGAATAAAACAATTTTTAAGTGTAGGTCCACCTTGATACAATTATGTTCATTTGATTCGCCAAAATAGTTTCAGTGAAGTGCCACCATTTTCAGTTGGTTTCTTTATTTAAAGAATGAAAATTTTCATCATTACATTACATTACAAGAACTGTTGATACATGTTTATTTATTTACTTGCTACAGTACTTCTACGCCCATTATCTGGAATCCAATGCTCGTCACATTTTCACATAGCTACAGAAAGTTGTATGCAACTGTTATTAACATTCACTTCAATATTTGTAATTTAAGCATATTTAATAAGTAATGAAAATCTTTTGTAGAAATTACTTCCGGTATCGATGTGTACATGGTGATATTCATTCACTGACTCACAGTATTCACTTGAGCATTGTCAGTTACAACTGGGTTTCTCTTAGACTCCAAATATTTTCTAAGTTATCTCGCAGTTATGTTACTAGCTATCTCGTTAAACAGATGCCATTTGTCTTTGTCTTCAACAATGTCAGTGTACCAATGCCAGTTAGCCGAATCCTAAAAATCTTCGTAGTTCGCACATTCCAGTACAGTATGGGCTGGTATACCAATGTATGATGAGCCAGAATATTGCGACAACCAATCTACTATCGATATAAACACGTATAGGCGATAGTAGGATCACCTAGCAAGGAATGACTGCTAGTCAGAAACACGCACGCTGCATGTCGTATAAGTGAGCGTGCTGTCTGAGTGTAGAAAGGCGAAGGCGCGTGATCTGAGTTTGACCGAGGGCGGATTGTGATGACCCTGAGGCTCGGCACGAGCATTCTGGAAAGTGCACGGCCTGTCGGGTATTGGAAGAGTGCTGTGGTGAGTGTCTTCAACACGTGGTGAAACAGGGTGAAACCACGTGCAGTCGTCGTGGGGTTGGGCAGCCATTACAGACAGGGCAGACTGGTAAAAGAGGGAAGGCGGCGAACTGTGGCGGAACTATTATCAGACTTTATTGCTGGGCAGAGTATAACTGTGCATGAACACACAGTGCATAGAATACTCCTAACAATGGGTCTCCGCACCGACTACCCATGCATGTGCCAATATTAACATCATTACATCGCCAATTACGACTGAAATGGGCACGTGACTATTGGCACTGGACGTTGGTGCAGTGGCAGAGCGCTGCATGGTCTGATGAATCCTGACAGCTTCTTCATGAACAGCTCCATCACACCTTTACGGCAGGGCGGAGGCAAGCTGGCGGCAGCTTAGGGAAGCATTCACCTGGGCATCCATGGTTCCGGTGGAGGACCATGACAGGGAAGGAGTATAGTACAGTGGTTGTAGACCACGTACGCCCCTTTATCACCATCATGTTTCCTGACAGCAGTGGCAAGCCCAGGAGTATGTAGTGGTTTGAGAAACACAGTGGTCAGATCCAGTTGATCTGCTGCCCCCCCCCCCCTTCGCCGCACCACCCCCCCCCTCCTACCCCTCCAAAACTCGCCAGATCTGAACCCGATCGAACACATCTGGGACGTGATTGAATGTGACGTCAGAGCTCGTCGTCCCCCTACGTGGAATTTACGGGAGTTAGGTGACTGGTGTAAGCAGATGTGCCACCAACTTCCTCCAGTGACCGGTCAAAGCCCCATTACTTCCTCGCTAAGACACGTCGCCACTGTTATCCGAGCTAAAGATGGACATACCGGCTATGAGGTAGGTGGTCGTAGAGTCCTGGTTGATCACTGTATCTGTAAGACGTTTCTTTCTTCTGTATCAATATTCCATGGGCTGTCAGACACTAAAACATGTGCATACATGGAGTTAAATGGCTCATAAGTACCCTGTCCTTGATGTTCTGAAATGTGCCATACATCCTGCGACCTTTCGTGATAGTGTCTCAGTCTCTTTGCTACTCACACACTTTCCAGAATTTTAATTCTTCTTTGGTTGTTATTTACTGACCCGAGAAGATTCCCTTTGTGAAACCATTAGACACAAATGTTGTCGGAAAACTCTATGACAGTAATAAGAATTGCGTCTTGATTGAATCTAAGCTGTTGTGCGGAGATCTTAAAGTCAATGGTGCTCAGTCTGACAAACTTGCGCATAATTTTGGTAGATTTATGTCATATCTGAGATATATGTGTGCGTAAGTTACGCTTCTCGTCTAGTTGGAGCTGTGTCAGCTCCGATCGATATTGCGCATGGTCCTACTCTTTTACTGTTAACAAGCAACGACTTCGAGTGTCGCGCCACAGCGGGCGTGCATATAGAGTTTTGAGCCTTTTACAGATGTACCAGGCTCGCGTGGTGGAGTCTTGGTCCGGCTGTCAACATACAGGGTTGTGGCTAGCCACTCGAGTGACGTCTCCACTCCGAGAGGACAAGCTGAGTGGGCGCCTTCAGACTGTGCGTAGCCGGGTGCATCACGTCAGCATCGGGGCCCATGTGAGTGTGCGGACAGCAGGCAGAGGAATCGAAGGCGTTGCAGGCTATGGCCAGAGGAAGGCAGGTGTACCAGTGGCCACTTGGGACAGCCCTCGCTCAACCAAAAGAACTAAACTTGGAGTACACGTTTCATGACATTGCCCATTGCTGTGAGCTGGTGCCACAAAGCTGACCTTAACATATATTCCAGTCTGTCTAGTGCTGTTTGCCAGACTTTGTTTTCTGCTGAGTTACAGTCAGTTTCTCCTTGGTGTTTGTTCCTAAACTTCTAAACAGTGGATTATTTATGATTTCATGTTAAATGGTTTTCTCACATTTATTTGTTCTTGTGATCATGGGTCGGAATGAAATGTTTATGCCTGAAAGTTGAAATTATTCATTTACTAGTTTGTGTGCTAGGATGGATGGGAAGAATTGCTTTGTATGTTTCAATTGGTCTGATCTTGCTTAGCGAGTTTGTTTGGTTCTAAGCTTTTATTAAAGGTGATACCAGGTAACTCGTCTCAGTTGACACTACCTTTGCTCAGTTCTGACTAGGCCTCGTTCTACAGCACTGTCTTTTGCAGGTTGTATTACGCTTATACCAGATTTACCAAAACTTGTTGTTGTTGGTTAACTATTCAAAAGTTAACAGCTGTTGTCATCAGATGCAAACACTATTCCATAATTTTGTTATTACTTGTGGTGGATTAAATTATTTATTAATATTTCGAAATGTTATTTTACATATAGTCCTTACTGTGCGGAATGTAACGTGTATTTTGAGGAACTTGAAAGAGAAGCCCGCTTTTATGAAATGGCTATAGTTTATTGTTAAATATATTTTATTTATATGTTTTAGAAGTACCAGTGACTGCGTTATTTGGACAGATCCTGTAGGACGGCGCGTCCACTACTGTGGAATTGTCCTGGGTTTGAGTCTTCCTCACATTCGCATCATTTGACAAGTAAATTAATTGTGCGTCTGCTGGCATTTATAATAGTATAGATATTTTTTACTTGTGCACAGTGCTGGTTTATTTAAATACAATTTTTTGTGCGAATGATGTTTATTTGAGGGCCTGGTCCTACTACTTCCCAAGAAACTTGCTCTATGCCCTTTTCACAAGTATATACCCACATATTTACATACATCAGTGCATCTCGACATATATCAGTGCATCTCGCCAGAGTTCCCCTAATTCTCAGAGTTGAATTCCACGAGTGGGCCTTTCTGCCTTTGAGCAGCAGATAGGATTTGCTGCGATTTATAATTTATTATTTAAGCAGCAGTTTTACATTTGAGCAAGCGTGTAACACTCTTTTGTTTCCAGTCTGGCTCTTGAGTTCTCTGCCCTCTATTCTATTTAGACGAAGATTATTTTCAAGACTTTTATGCATTTCTGCTAGTTCCTGTTGCATATCTACAGTCCTTTGAGGAAAATTTCAGATTCTCTATACATTGCACATTATCCGATGATTTGGCTACGTTACTGCCGATGCCACTGGATAAGGCGTTTTAACCTCCGAAAGGGGACACCATATTTTTTCTATATCTTTCATCGTTCTTATTTGCGCAGGTGCTGATTACATCATCTTGCACGGTCTCTTCACAGAAGAAAGTTCTTACGTTAACAGTTTGTATCCCATACCTGTGATTTACACCTCGAGCTACCGGTTCGTTAGAATTTTTCCTAAACCGTTTTGTCACTTTTGTATATCGGGGATTCGGTTTGCATTGAACCTCGCTCAATGCATTGTATTTTCTGTTCATAATGATTAGAGATGAATAGTTAAAGGGCACCCGGACTAGCCACGCACTAAACATGATCCGTGTCACATTCTGCTCCTCGTTAACGTAGGATTTTAGCCATTGTCCGACTATGCCTTCTCTACTCATTATGCTGGGATGCTCATTTTGGTTTTTCGTCGCTGTAGTGCACGCCGCTAATTTCAGTCGCTCATTGAAGGAGATTTCTTCTTTTCGTGTTTGCAATTATTTCTTTCTTTCAGTGTAGTTTTCAGAACCGTAAATTGATTTCCAAAATTAACTACAGGAGTGTTACTCGCCGTAGTCGTGTTCCGAGATTTTTCTTTGCAGCACCATTTTGTACGTGGCACGTTCACTTCAAGGGTTCGAACATTTCTTACCTCTAATCGTGCAAGGTATGCATGCGCTGTGGTGGCATTTTATTACTGGGGTAGCCTTTCTTTAAGTGGTCAGCTTCATTACAGTGAACGTAAAATGTATGTCTCTATTTTACAAAATGTGTTTAACGGCTAACGATTTCTTGACTTACATTGGTCTGTAGCATATGTGAAATATATACAAGATTAACAAGAGCTTCCTAGTTCTTAGGGTGACCTACTCCATGTGATGTACATACATTTTTCCCCTGGGACCTGTCCTGAATTTTAACTTAACTTGACTGTTCAAATCCCGTGTCTCCAGATCTTCCTCGAGATTTCCCATGTGATAGTGGGTACAGCATACGTGGCCGTAAGTTGGTACCTCTTTTTCGGAGGATTGCATGTTGCATCTCGACGTTTTTTAATTTCCTCCATTATTTTACAACAGTTTTCGCTAGAATCTACTTCTACTATTACGACATTGCTTGCAGAGCGAACACCTTTAATTTTCACGCGGTCTCTACGGCGATTTACTGTGTCTGTGAAGCGTTTCTCAGTTACACTGGCACCCTGCTCATTTTCTGTTTTGATGAAAAGGGCATTTGCAGACTTTGCAGTAGCCATTTGGATTTTGGTGGTAGCTGCTAACGTTTTTTTAACTGGGGGGAGCTGTCTGAATTATTATATGTTGTACTGTTTAGTACCAGAGACATTTACAAGTAATCTTTTAGTACCTTGCTGCTTAACAGTCATTGCATTATGCACTGTCATATTTCGCTTAGCCCAGATAAATGCACATGCAGCGTAATTACAAGCACTTGGAAACTAACCATTATTGCCCCACACAGTAGTGCCTACGTCTACATTGGAAAACGGTTATACTGGATAACTTTTATCGTGGAAAATGGTTACTTGGAAAATGATTGGACTGGAGAATTATTACACTGGCAAATGATTACAATGGGAACGGTTAAAGAGGAAAATGCTGCTATATGGGCAACTTGTCACAGATTTTCTATAACATGGAGGCCAACTTCTTACGGGTTCACTGTAACATTTGGCAACATGTTACAGTTTTGCAACATGCGTGTTAGCCTCAGTAGCTGACACCCCCAGTAGCTGATATGAGCTGCACAGTCAGCAACTGGAGTTCAATACAACTATAAGATTTATTAGGTGACACCTACTGTCAACTATCAGCTTCTGGTTTTGGATTACTATATCAGACCTGAATGACTACTTCTTTATGTCAACTACCACTGCCCTATCTGCTTAGAATTATCAGCAGAAGATGATAAACGTTTTGTTCTGCAAGATAAAAGGAATAATCACTGTGGTGTTTGGTGACTCAAAGTGGATAGCTGTAAGCATGGCTTGGCTGACTTTGATAGTGGCTTTAGAGACAAGTTTCTGACGAATTTAGACATTTTTATAACACTATTTGCTTTGGAATTTCTCGTCAAAAAGTGCAATTTAAGCTGTATGTGAGATCATCAGCAGTGCTTACATACATTTTGTAATGTTATAGAACTAATTGTTATGTGTTTTGATGAATTTTACGTGTGGAACAAAGCTTGAACTATGCTCTTTTGTTAAACTACATAATTTAGTCTGTAGTGCCAATAAGTGACCAAAGTGTATTTCATTATGCAATACAGATGGTTCTGAAGTGGAAATATTTAAGTTGAAGGTCCACTATTATTGAAATGTGTGGTAAAAAATCGAACTTTGGTCGTCAACAAGTGTTGCTCAACTTTAGTTTTATCAGTGGTGTCAATGTACAAGCTACGTGTACTTTTTAAATAATATAGAACAATTAACTTACAACAGTAGTGCCAAGTGTGTTTTTTTTGTCGTAAACTTACAGATTTTGAGAAATAATGCCATTTTATTTTGGTGCAAAGTTGGAATTTTCGTTTGCATTGGGAGACCTGTAATTATATTTGCATACAATAATAATTTGTGCATGTGCTTTTTCCCTCTCTCTCTCTCTCTCTCTCTTTCGCGCGCGCACTGTCTATGTGTGGGTGTGAGACTTTTCATGTAAGTGTTATTTCACTATTATCTTTGGCTACATTCCATTTCTGCCTTGTTCCACCTCCATCTTTAATCACCTTGTTTCGTTTGTATGCATTTTGTATTATGAAATCTCCGTCTACTTTACGAAAACAGAAGTTTGGATGTTACATCATAAAAGAACTTATCCCTTCTTTCCTAAAAATTTGTTTGGTTACTTTCTTTGTCTTTTAGCTATGTTGTTTTTTAGTTTACATCTGTTGATTAGATTTGTGGTATTATTCAGTAGTCCAGTACGGGAACGTTTAGGAATGAAAGTTACTTCTAACGTCAAAATTTAGGGATTGTGTCGTGTCACCTATTGTTAAGCGTGGACTGCGCTATTGGTATGTCAGAATGAAGTGCAGGTTCCACACTGCAGTGGTGATCGTGACTGGAGTCAAAACAGTGCCCCGTCAGTAAAACATCCGTGGCTAAGAAAGTAGTTTATTCATAACAGTTACAGTGACAGAAACTACGCTGGAGGTGAGGTTAATGACCTCTTGTATTCAGCTATAATCACAGCAGCCGGAACCTACTGGCAGCGAAATCTCTCAGCAGTGGTTGGCTGCTTCATCAGGGAATGTAAGCGGTCTTCAACTTGTTGTCTTCTTATGGTATGGTATCAACTGCACCACTCAGCGTGCTGTACACAACTGAGCACTTCTGAGCGTTCAGACTGAGGGCTTAAATTGTGAGGTACACATAGTATGTGAGCCTGACTGGTTACCACTACTATGGCAGCAGTTCGAGGAACTGTCGTGCGTAATCGTTGGAAACTATATCTTCATTTGTCCTGGTTTTCCTGTCTGTTTAGCTCTCCCATATGCTCTCTTGGTACCGGAATGTGTCACTCTTTGGCTTTCAGAGACGCTGGCGACATCTTCCGCATCGTCAGTGTACTGAATCAGTATTCTTCTGTACTGCTGAATACCTACTGTTGCTGTGTAGTAGCTATTTATCGAGCTGGCAGATGTGTCTCTCCACATAATGTTCTTCTACCGAATCAACACATTAGCAGTTCATTACCCTCGGCTAAGCTTTGGTGCAACAGCAGTGTGTAAAAGTTCTATAGAGCCTTGACACCATAGTGGTAAATATTGCATAGTACATTCGAAGTTCTTTTGGTACATAGCACCGAGTAGACCTGAATAATTTGTAATGAAAAGCAGTAACAGCCCATCGGTATCATCGATTCTATTTTCTTACTGTGCAGCGTAATGCGTGGTGCTTGCTAACATGAAACATTACCGCAAAACTTGCAGAAACATTAGGTAATAATATTTCGTTCTATGAACCACCAGTAACAGCATCATGTTGAAATGCAAACAGCTTTGTGTATTTTAGACATGGAGATACCAATGTTACAATATCTCAGAGCAATTTAGATGTGTATATATTTAATTTGAGGGTTCATTGTGCCTTACACCATGTATGACTTAAAAATGGAATTAATTACATTTTTTGTTTAGCTGGCAGTAATTAAGGCTGCTTATTTGTCTGTGTGATAGTCTGCTTCGCACAGTATTTAAGCCAACATGCGTTTTCTGCAGATATAAGCTTGCTCATATTAGTTTTATTACATCGCCAAATTTAGGCTTAGCATGGAATGACAGCTGCGTGTTTAGCATGTTATTTTTAGCCAAATGTGCTCTGTAACTATTTAGACATGAAAATAGTATTGGCGCACTTAACTTGAGGGTTCACATTCACGTTTTAAGTAGGATTTTTTACAGATATAAGTGAGTGTGGAAGTAAGATTGTGACAATTGATATAAACACTGCCTTTTTTTGCAGACATTTTGGACATAAAATAACATTCTGACAATTCGCAAGCATAGTAGAACATTGTAAATCTGGAAAAAAAATATATGGGTCCGCTGTGTCTTATACCAATATAATCGAACTTTGGACGTTCGCAAGTGCTACTTTTATCTGTAAGATCGTGGCACAAACATTGTGTGTGTGTGTGTGTGTGTGTGTGTGTGTGTGACTGTGTGTTTAACGTATTTTAGATGCGCAAATACTGCTAGCTACAGCTTTCACGTAACTTCAAAATACCTTTGAAGATGACGTAAAAGAATTCAGATCTTTCAGATACTTATGAGTACAGCCAACCAAGTTGTTCTGGGACTACAATGCGATTGCCTGTTTCGTTTCAGTGGCCTGTAATGGACTGAGATGTGTTTGGCTGTTTCGTTTTGATGTCTGTCACTGTTTCAAGAAATGAGGTACGACTTCTTGGAATGTGAATGACGTCACATGATGATGACATCTTAGGTAACGGGGACATGACAAATCATGTGATAAATAAGGGGCGTGGCTTATCCCCATCTTGGATTTTTGAATTTTCTGCCACAGCCAGTGACTGCAGTGTTGTTTAGCAATGCTGTGCGTCAGGTTCGCTGTAGATCTATTACTAGATTGCAGTTATAAAGGTGTTTGCGGGAAAGACCGTTTTCCCAAAGGAAACACGAGTAAATTTCATTTGTGTACTGACACACCGTAGAACTGTTTCCATGTTACCCCACGTTGTATCTTACAACAGAACGAATTTAATCAACGTCCACGTACAGATGATGTAATAAAATACGGATTCTGATAGAGATTCTCAGTTAATTACAAATGTAGTCTACTAGTGATTTCCTTTTGTCCCTGTCAGAAAAAAAAAGGTTCAAATGACTCTGAGCACTATGGGACTCAACAGCTGGGGTCATCAGTCCCCTAGAACTAAACTAAGGACATCACACACATCCATGCTCGAGGCAGGAGTCGAACCTGCGACCGTAGCGGTCGCGCGGTTCCAGACTGAAACGCCTAGAACCACTCGGCCACCCCGGCCGGCTGTCCCTGTTAGATAAAGAGCGTCAGAGTCTAGAATATACTAAGTAAAGAACGCATATTCACTGTCTTCTTTAGCACTTTTTTCTGATCACATTATTTTTCTAATTCAGGTGTATTTTATAAGATAGATATAGAGCATTTTGATCGCAGTGCTACAGTCAAGCCGAGATTAGGTCCGTGTAGCATACCTAAGTATGCTTCCTGGGATCAAAGGGCTTAAATGAGAAATCCGCTCTGCTGCAGAGTAACGTCTCGTCGGAGGCACTGCAACGCTTGCTCACTGCACGAGAATTATGAGACAGCTCGTGTGGCGCAGGAGCCGTGGAGCTGTGTTCCTGCAGTAGTCCCGCCGCTGTTTCCAGACGCCACTCAGGTACACATCGTCTCTCACCGGTATTTATCTTCAGCACCCTGGAGGACGCTGCTATATTCCTCGAAATCTCCATGGCCAAAGCAAATCGCTTCTCCGTGCTTCTGCGAGGTATATTTATCAAGAGTGATGCATTTCACATAGCACTTACTGACTAAAGACAGACGTGGGGAGGCCTCGGTTTTTAACCGGTGCAAAAGTTTTATGAAAACTCAGATTAACCGTACAGGCGAACAATGGCAAACGTCAGAGGTACTCTCGACACATCCCCATTTGGCAAAACATTAGTACTGAACACTAATTTCCTGGAGAATGCGTAACTCTGAAAATTAAAAATGAGGATCTGGTCATGAACAATTCGTGTATCAGACTGGGAGAGAACCTATATTCTCCGTAAGAACATTTGCAGCTCCAAATCTCGTTTCTTCAACTCTTTAGCCGCGCGGAGTGGCCGCGCGGCTTGAGGCGTCATGTCACGGACTGCGCGGCCCCTCCCGCCGGAGGTTCGAGTCCTCCCTCGAGTCAGATGTGTCTGCTGTTCTTAGCATAAGTTAAAGTAGTGTGTAAATCTACGGACCGATGACCTCAGCAGTTTGGTCCCTTAGGAATTCACACACTTTTTCAACTCTTCCTGCAACAACACTACACCGTAATGGGACCTTCAGTATTATATGATTCAAAGCATCAACATGGTTTGCAAGGGACAGGTTAAGAAATAAAAGGATAGAAAGATTGTGGGAATCATACGCCTCATGAAAGATATGGTGTATGCGGAATGACACACAGAAAAGGAAGTCTCCCAAAATCTACACAGCATTACAACAGCAATGGCAAACAGGAAGCTAATCTTCTGTCACGCAGTCAGAATGGCTAATTAGGGACTCAAGGTAAGGTCATTCAGCACTGTCTGAAGAGGGAGAACGACTTCCACCAAATGGATGTGGCAACTTAAGAAAGACCATGAGCCGCTAGAAACCGACTACAGCGGCATTCACAACAGGGTAGAGTGAAATGAACTCGAGAATGGAAAGAAACCCATAGTGCCAGGATATAACAGTACTGGTCCAAGAGGAGAGCATGTAAAAAAAACTCCATAGTGCCAGGATATGACAGTACTGGTCCAAGAGGAAATCTCCCCAGGACTACATGATTATACAGGCTATGGTCATTTTTATATTAACAAATGATTTAGTAAAGCTAGAGTTCAGTGGCAGATAAAATATTGTAAGAACCGACGCTGATATTAGAATATGGACTTTTCACAACGTTTTTATAAACAGTGACTGGAAAATACATTAAAATATTTAAAAATCAGTTCTGTGTATATTCCTGCATTCTTTTTGTCCATAAAATAAATAATTGAATACAACAGTTACACTTAATTTTACAAACAATGAAAACAGCTGCAAACTCGGGAATGAGGGAGACGAATGGTACACCCACATTACACTAATGATGTACTGAATAATGGGGAGACTGAGGTCCCAATACGGAGCCGACAACTATTCTCTAACAGTTCAGAAACATTATATTAAAAAATTTTCTTTCATCCATATAGTTCAGGGGACACGAAAGAAATAACCGAAAAACCCTGTTCTTTGATCGCTTAAACAATGTAAAATACAGTTTTTCAGTATGATTCATCCGATTTCACAAGACTGTATCCTTTGCATCATTGAAACGTGGCATATATTTTATGTAGGTGTAAGACAACAAGGTTTTCATTTGCAAAAGAACAACCAAGTTTCATAAGGGTATATCTCTAACATACGTGCCCGAATGGACGAGGAGACAAGGAGATTTGTCTTTCTTGGCCAGAGAATACGCCATTACTAATTTATATTTGTTGCAAAACTCAAGCTGGCCGGGGTGGCCGAGCGGTTCTAGGCGCTTCAGTCCGGAACCGCGGGACCGCTATGGTCGTAGGTTCGAATCCTGCCTCGGGCATGGATGTGTGTGATGTCCTTAGGTTAGTTAGGTTTAAGTAGTTCTTTCTAGGGGACTGATATCATCAGAAGTTAAGTCTATAGTGCTCAGAGCCATTTGAACCATTTGAGCCAACAAACAGCTAAATAATAACCATACAATCCAACTTAACAGTCGACTGGTCCAAAACAGTCAACAGTCTGCAAGTCATCAGCAGGTCCAGCAGAAGAAGAAAATTATAGTAATGCAGTCCCCGCAGTGGAGAAGGAAGCGAACGTGGCCTTGGAATGATGATAAAGACAGCCTGTCCCCAGCAATCATTGAAGTAGCCACACCGGTAGAATGAAGTGCTACAGGCAGAATTCAGGTGCCTCCCAGTACTGAATTAGCGAGGAACAACAGCTCATTATGATTCACAGGATAAGTTAATACAACACTACAGGGAACCCTATGGAATGCTGTTCCTACAAGATGAACAAATTAGCCAAGTTACCCTATGATGAACGACACTCCAAGTGAGTAGAGCACAGAAGGTAGTTCTTGGATATAATCAACAAGCAGGTCTATGATTCAACAGTATACTGCACCCAAATTAAAGTGCTGACTGGAGAGATCGTGGCTTTGACTCAACTGCGTGATACGATTTGGGTGGAGAACATTGATACAGGCTACGACTGCATCCGAAAAATGGAAGAAATTCAGGAGTGAAATTACAGCAAAGTCAAAGCACACGTTTAAAGGTGGGGCATTGGTCTTGTTGGTATTATCTGTGATCCGATTTAAATTTAAAAAGTACTGGATTTCGGTGGTCTGTGAAAAGTGAAGAAAATCCAAATGAAAACTGACCAAAGTAAAGACCTCCCTCTCTTCCTTTCGTCAAATCATACAGGAGTTGCAGATTAAGTATTATGTTTAACAAGCTGGGATACCCGGCTTCCCTCAGGGAGTTGACATGTGGTTGTGTGGTCGCCAGAGTAAAAGGATAAACTTTAAAATATTAGAGGTAAAAAAAATATTGATAGTATATTCTAACTATTTAAAATACTTGTTCAATTATAAGAGGTAAAAATTTTTGTTGAAAACATATTCTATTCACAGTACTTTTTCATGAACAATATTTTTCGTTTTGTTTACGCTGTACACATGCACAAATTTTTTAAATTTCCCAATTGAGAGCAGTCTACATATAGTTATTACTGAGAGAAGGAGGAGTCTTGAGGTTGATGCCGCAATAGTTTAAAGTTGTCCTTGCCCTTTATTGATTCTAAAACTGTAGGCTAATTCGATTGGACATTGTAGTCTTTTAAATCGGAATGGCAGACCAGTAGAAATCAGTGGTATTCTGATGAAAAATAGTGCGTGTCCTTTGTACTTTCGGATTCGATGAAGTTATCCGATAGCTGTTTGACGATCATCCTAGTTCCATTATATAGTTTTGGTGAATTGAGATTTTTGAGTAGTATGAACGGAGATCCAATTTTAAGTCGAAGGCAGTGTAAGAGCATTTATGGTACTTGCAGAGAGTTTAGAAATTCTGAAGTGAAGTTCAAACTTTCTTTAACGTTTATCATCGTGTTGATCGATTTGTATGTTCGCTCTTCACCGGGAATATTCTTTTCAATATTAATGTTTGAAAAGTCCCATTAGAAAAATTATAAATGACTGCTTAAACTGACACACAATATTTTTAGCACAACACAATCTGACTTTCAAAAATCCCTACAAAAGAATGGCCCTGACTAACAATAACCTATACCTTTCACAAATCACTTACTTCACAAAAATCTTCGTTACTCAAACTACTGCAATACAGCGAGCGCCACAACTGCCAGCTAAATAAAAGATTCAAACTACTGAAGGCACTAACTACTGATAGGCATAGTTAGCAAATGAAAGATTTTGATAGAGAACAAACAATGTATTTACCTTAATAGTGTTCAAAAGTCATAATATATATCAGCTCATGATATCCAGTCTTACAAATTTACCGTCTCTGATGGATACACGTCCAGATCATCCGCTCTCAAAACTTCGCCATCTCTCTCCCCACATCCACCACTGCTGGCGGCTCACCTCCAACTGTGCAACGCTACGCGCTGTTCACATCTAACTGCCCACTACAATAGAGAATTTTTCAACAATGCAAACCAGCCACAGACTGCACACAGCACAACCAGTGATTTTCATACAGAGCGTTACTTGGCGTTACCAATATAAAAACCTAAACAGCCTACTTACATAGCCCCCCTGCTCCCCACAAGAAATTTTACAAATTGTTTTGGGCCGTGGCCAATACAGATTTGAAATTTTTTTATAATTTCAATAACAAAGATATCAAATGCACACACTTATTGATACAATGTTAGCCAAAAGCTAAAATTTTCTCACAGTCCATAAAGACAGTCGTGATCATTGATCACAGTATTAATTACAATTTTATTCGCAAAGTCCGAGCAGTAAATGAAAATGCTAATGGAAGTAGTGGATTTCCATGCAGTCTTGAAGAAGTAGTGTTGTCCTTCCAACGGAAAGACAGTACTGACTCTTGACATGCAGACGGGTAATGGGCCACAACAGAGAAAACCCACAGAAGAGTCAATCGAAGTTTTGACGAATATTGGTAGGTAGGTCATCACAGAGCAGACCCACTGTGGTCCTAGTAGAGATTACGGTATTGGTGGGCCATCATAGGCGCAGACCTACTGCAGTCCTTGTAGCAATGATGGTATTGGTGAGCCATCAAAGGTGCAGACCCACTGCGGTCCTTGTAGAAATAGTGGTATTGGTGGGTCATCAAAGGTGCAGACCCACTGCAGTCCTTGTAGATACGGCCAGCAGCCATCTGTTGCGACTGTGCAGGTGCAAAATCACCATCGAAGAGTCTTGCAGACAAAATCGAAAGTCCGTAAACCACCACTTGTGCACTCACAAAGTTTTTGGAATTGTCCTTAGAACCAGCAATGCTGTTAACCAGACCCTTGCTGAATTATCAACACATGTGTGAGCACTAACAGGCGCCTTTTTTTTCACATATTGTGCATATACTATGACCAACAGAAATGTGTGCATGAAATGAATGCTTACAAGTTACTTAATTTGATCAATTGGTGTCAATTACAATTGTATAACATCAGAATACAATAACAAAGGTACAAAATACATCATTAAAGAGCATAACAATACAGATAACATTTGTAGTAATGCGGACTTTACAAAAGAATAGAAATAGACATATACATCAGTGTTACAGGAATTATGGCACAAGTAAATATATAAAAGGTCAGAATAACTTTCGAAACATCAACTTCACACGTGAGCATTAAAACAAAACAGAATAAATAATGTCTAAACATCTTTACAAAGTAAATAACATAGTATTATAAAAATTTTACAACATAAGTGTTATCAGCTAAACATATAAAGACAGGAAGAAAACAAATACACAAGGTACACAGACACACAGTGGAATGACACAAAAGGACAGGACATGGTTTGTTTTCAGTGTGACATTTGGTACTGCAGTCCAACCCAAAACTTCATTTCATAGACATTTCCTCTTATTTCACCTTTTTTTTATACCTTGTCAATGTGTTACTTCCAATTCGTCACAACTCATTCTCTTATATAGCCTACCCCCTCTTAAGCTAACTAAAATCTACTGAGCTCAGATGCTAAACTAAGGGACGAGGCAATGCAGCAGCACAAAACAATTAACACAAACAGCAATGACAAAAAATGCAAACTGGCAAAGCAAGCAGCAATATATATAAATTAGCAAAGCAATTGCAACATTACAACTAATATGAGCCAATGTGCAGCAACAATAAAAATAAATCAGTAGTATAACCGGCTTAAGAGAGTAATACAAAGTAAAATTTAATAGCACTATGCCTGGCAAGCAGCAGCAGCAAATGCAATAACTTATACCTAAACATGACAAAGTTCAAGCAGAAAAAAATATTACAGTAAAAATGGCCATGTTTAATTCCTACGTCACATCTTAACACTAGAGTGATGCATCACGAGAACTTACTTTAGCAGACAAGTTACCAAATTGTAAAAAAATTATTTGTGCAATTCCTGTGAAGGGAAATGTCTATTTATGTTCCCTCGTTTTCTTGGAAGTAGATTATAAAATTATTCTTTACTGGATCTGTAGGCATAAAATATCTATATTAGTACATCTATTAAATTGTATTTTAACCAATGCTGCAGTGCAGCTAGAAACTAGATATTAAACAAAATGAGCAATCTCTCAACTAGAAAGACAATAGATGTAAAATGTTTCTCATCATTTCATTAGGCGTTTTAGTAAATATCATAAATTAAGAGCTCCATAGTGTAATCATATGTTTTCAAGTTCGAGCGTGTCGTATTTGCGATGCTTTCTACACCGAAATGTCAATAGCGAGGATAATGGCCTCCTTTTTTTTCTCCTCCTGTGCCTCTGAAAGGCACACACTAATGGCTTTTTTTCCAGGTGACTGTCGCTCAGATGGGCCTCCACAGCACATTACGTCAAGGTCATCTACCTGAAATATTTACGGCAGCAGTTTCCACTACAGTGACAGTTTCATATAAAATGAAAAAAAATCGAAGGTTAGAAATTTATATTAGAAGTGTGTAGAAACAAAATCTCATATATAACAGTGTCCCAAAAGTTTTGTCAGCATTGTGGTAACTAAAATTCACTTATGTACACACATTTCATAACTCTTAAAGTACGATTCTTGGTTAACAACATCCTTTTTCACAAGTCAGAGTCCCTAACCACTACTCACTATATCTTACCTTATTACACATATACATATTTGTCGACACTTCTTCAATATTTCATCATAACAGATACATAGCATATCCAAATTCCTCATATATCATCAGCTTATTGATCATAAACATACCTCAGCGTCATAATACACATCATCGTCATAATAATAACATCATAAAACATGAGCCAAATCTCAAAATCGTCGTAGCATCCTCCAATAATTTCAAAACCTAAAGGAAATTCTCTGCTCATTTCAATAGTGTCATCTACCTCAAACGTACTTTAAAAATCATGTTCCCTTACCAAATACATCATTCAAAGCTCTCATAGTATCACAATGGTTCCAAAAAAAATAATCAGTTCACGAAGTACAGACAAAATACAATTTCATAAGTATGAAGTTATCCAACTGTGTAATTGCGTAAACATCTGTCACTGATGTAGTAAAAAAATGTTTGTTTCTCTGTTAAATGATCAGATAGCTGTGTAATTATGTGTTAGAGAAATATGGTACCAATGTGTAAAGTTGTACAAGCAAATATCATATTAGCTAGGGCTCCTTGCGCTTGCCAAACACATGGTACACAAAGTAAGCGTGTACCCCCCTGAGGATTAGTGTAATTATACCCTCAGGTGTTACAGATTACAGCAATGGAATGAAATGTATCACAGAACACCTTTGTACCCTTGTAATTCAGAAATCTTTAAAAATAAATGTTTTAAGTACAAAATTAATCACTCAAATACGTGTACTGCAGTGCTAAACTGTGCATCTTGTTGTAAGATAATCTCTGTCATTACTTAACGGTAAAAATGTGCCAAGTGTCGTAATTATCGTCGTCCATAAGCGAAGTTCTGTAGAAGTCACTGTACTTACCTCGTAACAAACAAAAGTGAAATGGTATGCGTGTAGATATCGTAGTTATTAGCTACATTACCGTGATCAAGAAAGTACTACACTGTAACGTATTATTGTGCTACGAAAAAGGCTCTCATTGTAGTTACTACTAAATCATGTTTTCCTTTCCAGAAGAATTCAGAAAAACTGTGCAGAGATAAAACAGATACACGGCAAAAGCAACAATGTAAACTGTGTCACATATTAGTAGCGTCATGATATAATCATGTAGCTGTCAAATAAACTAACCACTGTGTCATCTGACATCTCTCAGAAAGTACTTTAAATCCAGAATGTATTTTCAAATAAACCAAAATGTTGCATTAAAACTCATTAGCAGTACCGGTATATGTTCGAAGTATGTGAGCTTTATAGTCATTACGTAATTGTGCAACTAACAAGCAAGAATGTACACACACAATAAAACTGTGTCGTCTGTTTACTATAACAATGCACTCGTAAATACTGTCTAAATATGTTCCCTAGATTCTGGACTGGATAGTTAACTTCAAAATATTGTTGCATGTTAACAGTTTCTAAGTGTGACAAAGAGTATTAGTAAAATGAAGTGAAAAATTTTATAGCAAAGACTAAGTTTACAAAACAAATTATCTCTCAATAAACGGTTTTACATGTGAAATGTGGTGCAATCTTTTACCCTCTGTAATGTGCAGAGTTTCAACCTCAAAGCAATTATCATGTTGTGTAAGTCAGTAAGGAATGCTAAAACTTTTCTCAAGGTTAGCGTCTATGTTATTTTTCTCGGAGCCAGCCGGCGCACGTGGCTGCCCGCGGTGCGAGTCATTGTCTGTCTCTTTGTTGGCTCACGTCGTTATTAGGATTAGGAGACCTAACTTCTACAAATTCACCTTGTCGAGAGGGCCCTGCCCTGTTTGAATGCCGCCAGTTCTGATGAAATTCAGGTCTGTCGTTATGATTATATCGTCCGTCATCATGTCGGTAGATTCCATAGTTTCTTTCTTGTCGGTCACGTGGTGGAGAATTTCTCCTTGAATCGTAAACTCCATGCTGAACTGTTGCGTCTGTTGCTGTCTCCCTTGATAATAATTATTTTGATTCCCATATTGTCTGTTTCTATGGTTATCTCTGTCATATTCATTACTATTGAAATACGATCTTTCTCTGTAACTATTAGTCTGCCAACGGTTGTCATTCGGGTGGTGTCTGTTTTAGTCACGATTTTGTGAGAATAGCCTTGTCGTGTCCAGTTATTATTTCTGTCATCGCGGAATTGTGACGGATATGACCTGTAATTGTTGTGCTCCTGTTTTCGAGTTCCGCAATTGTCAGTGTCAATTTCCAATTCTTGTTACAGTCCCTGAAAAGCTTCAA
The DNA here is from genome assembly GCF_021461385.2 of Schistocerca piceifrons. NCBI lineage: Eukaryota > Metazoa > Arthropoda > Insecta > Orthoptera > Acrididae > Schistocerca > Schistocerca piceifrons. The sequence continues at coordinate 302,549,390 of NC_060142.1, read as the reverse complement.
TGTCGTCTTTGCAACGTCCTGCCAAAATAATATGTCGTAAATGTTCAGGCAATTTGATTAAGCAAATGCGGATGAGTTCTGAGGGGATGTATGGGTTTGAAAGACACTGATTCTTATGTAACATGTCTTCAAAATATTTCACAAGACTGGAAAATTCAGATTGTTTGAAATGTTTCATCATTATGATGCAATGTTTTACTCAGTCTTGTGTGGCTTGAGGCCAATATGGTGAGAGGAAGGCCCGGTAAAATTCTCCTTCACTGTGGCAATCGTGAATAACCGATAGCATTCTTACAGTTGGTTCATTCTCTAAGTAGCCACACATAAATTCTAACTGTGCTCTAATGACCAGTTGGGAGGAAAACAATGAGAGAATTGATGGAGCCCTGCTTGTGGATGAATGTCGTTGCCATAATTCTTAAATGTTTTGAATTTATGTGTAGTAACGAACAGCTTATAGCCAAAAATCATCATGTCGGCGAGTCGCATATCAGTCATTGTTACTTCGTTTCAGCTGTTCCATCTCAAAATTCAGTGCGCCTTGCCAATTTCTTTCATAATTTCCGAATTGGCCGGTGTTATTATTTTGTGACTTTTCTGTATTTCTAAGTCGCTCTTCCCGTGTTGGAGTGCGAATCTCCTCTGAAATATGTAATTCTTGTATTACCTGTGTCAACTGATCTTATACTTCCCAGATTTCTCTTTTGTACTGTGTATTGATTTGATTTTGGTTTTGTTTGAATTTTCTAATTTGTTCATACTCTTCTGTGTCAGTGAAGGCTATGGGTCTTGCGTCATTCATATCATCATCTACCTTTGTGGATAAGTTGGTGAACTGATCCGAAAGTTCGGCTACTTTCTCCGATGGAGAACTTATTTCCTCAATGTGTTTTTCTGAACCAAGTTTCAGTGTGTCCATTTGTAATGAAATCGTATCTACTGTGTCCTTTAAGTTTTCCTGAGTTTTTGCAAGTTGCGTAACCGAATCGGTAGATGCAACTGAGTCAATTTTAGCTTGCAAGGTGTCGTGTTTTTCATGAACAATAGTTTGCTGTTCTTTTATGGCAGCTTCGTGATTTTGTAATGCATTTTCATGACGCGAAAAAATAGATTGGAAATTATTGTGTACATAGTCCCGCGTAGCCAGTGCGTGCACAACTTTCCCAATAGTGCGCGCACCCCGCTGAGCACAACAGCGCAGGCGCAGCGCTCGTCTGTCTCCGCACTATGAGATGGCGCTACCTATGAGACGGACCAAATTCTGCTTCCGCCGATCCGCGTATTAATATGTAACGCAGCCAATGAGATTGCTGCTAACGTAGAACCTTTTCTCCTCGCGGATCACACTCGCGCAGTGATACCTGAACGCTCGAGGTATTATAACGAGTCTGCACCAGTCTGCATCAGTCTGCATTAGTCTATAGTCAAGTTTCAGTCTGCGCCTATTAAGATTACCAAATTCCTGTACATAGCCATGAAGATAAATGAATAGACACTTTGTCAAGTATCAGAGATAAGTGAGAATAAGATTAACGTACCAAGACCAAAGGAACTTCAGAATGTCAATTGTAAATAGCATCCAGAAACAAGTTAAGTTCTTTTTATGCTTGTTATTATTATAATAAATGTGTGTGAAAATTTATCAAGTTCTGTTTAAAGTTGGTCACCGTCAATCTGCTAATCTAAGCGTGCAAGTGGCATTTCTATCATCTAACCTAACGGCAGAAGATAACACGCCACAATAAGACCACGTCATTACAGACTTTTTGACATTTAGATTCGATTTTAAGTAACTCAGCAGTTAAACCTTCACGTGTTTGTTCAAGCGTGGTGTCTAACGTTTGAAGCTGTTGCTGTGACTGTTTTTGATTTTGTTCCATTGCGTCTAACTTTTGAAGATTTTGTTCCATTGCGTCTAACTTTTGCCTATGTTTGTCTCTGATTTTGTTCCATTGTGTCTAACTTTTGAAGATTTCGTCCCATTTGTTTCTGATCTTGTTCAAGCGTTGTGTCTAACTTTTGTAGCCTTTGTCCCATTTGTTGTATTAACTGTAATAACAATGCAATGATGTCTGAAACATGTTCCTCAGTGCTATTCGCAGAAGCATTTAAACCGGCAATATTCGCATCTTGAAAAGCAGAAAATGTGTCTTGACTTATTTGAGAAATCGGTGAGGGTGCAAAACCTGAATCTGCAGTATTTGCAAGATTGTGTCCTGTCATTTCGAATTCCTGAGGCGAGCTGTCGCCGACCGATCGATCGATAATGCTTCCCTGTTCACTAATTGTTCCACTGTCTACACCATTATTTGCAGCCCGCTTCATTTCCCTATGCACAATTACCAAATTACTACTTTGAACATTAGTTAATTCATTACTCGGTGGCGCTAATACACTGCTTTCGTCTTCACTGTTATTTCTCAGTTTACTTTGGAGCCTAGTATTAAGTTTTCACACGCCATTATTGTTGCAATATTTCACACGATAACACAGAAAAGCACAATTTGAAGAGCAAAATAAGAAAACACATTAACATAGCACTGAAAATAATATCTAGTTAATTGCATGCGCAGCTACGAAATACTTGGTGCAAATCTACATGCATGCCACAACTGTTTTACTGTACGACAATGAAAAACTACAACTACAAAGGAAATTCTCTCTATAATTACGCGCTAGCAATAAACAATAGCTACACTAATTACACAAACTACAAGAAAAAATCAGAAGATTCCAGTGAGGTATCCTCGGCTAAGGGTCGACATATGAAACGTCCCATTAGAAAAATTATAAATGACTGCTTAAACTGACACACAATATTTTTAGCGCAACGCAATCTGACTTTCAAAAATCCCTGCAAAAGAATGGCCCTGACAAACAATAACCTACACCTTTCACAAATCACTTACCTCACAAAAATCTTCGTTACTCAAACTACTGCAATACAGCGAGCGCCACTACTGCCAGCTAAATAAATGATTCTAACTACTGAAGGCACTAACTACTAATAGGTATAGTTAGCAAATGAAAGATTTTGATAGAGAACAAACAATGTATTTACCTTAATAGTGTTCAAAAGTCATAATATATATCAGTTCATGATATCCAGTCTTACAAATTTACCGTCTCTGATGGACACACGTCCAGATCATCCGCTCTCAAAACTCCGCCATCTCTCTCCCCACACCCACCACTGCTGGCGGCTCATCTCCAACTGTGCAACGCTACGCGCTGTTCACATCTAACTGCCCACTACAATAGAGAGTTTTTCAACAATGCAAACCAGCCACAGACTGCACACAGCACAGCCAGTGATTTTCATACAGAGCGTTACTTGGCGTTACCAATATAAAAACCTAAAGCCAAAATTCCCCTTTCTAACAGCCAGTCCGAATTACTGTAGTTGTGAACAATGTTTGGATAAAGTGGTCGACGAGTTCGTTTTCAGAAGTGGCCATGTTGCAGAAATCACTGTTAAGTTTAATGAGGCCGGTCTTCTGGTCAGTAGGATATGTGCCTTCGCCTACTTGTAAAAGTTGTTGAGCAAAATGTGCTATTGTTTCGTCTTTCGAAAGTTCAACACTCATAGTTTCTGTTGGTCGCAATATTTGTATGTGTGGCCAGAGATGTGATTTATTTTAGGCATGCATTGATCTCATCTACTGGTGTTAACTTGGGGATAACTGGAAGTGTTTGTCGAAAATCTCCTGAGAGTATGAATAGAGCTCCTCCGATCACTTCCGAGTTTTCCACGCAATTCTAGTAATGTCCTGTCCATGGCTTCGAGCGATTTTTTTATGTGCCATTGTGAATTCGTCTCAGAGGATAATTTTAGCTTGGTTTAGAAGTTCATTTCGTCCAGATGCTCTTGAGATTTTACATACCTTGAGTTGTTCTTCGGCTACAGTCAACGGTAGCAATAGGGCGGAATGGGCAGTTCGTTCTCCTTCTATAAATGTGGCTGCAGGGTCAGATGATGCCAGTGCAAGCGTGACGTGTTGTTTAGCATATATTTCCTCCAGCAATAGATTTATTAAAAACCTTTTCCCAGTGCCTCTTGGGGCATCCAAGTAAATAATTGTGTTGATCCAGTCCATGATAACGCTGTAAATTTCCTTTTCATTGTCTCTGAAGAGTGGTTTGTTGTGAGCAAAGTACTGAAGTAGTTCGTTGATGTTGTAGCTTTTCTCCTTTGTAATTTCAGAGTTTAACACACTGATGGCAGTTTTTCGTGGTGGTTGCATCCCAAGTTCTACTAAGATCTGGTTATTTATTTCTATACACTTGTCTTCTAGGTGAATCAGTGTTTCATTGAAGATGTTGTCGCTGAATTCGATGGTCAGTTCAGGATGAGCTTGTCGAATATGTTGCAGCATATGATCCATCATACTCTCTTTGGAGTCCCACAGCTGTTTTGGATTCGATGGGTTACATGTTGTTAGAATTATGGCGAATAAATCTTTCGTTTGTTCAACTGAGGCCGAGGGGAGGCTTCTTGCAGTGTTAGTTCCCAGTGGTTGTTATTTCCCAGTAGTCCTAAGCGTTGGCATGTGTCTCTGCACGTCTGGCGTAGTTGGCCGTCAGCAGTCTTGAGCCTGCGAAGTCTGTTGGTACCCGTATTTTGTGTACCAACATCCGGAGATGTTGTTCGGATGTACGATGTATATTCGGCGTAGTGCGTTAGTTTTCATGGTTCCTGGATGTTGTCTACTCGAATTTCTTGTTTTCGTCGTTGAAAGATTTTTCTTGTAGTGTTCCACGTATAACAGGTATGGACGTCGACACAAAGTAATAAAAAAAGCACTCCGTCTTCAGGCCACGAGTGGCCTACCGTGACCATCCGACCGCCGTGTCATCCGCAGTGGAGGATGCAGATAGGAGGGCTTGGGGTCAGCACACCGCTCTCCCGGTCGTTACGATGGTATTCTTGACCGAAGCCGCTACTATTCGGTCGAGTAGTTCCTCAATTACCATCACGAGGTTGAGTGCACCCCGAAAAATGGCAACAGCGCATGGCGGCCTGGATGGTCACCCATCCAAGTGCCGACCACGCCCGACAGCGCCTAACTTCGGTGATGTCACGGGAACCGGTGTATCCACTGCGGCAAGGCCGCTGCCCGACACATTGTAATGGTTTCACAATTGAATAAATGTACTGCTAGATGTTGCACAGCTGGTTCGCTTTCGTGTATGGTAAAACTGAAAATCCGCCTCGCTGCTTCCTTACTGTTGATGTATCTTCCAATTTGATACATGAGGCTGTCGTCGTTTCTGTTTTGTTGTTCGCTGTCTTTGGCTATTTGAAATACTGCCATGTCACTGCCATTTTCCACATACTTAAACATATTTGATGGATTTCACTGAATTGCAGTATTCAACGTTTGTGTGCTTGGAAGATTTTGGAAAGTGGTGTGTTACATACTACCTATTGATTATCTATTTCCAGTTCGTCCCTATCTCGTATTTTTCCTGTAAGTCACCGTTTTTAGGTGATCGTCTTCTGTATTTGGGATAGCCGTCAACTCCGGTTTGATTGTCTCCTATATATGGTTTTGGGTGTTTTTTTCTTACATTTTCCATCTCTCATACATGTTGAATTGGGATTTAATGGCCCGCAAGGTCTGTGAATCGTCTTTGACACTACTCTGTCGTAGTGTTCCGGATTTTCTTGAAGACTGGGAAATTCAGTTTGGATGATTTTGTCGATATCCGTAGGATCAATGCCGTCGTGTAGCCAGATGAGATTGTGTGAGTGAGGCAGTCCCCTTTGCCATTCGATTGTGTACATCCAGCATATGACGGTTCCAGAGATGTAGTATTTTGTGATTACTTCAATAAATATCATTTGTCTTTGTCGGAAAACTCGGGCCATTATGTCGTGTCCATGCATGGGGGCTTGTCCGTTGTTGTCTGGTAAATGGAAATGAGCGTATGGCATCGTTGGACGGGAGGCCCTTGTTCGGGTAAGTACGGCCGCCAAGTGCAAGTCTTAGTTTGTTCGATACCCAATTTGGCGACTTGCGCGCCCGTGATGAGGATGAAATGATGATGAGGACAACACAACACCCAGTCCCTGAGAGGAAAAAATCTCCAACGCTGCCGGGAATCGAGCCAGGGCCCGCTTGTATGGGAGGCGGGCACGTTACCACCAAGCTAAACAGACGGACTTGTTCTTTGGTTTCTGGCCACGACGAGTTTCATGTGAATGTTATGCAGAGGCAGGTGGTTCATTCATACTTTCTTATGTAGGTCATGGCATCTTGAGTGTATTCGTGCTTGTGTCTCGGACTTTCTATGTATGATTAACATTGTTCCAATGTAGTCAACGTTACGAATGCGTCTCGAAGGTGGCTGTATTTTTTCGTGCGTAGTTTCTTCTGATTCAGTCTTAGGAAAAGCATCCGTTCCGTTTCTGTGTTTGCTTACATAACCATCGGAAATTGTAGGAATAAAAGCGAGTGGGAATGTGATTCTATTATACGTTTCATTGTCTCTGGTGATTAAGTGGTAAGCATAGAACTCCTCGGATGCGACTTTTTTGTTTATTTCTACGCCTGTTTCAGATTGGATTTGTTTCACATTAAAATGACACACTTCCTCTCCGTGCACAAATATTAATAGATACTGGAGGACACTATATGAATGGTGTATTTCTGCAGTGCGTTGTAGTCCTTCTCCTCTTCGTTTTACAATTATGTCACGGCTTGTGCTTTCATTGTACACAATTCGCCTATCTGAGGTGCGTTAAATCGAAGTTCGTGTTCTCCATGTGGCCTTTTATCGGCTCGAATTGTAACATCATTTAGTTTAGTGCTGAATATGTGAGTCAACTGATTGTATTCGTGTAAGTTCCTCTGTACTTATCAGAGTACTTCTCGTCTCACTCCACTGATATTTGTGCTTTTATCAACTTTTTTTACTCATTTCCGATGAAATACACTTGCATAAATTTGTGGTCTCCATTGGGTAGTGGTATTAACGATCCCATATTGTATATTTGTCCTTGGATGGAAAAAGAAACATATTCGATTTCATCTGTGTTAGTGTTGATCAAAGTGACATCGAAAGAAGTCATTTCGAGGCAGGCGTTGTATGCGTTTATATTCTGAAGATAGTGTTTTGATTGTGGAGTTTCCCCGGTCATGTAATGCAAAATTTTTGCGGAGTTACTGCCAGTGGCGACAATCGAATTTTTCCATTCATGCAACAAACCCTGGTGTTTCTCTACGGAATTTTTTCGCGTTGCAAAATTGGCAGATTTTATCCATTTTTCCGATTACAACCCGTTTGTGTTTGTTGTATGCTTTTGTCGGGTGGTATTTGAATGCTTCATTTGTTAGATTGTACTGTTTACTTGTCCTCGTCCGCGCTTCTCGTAAGTTGATATTTTTAAGGCTGGCTTGAGATCGCAGTCTTTTATTATACGATTATGTCGCAGTTCTTGATTCTTCAATCCGTTCATTGCGTTGTTCTTGGTTTTCTCTGCTTCTCACGGTGCTCATTCTCGTTCATCGGGAACCTAAACAGGTTTGGCGCTCTTCATTTGTTTCGTTTTTTCGCTGTCCTTTTTGTTTTCGTCGGTTTGCTTCAGAGCAGGCAATATCTCCTCCTCTTCTACGTTTGGATATTTTCTAAAATATCAATCAAATCAACTTTTTACCAACAAATGCATTTTTCACACTTTATTTTCGATTTATATTCACTGTATCACTTTGACTGCTTGTACTTCACTGTTTGTTTTTATTCATTCCGTGCACTAATCTTTCGGTTCCTTCCTTAGTCACTGATAAGAAACTGACTTTCGAACCCTCGACGGGTCTTGCATTATATACCCCTACCAATGGGTAGCCTCAACAGTGGCAAATTTCAGATCATACCAAAATGGCTTCGAATGGTCCACAGTGTTCCAGAACATTCAACAACATTCGAGAGCCTTCTACAATCTTCCACAATGATCTGGGATGTTCCGCGATGTTCCCGAATATTCTGGAATCTTCCCGAATGTTCCAGACTGCTCTCAAACATTCGAGAATATCCCGGGTCATTGTGGAAGAATCCGAAACATTCTGGAATGTTGTGGAATGCTCTCGAATACTCCGAATGTTCTCGAATGTCTTGGGATATTGTAGAAATTTCTAGAGGACGAAACTTCCCGGCCCTTATATCCTCAAAAGCACACCCTTCAGCTAAAAATGCGAACCTTCTTCATGTATAAAGGTGGTCCATTGCTTCGTGATACATTATCCGTGTTAAAATGGACCGTTTACCAATTGCGGAAAATGTCGATACCGTGTTGATGTATGGCTATTGTCATCAAAATGCCCAAAGGGCGTGTGTTATGTATGTTGCTCGGTATCGTGGACGACATCATCCAAGTGCCCAAGTAGGTGTTTTAGCTGCTGTCGCGGCTAATCCGCACATCAGTAGCAGACAAATTGCGCGAGAATCGGGAATCCCAAAAACGTCGGTGTTGATAATGCTACATCAACATCGATTGCACCCGTACCATATCTCTATGCAGCAGGAATTGCATGGCGACGACTTTGAACGTCGTGTACAGTTCTGCCACTGGGCACAAGAGAAATTACGGGACGATGACAGATTTTTTGCATGCGTTCTATTTAGCGACGAAGCGTCATTCACCAACAGCGGTAACGTAAACTGGCATAATATGCACTATTGGGCAACGGAAAATCCACGATGGCTGCGACAAGTGGCACATCAGCGACCTTGGCGGGTTAATGTATGGTGCGGCATTATGGGAGGAAGGATAACTGGCCCCCGTTTTATCGATGGCAATCTAAATGGTGCAGTGTATGCTGATTTCCTACGTAATGTTCTTCGGATGTTACTACAAGATGTTTCACTGCATGACAGAATGGCGATGTACTTCCAACATGATGGACGTCCGGCACATAGCTCGCGTGCGGTTGAAGCGGTATTGAATAGCATATTTCCTGACCGGTGGGTTGGTCGTCGAAGCACCATACCATGGCCCACACGTTCACTGGATCTGACGTCCCCGGAGTTCTTTCTGTGGCGAAAGTTGAAGGATACTTGCTATCGTGATCCACCGACAACGTCTGACAACATGCGTCAGTGCATTGTCAGTGCATGTGCAAACATTACGGAAGGCGAACTACTTGCTGTCAAATGTATTGATGTTGACGGACATCATTTTGAGCATTTATTGCATTAATGCGGTATTTACAGGCAATCACTCTGTAACAGCATGCGTTCTCAGAAATGATAAGTTCACAAAGGTAAATGTATCACATTGGAACAACCGAAATAAAATGTTCAAACGTACCTACGTTCTGAATTTTAATTTAAAAAACCTACCTGTTACCAACTGTTCGTCTAAAATTGTGAGCCATATGTTTGTGACTATTACAGTGCCATCTATCACAAAGCGAAAAAAGTGGTCCAACTAAAACATTCATATTTCTTTACGAACTAAATGAATATGTAATAAAAGATGGAGGTTCCTATTTAAAAAAAAACGCAGTTGATATGTTAGACCTATGGCAGCGCCATCTAGCGGGCCAACCATAGCGCCATCTGGTTTCCGCCTTCAAGCTAGACAAGTTTCGTTCTTTGTAGTTTATTCGTTGGACGCTTATTTTGTGAGATATTTGGCCCGGTCACGATCAATGGACCACCTTGTATATTGATTAATTGCCCATTTCCTAAATGCTGTGGCAGTGGCATGATTAAGAATTGTGTGCTTTTGTTGTGAATGTCATTTTTACTTCAGCTAATCCTGTTGTAATGGAAATGGTCAGTGTGCCTGTTTCTTTCATGTATGGAGAAAACAATACTCACATTAAATTGATGACACAACCCGAAAGAAATCAAATCATAGGTTTGTATTTATAGTAAATATTATTTCCAATTTGATTTTAAATTGCAATTATATTTGAAATTAATATGATATGAGTGAACTGTGTCTTCTTGTATCTTTGTAGCTCTTGTCGATTTGGTAGTAGTAGTAGCAGTAGTAGTAGGGTTCTGTCATAGCGTGTGTAGTAAGAAATATGTATGGAGAAGTTGACGGCAAGTTATTATGTTCAAATAAATGGAGACAGATTTCTGAAATTACAGTGAAATACGAGATGAAGAAAATAAAGGGAATAATGAAGAAAATTAATCATACAGTATCCAAATTGCCAAATTAAAAAAGCATGACAGCACCACCTACCCAAAAGTATTGCCTTCAGTAAGCCATGTTTTCCATTAGCCATAATATCGATTAGAAGCTTTAAGAATCAGCTGAGTAATTTGTTTTACTCATTATTTCAAAATTCCCTCTCACTTAAAATGACTGCATGATTTTAGTGTTACTGTATCCGAAAAAAATTCACATGAATAATAACTGTTTTTAGGAGTAACAGAGAAGGGTTCGTAATACTGTGGTAAAGTTAAGTCCAGTATAAAGTTATTCGACTGCACATATTACTGCGAAGTTGAGTTCTTGATTTCATCCATAATATCGACCCGAGCCACAGTAGGTCAGGCAGATTCGAAATAGGCTTTCATTAATTCCAGTCGATTAAAGCCTTATTTATTGGTACTGGTAGTCAGAGGACCGAACTCCTTAGTGCAATGGACCCTACAGGCCATGTGCTCGTGCGTGACTGGTTGTTTCCGGCGCACAACTCGTCACAATTACAAGACTTGAGGTAGCCTGTATCATTCAGAGAGGACTGCACCAGTTTACATCGCACCTAGATGACCACGACTGCTGTAGCAGACCAACCGCCCCCACCAACATGGAAAAATATTTTTTTATGTCCGTAAAATAACCGACACTTTAGGGAAACAAAAATAGTGATTTACGTACGGAGAACATCAGAAACAAACATCCAAATTATTTACTCGAGTCTGGATGGGGCCTGTGCTTCCAAAAACATAGGGGCCATAGAAAACTTTTACTGCTACAATAACACTACTTTGTGCCGCTTTCCAGTTACCCAAAACCTAACCCAGTCCCAGATGTCGTATGTCTCAGTACTGGATGTCACTAACTAAGCACATCGAGCGAGTGAATTCTTTTAGTAATAAATGTCTGTTTCCAACCAAAACCAAGGGCCATAGTTGTCTTTTGAGGAAAAATTTACATTTTATCCTGTCTGTTGATGTGTAACATCTTTTAAAATGGCTCGTTTCGCTATCTGCTCTGTAGGCTTGAGGGAACTCTTGTCTGCTTACGGGTCATTTGAAGATAAATGACGGGATTCTGCAACGCATACTGTCCAAAGGGCTGGAAGTGTACCTAAAGTTAAGGACATAAGGCTTAAAACTTCCTAGCGGATTAAAACTGTGTGCCAGAAAGAGATTCGAACTCGGTACCTTTGCCTTTTGTGCTCTACCGACTGAGATATCCAAGCACGACTCACGACCAGTCCTCACAGCCTTAGTTCCATCAGCACCGCATCTTCCAGCTTCCAAACTTGGATGGTTGGAGACACATATTCGTTGTTATAGCTGCTCTGTGAAAACCAGTTCAAAGGTGATGGTTACTGATGAATCGTATATACGGTTGGAATTAACCTTCAGTGCCAGTTAAGGCCTGAAGGTGGTGCACTGAAGCACAGACACTGGTAGCCATATAATAAATAACATCGTAAGGACGGCTGTAGGTGTTCCATTTCATTAGATAAGCGAACGGCCGAAGTCCCTCAAACTTCCAATCAGACGGATGGATACACAAAAAAATTTCAACAATGTGGTGTTGTTCCAGCACGGGTTATTGAATACACGTTCAGAAGAAAAATGGAAACTTGGAACAATATCTGTTTCACGCAATGTTCTGAAAACTCTGGTAAGTTCTTTAAAATCAAGAATTCGACGCGTCGGATAGTGCCGACAGCATTCTTCGACAACAGTAGGAGCACTACCGTAGCGAAGGCCTTACCATACATCAAATGTGAATATTCTTCGTTAGTGTAGATGTATGGCATTTTAGCCAGCGCGTGTACAAACACTCTGATACATTCTCAGTCGCTCGCATTACTTCACTCCCAACGCACCATTAACAACAAGATAAGATGACAGAAAGTCGTCAGGAGTCCGTTGAAAGCAACGAGTCAGGTTGCGCTACAATAAAACGTCAGATAAGTTGGATGGGTAATACAAATAGGTGTCTTCCACTAGCCTACAAACGCATTAAACGTGTTCTATCCCTGAAACCATTAGGAAAAGGAAATATGTCGATATGAACTTTCTGGCTTTAAATGAGCGTCTATGTCAAGTCTCTGAATACTGATAATACCTCCTGGGACACCCTGTATTAAATAAAAGAGCTAAACGGAAATTTCGCCGTTAACGTTTAGCACAATATTGGAAGAGAGGCATCAAGCCGGTAAAGCCTCTACAGTCGGCTCAGTGGCGCGAGCTCTCCCGTGACGAGCTCTCGAGGAGAAACCAGGTTTCCTCAGCCTGTGCGCCGGCAGACGCCTCCGTCCGGCAACGCGGCCTTGTTGGCGGATGCGATGTAATACGGGCGCCGCCAACGCGGCGAATGTCTTTTGTCAGTAAGGCGGCGCGTGAACAAAGACTTCCTCATGGCGGTCCGTGTTCCGTAATATCTTCTGACAAGTTGCCGAGACCCAGCGGGCTGGTGCCGGATGGCGGATGGCGGGGGCAGGGGGCGACGAGGAAGGCGAGCGGCTACCGAGATGAATGGAAAGCCCTGGCAAACACGCCTTCGCTTTCGGGACTTTAATATGTATACACGGCCGCGTGCCTCACAACGTTCCGCCGGATGCGGAAGTTATCTGCCGGCGGGCTGGCGGGAGGCGCTGGTTGCCAGCCCGGCAGGGGCTGCCTCGTGGTGGCGGCGGGGGGAGCGGACGCCCGGTATTTATCCTCTTGCTTATTTAGCCGCGCACGTAGCCTTGAAAGCTATATCGCACAGAGCGTGTTAAAAGTTGCATCACGTTGGGACAAAGTGACTAAGTTCTGTGGTTAGCACACTGGACTCGCATTCGGGAGCACGACGGTTCAATCCCGTCTCCGGCCATCCTGATTTAGGTTTTCCGTGATTTCCCTAAATCGTTTCAGGCGAATGCCGAGATGGTTCCTTTGAAAGGGCACGGCCGATTTCCTTCCCAATCCTTCCCTAACCGGAGCTTGCGCTCCGTCTCTAATGACCTCGTTGTCGACGGGACGTTAAACGCTAACCACCACCACCACTAAGTTCTAAAACTTGTTGAGATCTGAGCCGGCCGGGGTGGCCGAGATGTTCTAGGCGCTACAGTCTGGAAGCGCGCGGCCGCTACGGTCGCAGGTTCGAATCGTGCCTTGGGCATGGATGTGTGTGACGTCCTTAGGTTAGTTAGGTTTAAGTGGTTCTAAGTTCTAGGCGACTGATGACCTCAGAAGTCCCATAGTGCTCAGAGCCATTTGAACAATTTTTGAACAAACAGAAAGCAAGACGTTGTGCTAAATAATTCATATAACGTTGGACGGGCAGAAAATTTTAATGACTAGGAAGAAATCACAAAGGGAGTCCCACGAATTCATGTTAGAAGACTGACAGTTTTTTTAAATTAAAAACCTTTGTAGTTGTTTCACATTTTTGAACAAACAGAAAGCAAGACGTTGTGCTAAATAATTCATATAATGTTGGACGGGCAGAAAATTTTAATGACTGGGAAGAAAACACAAAGAGAGTCCCACGGTTTCCTGTTACAAGACTGACAATTTTTTTAAATAAAAAACATTGTAGTTGTTTCACTACTCAGTAAAATTTTGAATGATTCCGTTGGAGGCAACTGTTCATCCAAGAGAATGGATGCGTTAGTTGGATATTCATATGGAAACAAGCTGTTTTTATTAATCAAATTCATCAGTTCGCTGTCAGGGAAATACTCTCAAGTGATATTCAGCCCATTAGTTTTCAAATATGAAACACATTTTTGCAGTGAGGACATTAGTAAGTTGAAGCAATAAACAAACCGAAATTTTATGTCACAATGATGTGTCAATGCGATGGTTGTAGTAAGTGCTTTATCCTTCTCCAGTTTTCTGCATTCGCAGGTAAATGGCCTGTATTTATTTACGCCATTTTATTGTGCTCCGTTTCTTTCACTTGCTTGAATAAGTTCATAATTATAAACTGAGCGTACAGTTTGACAGATAATGAAACACTGTAGGCACTGTAAAAGTGGTTTGTAATTTAAATTACAAATAGCATGTACAGTTCCTCGAAATTTGCCCGTAAAGTGATAATGATGTCTTTGTTTCTTATCAATTTGCTTGACGTGTTCCTAGCAGATGCAGATTTCTGCTAGTGGAAACAATATTTCCGTTATGAAGCTAATATCCATCTGCTTGTTTCGTAACAGGTAATCACTATAACTAACGGTCTGCCCGACGGGGGGCTCTAGCCATATGATTGAATAAATAAATATAACCATAATGGAGCATGCTCAATAAATGAAATGAAATAAAAAAGTAATCGTAATCCACTTGGCAGTTAGTTGCAACTGTTTGCTAAACTACTGCATACAGTCAGCACCTCAGAACAGCCGAAACTCTGAATGTTCCACCAGTGTAGTAAACATAGAAAGCAATAATACAACGTGAGGCAAATAAAAGTGGCTCGGACGAGTGGATACGATTGGATCTGAATGTACGCATGAATACAAACCCCGTGACGCACACACCACGGTTACGCTCGCCACGTTATCCACACCGGTTCGGAGCGTAATGCTGGCTGTGACAGTGTGAATGGAGCAGTGCAAAGGGACGATGGTACTCACAGCGGAGTAGCTGGTTTTCACTGTGCAAAGTTACGTGACAACGAAGCCGTGAAAACGATGTGGTGAGTTGTCTGCTAAGAAGTTTCATGGTGTCAAAGTGCCAACAAAGAATACCATGCAATTCTTAGTCCGAAAATAGTGCCAGATAGAATCTGTTTTTAACAAGCTAAGAAACATTCCCTTGCTTTTAATTTCACAAAGGCTGTTTTGAGTTTTCTGTATGCTGAATCCGTCCTTCCGACAATCATATTTTTTATATTTCTTCGCATTTTTCATGCAGCCATTTGGCCTTCCCTGCACTCCGTAATTATTTCGTCCCTAATTGACTTGTATCTCTATATTCCTGCATTTCCCTGAACATTTTTGAACTTCCTTCTTTTGTCGATCGGTTGAAGTATTTCAACCGATTATCTATGTTTTCTTCACAGTTGCCATCCTTGCACCTACGGTTTCCTTTCCAATTTCTGTAGTTGCCCTCTTTAGAGATGCCCATTTCTGTTCAACTGTACTGACTTTTGAGCTACTCAGTATCGCAGTGTCTATAACCTTAGAGAACTTCATTCCTTAGTTCTTCCGTATCCTACGTATATGTGCACTGCTTCGTCCTGACTAGTTTCTTAAATTTCAGCCTACTCTTTATCATTAATAAATTGCGATCTGAGTCTATATAAGCTCCTGGATATGCCTTAAAATCCAATACCTGATTTCGGAATTTCTGCCTGACTATAGAGCAATGTAACTGAAATCTTTCCATGTCTCTCGGCCGTTTCCCGGTATACCTCGTCCTCTTATGATTCTTGGCCACAGTATGCGGTATTACTAATTTATATTTATTGCAGAGCTCAATAAACCTTTCTCCTTTCTCGCTTCTACCTCCAAGCCCATATTTTCCCGTAACACTTTCTTCTATGCCCTCCTCTACAACCGCATTCCAGTCCCGTGTAACTATTAGATTTTCATCTTCCTCTACCCGTTCAATATCCTCTTATGATTTATCTCTTCGTCCTCTGCTTGTCATGTCGGCATCGACACGTGAACTATTGTTGTCGGTGTTAGCCTGCTATCGATTCTGTTGAGAACAACCCTATCACTGAACTGTTCACAGTAACTCACTCGCTGCCCTACATTCTTATTCATAACGAATCCTACTCCTGTTATACCATTTTCTGCTGCTGTCGACATTTCCCACTACTCGTTTGACCAGAAATCCTTGTCTTCCTTCCATTTCACTTCCTTGACCTCTACTGTAAACAGATTGAGCATTACAATTTCTGTTTTCAGCATTGTTGTATTCCTCTCTTTCGTTGAACGTTTTTGCACTTTCCTCTTTCGTCGATCAGTTGAAGTATTCCTTCCGTATTTGAGATATTTCTTCCCCATAGCTTTCCTCGTTCCTATGTTAGTTTTTCCAACTTACGTGATTGTCCTTTTTAACAATGTGCATTCTTCTTCAACTGAATTGCCTACTCTAGTATTCATTACCGTAGTGTCTGCAACTTTCGAGAATTTCAAATACACCTGATTATTGCTCTTTATTTCACCATCTCACTTCTTTTCGCATTGATTCTTCTCTTAGACTCATCTGTGCATTCCTAAATTGTGACCTGATTTTATATCTGCTCTTGGGTGTTTCTTAAAATCCAATATCTGAATCTGAAATCTCTGCCGCATTACGTTTAGAATCATCCTGTGTCTCCGGACCTTTTCCAAGCATAACGCCTCCTCTTAACATTTTTTAACAGTGTATTCGCTCCAAGTCTATACCCGATAAGTTGCAGTTTTGCTCTAACACATTAATAAGACAAGGAAATCGTGCCCAACTTTCTCCAAGTTTTCCATGAAATTTTTTGCAACTTCTAATCCTAATGCAACATGTCTTTAAAAGCTGAGTACCATTTTTGATCCACATTTAGCAATTACAGATTTCTATAGTTTTGATTTCTATAGTTATATATCAAAAGCAGCTGTCTGGTGATGTGGCATTTTTATGACGAGAGTGTAGCTACGCGAACGTTTTTTTCGTCCTTCTTAACGTGCTTTAATGTAATGAGACTCCTGTAATATATCGACTGTTTGGTATATATGAAATTTTACTAAAGTGATAGATTTGAGGAAGGAATCATTAATTTAATTTACTTGATGGAATGTGCTTTTATTTGCGGCTATACGGGAACAATGATCAACGTTCTCACGTTCGTCCTCATATAAAATGTAATTTATTAGTAAAACCAATGGAATCGAGCTATCTGTCAGTGAAAGATTTGAACGTACCCTTCTTTACTGAGCAAATTGTCTCCTGCTACTGGGGAGAATGGTTTACACCAATTACGTCGTATGCAATGTGTGTGCGCCGTAATAAACTGACCGAATTTCGATAAAGAAGAATGCCATTGTGTCTACGAGTTTACGAGACAATGAGAGAGAATAAATCAGAGTCGTTAGGATGGGCTAACGGAAGAAACAGTAGGATGACATTGTTACAATATAATGCGCGAGAGAAAATATATTGTAAGGATTTATTTATAGCGAGCATGTCTATTCACACAATTTTGCACTCGAGAGTTTACTCTATATTAACCGACGTATAAATAGTTTCACGTCTGATATTATTTAAAGCAAATGAAAAGGAATCAATAAAGTCGAAAATTTATAGCTCCATATGTAGAGACACATTACCTTGAGGAAAATATTGTTTACAGAATATTTATTACAACCGCACAACAAACAAATCGAAAAAGGAGGATACGGTAATGAAACTGTAAAATGTAAGCTTTCACGGCCGGAAATGTCACAATTAATGAAATGTCCGGGCTATTATGAGGTTGTCGAATAGGTTTCACGTAAAACCCAACGTTTCGTCCCCATCTGCGGAGAAAATTTTCAAGGGGGATCGTAGCTTCTTTGATTCCCTGGTCCCTGGTCCACTACCGACTGCAGCAAAATTCTGCTTCCGCGTGCTTCCGTGCAGTGACGTGACGTCACATGTTTTGAATACCCGAGAGCAATTGCCCGTTATCGATTGCTGTGGTCCGCTGTTGCTGTCAACAGACTGGTACGCATGTTCTTCAGCACCGGAATCCAGATGTCATTCAATTTCACGCCCTCCTCCTTCCTACTGAAATTCCTGGGGTGTTTTAGAATCTCTATGGCCTCTCTGTACAGACTTTCGTGGTAGCCACTTGTGACTGTTAATACTTGAGTTCTATCAAACCGCATTTGGTGGTCTCATGGCCGCAAAGCATGTTCCGCAACAGCTGATGTGTCGTTTTCACATTTCCTGCAATTACCCTTGTGTTCCTTTTTCCAGCGGTTGCCGAATGTCCTTGCCAGATTTTAGGTGATCTCGTATCTTTCTGGTGGGTTTGTAGATTACCCAGAAGTTCCACGTTTTCAAGATTTTTTTTTTCCTTTATGGTCAATAACATCTTCAATATAAGGCAGGAAAACTTTCAATTCATGGGTGTTTGAGCAACGCTATGATCGTTAAGCGGTGGTCTTAACGCTCTTTTTACTTCATAGTTCGAACCATGGACCTTGCCGTTGGTGGGGAGGCTTGCGTGCCTCAACGATACAGATAGCCGTACCGTAGGTGCAACCACGACGGAGGGGTATCTGTTGAGAGGCCAGACAAACGCGTGGATCCTGAAGAGGGGCAGCAGCCTTTTCAGTAGTTGCAGGGGCAATGGACTGGATGATTGACTGACCTGGCCTTGTAACACTACCAAAACGGCCTTGCTGTTCTAGTGCTGCGAACGGCTGAAAGCAAAGGGGAAACTACGGCCGTAATTTTTTCCCGAGGGCATGCAGCTTTACTGTATGATTAAATGATGATGGCGTCCTCTTGGGTAAAATATTCCGGGGTGAAATAGTCCCCCATTCGGACCTCCGGGCGGGGTCTACTCAGGAGGACGTCGTTATCAGGAGAAAGAAAAGGGAAATGGATACGTTAAAGTTAGATATAGTAGGAATCAGTAAAGTTCGGTGGCAGGAGGAACAAGACTTTTGGTCAGGTGTATACAGGGTTATAAATACAAAATCAAATACGGGTAATGCAGGAGTAGGTTTAATAATGAATAAAAAAATAGGAGTGCGGGTAAGCTGCTACAATCAGCATAGTGAACGCATTATTGTGGCCAAGATAGACACGAAGCCCACGCCAACTAGCTCTGCAGATGACTAAGAAATTGATGAAATGTATGATGAGATAAAAGAAATTATTCAGGTAGTGAAGGGAGACTAAAATTTAATAGTCATGGGTGACTGGAATTCGGTAGTAGGAAAAGGGGGAGAAGGAAACATAGTAGGTGAATATGGACTGGGGCTAATAAATGAAAGAGGAAGCCTTCTGGTAGAATTTTGCACAGAGGATAAATTATCATAGCTAACACTTGGTTCAAGAATCATGAAAGTTGTATACATGGAAGAACCTTGGAGATACTAAAAGGTTTCAGATAGATTATATAATGGTAAGACAGAGATTTAGGAACCAGGTTTTAAAGTGTAAGACATTTCCAGGGGCAGATGTGGACTCTAACCACAACTGATTGGTTATGAACTGGAGATTAAAACTGAAGAAACTGCAAAAAGGTGGGAATTTAAGGAGATGGGACCTGGATGAACTGACTAAACCAGAGGTCGTACAGAGTTTCAGGGAGGGCATAAGGGAACAATTGACAGGAATGGGGGAAAGAAATACAGTAAAAGAAGAATGGGTAGCTTTGACGGACGAAATAGTGAAGGCAGCAGAGGATCAAGTAGGTAAAAAGACGAGGGCTAGTAGATATCCTTGGTTAACAGAAGAGATAATGAATTTAATTGATGAAAGGAGAAAATACAAAAATGCAGTAAATGAAGCAGGCAAAAAGGAATACAAACGTGTCAAAAATGAGATCAACAGGAAGTGCAAAATGGCTAAGCAGGGCTGGCCAGAGGACAAATGTAAGGATGTAGAGGCATATATCACTAGGGGTAAGATACATACAGGAAAATTAAGGAGATCTTTGGAGAAAAAAGAACCACTTCTATGAGTATCAAGAGATCAGATGGAAAACCATTTCTCAGCAATGAATGGAGAGCAGGAAGGTGGAAGGAGTATATAGAGGGTCTATACAAGGGCGATGTACTTGCGTACAATATTATGGAAATGGAAGAGGATGTAGATGAAGATGAAATGGGAGATATGATACTGCGTGAAGAGTTTGACAGAGCACTGAAAGACCTGTGTCGAAACAAGGCGCCGGCAGTAGACAACATTCCATTATAACTACTGACAGCCTTGGGACAGCCAGTCCTGACAAAACTCTACATCAGGTGAACAAGATGTATGAGACAGGTGAAATTCCCTCAGACTTCAAGAAGAATATAATAATTCCAATCCCAAAGAAAGCAGGTGTTGACAGATGTGAAAATTACCGAACTATCAGTTTAATAAGTCACAGCTGCAAAATACTAACGCGAATTCTTTACAGACGAATGGAAAAACTGGTAGTAGCCGACCTCGGGGAAGATCAGTTTGGATTCCGTAGAAATGTTGAAACACGTGAGGCAATACTGACCCTACGACTTATCTTAGAAGAAAGATTAAGGAAAGACAAACCTACGTTACGAGCATTTGTAGACTTAGAGAAAGCTTTTGAAAATATTGACTGGAATACTCTTTTTCAAATTCTGAAGGTGGCAGGGGTAAAAACAGGGAGCGAAAGGCTATTTACAATTTGTACATGAACCAAATGGCAGTTATAAGAGTTGAGGGACATGAAAGGGAAGCAGTAGTTGGGAAGGAAGTCAGACAGGGTTTTAGCCTATCCCCGATGTTATTCAATCTGTATATTGAGCAAGCAGTAAAGGAAACAAAAGAAAAGTGCGGAGTAGGGATTAAAATCCATGGAGAAGAAATAAAAATTTTGAGGTTCGCCGATGACATTGTAATTCTGTCAGAGACAACAAAGGACTTGGAAGAGCAGTTGAACGGAATGGAAAGTGTCTTGAAAGGAGGATATAAGATGAACATCAACAAAGGCAAAACGAGGATAATGGAATGTAGTCGAAGTAAGTCGGGTGATGCTAAGTGAATTAGATTAGTAAATGAGACACTTAAAGTATTAAAGGAGTTTTGCTATTTGGGGAGCAAAATAACTGATGATGGTCGAAGTAGAGACGATATAAAATGTTGACTGGCAATGGCAAGGAAAGCGTTTCTGAACAAGAAAAATTTGTTAACATCGAGTATAGATTTAAGTGTCAGGAAGTCGTTTCTGAAAGTATTTGTATGGAATGTAGCCACGTACGGAAATGAAACATGGACGATAAATAGTTTGGACAAGAAGAGAATAGAAGTTTTGGGAAATGTGGTGCTACAGAAGAATGCTGAAGATTAGATGGGTAGATCACATAACTAATGAGGAAGTATTGAATAAGATTGGGGAGAGGAGGAGTTTGTGGCATAACTTGACTAGAAGAATTGATCGGTTGGCAGGAGATGTTGTGATGCATCAAGGAATCACTAGTTTAGTACTGGAGGGCAGCGTGAAGGGTAAAAAGCGTAGAGGGAGACCAAGAGATGAATACACTAAGCAGATTCAGGAGGATGTAGGCTGCAGTAGATAGTGGGAGATGAAGCAACTTGCACTGGATAGAGTAGCATGGAGAGCTGCATCAAACCAGTCTCAGGACTGAAGACCACAACAACAACAACAACAACAACAACAAAAGCAACAATAGTTCGAATAATCATTCTTGAGCAATGCATTGGTGAGAGGTTTTATTTCTGCGCCAAGCAGTTCTGGTTCTCAGATGTTTCGTCCTCTATCCGCCAACGTTTTTATGATGCTTCACTTTTTTGTGGGTGGTGGTTCGAATACGGATGTAGGTAACGATTTGTGAGCGTGGGTTTTCGATCAACAGTGTGGCCCAAGCTACCACCTTCTTTCTTGAAAACTAACAAATCAAGAAAATTTAATCTTCCGCCTGCCTCCTCCTTCACGGTAAACTGAATCTTCGGATTGATCCCTTTGAGATGTTTGTGAAACTGACCTAGTTTCTCTGCCAAGCCGTCACACAACAAACTTATCATCCACGCACTGGAACCAAATATTCGGTTTCTTGTTAGTTGTTCCAGTGCTTGCTCCTCGAATTTTTCCATAAAGAAATTCGCTATAATTATGTTTAAGGGCTCCTCACAGCGACACTCATCGTTCCATTTGAAATCTTAGAACTGTTAAGCGATTGACAAATAAGTCCTCTACCGAACAGAGCGTTCAGAAAAGTCTGTTCAATTCAGCTGCCCTCCCACCAAGACTTTATGGGTTGCCGAAGCTGCACAAAGAATATATTCCTCTAAGGCCCATAGTGAGTGCTGCTGGTTCGCCCACCTATTCAGCTGCCAAGTTCTTGACAACATTAATACAATCTTATGTGGGCGATCGGATTCATATATCAAGAATTCGGCACATTTTTATCATTATATTAAACGGCATAGTGTTCCAACCACAGAACATATTGGTTTTTATGTGGTATCGCTATTCACTATTGTTCCGCTCAATGAAGTGTTCCAGCAGGTGACTCGGATTTTTCCTTCCGATACTGCAGAACTGTTTAAAAGTTGCGTCACTACCACCTACTTCAAACTGAACGATCCGCTGTATGAACTCACGGATGATGTTGCTATGGGGAGACCAATAAGGCCAGTTATAGAGAATTTCTTAAAGGAAAAATTCGACGAGCAGGTATTGGAAACTGCGAACAAGAAAGCGAATATCTAGTTCCGGTACGTGGATGATATGTTCGTTTTGTGGCGACATGGTAGAGAGGAGCTAGATCATTTTCACAGACATCTCAACGAGATCACTCCGATGATTCAGTTTACCATGGAGGAGGAGGTAGGCACAAGATTAAATTTTCTTGCAATGCTAGTTTTCAAGAAAGAATATGGTTACTTGACCCACACTGTTTACCGAAAACCCACGCATACGCTCCGTAACTTGCAGTGACTGAAAAGCTTGAGGTATTCGTCAGGTCTAAATAATAAAAATTATTAGCCACTTCGTTATCTTTTACTCATATTTTTAAAAATATTTGACAACTTGTATTTATAGCACATACAGAAGGAAATATAGTTAAATTAAGTTTAATAAAATTTCCGTACTGAAAAAAAAATGTAATCTGTTTGCTGCTCACAGATTGTAGTAGAGGCTTAGACGAGTGCTGAAAGAGTGAGGCACACAGTGTGGGCCCAAAGGACGTTCCACATCCAAATGCCATACGACGTGTAGTTGAATGCTGACATTCTACCTGCTTCAAACGAAACATCCGATATAGTCCTTTCGACGTGTGCAAGTGTCTCAGCGTCATAGTATATGAGCCTATTAGCCAACTTCAAAGAATGCAGTAGGCGATGACTGTTAAATTAATACTTTACTCATCATTTCATCAGTTTAAATTGTGTGGTACTTAATTTTTTTTTTCGGCCGTCTTGTATGGATGGAGTAAGGGACGTATTGTCTTGTGATGCAAATTGGAAATTTGTGGTAAGGTTTTATGGGACCAAACTGCTGCGATCATGGACCCTAAGCTTACACACTATTTAATCTAACTTAAACTAACTTACGCTAAGGACGACACACACACCCATGCCCGATGGAGGACTGGAACTTCCGACGGGGGGACCCGCGTGGACCGTGACAAGACGCCTCAAACCATGAGGCTACCACGCGCGGCTCTCTTGTGATGGGACAATAGGTGGAGCAGCATGTGACCGGGTGGTGCTTAGAACTTCGCTAGATCGTTCTTGGTTTCCTAAAATAAAAATAAAACATTTAGTTCATAAGAGACGGGTAATTAGTAGTTCACACACAGCATTAAGCTCTTTCTTTCTGACAAGTAAGTTGTTTGCTGTCTACATACTGTGTAAAGCATTGTCTTTAACTATCTAAGTCATGTAAAGAGAAATTAAAATAACAGAAGGGCAAGCGCCAGGAACGAAAATTAACAGCAGAGCAAAACTTTCAATCTTAGGCGTTTCTTCCCTCGACTTTAAAATGGTGTATCATCATGGTGCCGTAAGTAGCACTGCAGTTGCCACAATATCTATCATTGATCTGTGGAAACAACTTGGGCGTCGTTTTAGGCCGATATACCATTCTAGGCTGTTTTCCTCTGCATTTTATCACATATTTGCTGAAATAGAAGTATATGCAATATATATATATATATATATATATATATATATATATATATATATATATATATATATATATATATATATATATATATATCCATTTGTTTTTTAACAGTTGCCATCTACTACTAATGAGTGGCCTCAAATCGCCGACGAAATCTAAATAAAGTGATCCATTCCTCATGCAAGCGGTGCAATTGTTGGAAGACACATGGTGCTGCAATGACACTTTCGCACTGGCATTCAATACTATATGCAATTACAAAGATCTTTTAGTGTCTTAGTGTTTGCATCAGTCGATGAAAACTATAATTTCATTTACGTTAATGCGGATTTACAAGGGCGTATATCGGATGGTTTGCATTTTCAAAAACACAACATTATAAAAAATTAGAGAAACAAAATTATAATATACCCCACCAGCGACCTATAATTTTTAGAAGACAAGGCATTCACTTTGAATGACTTCACACTGGAACCATACGACTGACATCCGGACGCTGGTACACGTGAACGTGTATGTAATTATCGCAATTGCCGTTATTGTAGACCTCGCCGAGTAGTGAATACTGAGTGCTGTTTTTCGTGTACTGAGAAAACCGATGCTATTGCACCCGGAGGCAGCACCAAAAGTACCACTGGCTACCGTATACGCACACAACCTTTTACGCAGAAGCTCTTCGTGTGAAATTTCTCCACCACCCGGCACGATGGATATTGACAGAAGCGTAGAAATTATTCGAGAAACATAGATAACTGACCAATAAATGATGTCTGTCCTGCATGTTCGCAGTATTCTACAAAGAACGTGCGAACGCCCCAATAGCATTCGTAGCCGTTTAGCAGATAGCTTTATTTTAAATCACAGCTTGACATATAAAGTAGATATTGACTGAAGTATGAATTTGCTTCCCTTTCAGCTGCATCCAAAGCTGCACTGGGATTGTCTTTGTCCTTTGAAAAGCAGATCTATATACGTGAACGACGTCGATTCATATACATTTCATTTCCCACGTACAAGATTTGTTTCTGTTAATACAACTGTAATAAAAACTGATAAGCAAGTATTCTGTAAAATATTAAAAACTAATAAATGTGCATACACATACGATAGAAAATTTGCTTACCCGACCCAGTGCAACTGCTATGATTTCCCTTAGACTTTCTTTCCTCTTCTGCATGTCTCAACGTCAGGTTTCATTCTTAATTTCAGTGTTCAGATTAGCTGTTGAAATGTCACCCTCAGTCTTTCCATTCATCTTTTCTTCATGCAAAATGGACGGGATATTTATTTGTGATTCCAAAACACCGAACAGCTTTTGTAAGCTTTGATGGGGTTCATGCTTTAGTCCAGGTTCTTTGTCTCTCATTCAACAAAGACGACGTTTCGCGCCCAGAAATAGACAGCAGTCTCCAAAATGTTCAAATGTGTGAGAATTCCTAAGGGAGCAAACTGCTGAGGTCATCGGTCCGTAGGCTTACACACTACTTAAACTAACTTAAACTAACTTATGCTAAGAACAAGACACACACCCATGCCCGAGGGAGGACTCGAACCTCCGGCGAGAGCGGCCGCGCAATCCGTGACATGAAGCTTCTAACCTCGCGGCCACTTCGCCAGGCGACAGCAGTTTTTTCACCGTAAAACAGCTTCGCACAACACGTTTTGCAGTGGAAGCAGATTTACACTACGCGAGACTTGACTTGCCTTGCGAAACTGTTGCGCAGGGCTGTGTCGCGTTGTATAAAAGCCGCTTAAGAACAATTCAGGGGTCTGTTCAAAAAGCCTCAGCTGAATAAAAAGCAAGTTTTTAAAAGGGAGTAAGGAGTCTGACATGCCAACTGTTGCTACTTTACAATGCCTGAAATTGCAAAGAGTCAGCGTTGTTTTTTGTAATGCATAAAGTGTTTGTACGCTTGAATTACTGGATTTCATTTCAATACAGACCACGTTCAGTTGAAACTATGTGTCAGATCTCATTATTTTGTCCCCATTGGAATCACATTGCCTATGGTGAGGAAGTATTCATTACGGCAGTTGAAACCTAATAGGAGTCAAATTTGGAAGTTCAGATTGTCCTTACATGAAGTTCACTGTATTTCAATAACGTTCTGCACAGAATTCACTGAGCTGTTTGTGTGAATTATTTTGTGTGTGTGTGTGTGTGTGTGTGTGTGTGTGTGTGTGTGTGTGTGTGTGACTCCGGTATGTGTGTGCTGATAATATTCCGTAAATGAATGTTTCTTCAGTTTCCATTTACTAGTTTCAAGGCGATGTCACCAAAGGGGGTAGCGCATTGGTTAGCACACTAGACTTGCATCCGGGAGGACGACGGTTATAACTCGCGTCATGCCATTTTGATTTAGGTTTTCCGTAATTTCTTTAAATTGCCTAAGGCAAATGCCAGTATGGTTTCTTCGACAGGGTACGGCCGCTTGCTTTCTCCTTCCTCCCCTAATCCGAGATTGTGCTCCGTCTCTAATGACCTCGTTGCTGACGGGACGTTAAACACTAATCTCTTCATCTCCGCCGGCCCGTGTGGCCGAGCGGTTCTAGGCGCTTCAGTCTGGAACCACGAGACCGCTACGGTCACAGATTCGAATCCTGCCTAGGGCATGGATGTGTGTGATGTCCTTAGGTTAGTTAGGTTTAAGTAGTTCTGAGTTCTAGGGGCTGATGACCTCAGATGTTAAGCCCAATAGTGCTCAGAGCCATTTGAACCATTTTCTTCATCTCCTCCTCAAGATGATGTCATTTAAACTGCGTTTGCTACTCACACTCAGTATAATACTGCAGTGCTCGATGGTCTACTACCTGTCTTTCATACTCCATTGCGTTAACAGCCATAATGGTTAGTTAGTTGCTCTCGAGCGTTATCACTTCGACTGCACTGAAAATTGGATTAGGCCCATTTGCCTACTTACTGGAAACGCTAATTTCGAAGTGCCTTTCTGCTTTGCAGAATTTAATTTATAGCCACTCTAGGTGTACAGGAAGTTCGCAGTAGGTCAACCTCGGTTGACTGCGCTTTTTATACAGAGAGAGAGAGCTGCCATGCTATACCATCTTCAAGTGCTAAGGTGTCTTTGTTTCATGGCATTTGAAGTTTTTTCATCTATCTTTCCTCGCGTCATTCCAGGCAGAGAAATGGGAATCGAAACTTTATTTGTTTTCGGTCTCCACTAATTCGATGTTTTGGGTTTTGTCACGTCTCTTCAACCAATACTAGTGCTTCTTTATATACCTAAAGGTCAAAGAGATATGTGCTAAAAATTATTTGTATTTCCACGAAAGAAGTGCTTGCAATTAGCAGCAAACTGAGGAGTACTTTTCGTTGTAGTCTGTTCATTTGCTGTGCAGATCTTTGTAACTCTAGTAACAATTACATTTATAACTAATTCATTAACTGAGCTACTATGCTCAATTCGAACCTTTGTTGTGGTTCTTGAGCTGCATGCTATCAACACAACGAGAACAGAAACTAGTTATGCAGCCTAATATGTTGATACTGTATGTTAAGTTTGTCCGTAGAGTATACGGGCCTGTTGCAAATGAATGTGTTGGTTACAAGTGAAATACTATAATTATAAACGTAATCGTAAACAAGTGCCATTCCTGCACTCAGCAAGGATGCAATACGTTGTTTTGGAAGATAATTGCTGCTGTAGCACGGATACAGAAAATGTTTCTACAAGACTTACTGTTCAAAATTATATCTGTTTATTCTCCCAGTACAGGACAAAAATGGTGTGTAATGGGAATTTGAAAATAGCCTCTACACGTAAGTATATTGAAACCACGTCTATATTAATGCGTGGTGTCTGTTCTTTCGGACGTGTCTGTTCTTTCGGATATGTCCGGAAGAACAGATATCACGCAGAATCCGTGGCAGTGATATATATTATGTATGCGGGAGGTGGAGGAGTGGGGGGGGGGGGGGTAGACAGAAAGGAAAGAAAAGGACAGGAAGGGGATAATGATGGCAGCTGCATCGGGACTTCGATGCGGAATCAGCGGCGACGAGTGAAAATGTGTGTCGGACCAGGATTAGAATCCGGGATCTCCTACTTATCAGGCAGTTGCGTTAACCACTGCACCATTGTGACACTGTGTTCCTGGTCGACCGAGGCAGATAAGTTATATGAATTCGTGGTGTCTGTTCTTTCGGACAGCTATGATAAATATTATATGTATGGAAGGTGGAAGAGAGAGCAAGGAAAGGAAGGGGCTGATGGTGATAGATTTTTCGGGACTTTGATGCGGAATCAGTGCCGACTGGTGAAACTGAGTGCCAGACCGCGATTTGAACCAGGAATCTCATTAATACGATTAATTATCCTCGATGGGCATGGAATTCACCACACTCAGTGCGGATTCACATTTACTTTCGACCTTTACCGGTAGTCTGGAAATAGCGAGCATGGAGGACATGAATGGGACATCGGATAGTAGGAGTTAGGTGGGAGTGCGGGTTGGTCGACAGGCGTGCCGAGATAGTCCTACGCATTTCACATCTACAACTATATTTCCAAGAACAACAGGAACGTTTTCTGACCTTTAAATCTGCTACAGTTTATCATCTTCGTTCTGCATCGCCGAAAAATTTCCATGTTTACACCTCCAACTTGAATATATAACAAGCTGAGTGACGTATGCGCTCGGTGTCATGAGATGACCAGAAATGGAAAATTGTTTAAAGGAACGAGTGTTATCATCAGTCAGACAACGTGGTGGGCACTCGAAGCATTTTCAACTGCCGCTATGATTGTGGGGAAGGAACGAAAACTTACACCCAGCCTCCACCAGTGTTTGGGCACACAGACAACCGCTCCACGGGGCGAGGGCTTGGGGATGACGTCACAACCTGCTGTACAATTGTTTTACAGCCACTGAAGAAAGATTCTGCAGTGGATATAACGTTATCGATCCATACAGGATAATATGGAGACGTGTTATGCTTTTTGATAAGAATGACGTTAGAGAACTGTAATTCAGTATAAATGTCTGTCTGATATTCTTTAAGCTTTCCTGGAACCAATTTTTTTGACATTAGGAAATTTTTGTGAATTTAATGATTTTCACTAAATATTGTAAAAACCTTTTGGGTAAACCACCCACCGAATTAATCCCTCATTGTACATCTTTCAATAAGTTTCACAGTACAGAAATTCATAGAAATGTGTGATTCTGAACAGATGTGAGTTAATTCTTTTTCTCTGTCATCATTCTTCTGACTGGTTTGATGCTGCCTGCTATGAAGCTCTCTCCTGTACCAAGCTCTTCATTTCGGAGTGGCACTTGCTTCCTCAGTCATTTGCTGGATGTACTCCAATATGTGTCTTCCTCTACAGTTTTTACCCTCTACAGCTCCTTCAAGTACCAGGGAAGTTATTTTCTGAAGACTTAACAGATGTCCTATCATCCCGTCCCTTCTTCTCACTGTTTTCCATACATTCTTTTCTTCGTCGATTCTTCGCAGAAACTCCTCGTTCCCTACCATATCACTCCACCTAATGTTCAACATTCTTCTGTAGTACCACATTTCAAATGCTTCGATTCTCTTCTGTTCCGATTTTCCCACAGTCCGTGTTTCACCACTGTACAACGCTGTTCTCGAAACGTACAGTCTCAGAAATTTCTTCCTCAAGTTAAGGCCTACGTTTGGTACTATTCTATTGGCCAGGAGTGCCTTTTTTCCAGTGCTAGCCTGCTTTTTAAGTCCTCCTTGCTCCATCCGTCATTGGTTATATTGCTACCTAGGTAGCAGAATTCCTTAACTTCGTCTACTCGTGTTCCCAATTCTGATGTTAAGTTTCTCGCTGATTTCGTTTCTGCTCCTCCTCATTACGTTTGTCTTTCTTCGATTTACTCTCAAACTGTATTCAGTATTCATTAGGCTCTTCATTCCATTCAACAGCTCCTGTAATTCTTCTTCATTTTCACTAAGATTAGCAATGTCATCAGCGAATCTTATCATTGATATCTTTTCACCCTGAATTTTAATCCCACTCTTGAATCTTCCTTTTATTTCCGTAATCGTTTCTTCGACGTGTAGACCGAACAATAGCGGCGAAAGACTACATACTTATCTAGCAGCCTTTTATATCGGAGCACTTCGTTCTTGATCTTCCAGTCACATTATTGCCACTTGGTTCTGGTACATATTGCAGACTACCCGTCTTCCCCTACCGCTTATACCTATTTTTCTCAAAATTTCGAACACCTTGCACCATTTTACATTGCCGAACTTTTCGAGGTCGACAAATTCTATGAACACATCTCGATTTTTTTTACTCTTGCTTCCATTATCTACCGCAACGTCGAAACTGCTTCTCTGGTGCTTTGACCTGTCCAAAGCCAAACTGACAGTCAGCTAACTGATCCTCAATCTTCTTTTCCATCTCCTGTTCATTATACATGTCAGCAACTTGGATGCATGAGCTCTTAAGATGACTGCGCGATAATTCTCTTACTTGTCGGCTCTTGCTATCTTGGAAATTGTGTGGTTGTGTTTTTCAGGAAGTTTGAGGGCATATCGCCAGTCTCATACATTCTACACACTAACGTGAATAATTGTTTTGTTGCCTCTTTCCCCAATCGTCTCAGTAATTCTGATGGAGTGTTATCTATTCCTTCTCGAGTCGGAGTGAAGTTTTTATGAGTTTGTTTTGAGCCCGCAGCTGATGATGCTGCGTCTTTAAGAATTTCCCAAGTCCACAAATCATAAGAAGTCATCAGGCCAAACGCCCATACCAGACACGGGAAAGGGAACGCCATGAGTGATTTATCTGGTAGAATGGACCACGTGTTGTCTGGGCGAAAGCAGTCTACTGCAAGTTGACGGCGGTGTCCTGTTACGGGCAGCACATACTCCAGAGTTTTGGTCGGCCGATAGTTTAACGAGTGCCTTACATACCACGAAGACTAATTCGAGTGCGCACACTCAAATGATTTTGAAATCGTCCAGCAGTAAAGTTTAATGGGCACTACGATTCTCTTCAAACTTCTGTGCTTGTCAACAATTGGCTGATTGCAAGCCCCAATACACGAGTACGCGGACTCGGCGATTGTTCGATTAATTTTCGGCCGGTCGCTGGCTTCTGCACATAGTGAGCTGGTGAAACATAGCTCATAGCTGACGAACTGGTAGAAACTTTAATAGAAGAGATCGAGAAATGACAAGCATTGCATAAAGAAAAGATTTTAAAAGAATACACAGACATAAATCTCAAGAGAAATCCATGGTTGGAAGTCGGTGAAGCAGTTGTTCCGGGATGGATATATGACAGGCAAGATAAAATAAAACAAGTTACTTACGAATTTACTTTGTTTTAGTTTTTATACTTGCATAAATATTTACATCACATCATTTTATCATATAAAAATGAAACGTAGCGTTATGGCGAAGTAAAGTTCGACTGTCAGTATTGTCGTGTATCAGTCATACTATTCATTTCTTAGTTGTTTTGATCAACTATGAAGTTATCCAAAAGGCAGTTGTATAGTGTATCTGCGAATTTCATTCCATTTTTTATTTGTACCTAATTGTGTAGGATGCAGCACGCATTAATAATGCGGACACAAAAGTTGTATATACGTCCTTTGCTCGATAAAAATGCACCACTTGTTGGCCATAACATGGCTAGTCACACACATCCATGCCCGTGGCAGGATTCGAACCTGCGACCGTAGCGGTCGCGCGGTTCCAGACTGTAGCGCCTAGAACCGCTCGACCACTCCGGCCGGCTTGGCCATAACACTAAAAGTACATTTGAGCATGCGGCAACCTTAAGCATGTTTGCAGTTCTCTTGGTGCAGTTTATTATTATTATTAATATGAATATTTTCTTGTTTTGAATATGGAAGTATGATTTTCTTGCCAAAACGCCTCGCCACCTGCCGGAAAAAATGGTATCGCTTCTCCATCCTCATCAACGGGGAATTTTCTTCCTGGAGGGTTTGGGGGAGGAGGGGGGCAGACATTCTGTTGGTTTCCTGAGAGCCGTTTACCCTTGGCAGATCTTTAAATACCTCTGGATCACTGACTGTTCCATAAGAACCGGCGCCTGTGCAAACAAATTTATAATATGCGTCGGCCCAAGCCATCATCGGGAATGTTCTGGCTACACCATCCTTATTCGTTTGCCGCCGATCGCTCCATTTACGTCTGGAAAATCAGTGCAACGATAAAATTCAATAGCAATTTGTAAGCAGTCATCTTCTTTTTTATTTGCCATTTACCGTGGTTGAAGCATATTCCATAGTTGCTCACACCTTGTTTTTACAATATCTCGTATTGCAGACGTTCGAGTCAGATATTCAAGTGAGAGCGTGTTGAAACTAAACCCAGCAACTAGATAGCTTCAAAATAATAATTATAATAATAATAGTAATAAAAAATTCTCACTGTATTTTCAACTAAATTACATTTTTATAATTGTAGTCACGAGGTACAGAAAAAGTGGAACACCTTGCAGATTTGTTTTGGTAGAGAACTTAATACACAAAAGAATACGATGTTGGATCAAGCTGCGAGAAAGACAGGAAATATGTTTGCTTTGACGAAACGTAATGTTTACTTCCATGTATCGACAGTCATTCAACAGAAGGTAACATTGGACCAGCATATTCTCAGACTGACGATCTTGATCACGACCTTGAACATGACAGAGAATGTGGATCTCCCGCAAGTAAGGCAGTCCCACACCATCCACGTAAAGAAATCTTGGAAAAATGTGTACTGTTCTTGATGAAGGTGATAAAGCGTTATTACAAGCTTTAAAAGTGACAAAAGATGGAGATACAAACTTCACAGTATCTGTTGTGCCCTTATTCTAGTCTCTTGCCGCCAGAAGAAAACCTGTACGTTAAGATTAATTTCCTAGGCGTTTTCAAACAAATATTAGCTGCGATCATCGTCAGACTACTTTACAACTGAGTCAAAACACAAGCAGCTGCTACAGACACTTATCAAACTTCGTCCCATTCTTCACTTCATCATCCACTGACCGGCATTGCAGTGTAACTGACGACAAATCAAACAAATTATTTTCGACGTGTTGGTAGTCAAATGGCTGTGAGCACTATGGGACTTAACATCTATGGTCATCAGTCTCCTAAAACTTAGAACTACTTAAACCTAACTAACCTAAGGACATCACACAACGCCCAGTCATCATGAGGCAGAGAAAATCCCTGAACCCGCCGGGAATCGAACCCGGGAACCCGGGCGTGGGAAGCGGGAACGCTACCGCACGACCACGAGCTGCGGACAGATAGTCAGAATACATCACAAAATCTACCGACAGTATTTGGGTTGCGGAGCAAACAAAACATTTCATGGCCATTGTGTCACAACGACAGAGTACAATCACATTAGTTCAATTTTACTGATGATTCTGAATTGATTATTTGTAAGAAACAAGTACGTGATATGTCACACTCAGTCTCTCTTCTACAGGTATAGCACCTCGTAAAATTGTATTCTGTTTTCTTATGAATGGTCCAGTTAACTTAACAAGGTCAATAAAACTGGCAATGCTTGTCCTATAAAAAGCGAAAATTTTTTCGGATGTGAAGTAGTTTAAAATGCAGTGTGTAAACTTTTCTCGTAATAATCTAGTAACGTATATTGGATGTGTCCAATATTCAGGGCTTATTAATTTCTTAATTCTTTTCATCCTCCTTCTTTTTAAAAGCAATAATAGCAGCTCTTCTCAAAAACATTTTGTTGAAAAAAGGCGCTCACTCCAAGTGGATATTTACAACAAGGTATTCGACGATTGATTTTCGATCAGTCTTACGCAACCACTACCAACCAAGCAGTTTAATTGTAACAGTGTGTGGAGATGCAGACCTGTACGACCAAATTATGGAATGACGGTTTGGTCTGTAGTGTGCGCCTGACCTTGGCTGCCCACCTCTCAGTCTTAGTAAGTGTAACCTACTGCGTATAACAGGGCGAAAATCCCCATTAATGTATGAGTACAAAATAAATGATCAGTTTTTGGAAGCGGTAACATCAGTCAAGTATCTGGGTGTCACTGTTCGAAATGATCTCAAATGGAATGATCAAATGGTTCAAATGGCTCTGAGCACTATAGCACTTAACATCTGAGGTCATCAGTTCCCTAAACTTAGAACTACTTAAACCTAACTAACCTAAGGACATCACACACATCCATGCTCGAGGCAGGATTCGAACCTGCGACCGTAGCAGTCACGCGGTTCCGGACTGAAGTGCCTAGAACCGCACGGCCACCACGGCCGGCTGGAATGATCAGATTACACAAGTAACGGGTAAGGCGAAATCTAGATTGCGGTTTATTGGTAGAATCCTGAAGCGATGCAGTCCTTCAACAAAGGAAATAGTTTACCATACGTTAGTTCGTCCATTCGTAGAGTATTGTTCGTCTGTATGGGACCCTTACCAGTTGGGTCTGATTCAAGAGATTGAGAAGGTCCAAAGAAGAGCGGCAAGATTCGTGACTGGTACATTTAGCCATCGCGAGAGCGTTACAAATCTCATGGAAAGTTTAAAGTGGGACACACTTGCAGATAGCCGACGCGCTAAATTCTGAAATCCAATCCTCACCGAGAATGTAGAGCATATATTATTACCACCAACTTTCAAATCGCGTAATGATCATCATTCAAAGGTAAGGGAAATAAGAGCTCGTACTGAGGCGTGGGGGGGGATATGACTTTGGCGCGAATTGTGCCCTCCGCCACACACCGCTTGGTGGCTGGCGAAGTATATACGTAGATGTAGCTGAAAGCTGCGACCCTCGCCTGTTATAGGGGAGTCCTGCTGGTACAAGGACGCCGTCACTGCGTTACTCTGCGCTCTATTCCGGAAACCAAGTGTCGTGTGTGAACTTGGAAAACCTTTATCATGCAAGATGCTGGACCTGCGAAGCATCTTTTCGAATTTGAAGTCGAGTAGCTGGAACACTTTAAACAGTATGACCTGTGTTTCTTGTAACGGCACACACTTCCGAGTAGCAAATGGATTCTTTGCGATATTTAGGAACCTTGTTCTTATTTCTAAAGAGTCCACTTTAAGGTGTGCTGGTAAATGAAGTTTGATAATTCTGCTTGCAACTTCTCCATCAGCGTATAATGTTATAGCGCATGCAGCCCCACCCATGTTCTGCCAAGACTTGGAGAGGGTTTTTGGCGGATGGAGTAGCCTCTCCCTTATCCCATTTAAGTCACATCGAGCACGTGCGGGGATGCTTTGATTATTGCAGCATGTCCGCATGTACCAGCGACCATCCAGCAGTCAGCAACTGCGCTGATGGAGGAACTGGACGCCCGGTCGAAAGAACTCCTCACTAACTTTGTGGCCAGCTTGTGAGAACGCTGCAGAGCTGCCGTCCGTACTGGTCACATATCCTATTAAGGGGCTCCGGAAAACCCTATCTTTCCAATCTTAAAGTAGCGGTTATAAATTGCGTGTTTCCTCAGAAGATATTTGAGCTAGGAAGCTGAAATTTTCACGGGTTGTTTACTGGAGTACTGTACAACCTAATACAGGGAGTTCTAAATTTTGAATTCAGTTGTTAGAGATTAATTTTTTCTAATGTAATAAAAATTTTCTACTTTTTATGTCATTTTTTGTTTATAATTTCAACAATATACAGCTTTTTATAAAAAGACTGCTAAGTTACGCAGAAGGGACTGTGCAACACCTCCTGAAAATTTGAAGCAAATTGGTCGGGTAGATCCTGAGAAAAAATGTATCCAGAATGAAATTTTCTTTCTGCAGTGGAGTGTGCGCTGATGTGAAACTTCCTGGCAGATTAAAAGTGTGTACCAGACCAAGACTCGAACTCGGGACCTTTGCCTTTCGTGGGCAACTGCTACCATCTGAGCTACCCCAGCACGACCCAGAGCCCGTCCTCACAGCTTTACTTCTGCCAGTATCTTGTCTCCTACCTTCCTCAACTTCACGGAAGCTTTCCTGCGAACCTTGCAGAACTAGCAATCCTGTAAGGAAGAATATTGCGGAGACATAGCTTAGCCACAGCCTGAGGAATGTTTCCAGATTTTTCACTCTGCTGCACCGGCAGCTGTGTCCGAGCGGCTCTAGGCGCTTCAGTCCGGAACCGCGCTGCTGCTGCGGTCACAGGTTCGAATCCTGCCACGGGCATGGATGTGTGTGACGTCCTTAGGTTAGTTAGGTTTAAGTAGTTCTAAGTTCTAGGGGACTGATGACCTCAGATGTTAAGTCCCATAGTGCTCAGAGCCATTTCAATCATCACTGTGCTGCGGAGTGTGCACTGATATGAAACTTCCTGGTAGATAAAAACTGTGCAATTTGGAAGGTAGGAGACGAGCTACTGGCAGAACTAAGGCTGTTAGGACGCAGTGTGAGTCGTGCTTGGGTAGCTCAGACAGTCTGCCTTCGGCAGTGACACAGTGCGGACCGTGTTGCCCTCCGGCCGCGCTGCGGTCCGCGCGCCTGCTTGTTTACGCCGGAGCAGCTTCGCGTTTGCGGTGTTTTGAGTCTAGAAAGAGATGGCACACTCGCACAGAAAAACGACTTTGAAGTTCAGTTTTGTGAACGACTATACACGACCAAAGGCACACGAGATTGAACTATTTTAAGAGAAGTGGTTAAAATCGATCCACGGGAAATGGTGGGCATC
Organism: Schistocerca piceifrons; assembly: GCF_021461385.2. NCBI lineage: Eukaryota > Metazoa > Arthropoda > Insecta > Orthoptera > Acrididae > Schistocerca > Schistocerca piceifrons. The sequence continues at coordinate 302,512,793 of NC_060142.1, read as the reverse complement.
CATTTATCGATCTTTCCAAGTGTCGTCTATCTCAAGCTTATTGGCGAGGCTGCTTGTGAAAGACTTCTCCAACGATCACCAAACGGGTATCGTTTCTGTCCTGCGGACGGGAATGTTGGTATGGTTACAGTCGACCACTCGGGATACGTACCATATGGGTCTTCGAGCTTCCAATTGAGGTCCTGTCTGAACTTGTGAGCGACTCCTTTCGACCATACGGTACAGTTCTATCCCATGTGGCCGGAAAATGGGCGTGTTTTACCACATACTCCGAACTAAATACGAATGGAACCGAGAAAGCGCGTCTCCTCTTGTTTGTATAGAGTTGTCCAGCGATTATAATATATGATGGACAATCTCACACTTGCTCGGGGTGCGGAGAAGGAGGTCACGACCACTCGAAATGCCTCCAGCGTCGTTTAGTGCAAAGCCCGCGAGATGACACTCAGGCGCCACATCAGATGACTGTATTACCGATGACTTTTGTGGAGGCCCTGAGAGAACACGTAAGGGAGATTCCCGACGGGCACCAGCGGCTGCACACTATAGAGAACATGGACACCAACGGATCGGGACTCCGACCACCGGTTCCACCGCAGCAGACACAGGACCCCATACAAGAGATGCAGCAGAAGGTCGCTCCAGTCTCAACCGTCGTGACTGCCAGTGCTTCCACCGAGAGCGTGGTAGACCAGGCCCAAGACGGAGGATACGCCATCCGAACAGCCGAGGCGGAAGCAATTGAGCCTTGCACGGCTCGTGTTCGTGCCATTTAGTGCCGGCCGCGGTGGTCTAGGGGTTCTAGGCGCTCAGTCCGGAACCGCGCGGCTGCTACGGTCGCAGGTTCGAATCCTGCCTCGGGCATGGATGTGTGTGATGTCCTTAGGTTAGTTAGGTTTAAGTAGTTCTAAGTTCTAGGGGACTGATGGTTCAAATGGTTCAAATGGCTCTGAGCACTATGGGACTTAACATCTATGTGGTCATCAGTCCCCTAGAACTTAGAACTACTTAAATCTAACTAACCTAAGGACAGCACACAACACCCAGCCATCACGAGGCAGAGAAAATCCCTGACCCCGCCGGGAATCGAACCCGGGAACCCGGGCGTGGGAAGCGAGAACGCTACCGCACGACCACGAGATGCGGGCGGGATGTTAAGTCCCATAGTGGTCAGAGCCATTTGAACCATTTTGTCATTTATTGTTTGTCATCTTCTATTACGGCAATGCCGCCTCGTTTTCTTATTCCATCTACTGGCGTCACTAGCTTCCTGCCTCACTTGCCTGTGAGCAGCAGCAGCAGCGTGTATCGATAAGTGGACTGTCACACCATCTCTGGAGCGACCGATAGTATCTCCGTGTTGTCGTGTGTCTGGCAGTCAGCTGGAAACAGACCAGCAGTGCAGTCGGCACGCAGCAGCAGTGAAGTCAGGGACGGAGCGCCAGTGAGGCGCCGACAGCCAGAGCTCGCCGACCGCTGGCGACACACATGAACTGTCCGACGGAGGGAGATTGGAGCGGGACGACCGTTGGTTGGTCGTTCAGTTGGTCGTCTCATCCGCCGACATTTATTCGGTCCTTTACCGTTTCCGGGCCCGGGCAGTTGGTCGGTTGGCGTGGAGCAGCGAGGAAATCTCCGCGGCGCGTTCAGAGTGTGTGGTGCTGTTCCCATTGCTACGAGGACTGTGGCTCACAGATCCTGGACACGAAAGTTGAGTTTTGATTTAATCTACCAGAAAGTCACAAATGTTCACATTGTGTCATTTGGATTTCGTTGTCGGCTGTTGGGACATTCCCGCGAGCAACAGCGAGTGTTTTCAAGGTGGCAAATTTTAGCCAGCGTCCGGTGGAGTTTAACTGTACTTGGTAATTTTGAATTGAAGCGCACCAGCGGAATCTTCTGCCTTTAACGTTTCTGTTACCTGCCTTGGCCGTTGAAGTAAATTCGGGCAGTTTATTTCCTCATCATGTTGTTGCTATCCAGCACGGTGTGTAGTTTGACAGGTCAGTGTATCATTGGTTGTGGGCTCCAATACTTTCTACGTTGTTTCATTGAACTCCCTGTTCTGTGCTGGTCTGGTGGAGCGGAAGTTAACTTGTCGGTGGGTCCGTTGACCGTCTGTCGGTTGGGTTGTCGTCGGATCGAAAATGGTTGGGCCGACTACCTGCCTCACCTAAGCGAGCGTTAGTGTTTGAATTCCTGGCTGACCCTCGGAAACTTCTGAGCGCCTTTGCGTTTCTTATTTGTTCGTGTTGCTTGTAACTGTATGGCTTTTAGCTGATTTTTAAATTAAGGTTGTTTTGCCCCGAAGGCGAAAAATTGTTTGGGCCTTCAGCTTAATATAAAGAAACGTTTTAAATAAGGCCTTTGGCCTTTTCAAAAATTTAATTTTGTTAAGTCTTGAGTGATGGTCCTTCAGCCGATTTTGAAATAAAGTTATTTTGCTCTTAAGGTGTCAGATTGTTTGGACCTTCGGCCAAATTAAGGAACTGATTTAAGAAAAGGCCTTCTGACTTTTAAATTTCTGATTTTGGTTCGAGTTTTAAGTTATTGGCTTTCAGCCGATTTTTAAAGTGGTCTTGACCTTAAGGCATGAGATTGTAGGGCGTATTCAGCCGGTTATTAAGTTCTAAAAATGAATGCTGTGTTGAGTTGTATATTCGAGTGTAACTGACAGCCGCTTATTTTGGCCCCTTTCCATAATTTAAAGTATCTGTCCTGTGGGTTTCACAGGGCATTTCAGCAAGACAACGGAAACAGCGTTCGCCGAAGAGAAGAAAGAAGCGACGACTGACTTCACAGTCCCGAGGGGACAGTGGACGACAACGGCAGTATCGACCTGCGACCAGTGGATTCAACAGATACCGAGATGACGGTGCAGGAGTCGCACAGCGACGATAACTTGAATTCTCCTTCTGGTGACCGGAAGGCAGAAGTGGAGATGACGATTGTCCAGCATCAGAGCAGTGACACCGCTGTCTGCCAACTTGGCGCAGGAAATGGACCATTAGGAACAGGATGAAGATACGGACGCGGCGATTGGGGATAGTCCTGGCCATGCGCTGTGAGGGGCCGGGGAATGTTGAAGAACTTGGTGTGGTGAGGAGCGACGGGGACGCCGATAACCGACAGCAGTTCGGTTTCAACACCATCGCTTGATGACAACCCCCCTCCAACAGCTGAACACACGCCAGGCGTACCTCATTGCGACGATCAACATTAATGACATTCGGACACCACTTAAAATTCGAATGCTGAACGATATGTTACACGCCGCAGACGTGGGTATTGTACTCCTACAACAAGTGCGTTTCACATCGCCGCCGGAGTTCTAGGGCTACGACGCACATTATTCAGCGCACAATGAGAGTGGAACCGGTATGGCGATCCTCACCAGGGAAGGGATAGGAGTGGAGGAAGTCACGTCTCTCCCTTCGTCATGTAGAATAGTGATCACTGTCGACGGCGTTCGTTTCATCTATGTATATGCGCCGTTTGGCTCCACAAAAAAAAGAGAGAGGGCGACTTTTTACACCGAAGAGATAGCACCGTTGTTCGCCGGACTTTATGATGTGTTGGCGAATGTGCCAACACCTTGTAGATAGAGGAGGCCGAAATGCACGCTATCTAACGCAGACGGGCGTGAATTCTGGAACAGGATAAGTAGTGCATTCTGATAAGAAAAGTATGCAGCTCCTCGAATACTTAACTTTTATTCTTTGTTGGTTTACAACGTTCTTGATGAGACATTTCATACGATAACTATCAAACTATGTAAGGCTAATGGCGCCTTGCTAGGTCGTAGCCATGGACTTAGCTGAAGGCTATTCTAACTGTCTCTCGGCAAATGAGAGAAAGGCTTCGGCAGTGTAGTCGCTAGCAATGTCGTCGTACAACTGGGGCGAGTGCTCGTCCGTATCTCGAGACCTGCCTTGTGGTGGCGCTCGGTCTGCGATCACACAGTGGCGACACGCGGGTCCGACATGTACTAAATGGACCGCGGCCGATTTAAGCTACCACCTAGCAAGTGTGGTGTCTGGCGGTGACACCACATTCCTCCCGCGCAAATCGGCGAACGGTCGTGTGATAAGGCTTCCGCCCGCCGTGGGGAGGACCCCATGTTGACGTATGCGATGAGGTGGGGAGCCTAACAACAGGCGAGGCCACCCGCACCCGGCCATTCGGTCCGAGGGGAGCTAGGAAACGCCTGAAAACCTAGTCCAGGGTGCACGTCAACATGCGGTGTAGCGCCCGTAAAGAGACAGGAGGGGCCGAAGGGTCGACCTCCATTGCGTCGGAGTATCCTACGCGCGAAGACGCCATGCGGTCCGGAGCGGGCAAGAGTTCCATGGCGGAGGACAGCTGGTCACGGGAAGCGATCGGCGGCGCGTGACCGAGGGAGGCGTTTGGCGGCTGCAGCGAAGCGTCGAATGCGGGCGGCGGCGGCGGCGGCGGCTGCGGAGGCGGCTGCGGCGGCGCGTCGCCATGGGGCAAAATGGAAGGCATCGTCGGTAACACCTGGGGATGAGGCGAGCCAGTAGATGGGTCCCCAGGGCGCTGACCGGACGGCACCGTCGCTGAAAGCAGACGGGGAGCGGCAGAACCCGTGCGACGACAGAGGCGCAGCTGATTGAGATGCCGACGCACCTCACCAGAGGCCCCCAAAACCAAATACATCGCGCGGCCGAGGCAGCGAAGAATGCGCCCTGCGAGCCAACGCCGTGAACCGCGATAGTTGCGATAGAATACAACGTCGCCTGGAGCAAAAGCAGAAGTCTGCCGCTGCACTGGAACCTGATGCGGCGGATGCAGCAAAGACATCAAGGTTCGATGAGGACGACCGTGGAGCAACTCAGCCGGCGAGCGACCATCTCGGGGCTGAGAGCGATACGATGACAAAAAGAGCAACAACGCGTCCTCCCGAGAATGCGACTCTTTCAATTTCAACATCTGTGACTTGAAAGTCCGGACCAATCGCTCAGCGGCACCGTTTGACTGAGGCGAAAACGGCGCGGAAGTCAGATGTTGAATACCATTGGCCTGGCAGAATGACTGAAATTCTGCGGACATGAATTGTGGGCCATTGTCGGAAACAATAGTCTGCGGAAGACCTTCAATGCAAAAGATAGCAGACAACGCTTGGATGGTGGCAGGGACGTCGTGGAAGACATCCGGACAACAAAAGGAAAATTACTGAAGGCATCTACCAGAACCAACCATCGAGCATTCCAGAATGGACCAGCAAAATCAATGTGCAAGCGTTGCCAAGGGGAAGTGGCTTTTGGCCATGCAAAGACTTTCCGCGGCGGTGCGGATTGTTGTTCAGCACACGCCATGCAAGAAGAACACATATTCGTAATCGCAGCATCGATTCCGAACCAAGTACAGTGCTGACGAGCAAGTTGTTTCGTTCGCACTATACCCCAATGTCCTTGGTGAAGAAGCTGTAAAACAGAGGACTGTAACGAACGTGGGACCACGACTCTGGACTGATCATTATCAGAACGCAACAACAAAGCACCACGTCGTACAAAAAGTCTCTCCCTGTGAGCAAAAAATCGGCGAACCAACGGATCCTCGATCTGAGACTTTGACAAAGGCCATTGCGTAGCAACAAAACGCAAAACAGTAGCAAGGACAGGGTCAGCAGCTGTGGCGGTAGCCACACGACGAAAATCAATCGGAAACGATTCGACCACTTCATCGGTTTCCGAATCAATGAACATGCAAGCAAGTTCAGAAGAATCGAATGCTTTATCCTCAGCAACAGGCAAACGGGACAACGCATCGGCATTTCCGTGCTTAGCAGTGGACCGATACAAGATATCGTAGCGGTACTGCGAGAGGAAAATAGACCAGCGAATAAATTTCTGCGCTGTACGTGGAGGTACAGGCTTGTTCGGATGAAAAAGCGATGTCAAAGGTTTGTGGTCTGTGATGATGGTAAAGTGACGACCATACAAGAAATCATGGAACTTAGTAACACCAAACACGAGAGCCAAAGCTTCTTTCTCTATCTGGGAATAATTTCTTTGGGCAGACGAGAGCAATTTGGACGCAAAGGCAATAGGGCGATCATGCAAGCCAACTTTGTGCGCAAGCACAGCACCGATCCCGAAATCCGATGCATCTACCATCAACAAAAGGGGTTTCTGGGGATCGAATGGCGTAAGGCAAGTATGAGAAAGCAACGCCGATTTCAACTGGCGAAAGGCGCGTTCGCATTCCGTCATCCAGACGAACGGAACACCCTTACGGCGTAAGCTATGAAGCGGAGCTGAAATGGAAGAGGCATTGCGCAGAAAGCGATGATAATAGTTAATTTTACCCAACACACTCTGTAGCTGCTTCACATTTTGTGGCGAAGGCAAATCTTGTATGGCACGGAGGTGCTATGGACTCGGATGTATGCCTTGGGCATTGATGACATGTCCCAGGTATGGTAAGTCACGAGCAAAAAACACACATTTGTCCTTCCTCAAGCGAAGACCATTTTGTCGCAAGACCTGAAATAATGTTCGTAGGTTCGCAAGATGATCTTCTTCTGTCTGTCCGGAGATCACTATATCGTCCAGATAGCTTGCTGCAGTAGGTACCGATGCACAAATAGTTTGTAAATATTGCTGAAACAATGCAGGGGCGGATGCACACCCGAATGGCAGTCTTTTGAACCTGTACAATCCAAGATGCGTGTTAACCACCAATACCCGCTGGGATTCGTCGTCCACCGGTATTTGCAAGTACGCATCGGCTAGGTCCAACTTTGAAAAATATTTTCCCGGGCACAGTTTATCAAAAAGATCTTCCAGGCGGGGCAAAGGAAAAGTAGCAGTCACTAGTTGTGGATTCACTGTGGCCTTGAAGTCCACGCAAAGTCTCAATTTTCCAGAAGGTTTTGGCAAAATTACTAAGGGTGAGGCCCAGAGAGAAGCTTGCACACGTCAAATTACACCTTGTGATTCTAAATCGTTTAATGTTCTTGCGACCTCATCACGCAATGCGTGGGGAACATTGCGCGCTCGGAAAAATTTCGGTTGCGCGTTTACTTTCGGTTCCAAATGTGCTTCATAGTCTTTCGCACAACCTAGGCCCGGTGCAAAAATGTCTGCAAATTCATCACATAGCCGAGAAACACTGTCTGAAGGCACAGTCTGATTCACTGATAGGACCTGATTTACAATAGACATGTTAAACAATTGAAATAAATCTAAACCAAACAAGTTCACTGTAGTAGAAGAACGAAGAACGTAAAATGACACATGTTTTGTTTGTCCCTTGTATGTTGCAAGAAGGCTGCACTGTCCTAACACAGGAAGTTTCTGTCCTGAATACGTAGTGAGCTTAACATGTGCGGCACACAACGGAGGTTTGCCCAGTTGTTTGTATGTGTCGTGATTGAGCAATGAAACTGCAGCTCCGGTATCGAGCTGGAATGGTATGACCTTGCCATTAAAGTCCAAATCTACAAAAAGTTTATTGTCCTGCTGACGACAAGAGCGACTGTCTCGTGCAATTTGAACCGATACAGGTACAGCATCACTTGCTAATTGACGTGATTTCCGGCGACGTCGACGCACACTTTTTGTGGGACGAACACAGTCACTGTTAGAGAAAATGGCACTGGACGAAACCGAATTAACGACATGAATGTCCATGGGCGAAGGTCCACGAGCCTGAGTGTTCTTGGTTCGATTCCGGCGCGAACCAAAGGGCCTGGAACGGTTGTGATTGATCTGAACTTTTTCTGGCAAACACTTTGAACATGTCCTTTTTTATTGCAGAAAAAGCAAATAACTTGGCGTGACGGGCAGTGTTCACGCGAATGTCTAGTTGAACACCGTGGGCATGATTTCACTGCATTTGTATGCCGGCGCGGCACACCTGGGTTAGAGCGTGGCGGCAGCTGCGTCGAAGTGCGCGAGGGCAGGCGACCAGGCCGCGCAGCGCGCCCGGCGGGCCGGTTAATGTTACACACTGCTGGCGAAGTTTCAAAAGATTCCTGAGCACAGTCAAGCGTGTCTTGTCTATCCAATATGGTTATCACTTGCTGAAGGGAGGGATTAACTAGTTTCAAAATTTGCTCCCGTATGCGAACATCAGAAACGTTCTGTGCTATTGCATCACGTACCATTGTATCGGAATAAGGGAGTCCACAGTCACATTCAAATGCACAGTCCCTAGTAAGTCCTTGCAAAGTTGCAACCCACTCCCTATTAGTCTGACCGGCCGTACGTTTTGTACGAAAGAAAGTATACCTTTTTGCAACTACATTAACTGTTTCTTTGAAATAGGCGTCCAATGCCGACAAAATTTCATCGTAGGACAGAGTCGCTACGTCGCGTTGGGGAAACAATTTCACTATCACACGGTACGTTTGCACGCCGACACAAGGCAATAAGTGAGGCTGATGCTCGTTACCTTGAATTCTGTAGGCGGCAAGATGAAATCCAAACTGGCGTGACCATTCAGTCCAGGTCTCGTGGCTTTGGTCAAACTGGCGAAACTGCGGTGCAACTGCAAGTTGTGGCGGCGGCAGCGATGAAGCGGCGGTTGCCGCATCGGTTTGAATGGCACGTTGACCCTGGACGAGCTGTCCAAGGGCATCCAATAACGCCTGTGTCTGCTGATTCTGCAAGCGATAAAATTCGGACAGTACATCTGGCGAAGCCATGACACAAGTAAATGTAAGCAATCAGAAAGAACACGTTTCCCCCGTCGCCAATGATGTGTTGGCGAATGTGCCAACACCTTGTAGATAGAGGAGGCCGCAATGCACGCTATCTAACGCAGACGGGCGTGAATTCTGGAACAGGATAAGTAGTGAATTCTGATAAGAAAAGTATGCAGCTCCTCGAATACTTAACTTTTATTCTTTGTTGGTTTACAACGTTCTTGATGAGACATTTCATACGATAACTATCAAACTATGTAAGGCTAATGGCGCCTTGCTAGGTCGTAGCCATGGACTTAGCTGAAGGCTATTCTAACTGTCTCTCGGCAAATGAGAGAAAGGCTTCGGCAGTGTAGTCGCTAGCAATGTCGTCGTACAACTGGGGCGAGTGCTCGTCCGTATCTCGAGACCTGCCTTGTGGTGGCGCTCGGTCTGCGATCACACAGTGGCGACACGCGGGTCCGACATGTACTAAATGGACCGCGGCCGATTTAAGCTACCACCTAGCAAGTGTGGTGTCTGGCGGTGACACCACACTTTAATTGTGTCGTCGCTCAAAAGTACCAAGTACCTCATTACGTGCCATGCATGGAATTGCGCGCTTTGATTACCGAAATGGCGCTTCTGGATACCTGGGAACTGCAGCATGGCGATAGAACTGGTTACACGTATGTAACGGGACACTCGGCGAGTAGGCTTGACAGAGTGTATGTGACACGCTTTCTACGGACGGCGAAACTGAATGCCGAAATCTGGCCAGCGGCTTTTACGGATCATATGGCGTACGTCTGTACGATTTCACTAACGAGGCAGAAGATATGGCGGAGTAAGGGTCACTGGGAAGTGAATAGTGCACTTTTACGTGACACTGCATGTCGCTTGTCGATGGAGGTCTGGGAGACCAGCGTTCACCGCCAACGGGCATGCAACTCTGTTCTCCAGTGGTGGATCAAATGAGCAAAACCAACGTTACGGAGAACCTTGATACGATACAGGCAGAACAAATCGCAGTGGAACTGCGCGAGAGCGGATTTTTATTTTACAGCCCTGAGGGAGCCGATGAACCAACAACAATTGCCAGAAAGGCACACGGCCGTGCACAGGATAATAGTCAAGTTATCACAGCTGACGAGACTAAGAATGGATGGGATAATGGTCCGGGCGAGATTAAGGGATACAGTTACTGCCGAAGCCCCCTCAATCCACCACGTAGTACGTGAACGCCAAAGACGACGAAAGACATTGATCACGGAAATAAACTCTGAAACTGGCCAGCAAGTTGTGACCCAATGTGACATTGCGCAGGTGTTTACCGACTACTTCTGCCTGTTACATGAGCCTGTACAAATGAATCACGAGACACTAAATGATGTCATCTCTGAAATGCCAGATAGGGAACTACCACTGGATGCGGAGACTTTCATCATAGTGACAACGGAGGACGAGCTGACAGACGCAATTGCCAGGGGAGCTCCGAACAAGTCCCCAGGACAGGACGGCTTCCCAATTGAATTTTACCACGTCTTTGCATACCTCGTGGGACATACGTGGATTCAGATGTATAACGAACTCCTGTTACCGCAGAGTGAGATACCTGTCGAATTCACAGAGGGTATCATCATCCAAATACCTAAACCACGCGATGGTTGAAGGCCAGGAGATTATAGACCACTAACCCTCCTGAACGGCGACTACAAGATTTTCGCGCGCATCCTTGGGGCTTGCCTGAAATCTCCAGATTCTGATAGACTCCTCACAGATCAAACATGCCTGAGTGGTAAGAGTAATGTCAATACGGAACTTGGTGATTACTGAGATATCGTCGCATTAGCAGCGGCGTGCCGACTGCGCGAGGCACTAGTCTCTATTTATTTCGACCAAGCGTTCGACAGGGTGGATCATATCTTTTTGGGAATACCACAGGCCTTCATTCTAGTGATCATGCGACTGCTACACGGCGTGCGATCCAAGGTCTCAGTGAATGGGTGGGGCACTGACTACATTGTCATTTCACGGTCAATTCGTCAAGGTTGCCCGCTTTCGATACTTTTGTATGCGATGGCGTTGGAACTCTGCCTATATGGTCTCCGAAGACGGCTGGAGGGAGTGCAGTTGCCACACCCGACCTTTCATTTCCGCGCTTATGCTGACATCGTGGTGCTGCTGGTACGGGCAGGCGACGAAGTACGTACGGCGTTGGCATGGATACAGCGATACTGGATGGCGGCGGGGAGCGTGCTTAATCTACGCTGCATGAATGTCGGTCTTGGATTACGACTGGGGGAGGAAGGCTCGCTCATGTTAGTTAACGCCATAAAATGTTTGTCACGTTCCACTCAGATGTGCAGTGGACAGTGGACAGCAGCGGATAATTACCGACGCATATTGAAGCTGATGCGTACAGTGGTGCTGTTACAGAAATTAAGAGCGTTGGATATGATTCAGAGGGTGGCCTATTTTAACGTGTACCTAGCACCGAGACTCACGTGTCGTGACTTTAACGCACACAATGGCAACGCGGATACAAGCAACTTTCGGAACTTACGTGAGTGTGGGACACCTGTTTAAGATCCAATACACAAAGCTTACGCTACCACCTGGAGAGGGTGGATTTGGTCTGGTGAACGTATGTGAAACGGAACTGGCATTATTCGTTAGTACGGTTATTCGACAGTGGCGCGGTCAATTTCGCAGTATCTCGGGTGCGTTGGCCGATGCACTGGCACCCACTTCAATCGTGCCCCCTGTCAATATGGGCCATATTTTACTGAAGATGTCACATTTCAAGTTTTTCTTTTTGGAGCTTAGCTATGTCAGAGAGGCCTTTCCAACAACACGACTACCGACGACGAGAGGTGTGTAGAAAATATTACTGCGCCGGTGCCCCAGGAATACCCTGGAAAAGAAGTACCCAGACAAGAACTGGTGACAGATATGGCGCATTACAAGGAACGTTTACCTTCCAACGTCGGTACGCTCAACACGGTATGTGGTGGTAAATAGGAACTTCGCAACGAAGCAATGGCGGCGTGCGATTCATTTGGCAGACACTCCATTATGTTTAAGCTGTGCAACAGTGGACACTGATGAACATCGTTTAGCATGTAGTGGGGCGGCTCCAGTGTGGCACTTGGCACGACAGATATTGGCGTTCCTGTTACACTCCGCCCCTCACACAATTTCATCGGACACACTCCTCTTCCCCCAAGAATCTTATTTTCCGGTTCATAAAACAAACGCAGTGACATGGATACGGGTAATAGTTGTGGGCTACGTCTACAACGAACCGGAAAATGACAAAATGGATTTTTGGCATTTTCTCCTGGATGGACACGCGAAGCTGCAACAGCAAAGAAATATAGACAAGACTTCGGTAATTATCTGCGGCGGACATTTACAAACCCGCCGGTCAGATGGGGTGTGACGGGTGAGAGATGAGACAGACGAAGTAAGCCGATACAAACATCGATCACACTTAATGGAACCTTAGTTATCTTCGAGAAGTCGACCCAGTCTTACGCCAGCGTCTGAAGAACGGGTCGATAGATGGCTCTATTGCTCTATCGACCATCGGGTGGTGATCAGATTTCGCCCCCAACTTGAATTTCATTTCATTGCTGGAGGAGCATGTTTCTTTTGTATTTGTACTATTAGCGATGTCGTCCTGTCATTTTCATTTGGACATTTTCAATTTTATTCATTTCCTTTACTTAATTAATTTCTAACGATCCACCATTTGTCAAAATTTGGACATTGTAAAACAAAAAAAGAAAGAAAAGTCTGGACTCAGCATTGCCGGATCTTGTGACGCTAAGGCATTACTAAACAAGAGCCAGTGGTGAGAAAAATTATAATTTTCAGCGCCGCAAAGGATCCTTATCTCATTTTCAGCTACTATAACAATTTATGTTTCACATACAAAGATAAACGTACTAAAAACGTGACTCGTTTAAAATAAACTGAGAAAAAGAAAAAAAAGATGGTAGAGCACTTTCCCGCAAAAGGCAAAGGTCTCGAGTTCGAGTCTTGGTCTGATACGTACTTTTAATCTGCCAGGAAGTTTCAGAAAACTTGTAAATTGCATGAAAAAATAAAACTTTTGGGAACAGAGTGACAAAGTTTGGATACCTTTTCAGTGTATTCCAGAATTATCTTCCTCTCCTGCAAACTCCTCCTCCAACTTTCTCGTTGTCCTCCTCCTGTTTAATCTGGATTGTTATAGGCTATTTACAGCCCAGTCAGCAGCCCTAAGGCGTTCCTTGTCTAAAACAAGTATCGTTTGTACCGTGTTGCAACCTATCTTAATTCCCATATGTCGGAATACTTTGCAAAATGGCTCTGAGCACTATGGGACTTAACAGCTGTGGTCATCAGTCCCCTAGAACTTAGAACTACTTAAACCTAACTAACCTAAGGACATCACACACATCCATGCCCGAGGCAGGAGTCGAACCTGCGACCGTAGCAGTCGCGCGGTTCCGGACTGCGCGCCTAGAACCGCGAGGCCACCGCGGCCGGCGAGTACTTTGCACCTTACAATTTTGCCGTCGTTGAAAGTAGTGACAGCATCATACTATCCAAAGTGAAGTGTTTCTATTCCAACAAGCGCAGCTTTGGAGATTATTGACCTTGTTACATTATTTACAATTTCATTGGGGTTTTGAGTTTTTCCATGAACACACTTTTTGAACAGTTCAGGTGCTGCTAAGTCTCAGGAAATAGGTTTTATCACCTCCATTACCGCATCATGTAGACTGTGTTTATGATTGTACTCCTCAGCAGTCAGCAATCCCTTGTTGTACTTACACCAAATGTTTTCTCCTTTAGGACACAAGTAATGATGGGGACTCTCATCGGTTGAAAATGTACGGAAAAAAGAGCCAACAGCCATCTTCATTTCATCGACACTGTGAGTGTTTGACTAACAGCAATTCCATAACAGTTCTTTATTTTGTCAGTTACACAGTCAGTTAACCGTCCCTTTCCATCCAACCCTTTACCATCACTGAGATTCTGTTTTTTGTACGAAGCTTTCAGTCGCCGAAGTCTTGATCCCATTCGTTTCTGTACGTATCCAGTACACTGAAATTTCTACACTACAATGTCATCACCATAGGGCTTCAGTTCTTGAATATGTTTGAAACTTTTAGGATCACCGTCAATAAGGTAATTTACGTATCGCACTTTATCACATGCAACAGAACGTTGAAATATACAAGCAACAACAGCCACTTTCGTTCCTCCACTACTGCCACTCTAATTACCTGTGCAATTATTTTCATGTGTACTTTTATTTTTTGTGGACAGCTACAACATTTAGATGATGCTGCTACATCTAAAACTTTCCTTTTATACATACTGGTGGCAGATACTACACCATGTAGAGATGTACGTCGCCGTTTGTCAGGTACTATCGAATGCTGCAGTCAAGTCTCAATTACTACTGTTTTCTATTACTGTCTCTTCCACAGCTTTGTCCATAGGTTCTATACAGACATGTTCTACTTTAGGCCAGAAAACTGCACCTGCAGTAGCACCCCTATCAATAATACGCGAGTCATAAACAGATCTAATGTTATTTTCATAGATTTTGCTAACATTTTGTTCATTTGGAGTTACTACAACACTGTTCCAAAGGATGATCATGTATGAACACTTATCACACATCAGTTCCATTCCAATGGCAAGGTCTACGTGATTCTTTATACAGAGTTCCAGTCCGACTTCACTACACTGAGAACATCTTACACAGCTTGCAAAAATTCCGTTGAGAACTGACATATCAAATATTTCATTCCCATACGCTTCACCCATAAGACATTTATACTTTTCACTAATTGAACCAAGCTTTGTCTGTGAAGTACTTTCTTTCTCACTTTCATTTCAATGGGCTGGTGTACCAGCATGGTTAGGTTCACACACTGTTATCTTCTTTATTGTTTACGGTAATAACACCTACATTTGCCTTCCCAACATTTCTCCTTTTCCTTAAAGCCTTCAGAGGATTTATAGTCACTTTACATTTACCCATGAATATCCTTCAATAAAACAGAGACTTTTATGAACAGAATTCACCACGAATATTTTCAGGATTACAGAAGAGTAAATAAATGAAAAATACGACAATCGAGCCTGCGATGTACACTATGTAATAAAAAGTATCCGGACACCCAAAAAAACATACGTTTTTCATATTAAGTGGATTGTGCTGCCACCTACTGCCAGGAATTCCATATCAGCGACCTCAGTAACCATTAAACGTCGTGAGAGAGCAGAATGGGATGCTCCGCGGAACTCACGGACTTCGAACGTGCTCATGTGATTGGGTGTCACTTGTGTCGTACGTCTGTACGCGAGATTTCCACACTCCTAAACATCCCTAGGTCCACTGTTTCCGATGAGATGTTGGAGTGGAAACGTGAAGGGACACGTACAGCACAAAAGCGTACAGTCTGTTGACTGACAGAGACCGCCGACGGCTGAAGAGGGTCGTAATGTGTAATAGGCAGACATCTATGCAGATCATCAAACAGCAATTCCATACTGCATCAGGATCCACTGCAAGCACTATGACAGATAGGCGGGAGCTGAGAAAACCTGGATTTCATGGTAGAGCGGCTGCTCATAAGCCACACATCTCGCCGATAATTGCCAAACGACGCGTCACTTCGTGTAAGGAGCATAAACATTGGACGATTGAACAGCGGAAAAACGTTGTGTGGAGTGACGAATCACGGTACACAATGTTGCGATCCGATGGCAGGGTTTGGGTATGACGAATGTCCGGTGAACGTTATCTGCCAGCGTGTGTAGTGCCAACAGTAAAATTCGGAGGCGGTGGTGTTATGGTGTGGTCGTGTTTTTCATGGAGGGGCTTGCACCCCCTGTTGTTTTGCGTGGCACTATCACAGCACAGACCTACATTGATGTTTTAAGCGCCTTCTTGCTTCCCACTGTTGAAGAGCAATTCGGGAATGGCGATTGCATCTTTCAACACGATTGAGCACCTGTACATAATGCACGGCCTGTGACGGAGTGGTTAGCGACAATAACATGCCTGTAATCGACTGGCCTGCACAGAGTCCTGACCTGTATCCTATAGAACACCTTTGGGAAGTTTTGGAACGCCGACTTCGTGCCTGGCCTCACCGACTGACATCGATGCCTCTCCCCAGTGCAGCACTCTGTGAAAAATGGGCTGACTGCGAGAGTGGAAGCTGTCATCAAGGTTAAGGGTGGGTCAACACCATATTGAATTCAAGCATTACCGATGGAGGGCGCCACGAACTTGTAAGTTATTTTCAGTCAGGTGTCTGGAAACTTTTGATCACATAGTGTATATTGAACTATCACAGATTAGCTACAAAACTTTTTTGTAAGACTTATTTTCTCTCACATCGATAAAATGTACATGATGAGCATGTAGATTTCTGAGTACAAAATTTGACAACAGTTTAACAGCGCCAGAGTGGGTCACGCCCATGGAGAACATATTTCAAAAATATTATAAAAATAGTTGTAGTCTTCTGAACTGAATAAATTATACATAAATTGAAAGGGGAAGTCTATAGACTGTTAAAATGCAAAAATTTGAACATTTCATGATTTTAAATCTTTCCGGAACCCCTTAAGACCATGTTACGCCTTTTTCAATGTCCAGGAGATCATCATAAATCACAATGTCCGCAGTGTTAATTGTTGTCTTTGAATAAAAGCGTCAGTTGTGTTTGTTCCCCGGCGTACTTCTTTAACTTACCTTGTGCACCTTAATGTAGCAGTTTTTTCTACGTATGGTCTAAGTTTTATCGAGATATGGTTTTCTTCTATATCGTCAACTGTCATACCACTAAGACTGTTTCAGAGTTGCAACGGAGAATTTTCTCCGGGAAAGTACCTAAAGGTGCCTGCAGGTAGGGAAACATTCGGGATTACTTCTTTTTCCAGTCATTTTGAAGTGACAATACTGTTCGCCTATGTTGCCCCTGTAGAATACAATAGAGTGCAAGCACTGTCGTAACTACGGCCTGCGACGACAGAATGTGCTCATAGTCACATTATTTTGATACCACGACTCAGAATTCACGCAACTATTAAAAGACAAGTCAAGTGAAAAATAGCCCACTGGAAGGATTCTGAAACCGAGCTGAAACTTTGAGGAAAGAGATACTGAATATATCTATCTGTATTACTAAGCCACCATAAACACCAGGTTTTAGTTGCAGATTTCCTATCTAACGGCTTCTAGGGGCAACAAAAATTTCATTTCAGTATTTCATACATTTATCGACCGAATTTAAAAATATAAATATCGTCGTAATCTGAAGAAGTATAATCTTACGTTACAGAATTCATACAGCTATTCAAGTAGGGAAGTTAGAAACTTTGTTTTGACACAGCGTAACTCACGATGCTCAAATTTCCCAGACTATATTAACCCAGTATTTGAGAATGAGAGCGCTTTGAAGATTTCAACAAACTTCGCTCATAATTTGTGACGTTTTAAATCGTTTAGTACAATTTCGTTGTTCATGCAGTAACACTTCAGGATCAGGCATGTTAATATCTTATTTGGAAATACAGAGTACGTCGATCTACCAATACAGCCGACATAATTAGGGATTTGGCGTTCAACCATAACGGCTTTATATTCTAAATTTCAACTATTTAAAACATGTACTCTTCTGTGAAGCAATCAGACGTCTGAAACCGTTTTCTACAGGGGAGTTCGATTCTTTGAAGATGAGTTGCCGACAGAGCTACGGTCAACCAAAATGACAGTTCAATAGCTTTGGCACACTACATAAATGACTTACTAAACGGTAGGATTACCGGTAGTTTTGGTGGCACTAGTAGGGAAAGAAACATAAATGAATGTGTAAGAGAGCAACTGGGAGCTGACAATTTTCTTTGTTTTTTGTTTGTTTAGTTATTTATTTTGACATAATTAGAACAGCACGTCATTCAGTGTTAGTCCTTTGTGTATTTTATATCCTTACACGATATCAGTTGCGTTTTATAAGTAATAAAAATTAGCTGATCGCGTGACTTCTGCACTTTTCCATAAGAAGAGCAATTACTTTCAGTGCAAGTACATTTTAGGTCCACAAACATAAAAAATGTGTATGATTATTGTTGTTGTTTTGTACTCAGTAGAACGTTCATTGTGATCACCGCAAGAGTTTCATGTTATTACTGACAAATGCGAAAGTGGTTTATGAATAACAGAAACATGTTTCATATAAGTTCGACGAAATTTGAAAGCGGTTTAAGATTTTTTTTCATTTTATTTTAGCTTTTTGTTGCGGAAACTACATTTTCTAGCGCTATACGATAAATTTGTATTGTTTCCCTTATTTTTACTACAACATACCTCTGTTTCCGATTGCAAATCAACAATTTTCGAGTAAAACCTGACTTAAACATTGACAGTTTCAACTTTATTATAAGTAGGTAATGTTTACTTTTAATTAACAGAACGGTAACTATACAGAACAAAAATGTTGCTTAGGTTACCCAGCCTTATGTATATCACTCAGTTTCTAGACAGTTCACCACTTCCGGATTTAAGGCAATCTGTTAGGACACTACTCACGCACGCAAAGGACGCGATCGTTATGAGATAACACCTGACAGATACGTAACATACGTAACATACCTAACATAAAGGTAACGTAGGTACGACCTTAACTGACTAAAGCTGGTAGGAATATTACCGTAGCCTACTCATACTTACAATAGTCTACGGTACGGTAGTCTTCAGTAGTTTTACATTTCTCGTTTATGGTGACGATGTTGTTGTTGTTGTTGTTGTTGTTGTTGTGATCTTCAGTCCTGAGACTGGTTTGATGCAGCTCTCCATTCTACTCTATCCTGTGCAAGCTTCTTCATCTCCCAGTACTTACTGCAACCCACATCCTTCTGAATCTGCTTAGTGTATTCACCTCTTGGTCTCCCTCTACGATTTTTACCCTCCACGATGCCCTCCAATGCTGAATTTGTGATCCACTGATGATTCAGAACATGTCCTACCAACCCGTCCCTTCTTCTTGTCAAGTTGTGCCACAAACTCCTCCCCAATTCTATTCAATACCTCCTCATTACTTATGTCATCTACCCATCAAATCTTCGGCATTCTTCTGTAGCACCACATTTCGAAAGCTTCTATTTTCTTCTTGTCCAAACTATTTATCGTCCATGTTTCACTTCCATACTTGGCTACACCCCATACAAATACTTTCAGAAACGACTTCCTGACACTTAAATCTATATTCGATGTTAACAAATTTCTCTTCTTCAGAAACGCTTTCCTTGCCATTGCCAGGCTACTTTTTATATCCTCTCTATTTCGACCATCATCAGTTATTTTGCTCCCCAAGTAGCAAAACTCCTTTACTACTTTAAGTGTCTCATTTCCTAATCTAATTCCCTCAGCATCACCCAATTTAATTCGACTACATTCCATTATCCTCGTTTTGCTTTTGTTGATGTTCATCTTATATCCTCCTTTCAAGACACTGTCCGGTCCGTTCAACTGCTCTTCCAAGTCCTTTGCCGTCTCTGACAGAATTACCGTGTCATCGGCGAACATCAAAGCTTTTATTTCTCCTCCATGGATTTTAATACCTACTCCGAATTTTTCTTTTGATTCCTTTACTGCTTGCTCAATATACAGATTGAATAACACCGGGGAGAGGCTACAACCCTGTCTCACTCCCTTCCCAACCACTGCTTCCCTTTCGTACCCCTCGACTCTTATAACTGCCATCTGGTTTCTGTACAAATTGTAAATAACCTTTCGCTCCCTGTATTTTACCCCTGCAGCCCTTAGAATTTGAAAGAGAGTATTCCAGTCAACATTGTCAAAAGCTTTCGCTAAGTCTACAAATGCTAGAAACGTAGGTTTGCCTTTCCTTAATCTTTGTTCTAAGGTAAGTCGTAAGGTCAGTATTGCCTTACGTGTTCCAACATTTCTACGGAATACAAACTGATCTTCCCCGAGGTCGGCTTCTACCAGTTTTTCCATTCGTCTGTAAAGAATTCGCGTTAATATTTTGCAGCTGTGACTTATTAAACTGATAGTTCGGTAATTTTCACATCTGTCAACACCTGCTTTCTTTGGGATTGGAATTATTACATTCTTCTTGAAGTCTGAGGGTATTTCGCCCGTCTCATACATTTTGCTCACCAGATGGTAGAGTTTTGTCAGGACTGACTCTCTCAAGGCCGTCACTAGTTCTAATGGAATGTTGTCTACTCCCGGTGCCTTGTTTCGACTCAGGTCTTTCAGTGCTCTGTCAAACTCTTCACGCAGTATCGTATCTCCCATTTCATCTTCATCTACATCCTCTTCCATTTCCATAATATTGTCCTCAAGTACATCACCCTTGTATAGACTCTCTATATACTCCTTCCACCTTTCTGATTTCCCTTCTTTGCTTAGAACTGGGTTTCCATCTGAGCTCTTGATATTCATACAAGTGGTTCTCTTTTTTCCAAAGGTCTCTTTAATTTTCCTGTAGGCAGTAGTGACATAAGCCTCTACATCCTTACATTTGTCCTCTAGCCATCCCTGCTTAGCCATTTTGCACTTCCTGTCGATCTCATTTTTGAGACGTTTGTATTCCTTTTTGGCTGCTTCATTTACTGCATTTTTATATTTTCTCCTTTCATCAATTAAATTCAATATTTCATCTGTTACCCAAGGATTTCTACTAGCCCTCTTCTTTTTACCTACTTGGTCCTCTGCTGCCTTCACTACTTCATCCCTCAGAGCTACCCATTCTTCTTCTACTGTATTTCTTTCCCCCATTCCTGTCAATTGTTCCCTTACGCTCTCCCTGAAACTCTGTACAACCTCTGGTTTAATCAGTTTATTCAGGTACCATCTCCTTAAATGCCCACCTTTTTGCAGTTTCTTCAGTTTTAATCTACAGTTCATAACCAACAGATTGTGGTCAGAGTCCACATCTGCCCCTGGAAATGTCTTACAATTTAAAACCTGGTTCCTAAATCTCTGTCTTACCATTATATAATCTATCTGATACCTTCTAGTATCTCCAGGGTTCTTCCATGTATACAACCTTCTTTCATGATTCTTGAACCAAGTGTTAGCTATGATTAAGTTATGCTCTGTGCAAAATTCTACCAGACGGCTTCCTCTTTCATTTCTTACCCTCAATCCATATTCACCTACTGTGTTTCCGTTTCTCCCTTTTCGTACTCCCGAATTCCAGTCACCCATGACTATTAAATTTTTGTGACGATATTATTTAAGAAATCTTAACTCATTCGACAAGAGCTGTGAAAATGTAAACATTTACGTAATTTCGTAGAAGGCCCACATAGGACAATAAAGGTTTGACACACTCTTGGGAGTGTGTTCAGTATTTCTGTGAAGAGAAATCAGTGTAAACATGCCACACGAGCGCTAGAACAGATGATGCTTTCCCATTGTGCTGCGTTTCAGCAGCGCGGAAAGAGATATGAGCAGGGGCGGCCGAGCTATCTCAAGGTAACGCGCCATTGGCCAGACTGATGGCGCGGGAAGAGGGCCGGGATGCTGTCGGGAGGTGCCTTGTGTGGGCGGCACCAGCAGCTCACGCTCACCAACTTTATTTCCTGTCGAGTGCAGCTTGCAGAGCTTACATAAACCCAAATTTTGCAAGTGCTGATTGAAACACACAGAAAGAAATGTCTCCAAATATAGAGGCATCACGAACTCTCTGACAATAAGGTACCGGATGCAATAGGACTTAATTCGTATGTCAGAGATACGATTTCCTAGATACTAAAATTTCCTATCGATGAAGGAAACAAACGTTCTTTGAAGCCTGAACAAAAGTACTAAAGTTTATCTTAGCATAGTTATGCAACTAGAATTCCCAATAGTAAGCGAGCCATCAGCACGTGAAAAATAAGAAAAAAATTTGAACACATTCCTGGTTTCTATACAAGAACTATGTCCACATGTCTTCACTTCCCTGTGAGAACTGGAATAGCTGTTTTGTCATCCCCTCATAGACAAAACAACCGCTTACTCTATGTATTCACTGGCCGAATAGTACCTGATTTATAAGAATTTATGAAAACTGAAATCCGCAATTTACATCACTCTACTGAGTGACGTCACTTTTCCTTTATTAAGTTGCATTTATTAGACATAAGACTATACTTGTGATTTGATAATGGCATGGTGGCTATATGAGACATAAAGACTAGTCTATTGATTTCCCCACCAACATACATTAATTAGCCAGAAAATTACGAGCATCTACCTAACAGCTGGTATGCCCACCTTTGGTACTGGTAACAGAGACGACCCGTCGAGGCATGGAAGTAATCAGGCCCTGGTAGGTCACCTAATTTCCTTAAAGTCCGTTGAAGGGGGTCTAGGATTGATGCCACGTTCGGTCACACCCCAGATGCGTTAGAGCGGTTTCAAATTTGGGGGACCACCACGTCAATTGTCACTCGCCAATGTGTTCCTCGAACCACCCATCACACTCCTGGCCTCGTGACATGGCGCATTATCTTGTTGAAAAATGCCACCGCTGCCGGAAAGCATATTCGTCATGAAGGGGTGTACGTAGTTTGCTACCACTGTACGTTACTTCTTGATCACCAAAAAAAATGGTGCCTTGCACGAGTTCCACTGGATTCAAGGACGCCCATGTGAATGGTTCCCAGAGCATAATGTCCGCTTGAGTAGCTGCGTGGTTTGTGTATCTGACTGCTGTGGGTGGGAGATGGGTTCATTTCTTGGTGGGAGGACTGAAAAGCGGTTCTCCCAGCGTCGAGGAGCAATTTGAATTGTATGTGACGGTACAGAGGTCTGGAAAATTGAAGATTACAGGCAAAGGGGTGTGCTGGCTCTTTTCCCTTCACAAAGTACCCTAACTGACAAAGAACGACGCGGCGACTAGTCATCATCGAATGACTCTCAGGGTCGGAATGAGGAGCTTTATATTGCACTGTTAAGTTATGTTGCCAAAATCCTGGCTTTAGATCTGCAGGATCTAAGATATCGTAAATTTACTCACTGTAAAAGAATTAACTGATTATTTTTCAGTATACAAGTTTAATGGCCAGCAGACCTCAATTCGCTTATACATTGCACTTCAGATACCGATTACCTGTTCAAAATGGTTCAAATGGCTCTGAGCACTATGGGACTTAACATCTGAGGTCATCAGTTCCCTAGAACTTAGAACTTCTTAAACCTAACTAACCTAAGGACATCACACACATCCATGCCCGGGGCAGGATTCGAACCTTAGACTGTAGCGGTCGCGCGGTTCCAGACTGAAGCGCCTAGAACCGCTCGGCCACTGCGGCCGGCGATTACCTGATCAACAGTAGCTCTTTGTGTAAGTACCTGCTTACGGGCAGTCAGTGAAAACAGCGATGTTATGTCATCGAAGCAAAATAAAAATATTGAGAAACTTCTTGATGTACGCTCTTGAGTGATTGTGCTAGACAGATTTATTTCTTCGAATTTAGGACCCCCTTTGTGATTAGTCGCGCCTTGCACTATACAAAATACCGAAAGCGTTGGAGTCCCATTCTGATCCATGACGATTTATATTTGAGTCGGGGTAAATTGACAGTTGTAGAGGGCTGGGCGCGGCAGTTTTGCTTGAGTACCTCAACCATTAACTTAACACGATTTTGTTAACGTGTCTATGGTAAAGCATCATTGTTTTCACAGCTCGATAGGCGGATGCTATTTTCACCTGCAGCCGTTAGCGGTTCGCAGTTGAAGGCTGGTAGCAGTGTTGCCAGCTGTCGGGGATCTTCTTACGCATTCCTCAACTACAGTAGTCATTCATAGCGCATCGACACATTCTTTTCGGTCTATGGAGTCAAACTTGTGCTCAGCAGCTTGACATAGCTCTGGAGCAATAGGGTTGTTTATTGCTTTGCTGTTATGGTAAGCTGTCGATGTTTCCTGTGAACAGACTGTTATAAAGGGTTGGACACGAGATGACCATACAGTTCGCTGATGAAGGACGATGGGAAACATTTGAAGAGCTTCCTTTCATCGCTACAGGAAATACCTCCACGATTTTTCGGAATGATGCCCTTATAGCGAGTGTTATGCATCGCCCCACGTGGATTTCTAATGTACTATTAGATTGTAAGTTCGTGAACCGCGCCTCGTCCGGTAAAGTGACATTATTAAATACTTCGTACAGTGGCTATGCAGAGGGAATTAGATTAGGAAACGAGACACTTAAAGTAATAGATTGGTTTTATTATTTGGGCAGCAAAATAGCTGATGATGGCTGAAGTCGAGAGGATATAAAATGTAGACTAGCACTAACAACAAAAGCGTTTCAAGTAGAGAAACTGGTTAGCAACAATATGGATTTAAGGGTTAGAAAATTTTTTCTGAAAGTAATTATATGAAACGTAGCCATGTATGGAAGCGAAACATGAACGATAAATAGTTTTGACAAGAAGAAAATGGTAGCTTTTGAAATGTGCTGCTACAGAAGAATGCTGTAACTGAGGATGTACCGAATAAAACTGTTGAGAGAAGAAATTGTGGAATTGTCTGACTAGAAGAAGGACCCGTTTGGTAACACACGTTGTGACACATCAAGGGATCACCAGCTTACTACTGGAGGGAAATGTGGCTGGGTAGAAACCGCAGAGGGAGAACAAGAGATGAATACAGTATGCAGATTCCAATGGATGTAGGTTGCAGTAGTTATTTGGAAATGAAGGGGTGTGTACAGGATAGGGTAGCATGGTGAGCTGCATCAAACTAGTTTTCGTGATGAAGATCACAATAACAGTTAATCTCTTTAGAAAGGTGACTTGTAGCCACTGGTGTGATAAGACGTTAAGAGGCGGAGGAGATAAGTTAAAACGTATGTCACAAAATCTGAATAAAAAATTATTATCGTTTCTAAAGCACACTTTCAAAACATCATTTGCGGAGCTTTTGCTAACATGAAGAAAAAAATCCAGAGTGTCATAAATCAGAGAACAGCAGAGACATCATGCGAACGGTGCAGCAACGAATACTCGTAAGCGTTCCCGGTTATTGTGTCTCGACTGTGTATTCGATTCTCATTGTTTCCGGAATCAGAGTCCTTGATATTTCGTACTTGCCAATGCCGCCCATTAATAGGTCAGCAGCTGCATTAGTCGTAGAGTACGGCTATGGCATCTGGCCACCTGTTGTGGACAGACGTTAAATTCATTCGCGCAGTTCTCTGAACAAGTGCTCTGCTGGTATGCAATGCGTGTTGCCTGATTGTCTCCTTATGACGTCGTCAGATGACCTTTTCTGTAGGCAGTTTGTGGGGTGGCGGGTATAATAATAATTTAGTAAGTTTATTGTTTGTTGTTACACAGTTCGCAGTCTTTCTCACGCGAGCCTGGCAATTAAATTTGTGGTCAGCCAGAAAGCGAAGGGAAACATACTGACCTTAGTTTCCAGTCTACATGGCCACATTCTGCCTCAGCCCACTGAAAGAAAAGTTTCTATTCTTCTTCTACTTAGTGGGATCAGGACTATGATTTTAAATGGAAGTATAAAGTTCTATTTAATACTTACATTGAGTAAAGTTTCTCACGTACCACACTTGGAACTCACGATGTTCAATTGAAAATAAACCTTTCCATTGTAACAGCACAACTAGCACTTCAGAGGCGACCTCTACGGTAGGTTCCTACCAGACTGTCTTTCACCGTGACTAATAATACTCAAATGAAAGTTTGCAATAAATGTTCTAAATTAATGCTCACCTTAAAAGTGGAAATAATAGTCGCCAATTGCCACGCTGATTTATAGTTCTCACGGACGGCACACTAACAGTTAGTTAGGCGACTTCTAAGCGATTCAGGACGGTGTTCAGTCCTCGCGAGTTCACTATCCGTTTTTACCGCAAATACGCGATTTGACACAGTCCGGCTCCGACGTCATCTGAGGCAGAGAGAGATCCGGCGTTTAACAGACGTGGATCTGACAGTGGCTGAGTGCGAAGTGAACCTTCCTACTGCTGGCTGGCTGGCTGGCTAACTTGTC
This sequence comes from Schistocerca piceifrons, assembly GCF_021461385.2. NCBI lineage: Eukaryota > Metazoa > Arthropoda > Insecta > Orthoptera > Acrididae > Schistocerca > Schistocerca piceifrons. The sequence goes on along the minus strand of NC_060142.1, from coordinate 302,487,084 downwards.
GTGCCATCCTTAGGCACGTGCAGGTGCAGTGTTAGCATTTTTGCTTTGTCTGCAAGTCCTGACTGAAGTGAGAGTGGGGGGAACCTTACGGATAGGATTGTCTTGATAGACGGAATTCGTCTAGGTTCAGGAGAGGTGACTTGCGGAGGAATGCACGCATATCCTCGTCTATTAGGTCGGAACCAGAGGATTTGGGTGGGTCGGGTGGAGGAGTTTCGCATCGACCCACACCCGGATGAGACCACAAAAATGTGTTCCCACTTGGAGGGCGTGAAGATCGAGACCAGAGCACGTAAGGCCGAATTAAGCCCGACTGGGCTGAAGGGCTGGTGAGGAAGGGGTGGTTTTTGGCCTGTCTGGGGGGGTGAAGGGATAGGGAGTTTCGTGGTGCGGGTATTTCCCGTCACGAAGGGATGCGGCGACCTTCTGCAACACTGGCTGCACGCTGGGCCCCATAGGGAGTGGCAAGCATGTAGCCGTCTTCGCAGCAAGTGGGAGTGTCTTGGCGGACGTCCCCTCGTCATGTGTCTGCATCTCATCCTCCCCATTAGGAGAGAGAGCGACGGCTCCATCTGAGACGCCGCACTGTCCCGCTCGGGGGCGGGGATAGCGGCAGGCCCCGTCTGGGTGGAGGCGTCTACCCCCGCCGACCATCTCGCAGTGGTGACAGCCGCAGGGGAAGGAGTCTTCTTCTTGAGGACCCACAGTTCGTCCCTCAATTGTTGCAGCTGGCTGTGGACAGCCACAAGTTCCTCCTTCGCCTCTCGGGCTGTATATATATATCGGTGCCGCAGCGGACGGCCGAGGGAACATCTGTTGTCAACGGCTTTCTGTATACTGCAGCAGCCTCCGAACGACCACTTTCTCGGACACATAATCTTTAATAACAAAGTTATAAATTAATTTAGAAACTTCTTGATTTTTACATGTATTCAGATAAGTTGTTTGAAAGGACAGAAAAGTTTCAGCTGGCTTGAATGAAAACTTTGCCTTCTAGAATTTTTATACTGGAACCAATGATAGATCGTTACCTCTGAATCGTACCTTTACTAGAACTTGTATTGGCTGTTATTAGTACTACATCTCTAAAATTTAGTATAGCTCCATTAATTGGTAGGTTGCATCATCTGCTTTAACCAAAATTTTCTATCATTAAAATTACAGGTATTTAATCTACTACAATTGGGTATATTTTAGTTACAAAATTGGTTTTCACTTAATTACTCAAAAACTACAAGAGGTAGCTTAACGTGATCTTCCAGTTATGATTTTTAGGGTGAAATGAAGCATAAACCAATTTTTTACGTTTCTAACTTCAATATTTAGCGCTTTTGATTTTTCCTAAAAACATGGATTCCGGTCGTAATTATTGCTCTTTGGTTCTGAAAACTTGTACCTCGTATTTATGAGTTCTAAAGACACATTATGACCAAGTTCTCGCTTTCTAGCTTTAATATTTAACACCACTTATTTTTCTCTTAAAACGGCATTTTTACGTAAACTATTAAGTGTAATTAAAACTTGATATTTGGAACATTATTATACTAAACTATATTTTAACAAAGTTTTAAACATAAATTTTGATTTTTAATTTCATAGTTAATTGTGGTGCAGTACCTACTTGCGCGCTACACGCAGATGCGTTAAGGTGACGTGGCGCTACTAGCAGTGAACTGGGGTAAGTCCCAGCACACTCGCTCGCCTCAGTATCTCTCAAATGATACAGCGCTTGCTTTGCTACAAGTTGACATCTTCAGAATCAGAGCCAGCAGAAAACACAGATTCCACGATCTATGTCAAAGGGCAACTGACTTGGGATGGAACGGGAAAGGCCAATTTTTTCCAAGTTCATCGTCACTGGGACAGAGAGTTTGATGTTTTCGAGAATCACATTAAAGCTTACTAACTTTTTACTCTTTCTGTTTGGATGCTTTTCAACAGTCCCTCCACTTTCTGCTGTCAACATCTGGAAGTGGCAATTAGTTTGCTACAATATAGCCACGTGGAATCTTTACCTGATGTTTGCGAGAACAGCGTTTCTGGTGAGTTCGTGCAGGTGGGCACTCATAGGGCGGCACCTCTTATCAGCCCACGTAGCAAGAGGCTAACTTGGCTGTGGACGTGAGGGGAGAGGGGTAGAGGGGGGTATTCAATGAACTGCAGGAAAACGGCTGCTAACAGCTCTGACCAAATTCGCAGCCACTTTCTGCGAACTCGTTAAAATAATTACTCTGCTGGCTGCTTTGATGGCTCCAAAGAAGGTAGCGGCTGCTGAAAAGCAAGAAATGGCACTCCAATTACAGCGTAACGTGTTCGGCGAACGGAGATACAAGCAACTGGGCAATTTATCCCTATGTGGAAACTGCTCTGCAGCACTTTACGACATTCTTAATACTGCCTATTGAAACTAGTGTGAGAGGAGCAATAATTTCGTTCTAATTTTAATAGGGCCAAACATTTTCTTGCTCTTGAGTTTGACCCGACTGACGACCTCGCAATGACAACATAGGAGCCGACTACGGGTATGCTTTGGTCGCTCAAGCGAACCCCAAAGTCTCAGTGGCTACGCACAGCATACTTCACTGAGTATTATAGTATTATTTTTTCCTTACGTTACTATATACGTTTTCATAGTACCCAACAGGCACTATAAAGGTTGAAACGTCCCCTTAGAAAAATTATACATGCCCGTGCATCGCAATCTGACTTCCAAAAATCCCTACAAAAGAATGGTCCTGACTAACAATAACCTATACGTTTCACAAATCACTTACCTCACAAAAATCTTCGTTACTCGAACTACTGCAATACAGCGAGCGCCACTACTGCCAGCTAAATAAAAGATTCAAACTACTGAAGGCACTAACTACTGATAGGCATAGTTAGCAGATGAAAGATTTTGATAGAGAACAAACAATGTATTTACCTTAATAGTGCTCAAAAGTCATAATATATGTATCAATTCATGATATCCAGTCTCACAAATTTACTCTCTTTGATGGACACATGTCCAGATCATCCGCTCTCAAAACTCCGCCATCTCTCTCCCCACATCCACCACTGCTGGCGGCTCACCTCCAACTGCGCAACGCTACGCGCTGTTAACAGCCAACTGCCCAACTGTACAATAGCAAATTCCAACAGACTGCACACAGAACAGCCAGTGATTTTCATACAGAGCGCTACGTGGCGTTACCAATAAGAAAACCTAAACAGCCTACTGGAGCGCTACGTGGCGGTGGCGTTACCAATATAAGAACCTAAACAGCCTACTTACAAGGTTTGCTTCTTTACCGTAATTAAAATCGACTCACTCATCACACTGATGAGCGGCTACCTTTTGTAATATACCACTGTAAATAAGGTTATCTTAAAACTAACGACTAACTGAATTTGAAGGAATTAAAATCGAAGTTTTCATATGAGTGAGGTGACAGTTTTCAAAAAGGTCCGAATATTAAGGGAATGCCGCTTGTTAAGTCAATAATGTAAACTGAAGGCGATAACTTTTAATTATTATTATTGTTGAAACGTTCTTTTACCAGTGAATAGGGAAACAATAGGAAGGACTGGACCCCTTTTGTTGTCACTCGTTTTATTTAACAATTATATTAACAAATTCCTTTAAAACAACAATATCTTAATCTTGATTACCTTAGGCAATAAGAATAGTAAGTCACAAGTATTTGATGAATTTGCTACCAATGTCCTTTTATGAAACAAAGTCTGTCTCACATATAAGAAAATTTTAAAACCACTGACAATTATTAAATTAAGACACACAATATTTCTGACTAGTTTTCGGACACTGAGAACTGCTGTTCTTAAAAACGTTTACCTAAATAACAACCTGCGAGAGATGCACCCAATAAGTAACAGGATGAATTTAATACAAAGGCACTTGTTTCACATTCAAGAGTCAATCAGTATCACCTTTCACAATTGTATGTTGCTCTTGAGACAAGGTTTAATAATTATAATGAATACCCAAGTAAATATAATTAGCGCCAGAATTAATTAGCGGGGAGTGACGCCAGGTCGCTCTAAGGCAGAAAGAAAACTTAACTTGGAGAATCCAAGGCGAAAGGCGGCAGTTCGTACAAGGCCCACTTCTCAAGCATCGACCCGGAGTCACCTCCCGCTACCCAGGATTTCTCAGCCCTGGTACCCATAGGCGTAAAGCTAGCGCTTCCTCCAAAACACCAGCCAGCCAGCTGTAACATTTAACAAGCGCACAGAACAGGTCCGTAGGGACAATGTAAACAACCACCAAAACATATTAAATAACAGGTAAAATTATTCACTAATAAAACGGCACACAGCCTTTGCCCCACTACGAATGAACTACGCAGGCTAGGTACAGCCTACAGCGCAAGTATTATCAATAACCTGAAGGAGAAAAAACTTACAATTACTAGCAAGGCCAGCGGGCACTCCAATCTTAGTCACAATTAAATTACGTGAACTCTTATGCCCCACTGCTCGGTGAAAACCGTAACGAACCCAATTCTGAAAATTTCACTAGAAGCTTTACTGGTGCTCACTGCGCTAAAGCTACCAAACACTAGAATGCAATATATTTGATGAACAGATTACGACCTTGCAGCTAATTACGTATTACATCAAACAGAAATTTCCCACGTGGTGGAAGAGGTACGCTCGTGCACTGTATTAATATTTAACAATTGTCTTAAATACCATGAACTCTTCATAGGCACACCTTTACTTCCATGGTAACACCCATGCACTTACAGTTACCAGAATTGAGGTAGCAGCCCTCAACACCTTCACACACATGCCCTAAGTACAATCTTACTTAACCCGTCGCTGGACATCCGATATGGCTTGCGTCGGGTACAGCAGGCGGCAATAAGGCAGCGGACGACCGTAGACAGCCGTGTCCGGAACTAGCAGCACGCAATCCAAGTCTCCTCGCAGGCGACAGAGAAGGCTCCCCACGAAGCTGCCCCATACACGTGGTCGGTCCTCGCTCCACTACAAGCGCACTCCGGCCTCAGGTAACATTGAACGCTAACTTCCACGTCCTTGGCGAGAGCCTCCAGTTAACTCTTCCGGCAAGGGCGAAGGCGAGGTACGATACGATGAAAACTTTTATACTTCGAAGTACGAATTTAATTAGCTGTTTATTTTAAGATAACCTTTTGACGCAACTACATACATTACCAGCTGCTGCGAAGAGTGCCCCCACCTTCCTATCTCAGACATTCAGTAAATGGACATTACTTATAATAACTTGGCGAAGCTCATTGTGCTTTAATTGAAAGTTCGAAACGCAACAGCTAGCGAGAGATTTTTTCTTGTGAAATCTTGCTGGATTAATGTAACTTATACTGAATTTGAATTTCCACACTTCAGCAACTGACGGACAACGAAGTAGTCAGAAGTCAGAATATGTAGACCGCTAGACTTAGTTTCACCTGTATTACCTGTGCTTGGAATTATATTATGCTTTGAATTATATTATGTCTTTATGTCTTCCTGTCAAAATCGTTAAAATGGATAAGTATGTTGTGAAATACAAAAGGACTTCGACTGATAATCGTCATGGTGATGGTAACATCGAATCGACAGCGTGTAGCAGTAAAACTGATCCATCTTCGGCAGCTTGTGACACTGAAATGCCTGCTAATATTTGTGGTAACTACACGAAAAATGATACCGGTAGCTGAAAATAGAACCCGCAGGGGCCGCACTTTTCGAAAACATTGAGTAAAAATATACAGGGAGTCAGTATGACAAAAAATTGTGAAAGATTTTATTGTTTTTTTGTGTGCCTCTATGTGTGAAATCAAGAGATTGCCTCAAAAATCTGTTACTGCTAGCAAGGATTCCAATAAAGCGTTCGTTAAATACGGGTTTAAAAATAGGTTCATTACTCTAAAACGATTCAAATCTCACGAAAAAAGTAATCTGCATGTGTCTTCAGTAAGTACAAATAATTGTGTGAAAAAAATAGTAGATATTCTGTCGTCAATTGGTCATTCTAAAGCAAAAGAAATGCAGAACGTTTCTGTTTGCTTACGGAAAATTTTTACTTGAATATTGTTCTTGGTTTTCCAAATATTAGCCTTACGTGCTCATGTTGCTGAGTCTTCTAATCTTGTCAGTCTTCTGAAAATACAGTCCGAAGATGTACCCGAACTGAAACTATGGCTTAATCAGACTAGCTACAGGTGGATGTCTCATGACATAATTAATGAAATTATAACACTTATAATAACGTTTCTTTAGATAATTTTCATTCAAAAAATAAAAGAATATGATTTATATGCATTAATGTTTGGCGACACATCCGATGTATCAATTAGAGGGCAGATGCCCATTTTTTTCGTACTGTTGACCAAAATTGTGCTGTTCATGAATTGCTTCGAGTTTTTATGAGCTCCCATTAATTGATTCTGATACCATGTTTAAATCTGTGAATGCTATGACGGCGTAACATACGTTTGCGGTTGTCTGCAAGATTACAGTCATGGATGAAAGAAATTGAACTCAAGGCTATTTACTGTTACTGCTTGCCTCATTCCCTAAATTTAGATGTTCAAGACACATTTAATAATATTCCAGTGTTAAGAGATATTATGTCAATTCTCAAAGATTTGATTTCGTTTATTCGTGGTTCACCGCAGAGGCTAGGAAGATTCAGAAATCTTAAAAAGCTGCTTTCAGATTGTCATGACATTGAAGCAGCTCAAGTTTAAGACCGTTCTGTCCAACGAGATGGTGGATGCATGTTGGTCTCTGTTGCCCATAGATAATAATTCTGAAGTTCTTTTGAAGTTTATTAATGATACACAAAATGCAAGAAATGATGCTGGTGCAAAAGTTAAAAGATTTTTCAAATGTCTGCAAAAATTTGAAACTCTTTTTCATACCAAGGTGCTAATTTTGTAACCCAAAGCATAAAAAAATTAATACAGTACTTCAGAAAGTTTCATGGAATTTCTGCCTTGCTCGTAATTCTGCAGATGCTGTTTTGTCTTCAATAGAAGGAGACAGAAAGACAGATACATTTTTATCATTCTGGGGACATGTTAAAGAAAAGTGTGATGCATTGCAATTAAGTCTCCCCACTCTCTTGCACACTAGAAAACGGCCATTGAAATTAGGAAATGGTGACTAGCATAATTCATAAGATATTCAAGAAAAGTTGCGAATTTTATTTTTCGAGGTAGTGGATCAAACAGTAGGCAGCTTTTAAAGCAGATATCCACCCGAATCAATGTTACACCTTGTCAAAACAGAACAGTTTTTATTGGCCAAAGAAGAAAGTAGTTACGTGGCTTCTTTTTGCGGTGACAATTTCGACCTCTTCATAGAGGTGTTTTGTTGGATGTGGTAAAACAACATAATGTTACACTAGATACCTTTGAAATTATAGTACAGTGAAACTGAAATGATCGTGTGGCATTGACAGCCGGGCGGCCCCATCTAGGGGACTTCGACCGCCGAGTTACGAGTCTTATTGCAGATTGAGGCACATTGGGCGACTTGCGGGCCGATAATGATGAAATAATAATGAGGACAACACAACACGCAGTCCACCAGCGGAATAAATATCCAACCTGGCAGGGAAACGAAATCGGGCCCGCTGCATGGTACGAAAACACGTCATTCTCAGATTTTTTTAAAAAAATTTCATTTTGTTCGTTATTGGTCGTTGTGTATGTTCGTGGCGGACTTCCAATGAAGCTTGTTCAAGTTCGTCATTGATCCATTCACTCAGGTTTTTTTTTATTTTTATTTTTATTAGAGGGGACACCTTACCCACTGACTGAACACACTGAGCTACCGTGCCGACGCTTAGCTAAGTACGCTGACTTTAGCGCAGTTCTTGAGTTGGACAGACGCTGACAAGTATGAAGAACAGAATATGTAAAATTATTGCTACTTCTTTTAACGATGCATGTATCCACAAGTACTGCAGAACATTCGTTTCCTGCACTTCGAAGTCTGAAAACTTACACCAGAGCTACCATGAGCCAAGACTGGTTAAATCACGTAGCGTTATTGAACATCCATTCCGATCTCGCAAAGGGGACTGAAGGCCTCTATAAGGGAGTAGGACTTATTGGATGACTTGATAGAAGAAGAAACAGGAGTCAATAAGCAGAAATGGTAGTATTAGAATATGAATTTAAAAGAGCCTTCGAAAACTTGACATTGAATAGGGCATAAGGGATAGGTAACATTCAAGCAGAATTTCTAAAATCATTGGGGAAGGGGGAAAAAACTACTATTCACGTTGGTGTGTAGAAAGTACAAGTCCGGCCATATACTATCTGACTTTCGGAAAAAAGATTGAAAAAGCCATGTGCGAGAAATATCGTCTAATCAGCCTTATTAGCTCATGCATGCAAGTTGTTGAGAAGAATAATACACGTAAGAATGGAGAAGAAAATTGAGAATGTGTTAGATAATGATCAGTTTCGCTTTAGGAAGGCACCAGAGAGGCAGTTCTGACGTTGCGGCTGATAGTGAAAGCAAGACTAAAAATCAAGACACGTTCACAGGATCTGTCGACATGGAAAAAGTGTTCGACAATGTCAAACAGTGCAAGATGTTCGAAAAGTAGAGGTAAGCTGTAGGAAAAGAAGGGTTAATATGCAATACGTACAAGAGCAAAGAGGAAACAATAAGAGTGGAAGACCAAGAAGGAAGAGCTCAAATTAAATAGGGTGTAAGACAGGGGTTTAGCTTTTCGTCCCCATTGTTCAGTCTGTTCATAGAAGAAGCAATGACTGAAGTAAAAGAAAATTTCAAGAGTGAAGTTAATATTCAGTGTGAAAGAATATCAATGATAAGAATCGCTAATTACATTGCTGTCCTCAGTGAAAACGAAGAAGAATTACAGGATATGCCGAATGCAATGAATAGTTTAATGAGTGTAGAATATGGATTGAGAGTAAATCGAAGAACACGGACCGATGAGAAATATCAGAAATGAGAACAGCGAGGACCTTAACTTTACAAATGGTGATCACGAAGTAGACGAAGTTAAGGAATGCTGTTACCTAGGCAGCAAAATAACCCATGACGGACGGAGCAAGGAGGACATAAAAAGCAGACTAGTACTGGTGAACAAGGCATTTCTGGCCAAGAAAAGTCTGCTAGTATCAAACTTAGGCCTTAATTTGAGGAAGAAATTTCTAAGAGTGTACATTTGGAGCACACCATTGTGTGGTACTGACTCATGGGCTGTGGTAATTCGAGAAAAGAAGAGAATCGAAGCATCTGAGATGTGGTGCTAAGTAAAAATTTTGAAAATTAGATGCATTGATAAGGCAAGGAATCAGGAGGTTCTCCGCAGAAGGGGCGAGGAAAGGAATATATGGAAAATACAAACAAGAAGAAGGAACAGGCCGGTAGGACATCTGCTAAGACATCGAGGAATAACTTCCATGGAACTAGAGGGAGCGATAGATGGGAAAAGCCGTAGAGGATGTCAGAGATTCGAAGACATTCGGCAAATAGTTGGAAACGTAGGTTTAAAATGCTACTCTGAGATGAAGAGGATGGCATGACAGAGGGATTCGTGGCAGGCAGCATCAAACCAAGTAGAAGACTGATGATTAAAAGAAAAAAAATCGTGTCTTTCTCTGAACGTGTTTGTGATTCCTTCTTTCGTCTGTCAACTGAAGTATTTCTTCTGTCACCCAAGATTTCTTCGCAGGTACCTTCCTTGCATCTATTGCTCTCTGTCCATCATCTGGGACTGCACTGTTTAGAGATGTCGATTCCCCCTCAACTGAACTGCCAACTGCTCACTGTCGTATTGATTATCTCAGTATTCACATTTTTATCGAACTTGCAACACGTCTTATCGTTCCTCAGAAATATATACTGATTCTTCCGGACTGTCTTCTTAAACTTCAGTCTACTCTTCATTGTCACTAAATTGTGACCTGAGTCTATATCTGTTGCTGGGTACAACTCACAATCGAATGTCTGATTCTGAATCTAACAATAATGCAATTCAGCTGAAATCTTACTGTGTCTTCGGGCCTTTTCTAAGTACGCTTGATTACTAGATGAAATTTATTGCTGATTTAATTAGTCTTTCTGCTCTTTCATTCCTACTACCAATCCCACATTCTCTGGTAGCCCTTTCTTCTGCTCCCTCCCCCCACAATCTGATTCAAATCTCCCATGACTATTAAACTTTCATCTCACTTCACATTCTGAATTACCCGTTCATTATCCTCATACACATTATTTCTTCATTTTTTGCTGGAGACGTCGGCGTATATACGTGAGCTACTGTCGTCGGCTTGGTTTGCTGTCGAATCTGGTGAGAACGATCATTCCACTGAACTGTTCACAGTGACTGACATGGCCCTCATGTCATGAATAGGCCTCGCAACCCGCCTACTTTCCAAAATCTCACAGGTGCGGCAATAAATATAGATATCAGCCTCGTAAACTCGAAAGCTAATGACCAGATTGAAAACGGAGAGGTCTGTAATGGAATTAGAACAAGATACCGTAATCACATTTACTTTACGATGATAGACGCTAACATCCAGCCTGAACAATAATCCAATCTACGCATAGCGAACTGGTAACTTTTAAAAGCAGAATTCAAGATAGATCCACTGCAAGGACGCAGATTTGATGTTGACTCCAAAGCCGACGAATTGGCGCGAGCACTGTAGACGCCGCAAGAAAGGCGATCCCAATATTTGCTGGGAAGTCAGAGTAGCCCAAAATTGCCTAGAGTGCTACCCCACAGCCTTTAAGACGCAGAGCACGGCAGACGAGATGTTACCAGAGATCTTTTGGGGAAACAGAACGACAAAGAAAGCTGAGTTTCTATCTGACAGTCAAACACCGATATGAAGAACTGCTTGAATTTCCTCTTTTTGACAAATCACGGGAATATTTCTTAAATAAATAAATATTTATGTGATCTGGATTGTTGAAGTTTTTTAACAAATATGAAAAACTATTACGCCATACAAGAGTAGAATTTGTAAGGCACACCAAAGGTTTCAAATGGTAACAGGTGTGGGGGTACTCCATCCAAAGTTGCAACACACAGTGTGTCTGTATTATTAACTCTGAGGCCATCCGGTGGCACGGTGACGACAGACCGGGAGACAAGACAGAAATCTTACAGGTGGATTTGTTTCTAAATGATCTAGCCAGATTACAGAAAAAGCTTCTGCGTCATCACCTGAGGAACAACAGACAGATGCTTGAACCCGCTGCAGTACGGTTTCAGGAAAGGAAAATTAAACCGAGGATGCAATAAATGACGCAATCACCATTGTGAACACCTCAGATGACAAGTACATTATAGTCATAGTGGTTCATATAGCTGGGGCGTTTCATGGTTTATGGTGGTCTGCCCTGTTCAATAATCTGAAAGAGATGGACTGTCCCATATGTTTCTAGGAGATTACTGCGCAGGCAGGCAGATGCTGTCATAATATGCTAGAAATAAAACTCTGAAAAACATCACCAAAGGCCACCTTCACGGCTCTGTTTGTGGTCCTGAGTTCTGGGACGTTTGCATAGAGTAGAAATACTGGAAGCTGCATCACCTACTCAGACCATCTGCTAATTATACACTGATGAGACAAAACATTATGACCCCTGCCCTTCGCGAGGTTGAATGCCTCCTGGTGGTGTTGGGGGCACGTGACGCAGTAAGGAAAGAACGTAGGCGGGAGAGAGACGAATAGGCAGTCATTATAGCGAAGACAATTGCCACAAATGTGGAAATCCTCTGATATAAGCGGTTTTCACGAAGGGCACATTGTTGTGGCGCTGCGGCTGAAAACGAGTGTCTCTGAAACGGCGAACTTGGTCACCTGTTGGCGTACTAGTGTCTTGAGCACCTATGGAAAGTACACTCATGCTCATAAATTAAGAATAATGCTGATACAGGGTGAAACAACGCTCTGGTTGGCGGTTTGTGGGTTTAAATCACCTCGGGGTATGACCATGCGGTGCATTTGACATGCGGTCGTCGCACGGTGGCGCTGGCAGCAGTCCACATACGCAGAGGTGTGTTGGTGCATGTCAGAGTACGGTGCAGCGAGTAAGTCTGTAAACGTTTGCAGACGTGCTAATGGTGACTGTGTTGAAAATGGCTCAAAGAACACATATTGATGACGTTAAGAGGGGTACAATACTAGGGCAACTGGAGGTTGGTCAAACATAGCAGGTCGTAGCACGGGCCTTCCGTGTGCCACAAAGTGTGATCTCAAGATTATGGCAACGATCCCAGCAGACAGGAAACGTGTCCAGGCGCTACAGTACGGGGCGTCCACAGTGTACAACGCCACAAGAAGACTGATATCTCACCATCAGTGCCCGCAGACGGCCACGGAGTTCTGTAGGTAGCCTTGCTCGGGACCTTACCGCAGACACTGGAACAGTTGTCTCCAGAGACACAGTCTACAGACGATTGAACAGACATAGTTTATTCTCCCGGAGACCTGCAAGGTGCATTCCACTGACCCTTGGTCACAGGAGATCCCGTAAAGCCTGGTGTCATGAACACAGTACATGGTCATTGGAACAGTGGTCCCAGGTTATATTCACAGACGAGTCCAGGTGTAGTCTGAACAGTGATTCTCGCCGGGATTTCATCTGGCTTGAAACAGGAACCATAAACCAACCCCTTAATGTCCTTGAGAGGGACCTGTATGGAGGTCGTGGTTTGATGGTGTGGGGTGGGATTGATTGGTGTAAGTATACCCCTGCATGTCTTTGACGGAGGAACTGTGACAGGTCAGGTATATCGGGACGTCGTTTTGCACCAGTATGTCCGCTTTTTCAGGGGTGCAGTGGGTTCCACCTTCCTCCTGATGGATGATAACGCACGGCCCCACCGAGCTGCCATCGTGGAGGAGTACCTTAAAACAGAAGATATCAGGCGAATGGAGTGGCCTGCCTGTTCTCCAGACCTAAACCCCACCGAGCACGTCTGGGATGCTCTCGGTTGACGTATCGCTGAAAGTCTTCAAAACCCTTGGACACTTCAGGAGCTCCGACAGGTACTGGTGCAAGAATGGGATTCTATACCCCAGCAGTTGCTCGACCACCTGTTACAGAGAATGCCAACCCGTTGTGCGGCCTGTGTACGTGTGCATTGTGATCATATCCCATTTTGATGTCGGGGTACATGCGCAGGAAGCAGTGGCGTCTTGTAGCACATGCATTTCGCGACGGTTTTCTCAACTTATGACCATTACCGTGGACGTATAGATCTGTGTCGTGTGTGTCCCCTATGTGTCTACGCTATTAGCGCCAGTTTTGTGCAGTGACACGTTGTGTGGCACCACATTCCGCGATTATCCTTAATTATGAGCTTGAGTGTTGTTGCAGGACGTTGAAATATCGAGTAGGCAATATCATATCGGACAATCACGTCTCATCAGAAAACGTAGAGGTCGGAGTATCCCCACTCCGTCATCCAGAATAGGCAGCGATCTGTGGTAGATCTGACGACAAAGTACAATGCTGGTGCAGGTACAAGCAATTCAGAACACACCGTTCAAGGGCCATTGCGAAACATGGAGCTCCCCATCATACGACCCCTACGCGTTCCTACGTTGACCAAACGACATCGTCAGTTTTTACTGTGGATCAGCAGAAACGTCTCGCCTGTCGGATGAATCGCATTTCTTGTTAGACCAGATCGATGGTTGGGCCCTTACACGGCGTCATCCAGGCGAACGACTGTGCGAAACAAGCAGTGCACCACAGATGCCAGCCATTGAGGGCAGAATTTTGCTGTGGGGTACATTGAGTCGGGCTCAGAGGTGGTAATCGAGGGAATCATGACAGGGGCATTGTAGGGAACTTAAATTGAGGTCCTAGCCAGTAAATGTGCCTCATCTGTGCCCATTGGATCACATATCAGGTGCCAGCTACATGCTCTTTAGCTATTATCCCGCAATTTGCGAGAGTTGCTTGACCTGTGCTACATACTTTTGTAATCTGGTCAAGGACTTGCAGAATTCATGCTGAAACGACACGCTATTAAACAGGTGGTCATAATGTTTTGGCTCGTTGGTGTAGTACTTGCCAACACAAGGGTTAAGTTAAGGAAAATAGTAGGGCATTTCTTGAACTAACGATAGTAGCACATAAAACATTTTGTAAGTCTGCAGGATTTCGTGGCCGTTGTCACTGAAGTTAAAATCTTATGGGTTATTTGGCCGTTCTAACAGTAGTGGGCACCCGAAGACCCTGAGGAAGATCCCATCAGAGGGGTTGAAACGTCGATCCTTTAGAAGAAATATGACGCAGCCTAATTACCCAGAAAATTTTAACTCCATAAAACATTTTGTATGTTACTTAGAGGAGCAATATCAAGACCGAGAAACCTCACAATCAGAATGAATGACCAATGTGTTTAAAGAAAACAGGTAAATAAATAGGTTGACACAAAAATTTACGACAAGCAACACTTTCGTGCATACGTACAAATAGTCTGCGAGAGAGGAATTAAAAACCTTTACGAAATAGCAACAATTGGGCAAATAATTCACAATTCAGTCCTGATCACTATTGTGTGCTACGGGTTGACAGTTTGCGCTCATGGAGGCAGAAAGATAAGGACAGTACAGGCTCTAAGGCGGGCACAAAGAAGTGTACTCCAGCCACTGACAGGAGGGTACAGAAAAGACCTAGCCGTGGGGAAAAGAGATGCACAATATTGACTCAAAAATCACGAATATGATAAGGTAAATGAGATACTGGGCACAAGAGCCACATCGAATAACGAAATAAAGGCATGGTAGGGCAGGAATTGTTAACCTGTGTAATCTTCGCAAAAATATCTGTGAAAGCGTATTTGGTCCAGTAAAGTCGTCGGATACCAAAATCTTTCCGAATACAATTAGTTTGCTACTGGACATGTAATACTGGTGTTGGAATAGTGATAATTTAAAACCTGCCTTGAGTATGACATCAGAGCTGGTGACGATTAATAATCACTTGGACCGTTTTATAAGTGGAGAGTTCCAATAATTGATACGGGTCCGCCAATAAACTTTTCTGGATAATCAGAGGAGCTATTCGATGGGTAATAAAAGCTTTAATTATCACTTCAAAATAACAAAGCTATACAAGTAACTCTGTGTTTGTTTTGCAGGTGAGTGTCTGCAGTCCTGGTACAAATTGCAGTCTCCGCGCCACAGTACCGTAGCACACCGCTAGAGGAGACGAAACGGAATGGCGCACCTATTCTACATGTTAATTTACATCATACTATACAAGCCACCAAACGTTATGTGGCGGAGGGTACTTTGATGCCATTAACTGGTGCCGCCTTCCTTGTTCCCTGGCGAATGGCGCGTGGGAAGAATGATTGTCGTTAGGCCTCTGTATTAGCTCTAATTTCTCGAATTTTCTTGTCGTGCTAATTTCGCGTATGTAAGTGGAAGTAATATGTTGTGCAATTCTTTCCGGAAAATGTTTTTTCGAAATTTCAATAGTAAACCTCCCCGTGAAGCACAAAGCCTCTCTTGTAGCTTCTGCCATAGAAGTTTGTTGAGAATCTCTGTAACGTTATGGTACCGACTAAACCACCCTGTGACGGAACGCGTCGCTGTTAGTTGCATCTTCTCTATCCTTCCTGGTAACGATCGCAAACTGATGGACAATACTCATGAATATAACAAACGCCTTGTAAGCCATTTCCCTCGTGGATGAGTTACTTTTCCATAATATTATTCCTATGAATAATAGTTGCATCTGATTTTTCAACTATTTGTTTTGTGTGGTCATGCAGCTTAAATTCGCTCTGGATACTTATTCATATGTATTTTACTGTAGATGCTGTTTCTATCGATTTGTCATCAGTAGTGTAATTATACAGTAGCGGCATTCTTTTCCTATGTACTCGCAATACGTTACATTTAGTTACGATCAGGGTCAACTGCCAGACGCGGTACCGTTCATCAAGTCTCTGCTGGTCGTTAAGGAAAACGGTTCTGTGGTCTGGCGTTGCTGCTTTGTTATAGACAAGCATATCATCTGCGAACTGTCTTAAGGAGTTTCCGACGCTTTCTACTGCATAATGTATATACGTTGCAAACAATAACGGTCTTATCACACTTCCTTGGGATACTTCGGAAATCACCTTTACATCTGTCGATTTTGTTCTGTTAAGAGCGAAGTGTTGAGTTCTATTTGTAAGGAAGTCTTGAAATCCAGTCGCAGATCTCCTCCGATACTCGGTAAACACGTGTTTTTTCCTACTAGACTCCGTCAAGTCAAGGAACTCGGTATCAATCTGAGCGCCGTTGTCTGTAGCGCTACAGATCTCATGGATAAACAAAGCGAGCTTAGTTCTGCAAGATCTCTGTTTTCGGTATCCATGTTGATTTTTGCAGAGGAGATTTTCTTTGTCCAAAAACGCGTAATACGTGAGCACAAGACATGTTCCGTAATTCTGTGACAGATTGACGTCAACGATATATAACTATAATTGTAAGTATCTGTTCTATGACCCTTCATGAAAACGGGGATGAACTGCACTTTTTTCCAATCAGTTAATACGCTCCATTGCTCCAGCAATCGCTGATAGAAGGGGAACGAGTTCTTTCACATAATCTTTGTACAGTAATTATAGATATCTCATGTGGTCCTGATGTCTT
This sequence comes from Schistocerca piceifrons, assembly GCF_021461385.2. Lineage (NCBI taxonomy): Eukaryota > Metazoa > Arthropoda > Insecta > Orthoptera > Acrididae > Schistocerca > Schistocerca piceifrons. Next base: position 302,470,444 of record NC_060142.1, on the reverse strand, counting down.
TCCACTGCTAAGCGATTGCAGTTGCCTTTCTATTCCCCGATCGGTTATCTCAATATCCGCCACTTCGATGTTCGAACGATGATTGAAAGAAGGAACAGTGTTACGATCTTCCGCACTGAAACGTTTTCGGAAGACTGAATTCAGTATTTCAATATTCTATTACCTTCAGTTTTGCTGACAGCACGGTGACCGTATGAACGAATAGCGGGTTTCGGACGGCTTATTGATTTTACGTAAAATCAAAACCTGTTAGGGTTTTAACCCAGGTCAGTTGACATAATTCTACTTTAAAACTCATTGGACGCTTTTCTCATTTACCTTATTACGCTCATTTTCTTTTTGTTTAGCTTTCGTTTGCAGATAAGTTTCGACTTCTCTTGAATCTGTGATGTAGCTCCCTTTATTTACGCAGCAGTATCCAAACCGTCTGTTAGACCAGGGTGGGTCCCTCCCATCCCATATGACCTTGCTCAGAACATACTTGTCTGAGGCATATTGAACGATGCTTTTCAGTTTTTCCATTTCTGTTCCACATCCTCGTCTTCAGCACCGATTATTTGATGCTAACTACTCAGATACTCTGCAATAATCTGTCACTCTTGCTCGGCAAAACTATTTTCCTATTTTTCTTAACATTCATCGTAAATCCCTTGGTCATACTAGCTATCACAGCCTCATGATCACTGAAACTTTTCTGCGTCAACTGATTTGGTAAGTTCAAGTCTGTTTATTGCTAGGAGGCCTAAGACGTTACATTCAAGAATTGGTTCTCAAACTATCTGATCGAAGTAATTTTCAGACAAGATATTCAGACTAATGTCACATAAGTCGCTGTCTCTGGCACTAGTTTTGATAGCATGAATCTCCCAGCCTGTAACTGGCAAGTTGAAGTCATCTCTATTATATCTTCATGATCAGGAAAATTACTAACGATCTTTTACAAGTACTCTCTGGAGCACTCTACCGCTGCAACTCCTGACCCAGGTGATCTATAAAAGCATTGGATTACCATTTTTGACACACACTTAATGCTTCAGTTCACTCCGAATAGTTCACATTCATAATCCGTCATTACCTCGCTAGATTCTTTGCCGCAAGAAATATGCCGCCGCCATTGGCGACTAACCTATTCCAAACTGAACTTAGGATTTCATTGCTGTTCATTTCTGCTTTCAACGAACTTTCTGTTCCTAATACTATGTGAGAATTATAATCTTCAATAAATTATACTAATTCTGGGACCTTTCCTTGGCTGCTCCTGTAGTTCATTGATATCATATTAACCATTCGTATTACCTATCTGTGAGGACGAGCATTCTCTGAAATCATTGTGGTTAATGGAACTTCAATTTTTGCAGGAAAGTTGTCTCTGATGGCACGGGGAGTTTCTCTAACCTAAAAAAACCCAATGTGCACGCCACACGTACTCTGCTACCCTAATCATAGCTACCTGTATGTAGTGCACTGAAAACCTAATAAGGGGGATCCTGCAACTCCATCGTGAAGGCCGCTGTGGCCGAGTGGTTCTAGGCCCTTCAGCCTGAAACCGCGCTGCTGCTACGGTCGCAGGTTCGAATCCTGCCTCGGGTATGGATGTGTGTGACGTCCTTAGGTTAGTTAGGTTTAAGTAGTTCTAAGTCTAGGGGACTGATGACCTCAAATGTTAAGTCCCACAGCGCTTGGAGCCATTTGAACCATTTGCAGCTCCACCCGATAGCGGATGTCGAGGAATCCACATACGACATTGTCGCAGATTTGTCTAAGCCTTTGGTTTAAACCTTTAACTCTACTCCAAACCAGAGGTCCATGATCAACCCTGGGTTCGATGCTGTAGATAGTCAACTTAACGTGCACACCGCTTGCGATGCTAGTTGCCATCGCATCAGCCACGTGCCAAGAGAAACAAAGGATAACAGCCGGTTGCACCCAGTGCGCTCGATAGCCGCTGGCGGAGCCTCCTCTACGCCAGGGCTGATATCCCTTCCCCTGGCAGACGTCTGTGGTGTACACTGCCATCCCTTTCCGCCCTGCACACTACTTTCCTGAAGGGCTCCATTACCCGCCTAACATTGGACCTCCCAATGACTAGCATACCCGCCCCCTTCACTTGTACAGACGGGGAAGAAAAATCGGCAGGTGGTCCAACAGGGGAGCCATTCCATGCCGCCTCAGAAATGTTATCAACACTGTGTAGCACCCCGTAACAACTGCTAAGCGGTAAGGAACCAGCCGTGCAGCCAGTTCCTACCTATATTCTGCTCACTGACACCACTGTCCATCACCCACTTTCGAGTGAAGACGAACGGGTCAAATGTTCTGTATCAGAAGACGCAGCAAGAAGCAAGTCTCGTCACTGGAGGCCTGATATCGCTGCAGCTTTGAGCAGCATCAAGAAGGCTTTCGACCATATCCAACGCAGCCTCCAGCTGTTTACTGACAGCAGCCAAGTCTCACTGTGTCCGCTCATAACAAGCACAGCCCCAATCCATATCATACTAAGTAAAAAACTGAATAAAACCTCAAAAATACAAACAAAACAGTGAGGAGTGATGGCAAAAGTACAGACAGACCCTGGAAAAACAGAAAACTAATCGACTTTGGTGCTTCGGAGGTGAAAAGCTCAAGGTGCTACATAAACACTAACTCATCGAACAATTCGCGCCCCCCATCGTGCACGTCTTTTGAATGACGTCCTTCATGATAACGACATGGCTCGACTAGAGTGGCCAGCGTGTTCTCCAGAATGAATTCTATCGAACATGCCTGGGAAGATTGAAAAGGGCTGTTTATGGACGACGTGACCCACCAACCACTCTGAGGGATCTACGACAGAATCGCCGTTGAGGAGTGGGACAAAATGAAGTTGGGGATAGTATGCCATGACGAGTACAGGCATGCATCAATGCAAGAGGACGTGCTACTGGGTGTTATAGGTACCCGTGTGAACAGCCATCTGGACCGTCACCTCTGTAGGTATCACTGTACAACAGGCAATGTGTGGTTTTCATGAGCAACAAAAAGGGCGGAAATAATGTTTATGTTGGTCTCTATTCCAATTTTCTGTACAGGTTCCGGGACTCTCGGAACCGAGGTGATGCAAAACTTTCTTTGATGTGTGTACTTTTCATTCTACACTTAAACGTCGTAGAATTTGAGATAGAAACAAAGACAGAACACAGAGCAATTGGTACAAATATGGAACATCATTTTGTTTTTCGTTCACCATATTCCTCCGTTTCTCACACTGAGTAAACATAATATCAATAGCTCATACTTTGAAATGTATTTTAATACTTCCTATACTATCGAATACATTCTACATTAGGACCATTTCTAAATTAGGCTTAACGTAGAGTTTGAGACTTTTTGCTCTTCGGATTTTGGGGTAAAAATACGGATAGTCCATTTGTTTCTTGTTTCTTAGAGATAAAACAAACAACGGAAAATCTAATCATTCTTTGTCAAATAAAATACTACAAAACTTGATAACACAATACAAAAACTAACAAAACATAGCTTTTTCAGCTTTTCTCTTGCGAAACCTAGGGATCTTTTAAATGTGTTTGCTTTGGATTTATCGAATCGAAATATTCTTTTTGTGCTGGTTCAAGAAAAACCGTAACTACCCTCGCCTAGCCCGTTCATCCAAAAATGGATTCGGGATATTACTGGCTTTGCAAGTTGAAATGTCCTCTGTTGAAGATCCTTTCGGGTAAGACCAAAAAATTTAGTTTCCATGGTCACGCTGTACTGAATCATCCATTTTTCTTGTTTGGGTAGTAACACAGTTTTTCGTGGCTAAATCACCTGGCAAATCTGATTTTTCTAGCCTATGTAGAGTGGCCTTGGGAACTTGGAAGTTTTTGTCGCCTTCGAGTAGCCCATCTTCTTTTCTCTAACATTTTTAATTGGTGTTTACATAGCAGACTCATCCCATTGCTTTAGTGCTAGTGAAGTTAGTTCTGAAGCAATACCTATGAGTAAAACAGGTTGTGAAAATACGATACAGATATGAAATACTAGGGTACAAATATGGAATACTAGTATTCTGTATTAGTGAACAGCAATCTCCTAATTCAAAAACGATAACGGTAGCCTTACCATAAGTGCAACCACAACGGAGGGGTATCTGTAGAGAGGCCAGACTTATAGCCAGCGATCTTAAAAGTAGTTAAAATTAAAATTTAAAACAGTCTTGATCGCAATCTTGTTAATTTATTTTTTATAAAAAAAGGAGAGACAAAACTGGCGTTCTGCGGATCGGAGCGTGGAATGTCGGATTCTCTAATCGGGTAGATAAAATAGAAAATTTAAAAAGGGAAATGGATAAGTTAAAGTTAGACATAGTGGCAATTAGTGAAGTTCGGTTGCAGGAGGAACAAGACTTCTGGTCAGGTGAATACAGGGTTATAAATACAAAATCAAATAGGGATAATTAAGGAGTAGGTTTAATAATGAATAAAAAAAGAGATGCGCGGGTAAGCTACTACGAACAGCATAGTAAACGTATTATTGCAGTCAAGATAGACACAGCAATACAAGTTTATATGTCAAATAGCTCCTCACATGATAAAGAGATTGAAGAAATGTGAGATGAGGTAAAAGAAATTGTTCAGATAGTGAAGGGAAACGAAAATTTAATAGTCAAACAGGACTGGAATTCGATAGAAGAAAAGGGAAGAGACGATAAAGTATTAGTTGAATATGGAATGGGGGTAATGAATGAAAGAGGAAGCCGCCTGGTAGAATTTTGCACATAGAATAACTTAATCATAGCTAACACTTGGTTTATGAGTCATGAAAGAAGGCTGTATACGTGGAAGAGGCCTGGAGACACTGGAAGGTTTCAGATAGATTGTATAATGGTAAGACAGAGATGTAGGAACCAGGTTTTAAATTGTAAGACATTTCCAGAGGCAGATGTTGACTCTGGCCACAACTGATTGGTTATGAACTATAGATAAAAACTGGAGAAACTGGAAAATGGTGGGAATTTAAGTAGATGGGACCTGGATGAACTGAAAGAACCAGAGGTTGTAGAGAGTATCAGAGAGAGCATTAGGGAAAGACTGACAAGGCCGAGGGAAAGAAATACAGTAGAAGAAGAATGGGTAGCTTTGAGAGATGAAGCCGGCCAGAGTGGCCGAGCGGTTAAAGGCGCTACAGTCTGGAACCGCACGACCGCTACGGTCGCAGGTTCGAATCCTGCCTCGGGCATCTATGTGTGTGATGTCCTTAGGTTAGGTTTAAGTAGTTCTAAGTTCTAGGGGACTTATGACCACAGCAGTTGAGTCCCATAGTGCTCAGAGCCATTTGAACCATTTGAGAGATGAAATAGTGAAGGCAGCAGAGGGTCAAGTAGGTAAAAAGACGAGGACTAGTATCCTTAGGTAACAGAAGAGATATTGAATTTAATTGATGAAAGGAGAAAATACAAAAATACAGTAAATAAAGCAAGTGAAAAGGAATAAAAACGTTTTGAAAACGAGATCGACAGGAAGTGCAAAGTGGCTAAGCAGGGATGGCTAAAGGACAAATGTAAGGATGTAGAGGCATATATCACTAGGGGTAAGATACATACAGGAAAATTAAAGAGGCCTTTGGAGAAAAGAGAACCACTTGTATGAATATCAAGAGCTCAGATGGAAAACCATTTCTCAGCAATGACTGGAAAACAGAAAGGTGGAAGGAGTATATAGAGGGCCTATACAAGGTCGAAGTACTTGAGGGCAATATTTTGGAAATGGAAGAGGACGTAGATTAATACGAAATGGGAAATACGATACTGCGTGAAGAATTTGAAAGAGCACTGAAAGACCTAAGTCGAAGCAACGCCCGAGAGTAGACAACATTTCATTGGAACTATTGATAGCCTTGGTAGAGCCAGCCCTGACAAAACTCTACCATCTGGTGAGGAAGATATATGAGACAGGTGAAATACCGTCAGACTTCGGGAAGAATGTAATAATTCCAAACCCAAAGAAAGCAGGTGTCGACAGATGGGAAAATTACTGAACTATCATTTTAATAAGTCACAGCTGCAAAATATTAACAGACGAATGGAAAAACTGGTAGAAGCCGACCTTCGGGAAGATGAGTTTGGATTCCGTAGAAATGTTGGAACACGTGAGGCAATACTGACCCTACGAATTATGTTAGGAGATATATTAAGGAAATATAAACCTACGTTTCTAGCATTTTTAGACCTAAAGAAAGCTTTTGACAATATTGACTAGAATACTCTCTTTCAAATTCTGAAGGTGGTAGGGGTAAGATACAGATAGCGAAAGGCTATTTACAATTTGTACAGAAACCAGACGGCAGTTATAAGAGTCGAGGGGCATGAAAGGGAAGCAGTGGTTCGGAAGGGAGTGAGACAGGATTGTAGCCTATCCCGACGTTGTTCTCTCTGTACATTGAGCAAGCAGTAGAGGAAACAAAAGAAAAATTTGGAGTAGGAATTAAAATCCATGGAGAAGAAATAACAGTTAGAGTTTTGCCGATGACATTGTAATTCTGTCGGAGACAGCAAAGGACCTGAAAGAGCAGTTAAACGGAAAGGACAGTGTCTTGAAAGGAAGATATAACATGAACATCAACAAAACCAAAACGAGTGTGCTGAGGGAATTAGATTAGGAAATCAGACACTTAAAGTAGTAAAGGAGTTTTGCTATTTGGGGAGCAAAATAACTGATGATGGTCGAAGTAGAGAGGATATAAAATGTAGACTGGCAATGGCAAGGAAAGCGTTTCCGAAGAAGAGAAATTTGTTAACATCGAGTATAGATTTAAGTGTCAGGAAGTCATTTCTGAAAGAATTTGTATGGAGTGTAGCCATGTATGGAAGTGAAACGTGGACGATAAATAGTTTGGACAAGAAGAGAATAGAAGCTTTTGAAATGTGGTGCTACAGAAGAATGCTGAAGATTAGATGGGTAGATCACATAACTGATGAGGAAATACTGAATAGGATTGGGGAGAAGAGAAGTCTGTGGCACAACTTGACTAGAAGAAGGGATCGGTTGGTAGGAGATGTTCTGAGGCATCAAGGGATCACCAATTTAGTATTGGAGGGCATCGTGGAGGGTAAAAATCGAAGAGGGAGACCAAGAGATGAATACACTAAGCAGTTTCAAAAGGATGTAGGTTGCAGTAGTTACTTGTAGATGAAGAAGCTTGCACAGGATATAGTTGCATACAGAGCTGCATCAAACCAGTCTCTGGACTGAAGATCACAACAACAAACAAGACTGAAACAGAAAACCACCAATCTGCAACAATTCCTCCTAGGGAATTCGATAAAAAAGCTTCACTCACTCGCAATGGCTGCCAACTGCAATACGATTGTATACCAACAGTTACAGCTGATCAATGGTTTTTTAGTAGCTCTTCGGAGTACAGCACTTACAAGGCGAGAAACCAGAGTACTTTATATTACCACCCCTGTTTCGTATTTGTACTTCCTCCTCTATAACTATTACTCTGATAATTCAGAGATTACGGTACTCAATACATAATCCACTCCCGAAAGGATTCATGCAGGAAACTGTTTTTTGTTATCACTCCTTTTTCTTTCTCCAGTCAGATTAAAGGGATACCGAGTTTAGAAGCAAATGGCTTCCTCTTCATGCAACTTGTAAGGATGTCAAAATCGTGGACTACATTGTCTCGAGACAGAGACTTTGACAATACTGTTATTCACGTGTCAACAAAAGCGTAAGATGTCTTCAGGTTAACGTTGATAAGTGAAATATCGTTTTGTCACGAGAGATCCTGTAGCATTGTAAACTGCCTGGAGTTATTTTGTGCTGAAATCAAACCATGTAAATATGATACTAATATAATTGAACGGAAAAGAGGGACAATACAAAAATACAGAAAATATATGTTTTTCCCTCGTGAAACGAATGAAAACCTCCCAGAAACGTTGGTCGGCATTGTCGGATATGGGCTGTCAGCCATTCTGCGTCGACTTGGTCGATATACAGTTAATTATTTAAATCGTAGTTGTCCTGGCATCTTTATGTTGTTTACTAAGCCGGTACAGTGGTAGGAACATTCAACAAGGCAAAAACAAGTGTTAAGGGACAGTATTTTCGCGCTCGATGTGTTGTTTCTGTTAGGCTTCGTGGGACTCTGATCTATTGCTTATAGTGCTGTCCTCAATGCTCCATTTAAATCAGTTATTCTGCGTTTCTTCAATAGAAGTAACTTTAGTCATTTTTCAACTGGTGCTTTGAAAGTCATATAATTGTATAAATAAGCTCATTCAACTGCTGATACGTTTGTAAAATGTGAGTTGCACAGCGCTTCATGTAGAGCATTTATTTAGCAGTAAGTTAGCAGGAATTCGATGTCAGTGGCCGCAGACGTACAGTGACTTGGTTAATTATATTTCAGTGAGCTAGGTGCGCTTGATTACCTAGCATAACGATGTAACATGTAGCAGAAAGACTCATTAACCGCTAATTGCGTTATCAAATTGGTGTAATTTGAAAGGACAAGCGGCGAACTCGCTGTAGCATTTGCGTTAAGCATCGTTGATGATTACAAATACTGTTTACTGAAATTACGTCGTTAATATAGTTCATATTTACAGTTCACTGAATGGCATAGTGACTGCGACTGACGTGACCATGCACGAGTCCCAGTGTCTGTACGGTGTATTTCAGTCTGGACCGATGTGGAGGAGTCACCGCACATTCCAGCGCATCGTCGCTGACAGAGCAGGCCGCGGAGCAAAGTCTCGTGAACCTGGCAGTATTTGATGTCTATATGACAACATTTTTCCACGGTAGCTTCTATCAAATGGAGTGAAGTTTATTTTTATAAAATGTACTTTATTTCATTTCCGTCTGAGTTGCAGAACAGATTCGGCTGTGAAGCCATTCGGAAATGCCAACGTATGTATAATGTTTAATCGCATCTCAACAATTATTCCATTTGTGAGATGCAAATATCTACATTATAGTTGATGAAATTGCTGAGACATGAGGAAGTTACAACCAATCCACAGATTGTACCAACGTATCTTAATATTTCTTCTACCTGCGTGGCGCGAAGGACTACGTAAGAATTAATGACAATGCTGACCAAAAAGTTTTACATACTGGAAAACAGTGACTTGTGATTGCGAGAGAGAAGCTAGCTGCATAGCGGTGTTAAAGAGTTCATTAGCACTGAGTGAAGCAAGCTGCAAATTAATGTACACCTACCTCAGAACAGTGTTCGTTCACCATTCGTTGCTCTGCATTCGTAGGTACTGTGTAGACAATGTTAAAAGCAGCGTTGAAGAAAACCATCGTCCATACTTACGATTGCATAGTCCGCGTAACTCAGGTAACCAAATAAACCTGTAAATCTCTAGTAATAACGGGCAAAAGTAGATACTTCCTTCCTTCATTGAAAATGTCCACTTCCCGACACTAATGGTTTTTATTGTCTTAGTTATGGTGTCAACAGGAGAACATTTACGTCGATAGCATATCCACTACTAGTTTATGCAGGTTATATCACCCGCAAGAAAGCCAGAAATGTACTAAGTCCAACCCGAAATATTACGAGTTTAATACAGCCAATACACTGCTACGAAATTAGTTACACACTCGGCCCTTTTCAGTGGTTTCGTCAAAGGAAGATGCTTGCCAAAAAAATGTTCTGTAAATGCATACTGAACACGCCACGCAGAATTCTTCATAAAGGCTGATAATTTCACACGCAATTTTCTCTACAACGAACACTTCCAAATCTCCCAAACTTCACAGAAATGTCCGTAAATGCATCAGCTTGCATGGCGATATAAACAGTCACTTCTTTCTTTTACAAACAACTTTTTCGGACACGTTTAACATGAACTTCTCGCCTGGCAGCTAGTCCACGACTACCTCAGTGCCGCTGCACACAGCGCATATACTACTTGATAGAGCGTGGGAAAAACTTCACTGTGATTGGTTGATCGAATGAACAGCCAATCAGATCAATCATTTAAGATCATATTCGTGCCTAAACTGTTTTACTCCAATCAACATTCACAGATGCATTTACGTCATTTTATGCAGCAGATATTAATAAAATGTTCCACCAAACCAAATGAAACGGAAATAATCTTGAAATAAGTTTAGAAAAACATTACTCTACAAACAACTATTCTGGCTGCCTTCTACCAAAAACAAGTACGCTTGTACATACGTCATCAGCAATGTGGGTACAAACATGTTTCCCACGCTATGACTGCGTAATGCATTACACGAAATTAATCTTGAAATTTAACGTATAATTGAACATGCTCTCACTCACTCTCATTTACTCCCACAACGACATAAGACACAAATAATAATTTTGTATGAATTTTATATTACGAAAATGAAAATTAAAGTTTTAATATGAAAATCTCAGTTAATGGATTCTGCGTTCTGAGAGTTCTGTTTGTGTTTTCAAATAATACCAACGATAAGCTATTACAGTTCCTAACTGAATGTAATTCCCTAAATGTCGGTTTTTGACTTTTTAAGTAATTTTCTTTATCTCCAAAACTACTATAGGTAGCGGTATCAAATTTTGACACAAAGTTCGTCTGAATAACAAAAGGTCATGTACCAGATTTGGAATAAAAGAGATAATATTTGACATAGTTATTTAGTTTCTTAGTTTAAGTGAATAAGTGATTTTAGTACAAGCCACAGTGAGCATTCTCACGGTTCGCTTTAGCGACAGGTGAGGCATACGACAGACCACAAGTCGGCCGCCGCCGAATGCTATTATACTGCAGGCTTCCAAAACAGCTTGCCATAACGTAACAAACCTTACTGAAAAAATCTGCAGTCGCATAATAGCTTCGATGCTACAAGCTGTGTGCTGTCGTAGCCAGCACTTCTATCAGGATCTGTGAAGAAAATGAAATAACTCACTCTGGTGTTAATTATCCGACTAGGTAGACTTTTACTGAATTTTGAATGGAGTACATTGAATAATTTTTGAGGGGTCACCCATTTTATGAATTTTTTAAATTCTAAAGGTTGATGAGTTGAAAAGTCGAAGTAACGTAATTAAGAGAGCTTGTTGTATAAGAAGAGAACACCAAAATCCATCGCTGTTTAGTTTGAAAAGGTAACTACGATTTTATTTCAAGTGAATCCCGACATAATGCACAGCGGAACAGACTTTCATATGGATTTTGGTAGAAAAATCACGTTTCTGCACACGGTCAGAACTTCTCTGGAAAAAATTTTATTCGCTGCAAAAATGTTTTTCCTTCTTTCTGGGGTTTTCTTTGGTCGGATAATACTATCAGATTCCAATCTAGGGGGTGTCACTGCACAGACAGCTGAAGTTTGAGATTACCCATCTCTATTATTATTCAGTTTTTCTCTCTGAAGTCCCTGAGTATGTCTGCTGTAAGAATGCTGTGTCTTCAACACTGACCGTTTAAAGAATTTAATAGAAATTTAAGCGCCTTGAGGAAATATTAAAACGTTTGCGTAAGAGCGCGTGGCAAGGTGATGAACTCTTTGCGGAATGAACGTACGTCCTTAGCTTGGGTTGCGCGCTGACAAGGAGGTCAGCTACACGGTAGCAATTTTAGGGATCAGCAGAGTTTCTGAAGGTGCTAAATTTGAAATGTTTATTGATTATACAATTTATAATGAGAGTAATTACTTTCCAGTCAAATTAGCGTTAAATAAAGGGGTGACAAATCAGCTGAAATTTAAATAGCTTCAATCGGTGACAGTTAAACTATGATTGGGTTTGCTACGAAGACATAGTTGCTTCAGTAATATAATGATCATTCAGATTAAGTTTAGAGTACACTTTAAACACATAATTATCGTTAATGTTTTCGTGTGTGACGATTTATATTCTGGTTATGATCTAATGAGAGTGAAGGTAATCAATAGTTAACTGCCCCGTATGTATGGTTAACATTATGTTCTGAACAAAGAGTAAAAACTAAACATTAAAATAGCCTTTAGTGATCAAATGTGTTTTACTCACTTAATCCTGTTTGTTTACTTAGCTAAGAAGCAGTATAGATGGGTGCGATAAGATAAGTCCACGTCGTGCTTATTAGTGCTGAACACAATCTACGGCTAGCACACTGGACTCGCAATCTGGAGGACGACGGTTCAATCCCGCGACTGGCCATCCTGATTTAGGTTTCCTGTGATTTCCCTAAATCACTCCAGGCAAATGCCGGGATGGTTCCTTTGAAAGGGCTCGGCCGACTTCCTTCCCCGTCCTTCACTAATCCAATGAGACCGATGACCTCGCTGTCTGGTCTCCTCCCCAAACAACCTAACCCTACTCAACTCCACGACCTACGGTACATCTCCTTCCGCCAAATTTAGTTTCATGTGCCTCAGATATGTTCAAAGACTTATATAAAACTGCACAATAATTTTTTACAAAACGTAGGAGGGCGTTTGCATTACTACGGTGGCAAAAGAGACAGGAATAAGTATGCACGTACTTGTCGAATTGTACAATATAACTGTAGTACGGGTCCTCGCAGTGATTGCTTTGTAAAAAAATAAAAAAATAAAAAAAAAAAATAAAAAAAGCTACTGGTACTGTGACTTTCCAGGGAATGTTTTTGAAAGTCAGAATCCTTTAAAGATGTTTTAATGCTTTTCTGCACATTTTAAAAGTGTAAATACAACGTTTGTAATCGCAAAAATGATGTCCTGGCGTACCACATCTCAAAACCGGCGGTTCAGATTTTTTTTTTTTCGTCAGAGATACCAGTATAGGGTACTGGTGCATACCCTCACAAATCAAGCACTCGTCACTGGAAACTGTAGGTGTCCAAATCAAGCTAGTTATGGAGCAAGATTGCAACAGCAGCGATGTCACTATGACTTGCCTCCGTAACCGTCGTCGGTAACGCACGCCAAGTGCGGTAGTGCTCGATATGGACGTACGCCTGTTCGAATCCTGGTGGTGAAAAAGGGGAGGACAGGTGCTGAAGTAAAATTCTTGATCAACTGTCTTTGCACTAATGATGATGATGATGATGATGATGATGATGAGGTCCCATACTCCGAAGAGCATAGGGGACGATGCGGGAGGCCCGCACCGCTGTACTAGGAAAGGTCCTAGTGGAGGTGGTTTGCCATTGCCTCCCTCCGAGCGTAATGGGCATGAATGATGATGATGAAGACGACACAACAACACCGCTGGGAACTGAACTCGGGACCCCGCGCACGGGAAGCGAAAACGCTATCGCAAGACCACGAGCTGCGGACTTTGCACCAATGTCCTGGATTAATTCCAAACCTGTCTGCAGTGAGGACATGTGACACTGTTGACGATCCGTCTGTCGGATCAAGACATAAAGTTCAACAGGGGATTAGGCTGTATGTTGGGTCCGGGTTTCACCCTCTCCCTTGCCATCATCCATAATAAGACAAACCCAACATAGCACTGTACAAACATTCAGCACAGTCATTCACACGAGACAGGCAGACCCTTGACACTTCCTAACAGATCGGAGGAAGGCAACGGCAAACAAACTTCAGCACCATCTTTCCTCGAATGGCCTTGTAGGACTCCTGTATCTGCTCCCCTATTCTTATTTTCTGAGATTCGATGTAACTGTAAAGCGGACACTATAACGTGGCAAACGGCTGTCAGTTAAAGTAACGGGTACCTTGGCCACTCAAGAGGAAAGGACAGATGTGGAGCAACAATCCCCATCTCTCTCACTCGTGGCTGCAAGTTTACATGCGCGATTTGTGCTTGTGCGAAAGCAAAACTGTCACATTTTCATAGAGATCATCGGTTCTTTCTGGTGTCGTGCGACTCGTACTCAAATCCCATTATGGACCATGATCAGCTTCTCCACTAATTTCAAAATAAGAAAACAAGGAGCAAAGCTCAACCCAACGCAAAACTACGTAAAGTATTTGGTTATTGAGCCGTGGTGCGGCTTCTCTGGCGCTCCAGCTCTTTGGCGCGACACTATCGATTACCCGGCTGTACTAGGATCTTTGCCCCTGTTGTGATCCCGCGGATGTTTGCCGCTAGGAGCAGTTGGTGTTGGACTCGCTACGAGGCGCAAGAACGTGCTTGCGTGGACGAAAGAGGAAAACATACGTAATCGGCCAGCAGTGGCACGGTGGGTCTACTTCGTAAGACGGTCGCGAGTTTGTGGTGGACCTGCCTGATGTCAATGCGGCGTCCCCGCCAGACACCACAGTTGCTAGGTGGTAGCCTTTAAATCGCCTGCGGTCCGTTGGTATACGCCGGACCCGCGTGTCGCCACCATCAGTGATTGCAGACCGAGCCACACGGCAGGTCTAGTCTAGAGAGACTCCCTAGCACTCACCCCAGTTGTACAGCCGACTTTGCTAGCGATGGTTCACTGTCTACATACGCTCTCATTTGCAGAGACGACAGTTTAGCATAGCCTTCAGCTACGTCGTTTGCTACGACCTAGCAAGGCGCCATATTCGATTACTATAATAACTTCAAGAATGTATTCTGAACAGATAGTATTGTGATTCATGTACCGCCAAGAGCGACGTTCATCATTAATGGATTAAAGTTAAGTATCAAACTAATTACGTCTGCTTTCTGAATTCTCATTCCTTGTCATGTTCCAGACCTCACGTCAGTATAGTGCATTTCGGCCTCCACTCGTAACACGGTGTTGGCTCTTCTACTAACACAAAAGTGCTTTGGTGCCTGTTTTCTCGGAGATACCCATTCCTGGAGACCATCTCGAACAACGCTCTCCATCGAAGGTGTAAGTGATTTTGGTGTCTTCGTTTCGCTGAACGATTTGCATTGCAGTGAGTGTACTTGTTGCTGGGTTACCATAATGTACGTTTTGTTGAAGGAGGAGCAGCCAGTAGAGTGTGAAACCGCATGGAGACAAGCAGTTACTATTTCTTTTAAAAAATCCACTGGTTGGATTACTATTAGGAAGCTGATTAGCTCGAAGATGTGTGTGTTATATATTTTTTTTGATAGTATCTAGAAGTTTATGTATTGTCTGTGTGAGTATTTCAGTGTATTTTGATTGCCATCAGATCGACGACCCTTGTATATTGCTGTAAAATTTGGGTCACTTCTATTGAAAACACTTACTCAGTTGCTAGTAAGGGCTTGTATTCTGTAAAGCTAGTCATGATATGCATTGGTAAGTGCAATTGGATCTTCATTAATTTTTTCTTTATTGATCTCCTAACTTATATTAATTGATGTTTGGTTGGTGTTTGCCATCTCTTCTGCGGTCTGTTTGTGTTCCAGTTTTCTGCGAGTTGGGGTGTGTGGGAGTGGCGCCACGTTCCGCTTCGGTGCACAGAAGCTGTGACGTGACGTCTAATGGGAAGTGATTCCCAGTTGGGCCCCGGAGTTTAGGCGTTGTTTTGGACGGCTGGTCTGCTGCTTCCGGCATTTTAAGTTAAGTCACCTTTTGCCCAGGGCAGCCTGGCGTCACTGCCTGTTTGGTAAACATTTAACGTGTTTCATGCATCTCTTTAAGTCAGTTTTTGTAACTGTAGTTTGCTGCCTTGCTTCAGAAGCAAGCTATCTGTTTGGTATTGTCTCAGACATGGCCACGTGTTGATTGTCTCTTAACTGTTTTACAAGTATTGTCTTTGAATAAATGGTTAATTTATTGACTTGACAGTTGTTGTGTTTAAGGAGTGACATTATAGGGGCCTTGACCTTCCATGCTAAGTGTACCCCTCATCCTGGCCTCCTCAGTCACAGTTATGGCACCCGCGCAACTGATAAAATGGTTCAAATGGCTCTGAGCACTATGGGACTTAACTTCTGAGGTCATCAGTCCCCTAGAACTTAGAACTACTTAAACCTAACTAACCTAAGGACGTCACACACATCCATGCCCGAGGCAGGATTCGAACCTGCGACCGCTGCGGTCGCGCGGTTCCAGAGTGTAGCGCCTAGAACCTCTCGGCCACCCCGGCGGGCCGCGCAAGTGATACCTTAGGCTGGTAGCGTCGTAAACGTGATAGTACACGCCCGACCTCTAACGGTATCTTACGTCAACATAATTCAAAATACTGCGCCCCCTCCTCCACTTTAAAGTGTTTATGACCAAAAGACGCAAGCATGCAGCTGGTTCCCAAATTAGTCAGTCACAACAGGAGAGATTCAGTCAAAGACTAGCACCTGCTCCAGGTGGAAATATCATGAGCGCTCCACCAGAATTTAAGCCACGCGCAAAGGACGATTGATCTAGATGCCACTCACTGGCGTCCATATGGAAGCGCGGCAAAATGTGTCTGCATAGCTACTAAATTACCAATAATGAAAGAAATAGTTACGGGTACCTCTACCATGCCTTGATCAGGAAAACAAAGATTATTTGTTGTGTATGGTATCTGCTTTGGTGTTCTAAACCACATTTTCTCGTATTTATTGTAAATTTATATATTTTAGGAAAGACACTAAGAAATAGGCGGATGAGTAACACATACACACACACACAAACACACACACACACACACACACACACACACACACACACACACACATACAATCAGAAAATGGATGTTTAGGAACAGTAGAAAATATGATGATAATGTTAGTATACGCGTTGTTCTCTTTAGAAAATATGTGTTTTGTCATGCTTCCTACAACAAAACACGAAACGTTCGGAAAGTTTTTTTCTGAGCGAAGCAGACCAAGATGCAGTAGTAAATACAAACACAAACAAGAAGCATCTGCACTATAAAGATCCCTCTTAATAGTAAGTAGGTGTTGTTTTAATAAGGAACTATTCCTGTTACTTACGAGTATTTCAGTTAGCGAGTGACCTACGTTTAGACATAGATATCTTCAACCACTAAACATTGCATCGAAGAGAGTAAGTGGTACCACTGCTTGACATTCGTTTTCTGTTCCACTTGTAAATAGTCCAAAGTAAAAGCGATTACCAAATACCTTTATACGAACCTTACTTTCCCTTATTCCGTGCTTTTTGATATAAGGTTAGGCAAACGTCGCAAGCAAGTACAGTCTTTATGTAATCTGTCGCAAATTTGGATTTTTAAATTTTTACAAAAGCGTTGTAAAAAAAAAAAAAAAGCATCTGACTTTCCCTCAACGATTTCCATCTGAGCTCACTGAGCATTTCCGTAGCACCCTGACACTGATCGAAGCGATTGTAAGAAATCTGGCAGGACGCCTCCGAATTGCTTCGATGCATTCCTTTAAACCGACTTGGTGGGATTTCCAGACACTAGAGCAGCACTCAAGAACCTGTCACACGAGCATTTTGTACGGGGTCTCCTTTATAGAAGCTGTAAATGTTCTCCCAACTTTCCAAACACCCCATAGTCGTCTTTTGCGCTTCGAAACAGATGGTCTTCTTCGAACTCGTTCCATGTCTCGTCCCTACGCTAGTCATTTAATCGAAATGATTGTGTTAAGGACCATACCCCTAGTATTCTCTTACATCATCCAAATGTTGCTTCTACTCGTACGTACCCATACTAACTTTCATGGTTTAGGAAAATGGTTTGATGCAGCCTGCCACGGATTTCTCTCCTGCGCCAACATGTTCGCGCTAGAGTAAGACGTACTGATTTATTGATTAGATGCACTCCACATTTAAGATTTTAAACTCTAAAATGTTACGGCGGGCAGATGTTGATTCTGGCGATCATTTATTGTTTATGAAATGCGGATTAAAACTGAAGAAATTGCAAAATCGTAGGAAATTAAAAAGATTGTAAGTGGATAAATGGAAGGGACCAGAGAATGTTGAAAGTATCAGAGAAAGCATAAGGCAATTATTGAATGAAGAAATGGAAAGAAATATAATACGAGAAGGATGGGTAGCTTTGCGGGATAAAGTATTGAACACAGCAGAGAACCAAATAGATAAAATTCCAAGGCCAGGTATAAACCCCAAGATGAAAAGAGTAAGTATAAAAATCGAATAATTGAAGCAGACGAAAGAAACAGAGTTTAAAAAACTGAGGTCAGCAGAAAGCACGGAATGGCTGAGAAGAAATGGGTATATGACAAAATAAAAGCCGAATAAGCGTGTATAACTACGGTAAAAATTGATTGTGGCCATTGTAGATTGGTTTTAGTTATATATAATAAAGGTCAGACTTCACGCTGATGTGACAAAAGTCAGGGGATAGCTCCTAACATCGGGTCGGGCCTCTTTCTGCCCGGTGTAATGCAGTAACTCGACGTGGCATGGACTCAACAAGTCGTTATAAGCTCTGTGCAGAAATATGAAGCCATCCTGCCTCTATAGCCTTCAATAATTGTGAAAGTGTTGCCGGTGCAGGGTTTTGTGCACGAACTGACCTCTCGATTATGTCGCACTAATATTCGATGATTGGCCAAATCGTTCACTCGAATTGTCCAGAATGTTCTTGAAACCAATCACGAACAATTGTTGCCTGATGACATGGTGCACTGTCATCCATAAAAGTTCCATCGTTATTTGGGAATATAAAGTCCATTAAAGGATGCAAATGGTCTCCAAGCAGCGTAACCAGAGTACCCAGTCCATTCCAGTAAACACAGACCACATCATTATGGTGCCACCACCAGCTTGCACAGTGCCTTGTTGACAACTTGTGTGTATGGCTTCGTGGGTTCTGTGCTACATTCGAACCCTAACATCAGCTCTTACCAACTGAAATCGGGAGTCATTTGACCAGGTCACCGTTCTCCAATCGTCTAGTATCCAACCGATATGGTAACAAGCCTAGGAGAGGCGCTGCAGGCGATGTGCTGTTAGCAAAGGCACTTGCATCATTCGCGTGCTGAAATAGCTGATTAACGTTAATTTCGCCGCACTGTCCTAACAGATACATTCGTGTTACGTCCCACAGTGATTTCTGCGGTTATTTCACGCAGTGTTGATTGTCTGTTAGCACTGACAACGCTATGAAAACGATGCTGCTCTCCGTCGTGAAGTGAAGGCCGTCGGTCCTGCTTTGCAGGTCTGAATTTTGGTATCCCCGGAACACTCTTGACGCTGTGGATCAGGGAATATTGAATTCTCTAACGAAATGGAATGTCATACGCGTCTAATCCCAACTACCATTCCCTGCTCAAAGTCTGTTCGTTTCCGTCGTGAGCCCATAATCTTGTCGGAAACTTTTTCACATGAATCATCATCTGAGTACAAATGGCAACTCTGCCAATGAACATCCCTTTTATATCTTGTGTACGCGATATTACCGCCATCTTTATATGTGCATATCGCTAGGCCATGACTTTTGCCGTCTCAGTATATGCTACTTACAAATTATTAATAGTGCGTAATTTATTCATTAGAAGCAGAAAAAAAAGTTACCATTGCGAGTTAAGCAACAGTCTTATTCCAGGACTTGTGCTTCTATTATTATTTTACTTTGCAGTACCGTGAGAGTTGAAAAGTATTGGCTGTAGGGGCAGATAAGTTACGTTTCCCCTCGACCTTTTTCGATTTCTTCTTGCACCGTTGCACCTCGCTGTAGTCCACAGTCGTCAGAAATCGGTCAGATAGCATATCTGCATCCATACGCGTTCCTGTAAGGAAGTAGCAACAAGACCTCCGTTACTGGGTGTGACCGAGTCGTGAAGGAGCCGTCAGTCTCAGGCAACAGCACTGTTGTTTTATAAACTATACAGGGTGTTACAAAAAGGTACGGCCAAACTTTCAGGAAACATTCCTCACACACAAAGAAAGAAAATATGTTATGTGGACATGTGTCCGGAAACGCTTACTTTCCATGTTAGAGCTCATTTTATTACTTCTCTTCAAATCACATTAATCATGGAATGGAAACACACAGCAACAGAACGTACCAGCGTGACTTCAAACACTTTGTTACAGGAAATGTTCAAAATGTCCTCCGTTAGCGAGGATACATGCATCCGCCCTCCGTCGCATGGAATCCCTGGTGCGCTGATGCAGACCTGGATAATGGTGTATTGTATCACAGCCGTCCACAATACGAGCACGAATAGTCTCTACATTTGGTACCGGGGTTGCGTAGACAAATGCCCCCATAAATGAAAGTCAAGAGGGTTGAGGTCAGGAGAGCGTGGAGGCCATGGAATTGGTCCGCCTCTACCAATCCATCGGTCACCGAATCTGTTGTTGAGAAGCGTACGAACACTTCGACTGAAATGTGCAGGAGCTCCATCATTCATGAACCACATGTTGTGTCGTACCTGTAAAGGCACATGTTCTAGCAGCACAGGTAGAGTATCCCGTGTGAAATCATGATAACGTGCTCCATTAAGCGTAGGTAGAAGAACATGGGGCCCGATCAAGAGATCACCAACAATGCCTGCCAAAACCTTCACAGAAAATTTGTGTTGATGACGTGATTGCACAATTGCGTGCGGATTCTCGTCAGCCCACACATGCTGATTGTGAAAATTTACAATTTGATCACGTTGGAATGAAGACTCATCCGTAAAGAGAACATTTGCACTGAAATGAGGATTGACACATTTTTGGGTGAACCATTCGTAGAAGTGTACCCGTGGAGGCCAATCAGCTGCTGATACTGCCTGCACACGCTGTACATGGTACGGAAACAAATGGTTCTCCCGTAGCACTCTCCATACAGAGACGTTGTCAACGTTACCTTGTACAGCAGCAACTTCTCTGACGCTGACATTAGGGTTATCGTCAACTGCACGAAGAATTGCCTCGTCCATTGCAGGTGTCCTCGTCGTTCTAGGTCTTCCCCAGTCGCGAGTCATAGGCTGGAATGTTCCGTGCTCCCTAAGACGCCGATCAATTGCTTCGAACGTCTTGCTGTCGGGACACCTTCGTTCTGGAAATCTGTCTCGATACAAATGTACCGCGCCACGCCTATTGCCCCGTGCTAATCCACACATCAAATGGGCATCTGTCAACTCCGTATTTGTAAACTTTGCACTGACTGCAAAACCACGTTCGTGGTGAACACTGACCTGTTGATGCTACGTACTGATGTGCTTGATGCTAGTACTGTAGAGCAATGAGTCGCATGTCAACACAAGCACGGAAGTCAACATTACCTTCCTTCAATTGGGCCAACTGGCGGTGAATCGAGGAAGTACAGTACACACTGACGAAACTAAAATGAGCTCTAACATGGAAATGAAGCGTTTCCGGACACATGTCCACATAACATCTTTTCTTTATTTGTGTGTGAGGACTGTTTCCTGAAAGTTTGGGCGTACCTTCTTGTAACAGCCTGTGTTAGCGATAAACGTCTTTTGAGAAGTAGTCTTTTCTATATTATATGTTAGCAGGATGAAATGACGGTGTGACAACAGCATTTGTTTACCGTCGCGGGTTGATGGAAAAATTTTTTCTCGTAGCTAGAAGATGGTAACAGAAGGGATAGAAGAACTCACGCACAACTTCCGGTTAATTCTTAAACAACCTTTACTTCTTTTTTTGCTCAGTATATGCATTTCCTCTGCATCAGCTTCCTTGGAGTGAACTTATCTCGCCACACTCCAGCACTGCCCAGCACCCACATTTCCATAATGCTATTTTCAAGGAATGAAAATTTTAAACCCTGTTGGGTCTCAAATCCATAGCCTTTCGCGGGCATTGGTCTTCTGCGATATCCCGACAAGCTTCGATGATGCCAGTATTTCTCTCGTACTTTCCTACTTACTCAGTCTTCTCACATTACTGACCCCCTCTCCGAGAGATAATTTGCGAACATGTTGTAGAGGAGTCGTCTCGTCCTATCCCACCTCACTGGCTGTCTCCTGACGTCACTATTGTGTCTGATGAACACTAGCAATCTAGAACAACCGAGTAAGCTCATTTAATCAATACGTCTTATAGAAATCTAGAATAACCGAGTAAGTTTATTTAATCAATAAGTCTTCGAGACAGAGACAGACTGGCACAGACAAAGGGGAAAATTAGAAATTTATGTTGCTAGCCCTGCAGTGGAAGCAGAAGTGGGGAAAATACGTCAAATCGTGAAGTACAAACGAACATGTAGTTACCATGGGGCACTGGAGCGCTGCAGAGTGTGCAGTCGCCGACGTCTTGAAGTTTTACTGATAGCTCCACGACGAGGGTTGAGACGCCACAATCAGATCCCGTCCCGCGGTCAGGTTCCGCCGTTACAGGAAATCGCAATTTGGGCTCGGAATTTCGAAGAGACCTGTGGAATTGTTTGGTCTATCCCTGGAAACTTCACCACAGTGAAAGTTAAATAAAATACGGCGTTTCATTCTTCGATCGCTATTCTTTATTTTCAGTTACCGGTTTCGGGCTAGCTGCCGGTAATTGAAAATAAAGAATAGCGATCGAAGACTGAAACGCCATATTTTATTTAATGAACGATCGCGGAATTCCCATTAAGACAATCATGTCTAGTTTTGATAAACAGTGATAGTTGCCATTAGATGGTGTCCACGTAGGTGCGAAAGCTCTCCTCGTCAAGACTTCAAAGAATACTAGACCAGCCTCAGATCCACCCGTAAAAACTTCATTTTCGGCAGCAACTGAATTCTAATGTCGTTCTCCTGCGCCCGCAGATTTGTGAACAACTCCTAGCTAATCTGAGCAAGGATGCCAAATTCATCAAAAAATTTTTGAATCTCTGATGAAGCACAGATCACCCAAGTGATTGTATGACAATCAGATCTTGCTATATTCGGTTCACGAAAAGCCTGCTCAGATCTTCTCATTCAACACACCTGGTTCCAAGATGGAGACATACATCATCTGATCAAAACCTTCTGTAATGCAGAACTGACCACTGGTCACGAGAGATAGACGCGCCTGTTGTTATCAGGGAAGCAGTAACAACAGAGTGAGTCGATCAGGTGATTTCAGTTACTTAGAACGTGAACTGGTCGTTGGATGTCGCCCAAGTAAGTAATTCTGCAGGGACACTTCAACCCTTTTAAAGCTGCCCAAGGCTACTGTTGGTGGTGCGATTCTGAAGTGGAACTACGAAGGATCAACCACACCTAAGCCAAGACCAGACATATCTCATGCACTGACGGACAGGAACCTCGAGCTTCTCGGAGTGTGGTTCTAAGAACTCGCCTGAAATCGACGGAAGGAAACAACTAGTGTGTGCCAGCAGTCCAGCTAGCACAATGATAGTGCGTAGGGAGTTAAAAACAATGGGGCACAATGGTCGAATGTAGAGATACTGTGATCGATTTTCTTGATGGCGAGCTAAATAGCAGCAAACGCTAGCTGGCGATCCTTCTAGAACTGTCTGTTTTTCCCGCCTTTTGCGTTCCATCGATAATGCGAGTTAGTAGCGAGCGCGTGAAGACAGCACTGCCACAGACTCTGTCACGTGAACACATGTTGAAAGAGATGAAGGTCAGAAACATGCGGAATTAAAATAAAAGGGGTTGGTAAGGGACTGAGAGGTGTACTTCGTTCAAATAGGAACATCGTGTGGTACATTGCTTTTTTTAGGAGAATAATTTTTAGAATTTGCCAGGTGGTTAAGTAAAGTGAATGGGTGCAAAACAGCTGGACTTGTTTTACATTGCTTAAACAAGAAAAAATTAAGTTTCATGACGTCACCGTTTTTTATGCGAAATATTACATCTTTTACGTTCAATTTTATTGTGCATGATAACGATCACGTCCAGCACAGTTAGGCAGCAGTTTCGTTTTCTATGCGATCGAGGCTGAAGTAAAGTAAGTAAGATTTGGTTCCGCCGCTGAAGTAAAGTCTCTGTCGATATATTATTCCCATAGTCATCCATAGATCACCCAGTGGATAGTGTCGAAAGTTCCATACGGCTTTTCGCGGATGATGCTGTAGTATACAGAGATGTTGCAGCATTAGAAAATTGCAGCGAAATGCAGGAAGATCTGCAGCGGATAGGCACTTGGTGCAGGAAGTGGCAACTGACCCTTAACATAGACAAATGTAATGTATTACGAATACATAGAAAGAAGGATCCTTTATTGCATGATTATATGATAGCGTAACAAACACTGGTAGCAGTTACTTCTGTAAAATATCTGGGAATATGCGTACGGAACGATTTGAAGTGGAATGATCATATAAAATTAATTTTTGGTAAGGCAGGTGCCAGGTTGAGATTCATTGGGAGAGTCCTTAGAAAATGTAGTCCATCAATAAAGTAGGTGGCTTACAAAACACTCGTTCGACCTATACTTGAGTACTGCTCATCAGTGTGGGATCTGCACCAGGTCGGGTTGACAGAGGAGATAGAGAAGATCCAAAGAAGAGCGGCGCGTTTCGTCACAGGGTTATTTGGAAAGCGTGATAGAGTTACGGAGATGTTTAGCTAACTCAAGTGGCAGACTCTGCAAGAGAGGTGCTCTGAATCGCGGTGTAGCTTGCTCGCCAGGTTTCGAGAGGGTGCGTTTCTGGATGAGGTATAGAATATATTGCTTACCCCTACTTATACCTCCCGAGGAGATCACGAATGTAAAATTAGAGAGATTCGAGCGCGCACGGAAGCTTTCCGGCAGTCGTTCTTCCCGCGAACCATACGCGACTGGTACAGGAAAGGGAGGTAATAACAGTGGCACGTAAAGTGCTCTCCGCCACACACCGTTGGGTGGCTTGCGGAGTATAAATGTAGATGTAGACGTAGATGTAGATTAAGATCACAGTGAATCTCCCTATTGGCCTGCAACTGAAAGAAAGCAGCTGCGTTTCACAGGGGTTACTGTTTATCAGGTGCCGTGTTTTTCTCTGTGGTTTCAGGAGGTATTTAACAGTAGTACAAGGAATTTTCGGTTTTCTGCAAATAACTACCGAGAATTCTTCTGAAAGGCCCTTTGTAAATTCGCAATTTGAATGTTGCTAGTTCTGTGGTATGAAGGGTGGTTTTCCAGACCTGCCACCGCGGCGGCTTCTGGAGCAGTGGGTCATTCGTGGCGACCACTCTTCCTGCGTCAGCTTTAAACGTCCGCAGGACGGCCTCCCCCGCGCGCGATTGATTTAGTACAGCGCCGGCCTTTCGCTAGCGGTCGTGTAAGCGTCTAAAGAATTTACGATGGACGAGCGCGAAACCACACACCGGCTCGCTCTGGAACGTTCACATACACCCACGCCCACGCACGTACACACGCGAGCGCTCTCGCGAGCAGGTGCAAGCGTTGCTCGAGTCTTGGTGTAATAAATTTTGGAGTGTACGGCAGTGTGAGAGGGAGAGCTATAAATAATGTACTACTTTAGTGTTTCAGGCTTCTCCCTCCCCCATCCCTCCCTCCCCCCCCACCCTCTCTCTCTCTCTCTCTCTCTCTCTCTCTCTCTCTCTCTCAATTTTCCCTCCTTTTTATTTTGCTTCTTCTCTATAAATATTTATCGCATACGAGCCGTGTTTCAAACTAGGAATTATGAAAATTCGCTGCAATTTAAGGTCTCGTTTCAAAGCCGTATCTCTGCACCGTGTGAATTGTGTCGTAACAACAACGCCAATGACGGGTTTCAGGTGCCATTCTGCAGGGTGTTCCCGTAAAAGGCCGCAAAAATGTAACAGGACATAGAGAATGCTCCACTGAACAATTTGAGGTAGAGAACCTGGGGTAGGAGAAGCCAGCTTAAGAAGATACGGCAGTAAACCTGTCTACCGCTTTGTCTACGATTAGTGTTCACCAGCTTATTTACTACAAACGTGTGTACAAGTTTAGACATACTGTGCTGTTTATTTACTTGTAGATTCTTTATTTCCTGCAAGAAAACGAGGGGGACGACCCTGATTACTAGGAAGTATCTCCTGGTCACTGGATTGGAAAGGGAGTCCTATTCCATGGCCTGCGAGGTCACCTGACCTGAATCCCCTTGATTATTTAGAATGAGGATATCTAAAATAACTTTTTATGAGACCCCAGTGGATACGGAGGTGGAATTAGTTGCCAGAATTGTAGCTGGTTGCGATGTGATCCGAAACACACCAGGGATAATTGTTAAGGTGACTTAGAAACTTGTTCGCCAATGTCATGCTTGCATCGAGGTTGATGGTGATCAGTTTCAGACCATTTTGTAAAATACAGTACAAATGCTACGTCATTGGGTCAATGATGGTACTTGCAGTTAACTGTAACTAATGTAAATAAAAGAGTACAAAATACTGTGATTTTATTCCTATTATCTCCTTAAGCTGGCTTCTCTGACGGCAGGTTACCTACCTCAAATTGTTCAGTGGAGCATCCTGTTGTCCTGTTAAACTTCTGCACGCTTGTACGGCGACGTCCTATATAGGGTCTCTCAAGCACAACTGTATAGACGGTAGAAGACTCATAGCTCGGTGTTTTTGAGGTGGTAAAGCACTTGTGAGAAGCGAATATTGCAGTCGATATGAGATCTTGAATGAGAAACACGTGTGGGGGCACAGGTCTGTAAATAGTTTATGTCTCATATTAAACAACTGCTTTGCCCCATCGGCTTCGTGGCGTTACTTTGCAAAAAAATAAACATTCCTGTCTGATGACTTTACTACGAGGTTTCCCACAGCTCGTGACTCTTTGTCGAAGGCGAATTACTCAATAATATTTATCATCTTATTTATCCATTAACCTGCAGCGGATCAAACAGTATTGTAGCTGAAGCCCTTGTACCGAAAATATCCATGTCAAAACTGATCTAATAGAGGTAAAAATGACTTGCACATAAAACATTTTCACCATTTCAAAATCACCATGACTTACTCGTCCGATATATTGAGAATACTCAGTTGGCGATCTTAGGTCATTGCCATAGAGTTACTAAACAGGAATCGGTTAATACACAAATAAAAAAAAGTTTTGCTTCACTCAGGTTCCCAGAAGTCCTGAAGATAGAAGCTGACTGTTGATTTTGTGTCACAGACACAGTCCCATTGACTGTTCAGAGATGTCACTAAACCCGCCCAAAGATGTAAACAACCATGTATGAGCAGCGCCTATTAGACGGAGGAGGTCCAACAGCCGATCAGTTCGAGTCATTCCACTAGGCCAACACGGCTCGTGTTGTCTGTAGTTCAACCATGCCTAGACGGTCAATACCGCGGTTCGATCGCGTCCGCGTTGTTACTTTGCGCCAGTTAGGGCTCTCAACGAGGGAAGTGTCCAGGCGTCTCGGAGTGAACCAGAACGATGTTGTTCGGACATGGAGGAGATACAGAGAGACAGAAACTGTCGATGACATGCCTCTCTCACGCCGCCCCAGGGCTACTACCGAAGTGGATGACCGCTACCTACGGATTATGGATCGGAGGAACCCTGACAGCAACGTCACCATGTTGAATGATGCTTTTTGTGCAGCTACAGGATGTCGTGTCACGACTCAAACTGTGCGCAGTAGGCTGCATTATGCGCAACTTCACTCCCGACGTCCCTGGCGAGGTTCATCTTTGAAACCACGACACCGTGCACCGCGGTACAGATGGGTCCAACAACACGAAGAATGGACCGCTCAGGATTGGCATCGCGTTCTCTTCATCGATAAGTGTCGCATATGCCTTCAACCAGACAATCGTCGGAGACTTGTTTGGAGGCAACCCGGTCAGGCTGAATGCCTTAGACACACTGTTCAGCGAGTGCAGCAAGATGGATGTTCCCTGCTGTTTTGGGGTGGAATTATGTGGGACCGACGTACGCCGTTGGTGGTCATGAAAGGCGCCGTAACGGCTGTACGATACGTGAATGCCATCCTTCGACCGGGTGTGAACCATATCGGCAGCGTATTGGCGAGGCATTCGTCTTCATGGACGACAATTCGCGCCCCCATCGTGCACATCTTGTGAATGACTTCCTTCAGGATAACGACATCGCTCGACTAGAGTGGCCAGCATGTTCTCCAGACATGAACCGCATGGAACATGCCTGGGATAGGTTGAAAATGGCTGTTTGTGGACGGTGTGACCCACCAACCACTCTGAAGGATCTACGCCGAATCGCCGTTGGGGAGTGGGACAATTTGGACCAACAATGCCTTGATGAACTTGTGGATAGTATGCCACGACGAATACAGGCATGCATCAATGCAAGAGGAAGTACTGTTGGGTATTAGAGGTATCGGTGTGTACAGCAATCCGGACCTCCAGCTCTGTAGGTCTCACTGTATGGTGGTACAACACGCAATGTGTGGTTTTCAAGAGCAATAAAAAGGGCGGAAATTATGTTTATGTTGATGTCTGTTTCAATTTTCTGTATAGGTTCCGGAACTCTCGTAACCGAGGCGACACAAAAGTTTTTTTTTATGTGTGTAATATGCTAGATGGTGTGCTGCTAGACGACTGTTCTCTTATACTATCACTAACAAACTAGACACCTCTGCCGAGTCAGATAATGTGACTGCGGCATAGAGAACATCCACTTTATTGACAAGTAGGGCAGCAGTTATGAACTCAAGTATGAACCCTTTTCTGCTAAAAACTGGCAAGATTGTTCAATAGTTCATGGTAGGATCTCAGTGAGCCAACGAAAGGCTGTAATCAGGTAAAGGTTGTTTCGAGGTCGTATATACCCTTTTCTTGCTTGCCTTAAACCACGGACCCGCGTGTTTCCTTTTGGACGCAGGGAACAATATTTCTGTGCTTAATTATCGGTGATATTGCAAGCATTCTGGTATTTGTTACATTTTTTCAAGCAATGCCATACCGTCATTGGAGAAATGGTACCTGTGTTAGGGAAAGTATGTGCCAATTTAGATGTTCATGGGTTGTCATGGCCAACGAGTTTGCTGGAGACTGATATTTTTCCACTCTTGATTTTAATAGGCCTATCGTCAGGTGACATAGACCGAAGAGTCTCTCTTACCGTATTATGTGCACGCAATAATTTGTTTGAATACATCCGTGTCCCTTTCCATGTGTCCATCGGGGCATCTGTGTTGTCACATTTACGGGATTCTATTTTAGCTGAAGTTAAATTTAGATATGATTCTGTTTGAGTTGAACTGAAATTTAGATGCGATTCTGTTTTAGTTGAACTTAACTTTAAATGTGTTTACAGATATCGAGACGATGTTGTCAGCTTCAATCAAACCTTTTCTGAACACGTTGATCATCGTAGCCAGGTTTTGCGTTGGTTATGTGAGTACTAACTGTAAACCTTCCTAAGGTTAATTTAACCCGTCGAGAAATATCGGTTTTGGTCACATTGTCTTGACTAATGGCATCAGGACTAATCTGGATCGAGCCAAGGCTGTCGGCCATTTTTGTGGCTAGCTTTATAGGCATGGTGAAACTTCTCATAAATTTAATTCTAATTTGTCGATTTGGCCGCACCTTCAGTTCCACTACATCGGAAATGTTAAAGGTACCAGTTGACTGACACCCAGCAGTCTGCCTCTGATGCATAGAAGAAGGCTTTTAGTAGTGTTCCTGCCTTCGCTGATTTTGGGTGTAACTTAGTTTTTCAGATTGACTTATGTAATAGAGAGATAACTACGGTGAATGAAAGCCGGTTGGCTGTAAATCAAGGGCCTTATCATCCATAGAAGTGAAATATTTTTTGTGGGGGCTGAAAACCTTGGTTGTCTTGTTCAGTACTGAGAATTTTAAATTCAGTCCTGAACATAACCAATTCCAACCAGAGATGGATAACTAGGCGTTGAGCTGGGTACTGACAGGCTCCGTGAAATAAGTAGGCTTGACCACTGGACAGATACGATTTCTGATTTCCGATTTCAACTTAAGCATATTAGGGGTATCAATAACCAAACTCGTGATGCTCTGTCATGTATTTCAGCATGAGCTGGAAATAACCAAATAACCGCAAATCAGGCAGGAACCTGCGCGTGTTTTTGCGGTTCTGAATGAAATACCGTAGTTATTTGCTGACTCGAGAGAAAGACAGAATCAGGATGCTCAATTAAGTACCATCGAACAACAGATTCTGCGATGTTCAATTAACAAATGCCTTTAAAAAATTTGGAAATTTGTGGTATGGACTATGTGACCAAACTGCTGAGGTCATCGGTCCCTAGGCTTACGCACTACTTAATCTAACTTAAACTAACTTACGATAAGGACAATACAAACACTCATGCCCGAGGGAGGACTCGAACCTCCGACGGGGAGAGCCACGAGAACCTTAACGAGACGCCCTAGACCGCACGGCTACGCCGCGCGGCTAAATACCTTTACCTACTCTTGCACTCTGGTGGTAAATAAAAATTTTGCCTCCCAAAGGAAATGGTTCCAGCCGTCTTCAGGTATTTTCACTTGGTTACATCCAAAACAGCCATTAATATATATGTGGTGTCTGTAGTTTCGGATGTGTTAAGAAGTACAGACACCATTTTGGTCCCGCAGACACTATGAATCAAGACACAAAGGAACTAAAGACATTAGCTGCCGATGGGCGTTGACTTATGTAATTGTGGAAAATTGAAAATTGTGCTGGACAGAGATTCGAATCTGGGTCTCCTTGTTACTAGGCAGAAGCGCTGACCGCTACGCCATCTAGATTAGATACGGTTGTCACCACAACCATATGGACTACCCTAACATGTCTCCTGTCAGACCTAAATTCTCAACTTATGCCACACACTACAAATACAGTAGCCCTACTCATTAGTCCCGTTACTCGCGGCATCTCGCCGATTCCAGTACGAGTTCGAGCTTTTTGTGCATCTCCTCGAGTGGGATCACTGGCGCTCATCGTCTTAATACGAGGGTCACGCCAAAAGAAATGCACACTATTTTTGTAAAAATACAGTTTTCATTCTGCATGTATGAAAGTTTTAAAGTGTGTAGATACATACTTCCCGCTTGTTTTCAAACTTAGTTCAACCTTTTCCAGTGAGTGGCGCCGTCACAACTTGTCTTCAAGATGGCTGCTACACTTGATGTTCGTCAGAAGCAACGTGCTGTCATAGAATTCCTGTGCTGTGAAAACGAGACAGTGGGAAACATCCACAAGAGGTTGGAAAAGGTGTATGGAGATGCTGCTGTCGATCGCAGTACAATTAGTCGGTTGGCAAGCAGGTCACCTGATGAAAGCGGGCACGGCAATATTGAGGATTGTCCTCGCAGCGGCAGAATGTGCAGAGAGTTAAGGAATTGGTGACAGCTGACAGACGCATCTCAGTGAACGAATTGTCACGCTACGTTGGGATAGGGGAAAGAGGTGTATGCAGAATACTGAAAGTGTTGGCGTTAAAAAAGGTTTGTGCCAGGTGGGTTCCTAGGATGATGACATTGGCTCACGAAGAAACAAGAAAAGCGGTATGCAGCGAACTTTTGGAACAGTACGAGAATGGTTGAAATGAATTTCTTGTAAGAATTGTGACAGGTGATGAAACATGGCTCCACCATTTTTCACCAGAGACGAAGAGGCATCATGAAAATTCACTCAAGAGAAAGAAATTCAAAACCACACCTTGTGCCGGAAAAGTTATGGCTATGGTGTTTTTCGATTCCGATGGACTCTTGCTTGTGGACATCATGCCAAGTGGAATCACCACAAATTCTGATGCATATGTGACGACACTGAAGAAACTTCAAGCTGAACTGAGTCGTGTCCGACCACATCGGCAAAAGCAGGATGTTTTGCTGTTGCACTTCAATGCACGGCCACATGTCAGTCAAAAAACCACGGAAGCGATCACAAAACTCGGATGGACAACACGGAAACACCCGCTTTACAGTCCTGACCTGGCTCCATGTGACTATCATCTCTTTGGGGAACTGAAAGACTCTCTTTGTGGAACAAGGTTTGAAGATGATGACTCCCTTGTGCACGCTGGCAAACATTGGCTCCAGTAGGTTGGTCCAGAATTTTAACGTTCGGGTATACAGGCGCTGGTTCCAAGATGGCTAAGGCAGTTGAGTGGGATGGAAATTATGTGGACAAATGAAAATATTGTTCCTAAGGGATGTATCTACACACTGTAAAACTTTGAAAGATGTAGAATAAAAGATGGATTTAAAAAATAGTGTGCATTTCTTTTGGAGTGACCCTCGTAATATATTTGGTGTGTTCCTTTTGACTCGTCCGAAAGAACAGACAACATATTGATCCTGCGGCCACTACGAATCAAGACACAAAGGAATTGAAGAATTAAAGACATCTGTCAGTGGGCACTGATTTATATCAATGGGGAAAATTAAAAATTAGTACTGGGCTGGGATTAGAGTCCGTGTCTTCTGCTTACTAGGCGGGACGCTCTTACCACTAAGCCATCTAGAAACAGTGGTCAGCGCATCTGCACTACTCCCGTCAGACCCTGTGGTGTCACCGCCAGACACCACACTTGCTAGGTGGTAGCCTTTAAATCGGCCGCGGTCCGTTAGTATACGTCGGACCCGCATGTCGCCACTGTCAGTGATTGCAGACCGAGCGCCGCCACACGGCAGGTCTAGAGAAACGTACTAGCACTCGCCCCAGTTGTACAGCCGACGTTAATAGCAATGGTTCACTGACAAATACGCTCTCATTTGCCGAGACGATAATTAGCATAGCCTTCAGCTACGCCATTTGCTACGACCTAGCAAGGCGCCATTACCAGTTTATATTCAGTGTAATAATGTCTAAACAAGAGCGATGTTCTTCAATTGTGGATTAAAGTTAAGTATTCCAAGAACTACGTTCTTTTCTTTATAGGATAATTACTTTACCTTGTTCCAGACCTCACGCCAATCTGCGTGAGCTTAACGCGTGCCTTTCGGCTACCTCCGAGTGGCTTGGCTGTCTTGCCACGCCACTACAGACCCAAATTCTTAATTTACCCACACACTACTAATGTAGTGCCCCTCCCCATTACCCTCATTACTCGCAGCACTTCCCCGACTCTCGTAAGAGTTCGAGCCGGGTGTGCATCTGCGCTGAAGATGTCATGGCCGTCCTCGCCTTAATTATGTATACAGGGTGGTCCATTGATTGTGACCGGGCCAAATATATCACGAAATAAGCGTCAAACGAAAAAAACTACAAAGAACGAAACTTGTCTAGCTTGAGGGGGAAACCAGATGGCGCTATGATTGGGCCGCTAGATGGCGTTGCCATAGGTCGAACGGATATCAACTGCGTTTTTTCAAATAGGAACCCCCATTTTTTATTACAAATTCGTGTAGTACGTAAAGAAATACGGTTGTATTAGTTGTCCACTTTTTTCGCTTTGTAATAGATGGCGCTGTAATAGTCACAAACATATGGCTCACAGTTTTAGACCAACAGTTGGTAACAGGTAGGTTTTTTAAATTAAAATACAGAACGTAGGTACGTTTGAACATTTTATTTAGGTTGTTCCAAAGTGATACATGTACCTTTGTGAACTTATAATTTCTGAGAACGCATGCTGTTACAGCGTGACTACCTGTAAATACCACATTAATGCAATAAATGCTCAAAATAATGTCCGTCAACCTCAATGCATTTGGTAATACGTGTAACAACATTCCTCTCAACAGCAGGTAGTTCGCTTACGTAATGTTCGCACATGCATTGACAATGCGCTGAAGCATGTTGTCAGGCGTTGTCGGTGGATCACGATAGCAAATATCCTTCAACTTACCCCACAGAAAGAAATCCGGTGACGTCAGATCCGGTGAACGTGCGGGCCATGGTATGGTGCTTCGACGACCAATCCAACTGTCATGAAATATGCTATTCAATACCGCTTCAACAGCACGCGAGCTATGTGCCGGACATCCATCATGTTGGAAGTACATCCCCATTCTGTCATGCAGTGAAACATCTTGTAGTAACATCGGTAGAATATTACGTAGGAAATCAGCATACAATGCACCATTTAAATTGACATCGATAAAATGGGGGCCAATTATCCTTCCTCCCATAATACCGCACCATACATTAACCCGCCAAGATCGCTGATGTTCCACTTGTCGCAGCCATCGTGAATTTTCCGTTGCCCATAGTGCATATTATTCCAATTTACCTTACCGCTGTTGGTAAATGACGCTTCGTCGCTAAACAGAACGCGTGCAAAAAATCTGTCATCGTCCCGTAATTTCTGTTGTGCCCATTGGCAGAACTATGCACGACGTTCAAAGGCGTCGCCATGCAATTCCTGGCGCATAGAAATATAGTAAGTGTGCAATCGATGTTGATGTAACATTCTCAACACCGACGCTTTTGAGATTCCCGATTCTGTCGCAATTTGTCCGCTACTGATGTGCGGATTAGCCGCGACAGCAGCTAAAACACCTACTTGGGCATCATAATTTGTTGCAGTTCGTGGTTGACGTTTCACATGTGGCTGAACACTTCCTGTTTCCCTAAATAACGTAACTATCCGGCGTACGGTCCGGACACTTGGGTGATGTCGTCCAGGATACTGAGCAGCATACATAGCTCACGCCCTTGGGCATTTTTATCACAATTGTCATACATCAACACGATATCGACCTTTTCCGCAATTGGTAAACGGTTCATTTTAACACGGGTAATGTATCACGAAGCAAATACCGTCCGCACTGGCAGAATGTTTTTTTTTTCCCTTTATTGAATTTCGATTCCCTCCGAAGGGGGCGGGCTGGCAGCAGCTCAGTATGCCGCTCTTCAGCCTACAGACTTTGTTAAAAAGATGAAGAGAATAAATATAAAAATAGCCGATAAAATCGGAGAATTAAATAGTAACATGGCGAAAAAATAGTGGAACTTTAAACATAGAACAAAGGGATGACGATGCTAATAAAATACATACGAAGCAGATAGGTAAAACAATAGATGGACAATTAAAAAACACGGTGACAGTCTGGCTTCTGTTCGCAAAAGACATAAAAATCATACCCAGCGACAGCATGGTTTCTGTTCGCAACATGAGAAGGGCGAACAACACTGAACAATCACCGGAACACTGCACTAAAAAGTTAGCTAATGTGACATACCACAGCCGAGAGCAGGGAGGGGAAACTGGACAGATGATGGGAAAATATAAAAGGGGGAAGGAGAGGAAAAGCGAAGGGGGGAGGGGGGAAAGGAGCCGATGGAGGATGAGGACCCAGAAGGGGGGGGGGGGGTGCTGGGCAGATGCGACAGGGAGTGGGGAAGGCAGAGGAGGGGAATACAGAAGGACTTGAAGGGGGGGAGAAGGGAGATAGGGAGAGGTTAGGCGGGGAGAAAACAGGATGGAAGGGGGGGAAGAGGGAGCCCAGGGAAAGGATGGAGGAAAGGAGGGGCCTGAGGATCACAGTTGATAGGAGGGATAGATGGAGGGAGAGAGGGCATCATCCGGGAGGGGGAGTTGATGGAAGTCACCTTGGGAAAGGAGATGAAGGGTATAGAGATGGAGGGTAGGGGGGACACAACAGTGAATGTGTGGCAGGGGGCAGGGACAGGAGAGGAGAGGAGCAACCAGGGGGTGAGGGGGATCAAGGCGGTGGGAGGTGTAGAGTATGTGGATATGTTCGAGGAACAGGAGCAGATGGGGGAAAGGAATGAGGCCATAGAGGATCCGCGTGGGGGATGGGAGGCATATACGGAATGCGAGGCGGAGTGCATGACGCTCAAGGATCTGGAGGGGGGGGGGGGCAGATATCCAGGCGGGACTGGCATAACACAGGATGGGACGGATTAAGGATTTGTAGATGTGGAGGATGGTAGAGGGGTGCAACCCCTATGTCCGGCCAGAGAGGAAGTTGAGGAGTCGGAGGCGGTTGTGGGCTTTGGATTGGATGGAGCGGAGATGAGGGATCCAGGTGAGGTCAATGGTGAGGCCAAGGTAGGTGAGGGTGGGGGAGTGCCGGACAGGACGGGTGCAGACGGTAAGGGAGAAATCCAGGAGCTGGAAGGAGCGAGTGGTACGAACTATGATGATTGCCTGGGTCTTGGAAGGATTGATTTTCAGCAAAAAGGTCAAGGTGATTCTGGAGAAGGCGTTGGGACTCTTGGAGGGTAGGAGCGAGGGCGAGGAATGCGGTGTCATCAGCATATTGCAAGAGGTGTACTGCAGGGTGGGGGGGGGGGGCATATCTGCCGTGTACAGGAGGTAGAGGAGAGGGGAGAGGACAGAGCCCTAGGGCTCACCTGCAGAGGGGTAGAAGGTGTGGGAATGGGCATTATGGATGGTAACATAGCAGGGTCGGCGACGGATGTAGTTGACAGGGAGGGCGTAGGCTTGGAGTTTAAACAGGGGACCGGGATGCCAGACACAGGAGTTAAGCTGGAGGAAGAGGAGATGAGTGAGGTGGAGGAGTTGGTCATCGGCAGAGAAGGAAGGTCGAAAGCCACATTGGGTGTCGGGGAGGAGGTGGTTTTGGCGGAGGTGGTGATGGATGCGCCGGGAAAGGATGGATTCCAATAGCTTGCTGAACACTGATATGAGACAGATACGATGATAGGAAGAGGCATCAGATGGAGGCTTGTTGGGTTTGGAGAACATCGGGTTACGGGAGGTTTTCCACAGGTCGGGATAGAAGCCAGTGGCAAGGATGACATTGTAGAGGGTGGCAAGGACTGAAAGGAAAGAGGGAGGGCAGTGTTTGAGGTGGCGGTAGGTAATGCAGTCGTGGCTGTGAGGAGTGTTGCGTTTAGTACGGAGTGTGAGGCTGATGTGCGGAATGTTACGTGATACCACGTACTTATACGTTTGTGACTATTACAGCGCCATCTATTCACAAAGTGAAAAAAGTGGTCCAACTAAAACATTCATATTTCTTTACGTCCTACACGAATATGTAATAAAAAATGGGGGTTTCTATTTAAAAAACGCAGTTGATATCCATTCGACCTATGGCAACGCCATCTAGCGGGCCAACCATAGCGCCATCTGGTTTCCCCCTTCAAGCTAAACAAGTTTCGTTCTTTGTAGTTTTTTTCGAGTGATGGTTATTTCGTGAGATATTTGGCCCAGTCACGATGAATGGACCATGGACCACTCTGTATATGAGGTATGTACTCCCTCGGACATGTCCGAAGGAACAGACACCGTCTTGATCCAGCACCCACTATGAATTAATACACAAAGGGATTACCAACTTTCGCTGCGAGTCGGCATTTTGATTTTACCTATTGATTTGAATCAATGCTCACTCGTGGCCAATGTCTGTAATTCCTTTGTGTCTTGATTTCCTTTCTGTTTAGAGAGTGAGATTGATGAGTTCCTGAACAACATTGTGGCATGTCATGAAAGTTGGATCACTATTTTAAACCAGAAAACAAGAGAGCATCAGTGGAGGTCCGGCACTAAGGATCATCGCCGCCATGAAAGATCAAGACTTCGCGACTGGCAGATGAAGTCATGCTAGCAGTTTTCTGGGATTTCCTGGGTGCGGTGTATTTGGAATTCATGCCTAAAGGCATCACAGCAAGCTCTCCAAGGTCGTGTGAGACCCTCAGAAAACTGAAAGCAGGAATTTGAACAGTTCGTCCATACATGAAGCATCGCCTACTTCAGCATGTCAATGCCGGCCACACACGAGCGTATCGCCACCTGCAACAATCTGACGCCTTGGGTTCACTGTCGTCAATCCTCCAGCATACAGTTCCGACTTGGCCCCCATCCAATTTTCGTCCATTCCAAAACTTAAAGAAACCTTCTAGGACATCACTTCGATAGTGAATAACCGGCGAAAGTAGAATTGAGGGTGTGGGTACGTCAACAAAATTAAACATTCTATAGTGACGGTACCAACAAAGTCGTCTGCCTTTGGGATAAATGGGTTCGTCACTATGTTGAGAAATATACATGTAGACATGATGAATGGAGATGCAGAACGTTAATAACGTTTCTTTCATTCAAAAATCCTTAAGAGTTTACACATAAAATAGTCGAAGGCATTACTTTTAGCACCGCTTCGTACTCAAATTTTAAGACAAAAATAATTTTTGCCTACAGAATACGCCGTAAAAGAATTGCCTGCTGATTTAAATACGAATTTAAATAATGCCTTCACTGAAAGTGATGACGGAGTATCAAAATTTCATAGCTTAACACTCTCATTTGGCATTTGATCATAAGGCTCCAGTTGATATGGCTTGACGCTTACTTCGCATCTCGCTCTTTAACATGGTAAGGAGTCCGTTGCACGTATGGCTTGGCTGCTGCTCACACATCTACTAAATATGTCTGCTCGTTAAAAATTTGAATTTATTCATCTTTGTTTCCGCTCCCGGCATCACAAAAGATCTCACGTCCGCGTGGAATTTTTACTCGGGCGTCTGTTGATTCAGTTAGTACCTTCTCGCGTGACGGATGTAATTAAAATTTTAATCGGAACTGAGAAGTCTCTGATTACGTGCCGTAATTAAAACCGTGTGACATGCTGTACTGCTTGGTGCAATGAAAATGTAATTCTTGCGGTGTGAAATGTTGGAATTACTGCTGGAGGACGCTGTCTGAACTTCAGTTATTTCTCGCTCTCTTTTTTCCTTGAGTGACGTTATATCTGAATGCTTGTCAGATACAGTTTTTCTTTCACCCTCGTGTCTAAATACATTCGTATGCCCTAAATCTGAGCCCGAGGAACAAACAAGTACTCAAAAGTAAACTATTTAATTACACCTTAAAATCAGGAATCGGCCAACATTTGAAGTGTAACTAATTTTATGTAGGTGGACCAGGTATCAAAACATGTTCATTTTAGACAGCGTAATTATTCCGCGGGATGATATTATAATTATACCTAATTATTAGCACAAATACGTAACAACGGAATTAGTCACTTACTCGGCTGGCTTCAAATTTTTTAAATATTATTCAACTGTAGCTCTTGTGTGAGTGACTCAGGATCATCGAAAGTGTTATAATACATTCAAACGTTTAAAAAATTCTGTATTATTAACTTCTGGCCAAGAAACATTTGCAATAAAAAAATACTGAAATCAGTTATGGTGGTAAATGTACAGTCTGATAACTTTATCTCATTTTACACATATTATTATTTGTAACAGGCAAGGCAACAGGAGATGTCACCTGTGTATACAGGGTTGTCCATAAAGTCCCTTTACAGCTTCAAAATTTTATTACAACGGCAGTTGTTGAAATATTTTAACAATATTTCTTTTATTGTAATCAGTGTTTATAGAAGTTTTTTTACAGTGTTCAATAGACCTCTATATGGGCGCATTTGGTTGCAAGAAGCACATCAAGACGGTACTCGAATTTTTTGCTATGTTCGCTGTAGCATAGCGTCATCAATGGTGACAATGACATTACGAATCCTTTGCTTCAAGTCAGCAATGTCCTGTATCTGTATTTGATACGATGTCTTTTACAGACCCCCTTAAAAAAGTCCAAGGGAGTGATATATAGTGAACGCGGTGGCCAAGGAATTGACCCATCCCTCCCAATCCATCTGCCTGGAAATGTTTCACTGAAGAACCGACGAACATACAGTCCCCAATTTGGTGGTGCACCATCTTGCTGGAAAATGATAGTTGGTTGTAATTGAATCAATTATGGAGCTACATATTCTGTCAGATGGTCGAGGTAAACATCTGCAGTAATTGTTGACTCGTTGAAGAAAAGTGGACCAATTATTCGGTTGCACATGATTCCACACCACACATTCACTTTTGGACTACCCCGGTGAAGCTCCCTAGTCACACGGGGGTGTTCAAATCTCCAGATTCTCACGTTGTGCATGTTTAATGTCCCAGAAACATGAAAATTTGCCTCGTCACTGAAAAAAAAAACTCGCTTGAGGAATGCTTCATCCTCCGAAAGGCGTTCCAGCATGTTGAGTGTATACTCTGTCCGTTTTGCCTCGTCATTTGGCTGAAGAGTCTCTAACAGTTTTAGTTTAGTTTGGTATAGTTTAGTTATAGTTTGGTTATGTAATGTTCCGTAGATCATTTTCACGATTCTTTTATCGATATGATGTGGAACAAGTCAGGTTACAAGATATATATACAGCCATAAATAGTGCTAATATTAATGTTACTGAAATTTTTAGTTCTACGAATACAACTACACGTAGAGGTACAATTTTTTTTTTTTACTGGATCTGAAACCGAAAGTCGTCCATGGAACAGACGGAGTTATCCAAAAGAAATGATTTTAAGCTAGATTTAAAACTTGATCTACTACCTGCCAGATACTTTATGTTGTTGGGCAAATGACTAAAGATTTTTGTTGTTGAATAACGTACTCCTTGTTGAGCAACTGACAGCTTCACCAACGGATAGGAAAGGTCATTTTTCCCTCTAGTGTCGTACGTATGAACATCACTGTTCTTCGCGAACTGAGATGGATTATTTATAACGAATTTCATTAGCGAATATAAGAACTTTATATGTGCAGTTAAAATACCTAACTTCTTGAAAAGGTGCCTACATCACGTCCTTGGATGAACACCACCAATTATTCTCACTTCTCTCTTTCGTGAAATCAATACTTTATGTATAAGTGGTGAGTTATTCCAGAAAACTATTCCATAAGGCGTTACTGAGTACGTTAGAGACTGATCTGTTTATTACTAAGACTAGCGATTATACGAAGAGCGAAAGAAGGTGAACTTAATTGATTGAGAAGCTCAGTAATATGCTTCTTCCAGCTGTCATCAATGTGAACACCCAAAAATTTGGAGAAATCTACCCTGTTCATATCCTACATCAATTGTCGGTATGACTCTATTCGGTGTACAGAACTGGATAAATGAGTTTTTTCAAAATTAAGGGAGAGTCCATTTTCCGAGAGCCATTTAATAATCCTTTGAAAGACGTCCTTAACAATATCTTCAGCTGCTTTTTATGGAGTGGGATTTATTATAACACTCGTGTATAAGCAAAAAGTACTAGTTCTGCTTGCTGAACGTTAAGTGAGAGGTCATTCACAAGAATAAGGAACAGCAGAGGACCTAAAATTGAACTCCGTGAGACTCCCTTTGTGATAATTCCCCATTCACTAGAATTTACCGCCCTCTCAACATTATTTGTGTTATTCAGCACAACTTTTTGCTTTCTGTGCGTTAAGTAAGATTCAAACCAGCTGTGTGTATAGCCTTCAATTCCATAAAACCTGAGTTTTTTTAGAGTGTGACATGATCCACACAGTCAAATGCCTTGGAAAGATCACAAAAAATACCAACTGGCGATAATTTGTCATTTAGGGCTTGTACTAGTTGGAGGGTAAATATGTAGATAGCATTCTCAGTCGAGTAACTCTTCCGGAATGCGAACTGTGACTGCTGAGTAAATTATTTTCACTTAAATGTGCGAGTACTCTTGAATACATAACTTTTTCGAATATTTTAGAAAATGAAGTCAGGAATGAGATTGGTCTATAATTATTTAAGTCACTCTTGCCCCTTTCTTATGAAGAAGTTAGCGTACAACCGTAAGTTCTTGTGGAAGACCTTATGCACAGTTGAACGTGGTAGTTGCAACTGTCTGGCAGCAGTGCGGATGGACTTCGTAGGTGAACGAGTGAAGACGTGTAAAACGCCATCGGTGTTTTCCTCGGATGTTCTTGGTCGCCCGCTATTCCCTTTATCCAACATTGTACCTATCTCCATAAATGTTTTGTGCCATGCACGGATTGAAGGGCTCGATGTTGGATATCTTTCATACTTCGTTCTGAAGTTTCGTTGAGTCTGAACATCCGATTTTGCCTCAGTAAACCAAGACACAGATTATGCCTTCTCCTGAAGAGCTGCCATTTTATAGAGCTTCAGTTACTTCCATGAACAGAGTATTTGAAACAAAAAAATTATTATATATAGAAACTTTAGTAAACAGTGATTACAAAAAAAAGGAATTTTGTTAAAATATTTCAACAATTGCCTTTGTAATAAAATTTTGAAGTTGTAAAGGGGCTTTATGGACACCTTGTACTACGTAGCAGAAAACATCGCCGCAACCGTCCGGAACAAACCAGAAAAAATGAAATAAAGGTGATACTGGATCAGGAGAGCGTTGACAAGTAAAACGTCTCTCCGCAGTTTTGATTAAATTTTTTTTATTTACTTGTAGTCTGTAGTCGCACTTTTATTTTACCAAAGGACTACCTATCTAGTATATGATACAGTGTACATCAGCTGATGGCTTTATGACGATACCTGATAATGTAACCACATTCATAAGAAAAAAAAATGCGACTGTAGACTGTAGCAAATAAAATGTTTTCTGATTGTTTTGTCATCTGTTCCAGCCGACATTATGGTGGATATATACCTTTGATTTGTTTACTAGCTATCGCGTTCAGTCCTCTTGAAAAGTCTGCAGACCCCAGTTGTTAAATTCTAGCTGAAAATACAGTTATAACGGACTCTGACAAAAAAATTACACAAATATTCTTCATGACTTTTCGGTTGCCGTTGTTATGCACCCATCTATTTTTTTAATTTTCGAGCTAATTCTACATCGTCGTCTGTGATACATGTTTTCCAAGTCTACAGAAGTAGGTAGTCTGCAACGTAATTTCTGGTTATTAATCCAGTGAGAAGTAATAGGTTCATTAATTGCTGGGTGAAAGAACGTCCCAGTCGTTGATACGAGGATGACAAATACCGTGGGAGTTTAGGAAGACGATTCAAACTGGTTGCCTGCAGAGAACTGGAATGGATGGAGGCGTTGGAGGGGAGTATTCGAAATGTAGTGTTGCGAAATTCTAATACGAATTATTTGTAAAAGAATGGGAAAAGTGGTAGAAGCCGACGTCAGGGAAGATCAGTTAGGAATCCCGAGAAATGTACCAGGTGCTTATAATTAATATGCAGTTGCTCACAGAGGTCCTGTGTGAGCTATAATTATTGTGGCAGCGAAACTTGGTAGATATTCTAATGTGTTAATGCGAAACAGATCTGCGCTGGAAACAACTGGTTCAAATTTTGGCCATCAGGTTCAAATCTGGTGCTGTAAATGCAAGAAAGACTATATAATTGTTTTCATATGTAGTGAGTAACAAACGTAACATGGACAGAAAAGGTCAAACAAATGAGCGAGGCATAATGTTGATTTATTACTGACCGCTACTTACACAATTTGTTAAATGTTAGTAACGGGGACGTCAACGAGATTCTGTACAGCGCCAGATTAGCACCTTAGTAGCCATAATTAGAACTGATTTTTTCCAGCGTAAATCGATTCCACATTAACACATTAGAATATCTAGCAAGTTTTTTTGCCACATAGTTATTTCAGCCCACAATGGACCTGTGTGAGTAGCTACACATTAATTATAACCACCCGTTAGGAACTCACGACGCAGTACTGACCCTACGAATTCTCTTAGAAGCTTAAGGAAACGCAAAAATGCGTTTACAAGATTTGCAGACATAAAGAGTCTTATGACAGTGGTGACTGAAATACACTCTTTGACATTCTGAAGGTAGCAGGAGTAAAATACAGGGAGAGGAAACCAGATGGCAGTCGAAGAGTCAAGGGGCATGAAAGGGAAGCTGTTCTTGGGGAGGGAATGTGACAGGGTTGTAGCCTTTGGGGAAAGTTACTCAGTCCGTACATTAAGCAAGTAGAAAAGGTAACCAATGAAAGATTTGCAAAACTAATTAAAATTCAGGGAGAGGAAATAAAAACTTTGATGTTTGCCAGTGACATTGTCATTTTGTCAGAGACAGAAAAGGACTTGGAAGAGCAGTTGAATGAATTAGAAAGTGTCTCTAAAGAAGGATTTAAAATGAGAATTAACAAGAACAAAACAAACGTAATTTAGTCGTATTAAATCAAGTAATTCTGAGGAAATTAGGTTTGGAAACGAGACAGTAAAAATTGTAGAATTTTGCTATTTGATGGTCGAAGTACTGAGGACCTGAAATGTAAACTGGCAATGTCAAGAAAAGTTCTTCTGAAGAAGAGAAATTTGTTAAGTTCAAATATACAGGGTGGTCCATCTGAAGTTTCGGATGAGATTATCTCAAAAACAATATATTGGGTAAAAATAGTGGGTAAGACAAGTTCACAAGCTCAAAGGGGGATATCAAATGATACTAGACGTGATCCCCAGCCCCGCTCCCTTGCATGGGGTGGGGGCAACAACTATTAAATCTTTGACGGA
The DNA here is from genome assembly GCF_021461385.2 of Schistocerca piceifrons. Lineage (NCBI taxonomy): Eukaryota > Metazoa > Arthropoda > Insecta > Orthoptera > Acrididae > Schistocerca > Schistocerca piceifrons. The sequence goes on along the minus strand of NC_060142.1, from coordinate 302,426,639 downwards.
AACCCCCATTTTTTATTGCAGATTTGTATTCTCAATTAAAAAGTAATCAAGTTTTGTCTGAACCATTTTTTAATCCTTTACAGATGGCGCTGAAATCAAGAAACATTTAAATTGGGGAAGAACTTTGATTTATTTAGAATGATCCGAGAAAGACGCGTCAAATCGGTACAAAATGTGCACCAATTCTTTCATTACGCCAAATTAAACTATTTTTTTACTCACTGTATCCTACCCACCTCATTTTTTGATGATATCTCGTTAGGGAACTCTTCAAAATTGCATTACTCACCCGACTGTGGCGCTACCGTGGCCAAACTGCAAACAATGGCTCAGTATACAGGTCGGTGCAATGCGATCAGACGTCACATTACTTTCAGATTGTGAACCGTAACCATCAACTGCCGAAAGTAAATTATTCTTTAGCGAAACATGGCTCACTATCCTCCAACAGAGATTGTTGATATGATGCTAATTTTAGGTGAATGCCTTAACAATTACGCTGCAGCTGTGCAATTGTATGCCGATCGTTTCCCAAACAGACGACATCCAAGCGAAAACATTATTCGAAATTGCACTCAACGAGTTCGAAATGGATACGTGCATCGTCAAACTCGTCATCGCGAATACAATGAAAATGACGCTATTACCCATATCGTTCTCGCCTGTGTTCAACTGGATCCAGAAATTAGTAGTCGTGCAAAATTCAGAGACAAACTGGAATACCGAAATTAACTGTTTTGAGGATTTTGAAGGCACTTAAATATCATACGTATCATATCACACTGACACAGGCATTAATGCCAAAAGATATGCAAATACACGTGCATTTCTGCCAATGGGCCTTGAAAATGATAAGTGATGACAATGATTTTTTTAGATACGTTATGTTCACCGATGAAGCCACATTAAAAAACAATGGCGAATTAAATAATCATGATTGTCATTTTGGTCCCCTGTCAATCCACACTGGCACAATCAGCACAAATAGTCATTAATGGTATGTTGTGGAATTTTACTTGATAGGACCGTATTTTTTTGTGCGAAATGATACAGGGGAATCTTATTTACAACTTGTCCACGATGATTTGTTGGGGCTAATGGAAGATGTTGATTTAGAATCTAGGCAACGAATGTGGTCCCAACAGGACAGAGCAGCTCCCCATTATGCTAAAAATGTGCGGAACGTTTTAAATTTACGGTACCCTGGTCGGTGGTTAGGACGCGGCGAACCAATCCAGTGGTCTCCAAGTTCACCAGACCTAACATCTCTTGATTTTTTCTTGTGGGGTTATTTAAAAAAATATTGTTTATCAAAGACAGCCCACAACCCGAAACTATATGGAGCAACGCATTCGAAGAGCATGTGCAACCATACCAGGGGATGTGGTGCTCAAAACTGTGGACAATTTTTGCAGATAATTGACTTTATGCATTGAAGCAAATGGGGATAATTTTGAACAATTTCTTCGTGGCTAATTTCATTAATTAAGAACCCCAAATTGTGAGATGTGACGGGACTCACACTAATGAAGCACCCCAAAACGTGAGAGGCAAGGGGACTCACACTAATGAAGCACCCCAACATGTGAGAGGCAGGGGGACTCACACTAATGAAGCACCCCATGGGATCATCATTCCACTACGTCCATGTTGCTGTTCCTGGGTAACGCTAAAAGTAGGACACAGTACGTTTTGAACAAAAATAGGTTAATTTGGTATAACGAAAGAACTGGTGCACATTTTTTATCGATTTGATACGTCTTTCTGGGATAATTCCAGATAAATCAGAGTTCTTCGGCAATTTTACTTTTTTCTCGATTTCAGCGCCATCTGTTAATGGTTTAAAAAATGTTTCAGACAAAACTTGATTATTTTTTTTATGGAGAATGCGAATCTGGAATAAAAATGGGTGTTTCCATTTAAAAGTTGCCCTCCGCCCCACCCAAGGAGGGGGGGGGGCGGCTGGATGTCACGTGTAGTATCATTTGATGTCCCCCTTTGAGTTTATTAACTTGTCGTACCCACTATTTTTACCCGATGTATAGTTTTCGAGATAATCTCATCCGAAACTTCAGATGGACCACCCTGTAGATGTAAGTGCTACGAAGTCTTTTCTGAATGTATTTGCCTGGAGTGTAGCCTCGTAGGGAAGTGAAACGTGGACGGTAAACAGTTGAGACAAGAAGAGAATAGAAGTATTTGAACGTGGTGTTACAGAAGAAAGCTGAGTTAGATTAGTATATCATGCATGAGCGGATACTGCGTACAATTCGGGAGAAAAGAAATTTGTGACACAACATGACTAAAAGAAGAGACTGGTTGATATGACAAGTTCTGAGACATCGAGAGCCACCAAACTGGTATTAGAGTGAATTGGAGGAGAGGGTAAAACCAAGAAATGATGAATAAAATAAGCAGGTTCAAAAGGATGCAGGCTGCGGTAGTTTTCCGCAGATGAAGGGGCACAGGATAGAGTAGCTAGGAGAGCTACGTGAAACCAGCACTTTCCCAGTCACGATAGCTTTCGCTGAACGCAATCTCTGGTGGTCATTATTTGGAAAAATTAGGTTACTAATAGCTTTTTTTACTCGACAACAAAGAACAGAGCCTTTTCATTAAGAGTTGTGTACATCACTTGATTTTATGATAGCATTTTTATTGTAGAAGCAGAGGAGCTGCAGTTGTAACCTTCGAATATACCGGGATTTAACCCAATCTTATACTGATCTGCAGGTGCAGTTTTTTCGTTACGTATGGGAGATAATAGTTGGGATATATCTGGATGCTGGTCGAAAAAATGGCCCTGACTAAGTCCTGACGGTCCTGCGAACGAAGCACATCTAGAGTAACATGGTAACAGGTCTGTGAAGTAGGAAGACGACAGGCATTATGTCAGGTTGCCTACATACAAGTGCAAACATATAATATCTGGCCTCTCTCGTATTATAAGTCACGCACCCCTCTCCTACCCCCTCCCCACCCCCGTCTCATTCTAAGCCACAACCCATTTCGTGTGAAAGCATTACACATAACATTCATGAGCTTCCGAAAATTGTCGAAAGCATACCTCAAATCACCTAGATAAAACGGATATTGCGGAAAGGGTTGTCTGAACTAGTATAATACAATCAAAACTTATAGAGTCATAAATATACACTGATGAGCCAAATCATTATGTCACTATTGCCTATCGCATAGTTAAAGGCCGCCTGAGGACGTTATTGGCACTTTATGTTGTACGGAAAGCAAAGAGGAGCAGAGACGAATGGAGAAACATTCGGGAGACAATACAGTCTGCATATGGGAAATCCAATGACATAAACAATTTTGAGGAAGAGTAGACTGTTATGACCGGACGTCTGGGAAGTAGCATTTTGGAAAGGCAGAGCTGGTGAAGTGTTCACTTGCTGCTGTAGTGAGAACCTACGGAAAATGGTTGAAGGACGGAGACATGGCGAATAGGCGACTAAGTGTTGGATGATCACATCTCATCAATGCAGATGGACGTCGAGGTTTGCCCACTCAGTAAAGCAAGTCTGGTAGTGATCCATAACAGATCCTGTTAGACCAGGTTGATCGCCATACCCGGTGACGCCAGCACCCAAGCGAACGGATGCTCAAAACACGCATTGAATCACGCTCATGGGGATCCAATATTATGCTGTGCGGTATGATTTCTGGGATATTGCACATCTGCACATATTGCAGTGGTGAGCTAATAACTCAAGGCACCAAGACAGCAGTGGGCCAAGTAAAATTTATTGCAGGCACATAAATCTCATCATGCTTGATGTCTTCCCCTCTGGAATGGCATTTGCAAGCAGGTTAACTCTTCCTACCAACAAGGGTAGATACGTGGTACAGGGGTATGATGAATTCACCTTGATGTCTTACTCATCATATTTTCTCATCTGAACTCGATGGAACACATCTGGGTCGCTATTAGGCGCCAGCTGTGCCCCTAAACTCCAGTCCCTAATTTACAGAAATGATATAACATCTACGTAGACATATGTTGACCTATATAGGTTGGATATAATTAAACTTTCGCTAGTTGAGCCAGAGTAGACGGCAAACTATTTAACCTTTATAGGACTGTTCAGACTGAGCACTGCAGAAATTGTGTTGTTAGTAGTGCTACCGTTAGGTTCCAGTGCTGGTACAGCTTCGTAGGATTGAAACACAAGCGTCAGTGGGCATTACAGCTGCAGACAGTCAATATGAGTCTGGGTAAGATGAGCGCTGTTTGCCGGCCGCTGTAGCCGAGCGGTTCTAAACCCTTCAGTCTGGACCCGCGCGACCGCTACGATCATAGGTTCGAATCCTGCCTCAGGCATGAATGTGTGTGATGTCCTTAGGTTAGTTAGGTATAAGTTGTTCTAAGTTCTAGGGGACTCATGACCTCAGATGATAGGTCCCATAGTACTCAGAGCCATTTGAACCATTTTTTGAGCGGTGTTTTCCTTGAAAAACTGTTTTATCAAAACAAAGGCAAGTGCTGTTGCTTTTTGCTAGTATCGACGACTAAATGAATACGGAGACGTCCTCCGGTCCGCACCGGTGTTGAGGAACATGACTTTGTAGTTCGAATAAACGGTGATACAAAAGTTGATCCTAGGAGATACTGATGGCCAATGCGTTAGAAACTTTTGAAGAAGTTACTGATGCCTTGGCTGAGAATGTTGGGCACAATGTGCGACCTTGAAGGAGTAAACGAGTTCTGTCACAAGTGATCATATCTTGGCCTACCGTTGTTTCGTGCAGTGATAAGTCTGTGTCTAATGCGGTTCCAGACTGTCGTGGAAGGAAGTGGTCATAACCTGGAACGTAAACATGGAATATAATTAACAAACTTTACACCCTTATGTGGAAATTAAAACAGGTTTTTTCGTTATGCCTCTCCCGTAAGTCATAACAAATGTTTCCACAAAATTTCATTGCCCTACGATAACTCGAATTTTGAGGGGGCCGTCTCAAGCAGCGAACATTTAATTATAACCACCCTGCAATTTGCTACTAAAAACTCATCGAATTCATGCCACGCAGAGTCGCTGGTGTACTGCATTTTGTTCAAAAGGTGAGCCAACACAGTAATAAGCATGTGGTCGTTACGTTTTTAAGTCATTGGTGTTATCTTCAGATCTTGATCTTGGCCACAGCTGCCATGCTATTCCTGAACCGCATATTTCATGCTTTGCTTTAAACGCCTGTTGAGTTGATACTCCTCAATACATTCTTTTATCGTCGTTCCAGTCTCGCCTGTATACACTGACGAGCCCAAACGTCAGACTTTAAATCCCATAGTGCTTAGAGAAATTTGAACCATTTGAAGATTAGACCACCTGCTTAATAGCTTATTTGTCCGTCTTTGGAAAGAAATACATAACTGATTCTGCGAATCAGAGATCCGGCAGTTTTTTTTTAGGTTTGTGGAGGTTTTTGGCATAAACAACGGGCCACTGATTTACGTAGGTGGTGATGGTGCCCGATGGCGACCTAGATGTGTTCCATAGAATCCACATCAGGTAAACTTTTTCGCCGAGATGTGAACGTAAGTTCACTATAATGTTCCTCAAACCACTCAGGCAAGCTTCTGGCTCCGAGGTACGGACAATTATACTGCTGAAAGATGACATCAAGCTTGAAGGGATTCTGGGGGTTCTCAGTTGTCAGTGTGTCTCCGATCACTACCACAGGTTCCATGTAAACACAGTAGAGTGTCTCCCATAGTATAATATTGTTCCCACCAGCCTGCGTCCGTAGCGCGCTGCACGTTTCGAACTGTCGTTACTTCGATGACAGCGTTTGAGGAGACGACGATCGACCTAGTGTAGCAAAAATGTGATTAACCCGAAGATCCGATAACAAAAATGTGATTAACGTGAAGAGCCGACAGGTTTCCACTGATCGACGGTCCAGTTCCGATGGTCCTGTGCCCACTGCAATCGTAATTGATGAATTTGTTGGGTCAACATATGAACAGGTAGGAGTGGTCTGCTTCTGAACTCCATGTTCAACAATGTACGACGAACAGTGTGCTCCGAAACATTGTGCATGCAGCAGCATTGTATTCTTTCGTCAGAGATGCCTCAGATCAACATCTATCCAGCTTTACTGAGCATACATGTCTCTGAATCCCACTTCTGTGAATATTCTTGGACGCGCAACCATTTAGCACCTAGTGGTAACTTCGCTGTCCTTCTAATTTTTCCGTAGATGCTAACAACATTAGCAAGTGAACATTCGACCATCTCCGCCGTTTTCTAGATACGCGCTCAAAGGCTCCTCGTAATAATAATCTGCCCCTTGTCAAATTCAGTTATCACAATGGTTTTCCCCATTTTCAGCCCATATCTTTGCTAGGGCAATCCCCCTCCCGTGACTGCTCCACTTACATACTTTTGCTATCGCGTCACCTGTTTGCAACGCCAGGAGGCGGCACCCAGCGTATCGGTGGGCAGTTGTCGTAATGTTTTGTATTATTGGTGTACACTTTGCAACAGCCAAACGTCAGTTCGTAGGCTCTTGCAGTGCAGAGGTGAGCAGATGCGTCCATTTTGCGACCGAAAAGTTTTTTATTTTGTTACTACTAAAAAAATGCAGTGTTTAAACCTCCAAAAATTACAGAACTCACAGAGAAGAAAATCCATATAAGCGAGTCTCGTACGTGTTCATTAGATAGGTAGAGATTAGAAAGAAGTTGCATCAAAATAATGGTGACACAGAGTTTTGTTTGCTGATGTAGTCGTTTTCTTACAAACTCATCACTGCAGTATGTGGGTTAGGACTACAGAAGCTTACCCTTAATCTTAATCCCAGAAATCTTGTGGTACCGCTACAGAATTGCAAGACCCGAAAGAACCACTGAGTTCGTCTTTCATGTGGACCTCATCTCTCTGGGAGGCAATGAGGAGTGGAGAGTGAGATAGAGAGAAAGAGAGAGAGAGGGAGGAATGCTGCTCCCTGCCGTGTTGTGAGATGCAGCACTCAGCCCACCTCAGAGGTTCCGCGCGATTTTGCGTGAATAATAAAACAGGGCAGCACAATAGAGTAGCTCCCAGTCTTCCGCTGCTTCCAGTTCCCCTTCCCACCCTGCTCTCGCATGCAAGCGTTCTTCGTCCTACTTACGTAACGGGCCTTGGCGGCCAGCTTTTCTAACCCTGACGTTCGAGCATGTTGGAAGCACCAAAAGGAGAAAGGAGATATGGATTTTGTGGTAGATGTAATCACCGTAACAGAAAGTGCCTAAACCAGTATAGCCAGGACTGATTATTAAATATTACGATCAGGCCAGTCGATAAATGTAATGATATCGTTGCTTTCGTTTGGATAGTAAGTGAGTTTTTATTCATCAGCCACTTTAATTTCATACCTGAAGGGCAAAAGTTTATATTCCAATAAAAGAAGACAAAGCGTACCGAGAGGTAATGACGTGGCGATATATTACGACCATGAGATTTTATCACAGATGTAATGACGGAATGGTTATCTTTTCTCCTATCTAAATTCTTACATTACACAACATGGAAACCAGGACCGTAACTACGAGGATGAGAAATGTGGAAGCAAAGCTCGAGTCTTATTAATTTATTAGAACCAACGAAAACTCGATATTCAGTTTGCCACGGTAAAAACATGAATACTAGAAATTAAAATCATAATTTCAAGAAGTAATTTATATATATTGTGAAAAGCAACGGTCCCATAACATTCCCCTGTGGGACGCCAGAGGTTACTTTAACGTTTGTAGACGTCTCTCCATCGAGAACAACATGCTGTGTTCTGTTTCCTAAAAACTCTTCAATCCAGCCACACAGCTGGTCTGATATTCCGTAGGCTCTTACGTTGTTTGTCAGGTGACAGTGCGGAACTGTATCGAACTCCTTCCGGAAATCAAGGAAAATGGCATCTACCTGGGAGCCTGTATCTAATACTTTATGGATCTCAAGAACAAATAAAACATGTTGGGTGTCACACGATCCCCGTTTCCGGAATCCATGTTGATTCCTACAGAGTAGATTCTGGGTTTCCAGAAATGACATGATACGCGAGCAAAAAACATGTTCTAAAATTCTACAACAGATCGATTCAGAGACATAGGCCTATAGTTTTGCGCATCTGCTCGATGACCCTTCTTGAAAACTGGGACTACCTGTGCTCTTTTCCAATCATTTGGAACCTTTCGTTCCTCTAGAGACTTTCGGTACACGACTATTAGGAGGGGGCAAGTTCTTTCGCGTACTCTGTGTACGCGGATGTGGCACCAGGAAGCAGGCAGGCCGTCTCAATAACACGGGCTACTCGCACCACAGAATGAGCCACACTGTGTGACGCCCGTCATCCAACCCACTACCGCGCGTTACCAGCACACGGGTAGCGACCAGTTCTCTGTCCCCCTGCTTTCCCTCGGCGCTTCCCGTGGCGAACTGCCCATCTCGTCCTCGTCTGTCACAACACTCCCCCTCTCCGCGTTCATACGCTGGCCCGTAACTTCTCACGAGCACCACAGACGGCCCCTTGCTCCAAAAACAGGAACTCAGCGCCTCACGAGGACAAACTCTGGCAGTGAGTATCGATATTTCGAAACATCACATCCTAAACGCTTCTATTCTCCTCTGTTCCTGTTTTTCCACAGTCCATGAGACTCACTGTCATACAATTCTGTGGCCAAACGTACATTCACAAAGTTTCTTTGTCAATGTGTGATACCATTTAACTTCTGTTGGACAGGAATGCCTGTGCTAATCTGCTTTTTATGTCCTCCGCCGTCCGTTCGGCATGGGTTATTTTGTTTCTGTGGTAGTTGGTTTCCCTAACTTCGTCTGCTTCGGGACCAGAAATAATGACGTTAAATTTCTCCTTGCTCTCACTTCTGTTGCTTCTCGTTACTTTTGTCTTTTTCCGTTTTATCTCAATCCATAATCCGGGCTCCTTAGACCCGTTCAATCACCAGACCCTGTAATCCGTCTTGAAGTCCACTGAGGATAACAACGTCGTCAGCGAGTCGTATCATTGTATCCTTTCAGCCTGAATTTTAATCCCACTCTTGCACCTTTCTTTTAATTCCGTCATTACTTCTTCGATGTACAGGGTGGTCCATTGATCGTGACCGGGCCCAATATCTCACAAAATAAGCGTCAAACGAAGAAACTTGTCTAGGTTGAAATGGAAAACCACATGACGCTACGGTTGGCCCGCTATATGGCGCTGCCATAGGTCAAACGGATATCAACTGCGTTTTTTTTAAAAATATGAACCTCCATTTTTTATTACATATTCATGTAGTACGTAAAGAAATATGAATGTTTTAGTTGGACCACATTTCTCGCTTTGTGATAGATGGCGCTGTAATATTCACAATCATATGGCTTACAATTTTAGACGGAAAGTTGGTAACAGATAGGTTTTTAAAATTAAAATACAGAACGTAGGTACGTTTGAACATTTTATTTCGGTTGATCCAATGTGATACATGTACCTTTTCGAACGTATCATTTCTGAGAACGCATGCTGTTACAGCGTGAGCGTGATTACCTGTAAATACTACATTAATGCAATAAATTCTCAAAATGATGTCCGTCAACCTCAATGCATTTGACAATAAGTGTAACGACATTCCTCTCAACAGCGAGTAGTTCGCCTTCCGTAATGTTTGCACATGCATTGAGAATGCGCTGACTCATGTTGTCAGGCGTTGTCGGTGGATCACGATGGCAAATATCCTTCAACTTACCCCACAGAAAGAAATCTGGTGACGTCAGATGCGGTGAACCTGTGGGCCGTGGTATGGTGCTTCGACGACCAATCCACCTGTCATGAAATATGCTATTCAATACCGGTTCAGCCGCACGCCAGCTATCTGCCGGACATCCCTCATGTAGGAAGTACATCGCCATTCTGTTATGCAGTGAAACATCTTGTAGTAACATCGGTAGAACATTACGTAGGAAATCAGAATACATTGCACCATTTAGAATGCCATCGATAAATGTAGGCCAATTATCCTTCCTCCCATAATGCCGCACCATACATTAACCCGCCAAGGTTCCACTTGTCGCAGCCATCGTGGATTTTCCGTTACCCATAGTGCATATTATGCCGGTTTACGTTACCGCTGTTGGTGAATGACGCTTCGTTGCTAAATAGAACGCGTGAAAAAAAATCTGTCATCGTCCCGTAATGTCTCCTGTTCCCAGTGACGGAACTGTACACGACGTTCAAAGTCCTGGTGCATAGAAATATGGTTCGGGTGCAGTCGATGTTGATGTAGCATTCTCAACACCGACATTTTTGAGATTCCCGATTCTCGCGCAACTTGTCTGCTATTGACGTGCGGATTAACCGCGACAGCAGCTAAAACACCTACTTGGGCATCATCATTTGTTGCAGGTCGTTGTTGACGTTTCACATGTGGCTGAACACTTCCCGTTTCCTTAAATAACGCAACTATCCGGCGAACGGTCCGGACACTTGGATGATGTCGTCCAGGATACCGAGCAGCATACATAGCACACGCCAGTTGGGCATTTTGATCACAACAGCCATAAATCAACACGATATCGACCTTTTCCGCAGTTGGTAAACGGTGTATTTTAACACGGGTAATGTATCACGGAGCAAATGCCGTCCGCACTGGCGGAATGTTACGTGATACCTCGTGCTTATAGGTTTGTGACTATTACAGCGCCATCTATCACAAAGTGAAAAAAGTGGTCCAACTAAAACATTCATATTTCTTTACGTACTACACGAATATGTAATAAAAATAGGGGTTCCTATTTAAAAAAACGCAGTTGATATCTGTTTGACCTATGGCAGCACCATCTAGCAGGCCAACCATAGCACCATCTGGTTCCCCCCTTCAACGAGTTTCGTTCTTTGTAGTTTTTTCGTTTGATGCTTGTTTCGTGAGATATTTGGCCCCGTCAATATCAATGGACCAGCCTGTATAGATTAAACAGTACAGGGAAAAGGCTGCATCCCTGTCTTACACATTTTTTAATCGGAGACTTCGTTCTTGGTCTTCTAGTCTTATTGTTCCCTCTTGGTTCTTGTACATATTATATATTACCCGTCTTCCCCCATTGCTTGCTCCTATTTTTCTCAGAATTTCGAACATCTCACATCAGTTTATGTTGCTGAATTTCGAACATTTCACATCAGTTTATGTTGCTGAATCGACGAATCTGTGTACTTTTACCTTTCCTAAAGCTAAATTGCTTGTCATCTAACAGATCCTCAGTTATCTTTTTCGCTCATCTGTATATTATTTTTTTCGGCAGCTTGGATGCAGGAGCTGTTAAGCTGATAGTGATATAGTTCTTACACTTACCTGCTATCGCCGTCTTCGGAAATGTCTGATTGACATTTTTCCGAAAGTTTGATGTCATGTTCAGAATCTCATATATTCTGAACGCCAGTGTTTATAGTCATTTGGTTGCCATTTCCCTCAATTATCTTAGAAATTGAGATAAAATGTTGTATATCACTTCAGCCTTATTACTACTCATTTCTTCGACTGGCCTTTTAAATTATGACTTTTATCTTGCATTTGGCAGAAGAAGTCACCCTCATTCTGCCAACGGCCTTGTCAAAGAGGGCGGTGGAGTGGACAGAGGTTCAGGGCACTCTCTTGTCCTTGACATGGGACACTGCCCCTAAGGGCGGAAGAATCAGAAATTATCAACACCATGAGGGTGCAGAAGGCCATGGAAACCACTGCATTAAGACACAGAGCGTATATCCACAGGACATGTGGACTGTAACTGAAAAAGTGTCATGATGGTCTCTCCAATGGCAAAAAATTCCGGAATAGTCCCTCATTCGAATCTATACGACTGCCAAGGGGGAATTGACACGAAAAAAGATTTAATAATCAACGAAAGAATAACGTTCTACGAGGCGGGGCGTAGAATGTCAGAAGCTTGAATGTGGTAGGGACACTAGACAATTCGAAAAGGGAAATGCAAAGGCTCACTCTACACATAGTTGGGGTCCGTGAAGTGAAATGGAAAGAAGACAAGGATTTCTGGTCAGATGAGTATAGGGTAATATCAGCAGCAGCAGAAAATGGTACAACGGCTGTAGGATTCGTTATGAATAGGAAGGTAGGACAGGGAGTATGTTACAGAGACCAGTTCAGTGATAGGGTTGCTCTTGTCAGAATCGACAGAAAAGACCGACAACGATAGTTCAGATATACATGTCGACATCGCAAGCTACAGATGAAGAGCTGGAGAAAGTACATGAGAATATTGAAAGAGTAATACCGTACATAAAGAGAGATGAAAATCTAATAGCCTTGTGGGACTGGAATGCAGTTGTATGAGAAGGAGTAGAAGAAAAGGTTACAGTAGAATACAGGGTTGGTACAAGGAATGAGAGGAGAAAGACTAATTGAACTCCGTAATAAATTTCAGCTAGTAATAGCGAATATTCTGTTCAAGAATCACAAGAGGAGGAGGTACACCTTGAAAAGGCAGGATGATACGGGAAGATTTCAGTTAGATTACCTCATTGCCGGACAGAGATTCAGAAATCAGATACTGGATTGTAAGGTGTACCCGGGAGCAGATATAGACTCAGATCGCAATGTGCTGATGTTGACGAGTGTGCTGAATTTCAAGAGATTAGTCAGGGAGGATCAATACGTAAGAAGTGTGATTCAGAAGTGCTAAGGGATGATGAGACACGCTTGAAGTTCTCTAAGGCTGTAGATACAGCAATAAGGAACATCTCAGGAGACAGTACAGATGAAGAGGAATGGACATCTCTAAAAATGGCAATCACAGAATTTGGAAACAAAAACCTCAGTACAAACCAGTTATCTGCGACGAAACCAAGGGTAACAGAAGAAATACTTCAGTTGATCGATGAAAGAAGGACGTGCAAAAATGTCCAGGGAAATTAAGGAATACAGAAATATAAGTTGCTGAGGAAGGAAATAAATAGGAAGCGCAGGGAATCTAAGACGAAATCACTGCATGAAAAATGTGAAGAAATCGAAACAGAAATGATTGTAGGAAGGACTGACTCAGAATACAGGAAAGTCAAAACGACCTTCAGTGACATTAAACGCAAGGGTGGTAACATTAAGAGTGCAATGGGAATGCCACTGTTAAATGCAGAGGAGAGAGCGGACAGGTGGAAAGAGTACATTGAAGGACTCTATGAGGAGGAAGATTTGTCAGATGTGATAAAAGAAGAAACGGGAGTAGATTTAGAAGAGATAGGAGATGATGATCAGTTTGGCTTTAGGAAAGGTAAAAGCAGCAGAGAGGCGATTCTGATGTTGCGGTTAATAATGGAAGCAAGACTACAGGAAAATCAAGACACGTTCATAGCATTTGTTGACCTGGGAAAAGCGTTCGACAATGTAAAATGGTGCAAAATGTTCGAAATTCTGAGTAAAGTAGGGGTAAGCTATAGGGAGAGATGGTTCATACACAATACGTAGAACAGCCAAGAGGGAATAATAAGAGTGGTTGACCAAGAATGCAGTGCTCGTACTAAAAAGGCTGTGAGACGAGGATGTAGCCTTTCGCCCCTACCGTTCAATCTGTACATCGAGAAAGCAATGTAGCAATGTTAGAAATAAAAGAAAGGTTCAGGAGTGGAATTAAAATTGAAGGTGAAAGGATAGCAATTATACGATTCGCTGATGACATTCCTATCCTGAGTGAAAGTAAAGAAGAATTACATGACCTGCTGCACGGAATGAACGGTTTAATGAGTACAGAGTATGGACTGAGAGTAAATCGAAGAAAGACGAAGGTATTGAGAAGTAGTAGACATGAGAAAAGCGAGAAGCTTAACATCAGGATTGACTGCCACGAATTAGATGAAGTTAAGGAATTCTGCTACCTAGGCAGTAAAATAACCAATGACGGACGGATCAAGGGAGACATCAAAAGCAGACTAGCAATGGCAAAAAGGACATTCCTGGCTAAGAGAAGTCTACTAATATCACATATCGGCCTTAATTTGAGGAAGAAATTTGTGAGAATGTACGTCTGGAGAACAGCATTGTATGGTAGTGAAATATGGACTGTGAGGAAACCAGAACAGAAGAGAATCGAAGCATTTGAGATGTGGTGCTACAGACGAACGTTGAAAATTAGGTGGACTGATAAGGTAAGGAATGAGGAAGTTCTGCGCAGGATCGGAGAGGAAACGAATGTATGGGAAACACAGATAACGAGAAGGGACAGGATGACTGGACATTTGTAAAGACGTAAGGGAATGACTTCCATGGCACTAGAGGGAGCTGTAGAGGGTAAAAACTGTAGAGGAAGACAGAGATCGGAATACATCCAGCAAATAATTGAGGACGTAGGTTTAACAAGGAAATTCCCGTTACACTTTTTAATCTTATCAACCTTGCTGTTAATTCACCGAAGGTTGTTCTGACGTTTGTCGGCCGGAGTGGCCGAGCGGTTCTAGGTGCTTCAATCTGGAACCGCGCGACCGCTACGGTCGCAGGTTCGAATCCTGCCTCGGGCATGGATGCGTGTGATGTCCTTAGGTTAGTTAGGTTTAAGTAGTTCTAAGTTCTAGGGGACTGATGACCGCAGTAGTTAAGTCCCATAGTGCTCAGACCCATTTGTTCTGACGTTCCTGTGCCAAGTCAGTCCTCCCTTCGATTTATTCACATTTTTCATGCCACCATTTCGCCTTGGCTGTCCTGCAGTTCCTATTTATTTAATTCCTAAGCGTTTTAGATTGCTGTATTCTTGTCTTTCGGTGAAATTTTTTGTGCTTCCTACCTTCGCCAATCAGTTGTTGAAGTATTTCTTCTGTTACCCAAGGTTTTTCGCATTTACCTTCCTTGTACGTATGTTTGATTGTCCAAAATCTGTTACTGTCCTTTTTATAGATGTCTGCTTTCCTTCAGTCGAACTGTCTAATTTGATATCACTTACCGCAATATCCGTATCCTTATCGTACATCAGACGTATCTCGTCATCCCTCAATATCCCACTTCCTTCTCCTCTATCAAAAATGGTTCAAATGTCTCTGAGCACTATGGGACTTAACGTCTGAGGTCATCAGTCCCCTAGAACTTAGGACTACTTAAACCTAACTAATCTAAGGACATCACACACACTCATGCCCGAGTCAGGATTCGAACCTGCGACCGTAGCGGTCACGAGGTTCCAGATTGAAGCGCCCAGAACCGCTCGACCACACCGGCCGGCGCCTCCTCTATTGTTCCTACTGCCAAGTCCATTTTCTGTCGTAACTTCTTCTTCTATTCTTCTCTCTGCATCCGTGTTGCAGTTCCCCATGGTAATTACAGTTTCATGTTCCTTTATAAAATGGATTACTCGTTCAAAATCGTCATGTACTCAGTCCCCCTCTTCATCTTCTGCTTGCGACGTTGTCATGTATACCTCAACTATCACTGAAAGTGGGTTTGCTGGCGAATCTTACAAGACGAAACTTATAACTGAACTGTTTACAGTACTTCATTCACTGTCCTACGCTCCTATTCATAACGAATCCTACTCCCGTTGTACCATTTTCTTCTGCTGTTGATGTTACCGTATACTCGTTTGACCGGAAGTCTTTGCCTTCATTCCATTTCATTTCCCTGACCCCCGACTATATCTAGGAGGGAGACTTAGCATTTCACTTTTTAGATATTCTGGATTGGCTACCACGTTCAAATTTCGGAGATTCCATGCCCCAACTGCGAATACATTTCATGTACACATTATGTGTCTATAATTCATTGGCTCCCATTGCCGTTGATCACCGCTTATTCTTCCACCTTTAAGAGATAGTTTCCCACCCCAAGAGGGAGAGAGTGCCCTCAATTTCAGTCCGCTCCTCCAACCTCTTTGAGAACGCCGTTGACAGAAGTCTTCGGCCGCCATTTCTGATGATTCTTATTCATAATTTAAACAGTGGCTGGGTTTGAGCCCGGGATGTTTTGATTACTAGTCAAAGACACTACCCCTAATCCATAGGAGTGACTTAGTCATTTGGATGGTTATTAATATGGAAAACAACAATGTCATAACTTAACTTGCTCTATTTAGGAATTAAGAATTGCCTCTATTTTTATAATTCATGAAATTCCGAAAAGCATTTCATTGCTTTGAGATATTTTAATGGTTCATGACCGTATTCAGTAATCGCAACAAAAATCAATACATTCGTATTCACGAAAGGTTGTATATATATTCTGTGAGAACGGAAATATTGTGGATAGCTATTAATAAGAAAAACGACCATCTCATACCTTTAGTTACTGGATATAGGAATTAAACATTGCCTTAGTTTTTATAATTCATGAAATTTCCTAAAGCGTTCCACTGCCTTGAGATATTTTAAAGATTCGTGACCGTATTCAGTAATCGTATAAGAAATCAATAATTTCGTATCCAAGGACGATTGTGTGTACATTATGTCTGAGAACCGAAATATTGCGTTTCCATTGAACATAAACGATGGCCTGTCTGCCGCGTTTACGTTTTGCTAGCTTTTTTAATTAATTAGATTCTGATAACAGATAAAAAAAAGTGATTGACCGCATGTGACGTTTTTGAAACGCGGTCGCATCATGTGTATGAAATTATGGGAGAAAACATGTATTTTGTTAAACATCTTCGTTATGCTATGGAAGTAGCTCTTTAGTTATTTGTAGTAAGCTCGGGTGGACATACCCTCCTAATGTACAGAGTGTTTCAAAATACCTAAGGAATGCTGACAGAAAACAGTTTTAAAGACTATCGTAATACCGTGTCCTCATGTTTCATGTTACAGTGAACTCTCGTGTCTGTTAAAAGAGCTGTTACACGAATCGTCGTCGCATTTGGATGCAATACTGCGGTTGTCTCTGCATTGTGTTACGATTTTTTTAACACCCCTGATCAGTTCGTAGAACTGACACTGTACAATCCGCTGCTCCAGTTCTTCAATCGTATCAATGAACGCTGCAGTTTTTAGGTTACCCCGGAGGCCAAGAATAGGTCCTCTTCGACAAATGCAAGTTGCATTATAATAGGGCGTGGGATTCCACTCTATATCAGCAGCGAGAAGTACCGGTGCAAGATCATTGACGCACCACGTTCCCCAGTCTTCGACGAAATTAAATCTCAGTTAGACGGTGGTTTAAATGAGAAGCTTACATTTCCAATAAAGTCTCATAACCACACATTCGAGATTATCTTGAAAACGTTCCGTTAGAAGAGCGATGTTTACTGATGGTTTTAGCGTCTATCAATCTATACTTCCAAATCTGACGCCTTTCCTACCTCTTTCTATGTTTAGTCTTTCTGACATAGTATTAGTGGCAGAAAGTGAGCGGGCAGTGAATAACATGCTCAAAGATCTGAATGAAGCTTGTGTGGAATATGGGATGGAAATAAACACAGCAAAAACAAGGAGTATGGTCATCAGTACAAGACACGGACTGTCCAATATTAAAATAGGTCAATCTACCATTAGCCAAGTAAGTGAATTTAAGTATCTCTGAAGCACAATAACTGAAGACTTGAGATGCCACCTGGAGGTGAAAACTCGAATTGCCATAGCGAAGGAGGCATTCAACAGAAAGAGGAGACTCTTATGTGGCAAATTAGATAAAGGACTAAGGAAAAGGCTTGGCAAATGTTTTGTCTGGAGTGTGGCACTATATGGGGCAGAAACATTGACACTAAGACGAGAGGATGCAAAAAGGTTAGAAGCATTTGAGATGTGGATGTGGAGGAGAATGGAGAGAATAAGCTGGATGGAAAGAGTGAGTAATGAAAGAGTATTAGAAAGGGTTGGTGAGAGAAGATGTCTGCTGAAGGTTGTAAGAGAAAGGAAAAAGAACTGGTTGGGACATTCACTGAGAAGGGAGTGCTTGCTAGGAAGGATTGGTTTGTGGGAGAAGACTGAAAGGAAGAAGGAGATACAAGGTGATAGACGACATAAAGGGAAGAGGAAATTATGCAGACCTGAAGAGGATGGCAGAAGACCGGACTGCCTGGAGAACTACCATGTGAAAACCTGCCTTTAGGCAGAACACTGATGATGATGAACCTATACTTCCGGTGGTGTCAATTTTCACTGTAAATTATCATACACTCGATAGAATTATGATGCTATAACAACAGGTTAGAGGGAGATATCAAAATATGAAGCGATTGCGACAAGTCAGAACTATGAAAGATATTTTTTCTGTCAGTTTCTTCTTCAAGAGCGGTATGCCAGTAGTTTCGCTTGAGAGGCGGGTCGGGCGAGAGTGCGAAATGGAGGAGAGGAGAAACAAAGTTCGTCCTGTCCCAGTCGCTCCTCCGTGGCGAGCCTCTAATGGACCGCCATTTCCATCAGGCAGGACGTCCGGCGTCCCGGTCCGGTGTGGTGTTCCGAGGTGCACAAGTTGCAGCCCGCCCGCCCCCGGTTTGATAATGAGGTTTCCTCGTAGGTGGACGAGCGCAGAGCCAAGTTCGGCAGACAAAGAGTGGTCAGGGAGAGGTGGCGAGGGTTGCCTGCTGCCTGGGAAGTTTCCGGATCGCCGAGTTAAAAAAGTTACCGTCATCTGTAAGGGAAGCACTCGCAAGTACTGGCGTCTGGGAATAATCACGTCAGGGGTGTGTGTTTCCAGGCAGTGCACGTACGGGGTGAACCAGACCCCACCGACAAAGTTTGTTCAGGGATATTTTCTGAGTATAAGGGACACGCGGTCTACGGTGGCCACTTGCGGAGGAATGATGTAATTATTGTTTATTTGGTTGGTTACCCCTACTGTCACTGTTTCTACGAAAATACCTTCACAACAATGAAAAATACTGTGATATTAGTTATGTGCGACAAACACGGTCATAACAACAACTGATGTAGCATATAAGCATAGGTCAGTAAATTAGGAAGAATGCTTCAAATTTTTGTATGTTTATAGTGACGAAACCTGGAACTACAAGCAGCATTTTACTGAGCTTCTCAAACAATTAATTTCATTTACTTTTCCTCTTCGGATAATTGGTGATCTTGGAAAAAAACGAATTAAGCTCGTGACAAATTTCCGTATTTACACTCATTACTTTCTTACCGAACAATTTTATGAGGTGACTTTCCACTTCGAAATGAAGTACTGACACAAAAGAAACTCAGCGGTAACTCTAAAATGTGGAGCTCACCCACGGGCGTCATGTACGTATTTCTTCAAGAAGATATGCATTTTAACTGCACCATCAAAATGTATATATTCGCTAATGAAACGCGTCATAAATAATCCATCACAATATGAAAAGAATACTAGATAGAAATAGGACCGTTACAATCGATTACTAATGCTGTCAGTGGCTTAGAAAGGAGATCGTATACCACCAACAAAAATCTTTAGCCTTTGACCCAACAAAATACGAGGGGCGTTCAACAAGTAATGTAATACTTTTTTCTAGGCCAGTTTCGGTTGAAAAAACTGCGTATTTTGTTGTGGAATGTTCCCGTTTTAGCCGCTACACGTACATGAAGTCCTGACAGGTGGCAGCGCTAAACGTAGCCTTCGAAATCTAGCCTGTAACGGAGGTGTGTTCCAATCAGAGTGCAGTTGTTGAGCTTCTTCCGGTGGAAAAGCCAGAGCATCGCAGGTTTTCATAGGCGCTTGCACAATGTCTTACGGAAAACTGTCAGAGAAGAAAAGCAAGGCGACTCGTTGGGCGAGGCGACTGTTATCGTCGCAACAAGATCGCCCAAACCTGACCGACCTCTCACGTCCCGGCTGGCTGCACATCTACATGTGCATCTACATGATGACTCTGCACTTACAATTAAGCGTCTGGAGAGGATTCATCGAACCACCTTTAAACTACACCTATCAAAAAAAGGTTTGCATCACCTCGGTTCTGAGAGTTCCGGAACCTGTACAGAAAATTGGAATAGAGACCAACATAAACATCATTTCCGCCCTTTTTATTGCTCATGAAAATCACACATTTCATGTTGTACCACCATACAGCCAGACCTTCAGAGGTGGTGGTCGACATTGCTGTATACACCGGTATCTCTGATATACAGTAGTACGTCCTCTTGCATTGATGCATTCCTGTATTCGTCGTGGCTTACTATCCAATAGTCATCTGGGCACTGTTGGTCCACATTGTCCCACACCTCAACGGCGATTCTGCGTAGATACCTCAGAGTGGTTGGTGGGTCACGTCGTCCATAAACAACCCTTTTCAACCCATTCCAGGTATGTTTCATATGGTTCATGTCTGAAGAACATGCTGGCCACTCTAGTTGAGTGATGTCTTTATTCTTTATCCTGAAGGAAGTCATTCACAAGATGTGCAAGATGGGCGCGCGAACTGTCGTCCATGAAGAATGCCTCGCCAATATGCTGCAGATATGGTTGCAGTATTGTTCGGAGGATGGCATTCACGTATCGTACAGCCTTTACGGCGCCTTTCATGACCAACAGCGGCGTATTTCGGCCCCATATAATGCCACCCCAAAACAGCAGGTAACCTCCACCTTGTTGCACTCGCTTGACAGTTTGTCTAAGGCGTCCAACCTGACCGGGCTGCCTCCAAACACGTCTCCGACGATTGTCTGGTTGAAGGCATATGCGACACTCATCGGTGAAGAGAACGTGATGCCAATCCTGAGCGGTCCATTCGGCATGTTGCCGGGCCCATGTGTACCGCGCTGCATGGCGTCGTGGTTTCGAAGATGGACCTCGCCAGGGACGTCGGGAGTGAAGTTCCGCATCATGCAGCCTATTGCGCACGACGTCCTGTGGCTGCACGAAAAGCATTATTCAGCATGTGGCGTTGCTGTCAGGGTTCCTCCGATCCATAATCCGTAGGTAGCGGTCATTCACTGCAGTAGTAGCCCTTGGGCGCCTGAGTGATGCATGTCATCGACAGTTCCTGTCTCTCTCTGTACTCCTCCATTTCCGAACAAATCACATGGTTTCACTCCGAGACTCCTTGACACTTCCCTTGTTGAGAGCCCTTCCTGGGTCAAAGTAATAATGCGGACGCGATCGAACCTGGGTATTGACCGTCTAGGCCAACAACACGAGCTGTGTACCTCAATTCTGGTGGATTGACTGGAATTGATCGGCTGTCGAACCCCCTCCGTCTAATAGCCGCTGCTCATACATGGTTTATATCTTTGGGCGGGTTTAGTGACATCTCTGAACAGTAAAAGGGACTGTGTCTGTTATACAATATTCATGGTCAACGTCTGTCTTCAGG
Source organism: Schistocerca piceifrons (assembly GCF_021461385.2). Classification (NCBI taxonomy): domain Eukaryota; kingdom Metazoa; phylum Arthropoda; class Insecta; order Orthoptera; family Acrididae; genus Schistocerca; species Schistocerca piceifrons. The sequence goes on along the minus strand of NC_060142.1, from coordinate 302,405,445 downwards.
AGTTCTGGGAACCGGTGTGATGCAAAGTTTTTTTTGATGTGTGTATTTTTCTACCGTTCCACTCTCCAACACCGCGCGGGAGAAAAGAACACTTAAACTTTCCGTGTGAGCTCTCATTTCTCTTATTTTATTGTGATGATCATTTCTCCCTGTGTAGGCGGGAGGCAACAAAATGTTTTCGCACTATTAGCAGAAACTTGGTGACTGAAATTTCATAAGAAGGTCGTGCCGCAGCGAAAAATGCCTTTGTTTTAATGACTGCCGCCCTAATTCGTGTAACCTATTCGTGGCACTCTGTCCCCTATTTCGTGATAATATAAAACGAGCTACCCTTGTTTTAAAGTTTCGTTGTCCTCCGTCAATCTCATCTGATGTAGATCCCATACTCCAGAAGAGGGTGGACAAGCCTGGTGTAAGCAGTCTCTTTGCTAGACTTATTGCATCAAGTAGGTGTTCTGCGAATAAATCGCTGTCTTAGATTTGCTTTTCAGTTGTTGTTTGTCATTGTAATCCCTAAGTATTTAGCTGAGTTTGCAATCTTTAGATTTGCTTAATTTACGGTGTAGCTGAAATTCAGTGGATTCTTTCTAGTGCTCATATCGATGATTTCATACTTTTCCAGATTTACAGTTAATTGCCGCTTTTTGCACCATACATTATTTAGCAATTCATTTTGATAATCTGATGACATTACACGATGGAAAATGACAGCATCATCTGCAGACAATCTAAGAGGAAAGCTCAGGTCGTTTCCTAAACCATTTATGTAGATCGGAACCAACAGAGGACCTACAACATTGCCTTGGGGAAAGTCAGATGTTACTTGCTTTTTACTCGATGACTTTGTGTCAGTCGTTATGAACTGTGACCTTTCTGACAGCAAATCACATATCCAGTCACATGGCTGCCACTATATTCCTTAGGCACTCTATTTAATTACAAGTTGCTTATGAGGAGCGGTGTCAAAAGCCTTCTGGAAGTCTAAAGATATGGACGCAATTTGATGTCCCCTGTCCGTAGCAGTCATTACTTCGCGAGAATATACAGCTAGTTGTGTTTCACAAGCACCATATTTTCTGAATCAATGTTGATCTTTTATTTTCATCAGTCTTCTGCGTGGTCCGATGCTGCGAATTCCTCTCCTGTGCCAACCTTTTCATCTCGGAGTACTACTTGTAGTCCACGTCCTTAGTTATTTTCTGGATTTATTCTAATTTTTCCTATCATCTTGACCCTTCTTCTTGTCAGTGTATTCCACTTATAACCTTCCTTGGCGATTCTCTGGAGAACCTCCTCATTCCTTACCTTGTCAGTCCATATAATTTTCGACACTCTTTTTCCCGGTTTCCCTCAGTCCACGTTTCACTACCACAAATGCTGTGCTCCAGACGTGCGTTCTCGGAAACTTGTCCCTGAAGTTAAGACCTATGGTTGATACTAGCAGACATCTCTTGTCCATGAATGGTCATTTTGCTAGAACTACTCTGCTTTTTATGATCTCTTTGACCCGTCCGTCATTGGTTATTTTGCTGCCTAGGTAGTAGAATTCCTTAACCTCATTTGCTTTCTGATGCCCAATTCTGTTGTTAAGTTCCTCACAGTTCTCATTTCTGCTACTTCTCATAACTTGCGTCTTTCTTCGACTCCCTCTCTAATCATATTCTGCACTCATCAGCCTGTACATTCCATTCGGCAAATCCTGTGATTCTTCTTCAGTTTCGCTGAGGACAGCCATGTTATCAGCGAATCGTATCATTTCTATTCTTTCACCTTAAATTTTAATTCCACTCCTGAACCTCTCTTTTATTTCCGCCATTCCCTCTCCGAGGTACAGATTGAACAGCAGGGGCAAAAGACCACATCCCTGTCTTACACCCATTTTAATCTGAACACTTCATTTTTGGTCATCCGCTGTTATACTTCCCTCTTGGCTCCTGTACATATTGTGTATTACCCGTCTTTCCATACAGCTTATCCCTACTTTTTACTCAGAATCTCGAACATCTTTCAACATTTAACACGGTAGAATGCCTTTTCCAGGTCGACAGATCCTATGAACGTGTCTTGATTTTCCTTTAGTCTTGCTTTCATTATCAATCGAAAAGTAAGTACTGCCTCTCAGGTGCCATTACCTTTCATAATGCCAAACTGATCGTCATGTAACACATCCTAAACTTTCTTTTCCATTCTTCTGTATATTATTGTTGTCAGCAACTTCGATGCATGAGCTGTTAATTTGACTGTACGATTATTCTCACACCAGTCGCCTCTTGCAATCTTTGTAATTGTGTAGATGATACTTTTCCGAAAGTCAGATGGTGTATCGCTGGACTCATACATTCTATGCATGAACGTGAATAGTCGTTATGTTTCCATTTCCTCCAATGGTTTTAGAAATTTCTATGGGATGTTATCTATTCCTTCTGCATTATTTGATTTTACGTCTTACAATGCTCTTTTAAATTCTGATTCTACTACTAGATCCCCTATCTCTTCCCCTAAAACTCCTGTTTCTTCTTCTGTCACGTCATCAGACAAGTTATCCCCTTATAGAGGCCTTCAGTGTACTCTTTACACCCATCTGTTTTCTCCTCTGCATTTAGCAGTGCAATTACCATTGCACTCTGAATGTTACAGCCGTTACACCGAACGCCGTTTTCATATTCGTACATGCTAGTCACTCCTTCCATTCCTCACTTCTGTTTCGATTTCTTCACATTTTTGAAGCAGCCATTTCGCCTTTGTTCTCTGCACTTCCTATTTATTTCATTACTATGTGACATGTTTTGTTGTATTCCTGTATTTCCCTGAACACTTTTGTGCTTCCTTCTTTCATGGATCAACTGATTTCTTGTGTTACACTTGTTTTCTTCGCAGTTACGTTCATTGTACCTACGGTTTTCTATCCAACTTCTGCGACTGCCGTATTTACAGATGTCCATTGCTGTTCAACTGAGCTATCTGCTGAGCTCTTCCTTATAACATATCTATAGCCTCAGATTCCTTCATTCCTTAGTACATTCGCATCCCACTTATGTGTGCACAGATTCTTCCTAACTAGTCTTCAGCCTATTCTTCATCACAACTAAGTTGTGATCTGAATCTATTTCTGCTCCTGGGTACGCCTTGCAATCCAATATCTGATTTCTAAATCTCTGCTTAACCGTCATGTAATCTGACTTAGATATTCCTGTATCTTCCAGCCTTTCCCAAGTTTACCACCGCCTCTTGCGATTCAAGCTGCGTTACTAGCTAAAATTTATTGTAGAACTCAATTAACATTGCTTCTCTCTCATTTCCAGCACCAAGCCCAAATTCTCCTGGAACCGTTTCATCTACTCCTTTATAACCGCATTCTAGTCCCCTATGATTAATAGATTTTCATCTCCCTTTGTGTACTGAAATACCCGTTCAATATGCTTATATACTTTCTCTATCTCTTCAACTTCGACTTGCAACGTCGGCGTGTATACCTGAAATATCGCTGTCGGTGTTGGAATTTTGTCGATTCTGGTGAGAACCACCGTATCACTGACTGAACTGTTGACAGTAACTTACTCTCTGGCCTGCGTTCCTATTAATAACCAATCAACAGCAGCGTAAAACGGTATAATGGGAGTATCCCGCTATACCATCTTGTAGTGCTATTGATATTACGAGGGCAGTTCAATAAGTAATGCAACACATTTTTTTTCTCGGCCAATTTTGGTTAAAAAAACCGGAAATTTCTTGTGGAATATTTTCAAACATTCCCGCTTCGTCTCGTATAGTTTCATTGACTTCAGACAGGTGGCAGCGCTGTACGGAGCTGTTAAAATGGCGTCTGTAACGGATGTGCGTTGCAAACAACGGGCAGTGATCGAGTTTCTTTTGGCGGAAAACCAGGGCATCTCAGATATTCATAGGCGCTTGCAGAATGTCTACGGTGATCTGGCAGTGGACAAATGCACGGTGAGTCGTTGGGCAAAGCGTGTGTCATCATCGCCGCAAGGTCAAGCAAGACTGTCTGATCCCCCGCGTGCGGGCCGGCCGTGCACAGCTGTGACTCCTGCAATGGCGGAGCGTGCGAACACACTCGTTCGAGATGATCGACGGATCACCATCAAACAACTCAGTGCTCAACTTGACATCTCTGTTGGTAGTGCTGTCACAATTGTTCACCAGTTGGGATATTCAAAGGTTTGTTCCCGCTGGGTCCCTCGTTGTCTAACCTAACACCATAAAGAGCAAAGGAGAACCATCTGTGCGGAATTGCTTGCTCGTCATGTGGCTGAGGATGACAATTTCTTGTCAAAGATTGTTACAGGCGATGAAACATGGGTTCATCACTTCGAACCTGACACAAAACGGCAATCAATGGAGTGGCGCCACGCCCACTCCCCTACCAAGAAAAAGTTTAAAGCCATAACCTCAGCCAGTAAAGTCATGGTTACAGTCTTCTGGGACGCTGAAGGGGTTATTCTGTTCGATGTCCTTCCCCATGGTCAAACGATCAACTCTGAAGTGTATTGTGCTACTCTTCAGAAACTGAAGAAACGACTTCAGCGTGTTCGTAGGCACAAAAATCTGAACGAACTTCTCCTTCTTCATGACAACGCAAGACCTCACACAAGTCTTCGCACCCGAGAGGAGCTCACAAAACTTCAGTGGACTGTTCTTCCTCATGCACCCTTTAGCCCCGATCTCGCACCGTCGGATTTCCATATGTTTGGCCCAATGAAGGACGCAATCCGTGGGAGGCACTACGCGGATGATGAAGAAGTTATTGATGCAGTACAACGTTGGCTCCGACATCGACCAGTGGAATGGTACCGTGCAGGCATACAGGCCCTCATTTCAAGGTGGCGTAAGGCCGTAGCATTGAATGGAGATTACGTTGAAAAATACTGTTGTGTAGCTAAAAGATTGGGGAATAACCTGGTGTATTTCAATGCTGAATAAAACAACCCCTGTTTCAGAAAAAAAATGTGTTGCATTACTTATTGAACTGCCCTCGTACAATGTACACATTTCACCAGAAATCCTTTTCTTCTTTCCACTTCAGCTCACTGACCCCCACTGACTGAAATTTAGCATTTCCCTTTATAGATTTTCTAGCTTCCCTACCATGTTCAAACTTCTGACATTCCACCTTCGCCCTCTTAGAGCGTTATCATTTCGTTGAATATTCAATTTTTTTCTCACGGCCACATCTTTTTCTCATGGTCACCTCCCCCTTGGCACTCCCCTCCCGGAGATCCGAATGGAGGACTATTCTGGAATCTTTTGCCTATGGAGAAAACAGAATGACACATTTTCCGTTATAGGCAACATGTACTGTGGATAAAGATGACGTATCTTAAATGCAGTGATTTTCATTGCTTTCTGCATACTCTTTCCGTTGATCACTGCTGATACTTCCGTCTTTAAGGACGGTTTCCCACCATAGGGAACCTCTATTCGCTCCTCCACCCTTTCTGACAAGGTTGTTGGCTGAATGATGGGTGACTTCGAATGCCGGAAGTCTTCGGCCGCCATTGCTGATGCTTTTTATTTAAGCTGTTGTAGGGTTCGTACTCGAGACCGAGGACGTTTTCATTACTAATGAAAGACGCTACTCTAGACGATGGGTCATCTACTCACATGTTAGGTGTTTGTCAATAAATCGTTTTCATCGAGGTTATCATAATGTTCGAGTACAGTGTATGTTCCAAAATCCTACTGCAAATCGACGTTAGTGGTTTTGGTCTGTATTTTAGCGGATAACTCTTACTTTCTTTCTTGGATATTGGTGTGACTTGTGCAACTTTCCAATCTCTGGGTACGGATCTTTCACTGACCAAATGGTTGTGCAGGGTGAGGGCAAATAAAAGTGACCCGGACCTGTGGATACGATTGGTCACGAATAAACGCGTATAACCACTTCCCGTGACGTGCGCACCGTGCGTACTTCCGACACTTTATCCGCACCGGTTTAGTGCGTAAAGCTGTTTTTGTCAATGTGAGTGTATCAGTAAAAAAGGCTCGATGGTATTCACCGTGGACAAACGGTTACGTGACAACAAAGTAGTGAAAACGTTGTAGGCAGTCGTTTGCTGAGAAGTTTAATGGTGTAAGTGCCAGCCACGCTTAGTCCGAAAATGGCGTCAGACAGGATATGTCTCGAACAAGTCAAAAAACATCCCTGAAAATGCCCGCACACCAGAAGATGTGGTTGCATTTCACCAGAGAATCTTCAGAGTCTTACCAAATCAACTCCAGTCATGTCACGACGGTCATGCGGACAAGTACTCCACCTGGACCTGCACACGCATCCCTACCATGTGTCTGTTGTTCACACATTAAAACCAGCAGATGCTTCTCAGTGCCTCCAGTTTTACGAGTGGCTGTAAACTGAGATAACGACTTGGACATGGATCTGTTCCTTATGTCTAATGAAGAACGGTTTCACCTGAGTGCTTATATCAACTCATAGAATCACAGGTTCTGGTCAGCCGAGAATTCGCATAACTTTCACAAAACACAGTTGCATGATCAGAAAAACTTGGAAATTTGTGGTAATATCCTATGGAACCAAACTTCTAAGGTCATCGGTCCCTAAGCTTACACACTACTTAATCTACCTTAAACTAACTTACGCTAAGGACAACACACACACCCGAGGAAGGACTCGAACCTCCGACGACGGTAGCGAACCGTGGCAAGGCGCCATAATCCGTGCGGCTACGTGCATGGTCAGAAGGTTGGGGTTTGGTGTCCAGTGTCTGCACGCCGCATTACTGGTGCCATCCTCTTTCATCGGCCGCTAACTTCGACGCGTTAATTTTGTCAATATTTTGTAACCATTTGTGGCAGCATCAACGGAGGAGGAAAAGACCTGCGATTACTTCTAACAGGATGGAGCATCTACCCATACAGCCGTCCGAATTTTGTAGCACATTTACATAATCTTCGCGCCTGACAGGATTGGCGGCAGACGTCAGTCTGGTCGCGGAGTTAGCTGACCACCCGAGTCATCTGATCTGTCAGTGTGGAACCTTCTGTGGGGAGCCCTGAAGCTTAAGTTATATAGCAACAACCCTCATAATGACAGAAGCTGAAGGAATGAATTAAAATTTGTGCCAAATTTCGGATGAGACTGTAGCAATTCGAGCAGTCCAGCTTCGATCCGCCTTCAGCACCTAGCTAACCAGCACCCAAAAGTACCAAGAGGCGATGACGGTCGCTTTCAACATCTGCTATAGTCTGGTTACTATTGCATTTCCCATTCTCTACTGTGTTTCTTTGTACACTGGAACTGTGTTCTCTGGGCGACCCTTATTTGCTAAGTATGGAGCTATTGCATTAGCATACTCTGAAAGGAAGCTGACTTGTATATAATCTGGACCGGAAACCTTGCATTTCTTAAGTGTTTTAAGCTACTTCTCTTCATCAAGCATATCTACTTCTAAGTTACTTATGTTGACAGTTGTCCTTGCTTCGAATTCTGGAATATTTACTTCGTCTTCTTTTGTGAAGGAATTTCGGAAAACTGTATTTAATTAAACTCAGCTTTAGTGGTGCATTTTAACCTGCTTTTTTAAATAGATGTATTTTGTATTTATTTTTGATGGGTTTGGATGTTATGGTATTCAGTCAAACTACAACAACCTTGTGCTCACTAATCCTTGTATCTGTCACAATGCTCGTTATTTGATCAGGATTATTAATTGCTAAGAACTCAAGTATGCTCTCAGGAGCCCATTCGCATCGAATGGGCTCCTGAAATAATTGTTCAAAATAATTTTCTGAGAAGACATACAGTACAATTTCGGACGACATTTTGTGTCTACCACTGACCTTAAATATGTATTTTCGCCAACTTACCCACGGTAGATTGAAGTCACCAACAACTATTATTGTATGAGTGGGGTAACGATTTCAAATGAGACTCAAGTTTTCTTTGGTCTGTTCAGCAACTATATAATCTGAGTCGGGGAGGGGAGGGAGGAGGGAATACAAGAAACCAAATATTAATTTACTGCATTCCTAAAATATAGCGTCTACCAATACTAACTCATAGGAACTATCTACTTTGGTTTCATTACAAGGTAAACCAGTTCTCAGCAATTCACAATCCTCCATCTAATGTATTTAATTAGTCCTTTCTGAACACGGTTAGGTCCTTTGTAAAACTTTTGGCTGAACTTATTTTCGGCTTTAGCCAGCTTTCTGCTCCTATAACCATTTTAGATTCAGTGATGTGAAGCTCTGATTCTTTTCCAACACAGCTACGGTAGTTTAAAACTATAGTACTGACTGTTCCTATGTCTACCTACTCCCTAAATTCGTCGTACACCATTTGAAACTGAGCCCTTTCTACACCTTCCCTAGACTCTACAAACTAAAACCCTCCCCAGTCCACTCCACACACCCCGCTACCCGTGTAGCCGCTTCTCATATCTAATGGACTCCTGACCTACACTCCTGGAAATGGAAAAAAGAACACATTGACACCGGTGTGTCAGACCCACCATACTTGCTCCGGACACTGCGAAAGGGCTGTACAAGCAATGATCCCACGCACGGCACAGCGGACACTCCAGGAACCGCGGTGTTGGCCGTCGAATGGCGCTAGCTGAGCAGCATTTGTGCACCGCCGCCGTCAGTGTCAGCCAGTTTGCCGTGGCATACGGAGCTCCATCGCAGTCTTTAACACTGGTAGCATGCCGCGACAGCGTGGACGTGAACCGTATGTGCAGTTGACGGACTTTGAGCGAGGGCGTATAGTGGGCATGCGGGAGGCCGGGTGGACGTACCGCCGACTTGCTCAACACGTGGGGCGTGAGGTCTCCACAGTACATCGATGTTGTCGCCAGTGGTCGGCGGAAGGTGCACGTGCCCGTCGACCTGGGACCGGACCGCAGCGACGCACGGATGCACGCCAAGACCGTAGGATCCTACGCAGTGTCGTAGGGGACCGCAGCGCCACTTCCCAGCAAATTAGGGACACTGTTGCTCCTGGGGTATCGGCGAGGACCATTCGCAACCGTCTCCATGAAGCTGGGCTACAGTCCCGCACACCGTTAGGCCGTCTTCCGCTCACGCCCCAACCTCGTGCAGCCCGCCTCCAGTGGTGTCGCGACAGGCGTGAATGGAGGGACGAATGGAGACGTGTCGTCTTCAGCGATGAGAGTCGCTTCTGCCTTGGTGCCAATGATGGTCGTATGCGTGTTTGGCGCCGTGCAGGTGAGCGCCACAATCAGGACTGCATACGACCGAGGCACACAGGGCCAACACCCGGCATCATGGTGTGGGGAGCGATCTCCTACACTGGCCGTACACCAATGGTGATCTTCGAGGGGACACTGAATAGTGCACGGTACATCCAAACCGTCATCGAACCCATCGTTCTACCATTCCTAGACCGGCAAGGGAACTTGCTGTTCCAACAGGAAAATGCACGTCCGCATGTATCCCGTGCCACCCAAAGTGCTCTAGAAGATGTAAGTCAACTACCCTGGCCAGCAAGATCTCCGGACCTGTCCCCCATTGAGCATGTTTGGGACTGGATGAAGCGTCGTCTCACGCGGTCTGCACGTCCAGCACGAACGCTGGTCCAACTGAGGCGCCAGGTGGAAATGGCATGGCAAGCCGTTCCACAGGACTACATCCAGCATCTCTACGATCGTCTCCATGGGAGAATAGCAGCCTGCATTGCTGCGAAAGGTGGATATACACTGTACTAGTGCCGACATTGTGCATGCTCTGTTGCCTGTGTCTATGTGCCTGTGGTTCTGTCAGTGTGATCATGTGATGTATCTGACCCCAGGAAAGTGTCAATAAAGTTTCCCCTTCCTGGGACAATGAATTCACGGTGTTCTTATTTCAGTTTCCAGGAGTGTATTTAGCGGAACCTTGAAACCCACCACCCTGTAGCACAAGTCGAGGAATTTGAAACCTTCACTGTCGGATAACTGTGTGAGACTCTTTACCAAAGGACCATGGTCGTAAAGTTTTAAACATGGCTGATTAGTCGGTTCTATTGACGATAGTACAGATGTTGAGCTCGTCCTTCATCTCGCAAATAAGACTGGCCGTCTTTACTACTTCAGCTAGCCGCCTGAAACTAGAGAGAATCTCTTATGATCCAAAGTGACAAACATCATTAGTATCAACCTGAGCTACCACGTGCAGCTGGCTGCACCCTGTGCTCTTCATGGCATCTGGAAGCAACCGTTCCACATCTGTAATGACTCCTCCCAGTTTGTACACAGAGAGCACATTGGATTCCTTCCCATCTTTCGCAGCCATATCACTAGTGGGCTCCATTACATGCGTAACTTTGGAGTTCCCAATTACCAGTATTCCCACCGTCTGCGAATGTCCAGACCTTACAGGTTGAGAACAGTCTTCTGAAAGGAGGCCGGTGACTTCATCTGGCTCGTGGTATCCGACAGCTACACATATTACTGAAATACTGCAACTTGTTCCTCGGACGAACTGGGAGGCACTCCCATCGCCCCTCGAAAAACCTTCCGCTGCCGGCCACGCCTTGGTACGACCTCAGTGCAGGAAGTACCCAGAGCGGCCTCAGTAGTGGGCCAACTGGAGAACACATGGTCGTGCTAGATCTCCCTCCGATCGATCTGTCTGGACCCCCACAGTGTTCCCCATTGGCAACAGCCTCAAGCTGCGTAATCAAACCATGGCCGCCTGTAGCTGTGGGTGAAGAAACTCGGCTTGCATCTGAACATAGCAGTCACAGTTCCTCGTCACACTAAAGACGGCTGGATAAATACACAGACACGGACGAATGTAGGAAGTGAAGCTAAGGTATACTGACCAAATTTAAAATAAGTCGCTTCTTATAAGAAGCTGCATCAACTCACGGTATTCGTAAATAAAATTCGCAAACTAACTGTGTATTCACCTTTATCTGCAGCAGTAACGCAGGTCCTTTCTCACTGACGGCATTGCGGTGACTCCTGGAATGTTGGAATCTGTCGACGCTCACATTCGACGTAATCGACGGATGACGATCAAACACGTCGTTGCTCAACTAGACGTCTCTGTTAGTGGTGCTGACAAACTGGTCCATCAGTTGCAATACTCAAAGAACGATCTGTGCGGAATTGATTGCGCATTACGAGGTTGATCATGACAATTTTTTTATTTTTCGAACATTGTCAGAGGCGATGAAACATGGGTTCATCACTTCGAATCGGAAACAAAACGGCAATCCATGGAGTGGCGCCACACCACCTGTCCTCCGAAGAAAAAGTTGAAAGTCGTATCCTCAGCCGTTAAAGACGTGGGACGGACTTCTGGGACTCTGTACGGGTCATTATTTTTATATCCTCCCTCTGAAGTGTATTGTGCTACCCTCAGGTCACTGAAAAAGTGACTTCAGCGTGTTCTCGTCACAAAAATGCAAACGAATTCCTCATTCTCCATGACAACACAAGGCTTCACATAAGTCTGCGCACGCGAGAGAAGCTCACGAAACATAAATTGGCTGTTGTTACTGATCCAGCCTACAGCCCGTATCTCGCACCTTCAGATTTCCATCTGTTTGGTCCAATAAAGAGTGCACTCTACGGGAAACAGTGCATGAATGATGGGGAGGTTGTTGATACAGCAAGACGTTGACACCGACTTCCACCAGTATAGTAGTACCATGCGAGCAAATGGGTCCTCCCAGTAAGGTGGCGTAAGGTCGTTGCATTTAAAGTATGTTCTGTAGTCAAAAGAACGGGGAATAAAATGGTATAGTGGAATCCAGAATAAAAATAACCTGCTTTCAGACAAAAAAGTGTGCATTACTTACTGAACACCGTCGTAGAAAATCTCGCTAGTAGGAAAGTATATTTTAAATCTAATTTAAAATCATTTTTTTAAAAGAGAAGTCGCATGAGTAGGACTGAAGAAAACGTGCTCATTGATGTTAACATCAGTTACACATATCATGACACGTTCCACATCACTTTGATAAAAGAATCGTTCAGGTGATCTATGGAACATGGAACGAACTACCTAGCTAGTACCAGAGCGTGCAGCACAATACAGAATATCGCAACGTCGTTCAGAGGCGGAAGTATTGTGACATGGCGGCCGCCACTACGGAAATAACGCAGCATAGCATTGCTGTGGTGTTCTTCCATTCTATTCAGTAAACTCTTACGTCAGGTGGGTATCGGTCTACTCGTCATTAGTAAATCTACTCATTCTGCTGCGTCTAACTGTTAACGTATAACAACACTTACGGCAAAGTAACTTAAAGAGATAGCCGACAATTACTGAATGAAAGGTTGACGGAAAAGAGTGAAGTGGGCGTTATTGTTGTCAACGGTAAGTACTGCGAGAGAATGGAAGTTTGTTTCCAAACACGACGCACAGGGCACACCATATGTGGCACAGATACGAAGGTAAATGAGGATGAGAAATCAAACGAAATCCGATTACTCCTTCGCCACCAACGAGGGACAACAGGTTCGTCATACCAAATTCCTCAGAAAATATACCTGAGCAATCTCCGAAATTTTGGCGGTGGAGTTTTGGTTCACCTTATATATTATATTGCCTGACAAGAAAAATAAAGAACCAAGAAGGGGCGGAGGAAACGAAGTGAAACTTCACGTTTTAAGAGAGTATGTGGTGTAATTTCGTTATATGCTCTACTGGTCTACAACTGTTGTAACTGGTCCTTACATACTTGATACTGGAACTGGGACGGAACTGAAGTTAGTCTCACACATGTCCTATATGGGACGGATCTGAGGGTCTTGATGAGCGCGGGGGTACCGTAAGCTGAGGAAATATCGGATACGGGAGTAAATTCAGACAGAAAGAGTATGGTGCTCTTCTTACATTGGCATCACTGAATGCAAACTTTTATTTTGCGCGCGCAATATGCTGTTTGTACCTTATGTATTGTCAAGCAGATTCGAACACACATTGTTGCACATGGAAGTTGGGGCTGTGGTATGTAGCAGTTTTCCAGGAGAGTGTAGAATTATTATTTTCTTTATGCAACTACTTTCGTCGTTGTGCTAGAAGAGAAATAAGTGGTAAGCGAATTTCCTTATAATCTACTTATTTAAATGCTTAGAAGGAAATGTGAATGTAGTTTGTCTGTATATTTTACCTGCACTACTGTCTAACAAACTATTTACATGTATATACAGAGGTTGGGGGAATACAGGATAATGCTGCGGACTTATAACAGTAAAAATGGTTCAAATGGTTCTGAGCACTATGGGACTTAACTGCTGTGGTCATCAGTCCCCTAGAACTTAGAACTACTTAAACCTAACTAACCTAAGGACATCACACACATCCATGCCCGAGGCAGGGTTCGAACCTGCGACCGTAGCGGTCACGCGGTTCCAGACTGTAGCGCCTAGAACCGCACGGCCACTCCGGCCGGCTTATAACAGTACGCTTGGTGCTCTGCCGAGGTGCCATTATGACCCTCAAAATCTTGAAAAAGCGGTTTCTGTTATGGGATCAGGAAAACTGTCCTACAGAAAGGCATCAAGCAAACTTGACATACCACGTTGAACGTTAGAAAATAAACACATGATTAGAAGGAAACAGCTATATAGGCATTTTGTCAGAATCGTAATAAAAGTGGGTGCAAAAGACATTGCGCGACCGTATCAAGACAGCAAACCTGTATTTATTTTCCCTGAGATTCGAGATGATGATCTGTAGACAAACACCAAAAATTGTCAGAGCGTTGTCGACTTCTTTAAATGAAAAGGAAACGGTTCTATTTACTGAGAACACATAGTAGTTTTGTGGTTTATGCTATGAGTAAACTGTCATTATCAATCATATATTTTCCAAATAAGTCTGTCAAAGTGTTTCTAAACAAGTGTGAAATGTTTTATGAACACGTGTAAGCTACTTTGTAACAATGTGTAAAATATTTTCTAAACAGGTAAAAAGAATTTATGAGCGTGGGTAATTTTTAGAAAGATAGTTTGTGTCCGAAATCAATCCGGTAGAGCAAAATATGGAAATTCTGATTGAAATTCAATTAGCATCCAAAATTATCATATAACACGGGCTAACATCGGTCAGTTATATTTGTTAGGATCAGATTAATTAAATAATATTTCCAGTTTATGTCCTTTGATCATACACTCCTGGAAATTGAAATAAGAACACCGTGAAGTCATTGTCCCAGGAAGGGGAAACTTTATTGACACATTCCTGGGGTCAGATACATCACATGATCACACTGACAGAACCACAGGCACATAGACACAGGCAACAGAGGATGCACAATGTCGGCACTAGTACAGTGTATATCCACCTTTCGCAGCAATGCAGGCTGCTATTCTCCCATGGAGACGATCGTAGAGATGCTGGATGTAGTCCTGTGGAACGGCTTGCCATGCCATTTCCACCTGGTGCCTCAGTTGGACCAGCGTTCGTGCTGGACGTGCAGACCGCGTGAGACGACGCTTCATCCAGTCCCAAACATGCTCAATGGGGGACAGATCCGGAGATCTTGCTGGCCAGGGTAGTTGACTTACACCTTCTAGAGCACGTTGGGTGGCACGGGATACATGCGGACGTGCATTGTCCTGTTGGAACAGCAAGTTCCCTTGCCGGTCTAGGAATGGTAGAACGATGGGTTCGATGACGGTTTGGATGTACCGTGCACTATTCAGTGTCCCCTCGACGATCACCAGTGGTATACGGCCAGTGTAGGAGATCGCTCCCCACACCATGATGCCGGGTGTTGGCCCTGTGTGCCTCGGTCGTATGCAGTCCTGATTGTGGCGCTCACCTGCACGGCGCCAAACACGCATACGACCATCATTGGCACCAAGGCAAAAGCGACTCTCGTCGCTGAAGACGACGCGTCTCCATTCGTCCCTCCATTCACGCCTGTCGCGACACCACTGGAGGCGGGCTGCATGATGTTGGGGCGTGAGCGGAAGACGGCCTAACGGTATGCGGAACCGTAGCCCGGCTTCATGGAGACGGTTGCGAATGGTCCTCGCCGATACCCCAGGAGTAACAGTGTCCCTAATTTGCTGGGAAGTGGCGGTGCGGTCCCCTACGGCACTGCGTAGGATCCTACGGTCTTGGCGTGCATCCGTGCGTCGCTGCGGTCCGGTCCCAGGTCGACGGGCACGTGCACCTTCCGCCGACCACTGGCGACAACATCGATGTACTGTGGAGACCTCACGCCCCACGTGTTGAGCAATTCGGCGGTACGTCCACCCGGCCTCCCGCATGCCCACTATACGCCCTCGCTCAAAGTCCGTCAACTGCACATACGGTTCACGTCCACGCTGTCGCGGCATGCTACCAGTGTTAAAGACTGCGATGGAGCTCCGTATGCCACGGCAAACTGGCTGACACTGACGGCGGCGGTGCACAAATGCTGCGCAGCTAGCGTCATTCGACGGCCAACACCGCGGTTCCTGGTGTGTCCGCTGTGCCGTGCGTGTGATCATTGCTTGTACAGCCCTCTCGCAGTGTCCGGAGCAAGTATGGTGGGTCTGACACACCGGTGTCAATGTGTTCTTTTTTCCATTTACAGGAGTGTATTATTCTTCAACGTCATCTCAAAGATCTCGCGCCTTTTGTCGCATGAATTTATTATTATATGCGAAGTTACGTTAAGGAATGTTAAAACTCCGTTGAATACTACCCAATCTTATGGGACCTAACTACAGCGCAGACAGATAAGACACACGTGCCATTTGCGGATGATTATCTTTATGTTGGAAAAATAACACCACAATACAGTCGCATGAGAGGCAACATATGAGGACACAGTGCAGTCTGAGTTGACTCAATCACTGCCAGCCATGGCATGAGTTCATACCTGATGGTGAGTCCAGGAGTAATATTAGACTGCTGGGACCTCTCTCCAGGTCGCCACCATACTTACGGGCGAACGTTATTCAGGATAGCGCAGAGCAGCTGTTCATCGATGAACACACTGCGACGTCCACCCATGGGAAATTAATTCACTAGTCCGACTGCTAACAGTCTCCTGTAAATGGTGTGACACAGAGTATTGCAGGACGTCCATTATTTATTCTCGGATGGCAGGGGCAGATGTGAAGGTGTTACAGTTGTGCTTGGTGTACAGTAATGCTATCCTTCATTGTGATGGTCAGGCATGGTCGATCGGAACCTTGACGAGTATTCCCGTCCCAAGGTTCCCACGCAGGTTCCTCGTCTGATAGCAGGCCGCTGTCACATACGAATGCACCACTGATCTGGATATTGCACGGATTCGACAAGTTGCCCAAATTGTGACTCACAATGAGTTCCCTGTCAAATTCTGTCAGGTGCAGATAACGCTGTTACCCACAAGTGCGAAGCATCTCCGTGTCTTTCACAGTGTTGCGTTGTCCTCATCATTTCATCATAAATCGTGAAGGTGGCGAGATTGGACTGTGTAAATTTGGGAATTTGTGCAGGCGCTAATAAAAGAGCAGTTGAGCACCCCACAAAGGAAACTTCATCATCATCATCATCATCATCATCATCATCTAAGCATTTATATACTAGCCGATGGTGTGTACGAATATAAAGTTACACTGGCATCCAACCATACCTTCTGGATGCTTCACTTTTTTTGTCAGGCAGTTTGTATACGTAAGGAGGTACAACTATACACTGCGATGGAAACATGCACATATTCCGGGATTTCGAGATCCGCATTATCAACGATGTGCTGAGAATACCAACTTTCAGGCATTACCTCTCATTACGGACAACGCAGTGGCTTACCGCCTTCATTTAACGATCGAGAGCAGCAGCCTTTTCGTAGGGTTGTTATTGTTAACAGACAAGCAGCACTGCGTGAAATAACCACGAAATCAATGTGGGACGATGGACAAACGAACGTATCCGTTAAGCCAGTGAGGCGGAGTCTGTGTTATGGCAGCAGACGACCGAGGCGAATGCCTTTACTAACAGCACGAAATCGTCTGCAGGAGCCTCTCCTGGGCTCGTGACCATATCGGTTGGACACTAGACGACTGAAAAACCGTGGCGTAATCAGATGACTCCCGATTTCAGTTGATAAGAGCTGAGGTTAGGGTTCGAGTGTGCTTCACATCCCACGAAGCCAAGGACCCGAGTTGTCAACAAGCCAGTGTGCAAGCTGGCGGTAGCTTCATAAAGGTGCGGTCTGTGTTTACGTGGATTGGACTGAGTCCTCTTGTCCTACTGATCCCATCACTGACTGGAAATTGTTGGGTTCGGGTACATGAAGACCATTTGCAGCCACTCATGGACTTCACGTTCCTAAGCGACGATGAAATTTTTATCGATGACATTGTGCCACGTCACTGGACCACAGATGTTCGCAATTGGTCTGAAGAACATTCAGGATAATTCGAGAGAATGATTTGGCCAACCTGATCGCCCGACATGGATCCCATAGAATATTTATGAGACATAATCGAGAGGTCAGTTGGTGCACAAACTCCTGCACCGGCAACATTTTCACAATTATGGACGGCTTTGGAGACAGCGTGACTCATTATGTCTGCAAAGGACTTCCGACTTGTTGAGTCCATGCCATGTCGAGCTGCCGCACTACGTATGAAGGAAGGAGGTTAGATGCGATATTGGGAGGTATCCAATGATTTATGTCACCTCAGTGTATTTATGCGTGTAAGTGTCCATACTAGTTGCCGGGTATGCATGTGCGTTTACATTCCTCCAACGTGAATATCATCATTATACAGACTGTTTCAAATAGATTCCCCCTATTCAATCGTTGTCGAGCTAGAAACCAAGCTTGAAGCGATGCAGGTATTGCACAGTAATGTTCACGAAGTCCACAGCTTTCACAGTGCTCACAACAATCACAGGTCCCGTGGAAGCCCAGATGAATGTGCCGCACAGCATAGTACTGCCCAACCAGCCCGCGTCTGTGCCACGGTGCTTATTTAGAGAAGCCCTTCGCCTGAATGGCGGCGCAACCCGATACGACAGTCAACTTAGTGTAACAAGAAACGTGAATATTCACGCCGGGCGACATGGTTCCATTGAGAAATGGTCTAATCTCGATGATTCCATGCTCACTGCAATAGTAATTGATGACGTCGTTGGGTCAACATGGCAACACATAAGAGGTCATCTGCGAAGGATCCCCTTGATCAAGTGTGTACTGAACGGTGTGCTCCGAAACGCATCTGTCTGCAGCAGGGTTGTACTCTTTCGTCAGATCTGCCATAGATCGTTCTCTGTCCTCCTTTACACAGTAGGAAAATCACGGACCTCCAACTTTGTCATTGATTCTCACGACAGTAGCAAGCGAACAGCCAACTAATTTCACCATTTCCAAAATGCTCGTTCCCTGACG
This sequence comes from Schistocerca piceifrons, assembly GCF_021461385.2. Lineage (NCBI taxonomy): Eukaryota > Metazoa > Arthropoda > Insecta > Orthoptera > Acrididae > Schistocerca > Schistocerca piceifrons. Next base: position 302,387,132 of record NC_060142.1, on the reverse strand, counting down.
CCAGGGCATTAAAGTCTACCCTTCGTCAGAGTCGCTTATGTAAGTGGATATCACCATTTGAAGTTAATTTCTGTGCTAGAATGATTCTTCTGTGTTCCGCATATAAAAACGTACGCACATCCATCACGCTACTTTCAATAACCCAGTGGGCAGTGGTCATTATACTTCGTTTAATAAATGTGTGTATATTAAAGGTTTCTCAAAATAAAACTGTTGCAGAAATTGCACAGCACTCTCAAAACTTTTCACTGACTTTTAAGCGTACTGAAGAGCATTTTAGTGTGAATAATTACAAGTGTCCTATGAAGTTACATAATCGAACAGGTTGAACCAAACCTCATCCAATGATAAGCGAAAGATATGATTCGGTTCTCTGGATATAAGTTTATTCAGAAAGAAACGATAAAACTGAACTTAGGATAGTTAATGCGGGAGATTTAAGGCGTGGACAACAGAAAAGAATTGCTCGAAAATAGATGCATGTCCTTTTGGGGTACTATGATTACGTCGGACTCTTCGGCAGGCTATTTCCCATTTGAGCAATGTTTTCTTTGTATTCGGATTATTTTTGCACAGTTTTCTAATGATACCTTTTCAATATGGAGTGTATTGCTACGAAATACCGGAAACACTTCCGAATCACTTGTCTTGTGACTCTGTATTATAGTAGTGTAAAACGTAATATTCTACAATATTTACTATTTGCAATACGAACTGGTTTTCGGCTTTTTCGCCATCATCAGGTACAAAGACAAGTATGCGCTGCAGTGCAGAAACCAGTATATTTTCAGAGTATCTCCACTTCCAGGCATGAAAAATGTGAATGTTAGAATCATAAATAGAACAAGAGGGTTTATTTCAGTGTAAATGTAATGTAATATTATTTAACTAAGGTAAAAATAAGTGACACATTAACTAATGGGCGGTAGACAAATTACAACAGTTGTACAAAGTAAAAAATAACTGAACAATAAATTTAGGTGACGTATTCCAAACATGTGGTTGAAGAAAATAATCTTGTCGTTAAAAGATCCTAAATAACAAAGAGATGAGATATATTAGTGATGTTAAGCAGGTGAGTGCTTAAATTATTTAGATCTCACGACAGACAGCGGTGACTGTATTCATACATTCAAGATTTGTAGGTAATCTACCGCCGCAGATATAATAATACTGGCCAATTCTCAACACCCATTGACTCATAATACAGACCGCTGATGATGCTTTACCTCAATAAAGCGAAACGCGTCTGGTGAAAAAAAAACACGCATTTTTGTAGGTGCAACGGGCAGCGACCCGGCAATGCGGAATCAGCGGTGACGGAAATATGTGTACCGCGCTGGAGGGTGAACGGTCGCTTGCCTACTTCACCCGTTCCCTTATACCACTCGCCCGATTAAAACTGAGCTAGCTGGTGGCTCATTAACAATCCTCTACAAAATAACTTCTAATAACCTTAGGCTTCATTCACAATAGGTGCCAAGTCAACTACAGTGTCACCGGCAGTAACGCGTTTGAGCTCAACAGGTGCAGAGGGCCTTGACCGCTTTAATACATAAAAAACAAAGGTGATCAAACATAACAAAATTATTGCAAAAGTTGTAGCTAGTCCAATGGAAAGCTTTAAAGTAATGGTACTCTGAGTAGCTTGTTGATACTGGTTAATACTGTTAAAAGCATGAATCAAATTCAAATCGTTGCCACTAGTACTTATGGATTGAACTAATTGGTTGTACAGTATGACTATCCCACTTAAATTAAAGTTGAATGAATTCATTGACTCAAATAAGTAAGTATTATTGTGGAATACAGTAGAAATGGGAGTTACAGATAACTTGTATTCTACATACAAGGTGCCTTGGGATATTTGGGGTACATGGATAAAGTCACTTGACAGCTCACAGTTTTCTATGTCTACCACAAAACCACAACCTTGTATCTTTTGGGTAAAGGGGGAGAAGGACTTGTTACACATAAAGGTCAGGTTAATTGTTGAGTTGAAAGAGTAGATGATACCTTCTGCTAACCGTTGAAGGAAGGGTTGAATGAGTGTTTTCAAATTCCTGCGACAGTAGTTCCGGGGTTGAACATTCATGAAAATATCTCTCTCACAGCTGTATACACGACTGTCGAAAAATATGATATTCGAAGGACAAACAAGTCTTCTTGTTTGCTCACATTCACGCAAAGTGCTCTGAGATAAAGCTAAGAAGTATCTTCGGTCCTGACTATTAAAAAGTACTCCCGCAGATGGTACTGAACATAGGCATGGAGGGACGCCCAAAATACTGGATAGGTATACACGCGGTAAAATTCAAAGTGATGTCTGGAGTCTGCTAAGGGAATGGTGACAATTAGAGCCAATACATTGTCCATCATGATTGCATCTACATCGCTCAATTGGTAGTAGAAATACAAATTTTGCATATTGACAGGTAGGATCATAGTCGCAGGATTAGTTAGTTTCCATTGCTATTAGCGATGCCAAAAAATCTTTAGTATGCAGCAAAACACTGCTCAAATGATTAGCTGAGCTAGTTTCAATGGCCTGCCTCAGATCAGAAGCATCTAGTCGTGCATTTGACAAACTATCGGTAATCCTAAATAACAAAGTATTTAATTCTACATGGGGATTCAAGATATTGACTGTGTTCCGTAATTCCCTTTGGACTCTTGTAGTCTCATTGTACAGATCCCTAAAATGAGCTATGAACTGCTTAACCTTACCAGTGAACACGGTATTATTAGTAATTGTCTGCTGCATATCGCGTAGTATCACTAAATGTTCAGAGAGTTCTTTAGCATTGGAATGTACTTCTTCCCCTAGCTGCTCTAACTTGTTACGTCAACCAAGTCCCTGTAATATAAAATACAGAGGAGGAAGCGGCAATCCATCGAGTGACGTCACACTACCTTTCCTCCGAAAACCAAAAAGCTCAAAGCCGCACACTGAGCCGGTAAAGTCATGGGGTCGTTCTACTGGGATTCTGAATGGGTTATTCTGTCTGATGTCCTCCCTCATAGTGCAACGATCAACTCTGAAGCGTATTGTGCTAGCCCCAGGAAACTGAAGAAACGACTTCATCGTGTTCGTCGCGCAAAAATGTAAACGAACTTCTCCTTTTCCATAACAACGCGAGGCGTCGCATAAGTCTCCACACCCGTTATGAGATTAAAAAAACTTCCTTGGACTGTTCTTCCGCATCCACGCTACAGCCCGGAACTCGCTCCTTTCATCTGTTTATCCCAAAGAGGGATGCACTCCGTGGACAGCAGTACGTGAATGATGGGGAGTTTATTGATTCAGCAAGACGTTGTCGAACACGGTAGAATGGTACCATGGCGGAATATTGGACCACCCAGTAACGTGGCGTAAGGTCATCACATTGAATGGAGATTTTCTTGAAAAATAGAGTTTTGTAGCCAAAACGTGGTGTACAACACAGTTTGTTGGAATCCTGAATGAAACCAAAATGCTTTCAGAAAAAGAATGTGCTGCACTACTTACTGAACGCCCCTAGTACATGAATCCTGGTTCTGAGAGTGCTGATGTGGGACTGTACATAGCAGTGGTACAAACGCAGGTGGATTATTTAACTTAGTAGTGTTCGAACTTACCTTCTCTAAGTGATGTAACTAAAAACTGTCTTAGGTAACACACGGGCTATGTCCGTAAGTAATATAAGCAGGCAGACATGGACTTACAGTGAGACGGGATACAACCTGTGGTACGTGAGTGGATCTGTTGCGTTATACGAATCGGACTATACGGTTGCTTACGTAGACACCAACATGAAATATAGATACGAGAGTCATTATATAAGCCATAGCAACTATGGCATATCGTGCGAACCTGCAGCATCACCGTAATTGCAGTGAATACATTCAAAAGCTTACTCCCAGCATTACCGAAATCAACAGACAGATTGCTACTCCATACGAGATACAGCACCAGCGGATGAAACATTCAGAGTGAGCTTGGCCGTGCTAAAAGTTGGATCCATCCCCACCCACCCTACTCACTAGAGCTCAGTTCCTGTGACTTCGATTTCATTCCACAACTGAGGAAACCAGTGCGTGGGAGACGCTTTGCAAACGGGCCGCATATTCCCAAGGCATTTCGGCCACGGATGGCACAGGTTGATTGCAATGCCAATGCAATTCAGTGCTGTTCCTCGTTTTGGAAAGGCTGTGTGTGTGTGTTTGTTTGTTTATACTGGGGTCTACTTTGAAGCGCAGTAGTTGGTTTTAATTTATTTTTGATTCTTTTTCACTCGTGCACAATAATTTTACACAGAGTTTCAATGCGTGTGCTTCATTTCTACCTTTACCGTGACCACCTGTACTGGAACTCTGTTTTATGTTGCCATGCAGACAGATTCTGCCATGGAATTCTCATGTTATAGCATTATCCCAATGTTTATCGTAGATGCCATAAGTTATGGAGTTACTCTCGTGTAACTAACAAAACTAACTACTACCTGTACCTACGTCAGTTCGCTAGCGCGGGCGCTCGCGCGCGCTTGTGTGTATACATACTTAATAATTTATGCTGGTGTTAGAAATGAAAATGATATGACTATAAATTTTAACGTTTAAAATGGACTCCAACTATTTTCTACGGTGTTTCTGCATCTGGAGCGTTTCGAGGAGGATTTTAGCTTTTAGCTGGATATGAGGAATGCTGGTGTTTGTGTTATTACACAATGTGTACGTGATGAAAATATCAACCTGTGCCAATTGAATAGGTGCTTGTAATCACTGTTCACCTATGTAAGCAATATTTCGATATAAATTTGAACTTTGTATTAAAATAGTTTCTTTTTATCTTCTGCTGGTCAAAGCTTGTGAATGCTTTACTGTTGACGATGGAGTTTCAAATTTCTTAAACACGTAGTTTAAGATCAGTACATCAAATGTGATTGATTACAGTAATTTGGAAGTTCATTTGATAATGACAATGTTCACAGTGAAGTCTAACCTAAAATACTCTCACTTAAACGTCTATGACATGTTATTTTACACAAGTGGGCTGCAGCATTCAAAACGCAGTCAACATGAGCATAGTAGCTTTGAATATGTTACTGTTTTACGACAACTGAGTCTTGGCACATTTGCTACATTTCACAACATAATATTTTGATATTTTTCTGCCACGCGGGGCCACAAACGGAACCTCCATAACACACAGTGCAAGTGAAGAATTTTTGCGTGTAACAGGTGCTGACAGCGAGAAAATGGTGTCACAGTGGAGGATTCGCGTCGGCGACGTAGGAGGCAGGCGTTGCTGCGGTGGCGGTAGGTCTCGAAGCGGGGGTGGCAGGGTGAAATGAGGAGTGGGTGGAAAAGACGGAGGGGGGCGGGGGAAGGAAGGGGGGGAGGAGGAGGCCAGGCGACTACGCCGTGTCGCTCTGGGCGACGTCGCCGTATGACGAGAGCGTTCGCTACCAGCCTACACGACACGGCGCAAGTACTCACGTCTGCACTGGGGCGTGATCTATCCATCTCTCTCACATTTCGCACCGTATCTCTGGCACCATCAGGTCGGCCCTACAGGAACGGGTAATACACACTACTGGCCATTAAAATTGCTACACCACGAAGATGACGTGCTACAGACGCGAAATTTAACCGACAGGAAGATGATGCTGTGATATGCAAATGATTAGCGTTCCAGGGCATTCACACAAGGTTGGCGCCGGTGGCGACACCTACAATGTCCTGACATGAAGAAAGTGTCCAACCGATTTCTCATACACATACAGTAGTTGAACGGCGTTGCCTGGTGAAACGTTCTTGTGATGCATCGTGTAAGGAGGAGAAAAGCGTACCATCACGTTTCCGACTTTGATAAAGGTCGGATTGTAGCCTATCGCGATTGCGGTTTATCGTATCGCGACATCGCTGCTCGCTTTGGTTGGGATCCAATGACTGTCGGCTGAATATGGAATCGGTGGGTTCAGGAGAGTAATACGGAACGCCGTGCTGGATCCCAACGGCCTCGTATCACTAGCAGTCGAGATAACAAGCATCTTATCCGCATGGCTGTAACGGATCGTGCAGCCACGTCTCGATCCCTGAGTCAGCAGATGGGGAAGTTTGCAAGACAAGAACCATCTTCATGAACAGTTGGACAACGTTTGCAGCAGCATGGACTATTAGTTCGGGGACCATGGCTGCGGTTACCCTTGACGTTGCATCACAGACAGGAGCGCTTGCGATGTTGTACTCAACGACGAACCTGGGTGCGCGAATGGCAAAACGTCATTTTTCGGATGAATCCAGATTCTGATTACAGCATCATGATGGTCGCATCCGTGTTTGGAGACATCGCGGTGAACGCGCATTGGAAGCGGGTATTCGTCATCGCCATACTGGCTTATCACCCGGCGTGGTGGTATGGGGTGCCATTGGTTACACGTCTCGGTCACCTCTTGTTTGCATTGACGGCACTTTGAACAGTGGACGTTACATTTCAGATGTGTTTCAACCCGTGGCTCTACCGTTCATTCGATGCCTGCGAAACCCTACATTTCAGCAGGATAATGCACGAGCGCATGTTGCAGGTCCTGTACGGGCCTTTCTGGCTACAGAAAATGTTCGACTGCTGCCCTAGCCAGCACATTCTCCAGATCTCTCACCAACTGAAAACGTCTGGTCAATGGTGGCTGAGCAACTGGCTCGTCACTATACGTCTTGATGAAATGTGGTATCGTGTTGAAGCTGCATGGGCAGCTGTACCTGTACACACCATCCAAGCTCTGTTTGACTCAATGCCCAGGCGTGTCAAGGCCGTTATTACGGCCAGATTTGGTTGTTCTGGGTACTGATTTCTCAGGATGTATGCACCCAAATTGCGTGAAATCACATGTCAGTTCTAATATAATATATTTGTCCAATGACTACCCGTTTATCATCTGCATTTCTTCTTGGTGTAGCAATTTTAATGGTCAGTAGTGTAGTTTCATTTCTAGTGAAATCAGTTTGTTGCAAAGTTTTTGCACCATTCTGCGTTTCAAACCTCCTACAGCACAACTCTTAAAAGTAAAGAAATTATTTCTTATTTAAAAATAGGAGGAAAACTGGATGCTTAAGTTGATGCCTGTACTAAAATTTGTACATGTACATGGAGGGTACTCCGTATACCAGTTCACTTCCCACCTTTTCTGATCCAGGCGTGAAAGGGGCGTGGGAAGAACGGTTCTTGGTAATCCTCTTAGTGAGCGCGGGTCTCTATAATTTTTAGTTGACGTCTTTTTGCGATATATAGGTACGACTAACCAATATACTGGTTGACCCTTCTAGGAGCGTACGTTCTGGGAATTTTCACACAGTGAAGCACAATATCCAGCTGAATATCAAATATCAATCACAGAGCATACTTCGCAGCAAAATATTGAGCTGAGTATCAAATATCTATGACGTACCGCATGAAATCTTGGAAGAGGTTTGTGATAATTTTGTTCAGCGCCTAAATAACTACGATGAAGACTTGAGATTATTTTTTCTAATTTACCTGGGTCATCAGTTTTTTAATTGGTTTTATGCGACCCACCACGTTTAACACTCCAGTGCCAATCTCTTCATCGCAGAGTTGCCTTTACATTCACTGCTGTGCAAAACAGAAGGACGAAAGTAGCTTTTGCAAGATGTGTCACTGCCAAGAAACATATAGCTCGATAAAACTGCCTAGACATATAAACAACTGATATGAGGAAGGAACGAGGTCGCTGAGGACGGAGCACAAATTCGGTAAGCTGTTGTTGGGGATGATGATGGGAACTGGCTGCTCTCTTTCAAAGGAACCGCCCCAGCATTTGCATGGAGCGATTTAGGAAAGCCACAGCAGATTTGTATCGGGATGGCCAGAGGCGGCTTTGAACCGTTGTCCTCCCGAATGCGAATCCAGCGTGCTAACCTCTGCGCCACCTCGATCTATAATAACTCCCAAACTATAGCACAGAAAGCTGTTGTTGTTATTCATAAGTTGATGAACAGAAGTGACTAATCCCGGAATATATTAGCTCTTAAATACATCATACTGTATGGTAATGGTTTCTCACTGTGCACCATGTCAGATATACCGGGTGATCAAAAATTTGAAAACTTAATAAACCACGGAATAATGTAGATGGAGAGGTAAAAATTGACACACATGCTTGGAATGTCATAGGGTTTTATTAGGACAAAAAAAAAAAACTTCACAAAATGTCCGACAGATGGCTCTGGACAGCAAAACTGCTACCGTGACGGGTCAGAGGTACGCCGATATGTTACAGAATCACATCATCCCCAGCCTGGCTGATAAACACCTGCTGGAACGTACGATGTTGATGCAGAATGGCGCTCCACCCAATATTGCTAGACGCGTGAAAGATCTCTTGCTCGCGTCGTTTGGTGATGGTCGTGTGCTCAGCCGCCACTTTCGTCATGCTTGGCCTCCCAGGTCCCCAGACCTCAGTCCGTGCGATTATTGGCTTTGGGGTTACCGGAAGTCGCAAGTGTATCGTGGTCGACCGACATCTCTAGGGATGCTGAAAGAGAACATCCGACGCCAATGACTCACCATAAATCCAGACATGCTTTACTATGCTGTGCACAACATTATTCCTCGACTACGGCTATTGTTGAGGAATGATGGTGGACATATTGTGCATTTCCTATAAAGAACATCATCTTTGCTTTGTCTTACTTTGTTTTGCTAATTATTGCTATTCTGATCAGATGAAGCGCCATCTGTCTGACATTTTTTGAACTTTTGTATTTTTTTGGTTCTAATAAAACCCCGTGTCATTCCAAGCATGTGTGTAAATTTGTACCTCTCTATCTACATTATTCAGTGATTTATTGAGGTTTCAAATTTATACTGACTTTTTGATCACCCGGTATTATGTATTTTGGGTATGTACTCCATCTCCTAATGCGACAACTGGTCTATAAGGCCATAAATATGTGTTGTCGACGCTGACATGTCATAGACACGCTAGTATGCCCTTCAAAATGGTTACAAAACCGGAATTATGACTGTGTAAAGGAGATGAACAATTAACAGTAAAATAAAGGAAATTTTTTTCAAAAAATTATGTGTGACTGTGGTCTCCTGCGAAGGAAAGATCATTAGCTGTTGTTGTTGTTGTTGCTATTGTCTTTACTCCTAAGACTGATTTGATGCCCCTCTCCATGCACCTCTGTCCTTCGCAAGTCTTCAGTCCTAAGAGTGGTTTGATTCGCCTCTCCATGCACCTCTATGCTTTGCAAGCCTCTTCATCTACAAGTAACTATTGCAATCTATATCCTTCTGAATCTGCATGCTCTATTCCTCTCTTGGCCTCCCCCTACGATTTTTACCCCAGCAATTCCCACCAATGCTAAATTTGGGGTCACTTGATGGCTCAGAGTGTATCCTACAAACCTATCCTTCCTTTTAGTCAAGTTGTGCCACAAATTTCTTTTTTCGCCAGTTCTGTTCAACACATCCTCATTAGTCATGTGATCTACACATCTAATCTTCAGCATTTTTCTGTATCATCACGTTTCAAAAGCTTCTATTCTCTTTTTGTCTACACTGTTCACCGTCCATGTTTCGCTTTAGTGTATGGCTGCACTCCAGAGAAATACCTCCAGAAAAACCTTTCTAACACTTAAATCTATAGTTGATGTTAACAAATTTCTCTTCTTTAGAAACTCTTTGCTATTGCCAATCTACCTTATAGCCTCCCTACTTCGGCAGTCACCTGTTATGTTGCTTCCGAAATAGCAAAATTCATGTACTACTTTAAGTGTCTCGTTTCCTAGTCTAAATATCTCACCATCAACTGATTTATTTCGACTACACTCCATTATCCTTGTTTTGATTTTGTTGAAGTTCAAGACACTGTCCATTCCACCCAGCTTTTCTTCCAAGGCCTTTGCTGTCTCTGAGAGAATCACAATGCCTTGGGCAAATCTAAAGCTTTTTTTTCTACTCCTTGCACTTTAATTGGTACTTCAAATCTTTTTTTGGTCAATATACAGTTAAATAACATCGTGGATAGGGTACAGTCCTTTCCCACGCCCTTCTCAACCACTGCCTCTTTTTCATACCCCTCAACTCTGATGACTGCCATCTGGTTGCTGAACAATTTATAAATATCCTTTCGCTCCCTGTAATTTACCCCAGCTGCCTTCAGAATTTCAATGAGAGTATTAAAGTCAGCACTGTCAAAACCTTTTTCTAAGTCTACAAATGCTAGAAATGTTTGCCCGTCTTCTAAAATAATTCGTAGGGTCAGTATTGCCTCTTCTGTTCTTACATTTCTCCGAAATCTAAACTGATCTTCCCTGAGGTCGCATTGCACTAGTTTTTTCATTCTTCTGAAAGGATTTCGTATTAGTATTTTGCTACCATGAATTATTAAACTGATAGTTCGGAAATTTTCACACCTGTCAACAATTACTTTATGTGAATTTGAAATTATTATATTCTTCTTGACGTCTGATGATATTTCGTCTTTCTCATACATCTTCCTCACCAGATGTAAAAGTTCTGTCATGACTGGCTCCTCCAAGGCAATCGGTGGTTCTGACTGAATGCCGTCTACTCCCAGAGGCTTGTTTCGACTTAGGTCTTTCAGTGCTCTATCAAAATCTCCTTTCAGTATCATCATCTACGTCCTCTTCCATTTCTTTAATATAGCCTTCAAATTCGCCTTCTATATACTACGTTCGCCTTTCAGCTTTCCCTTCTTTGCTCAGGACTGGTACTCCATCTGAGAGCTTGATATTCATACACCTGCTTCTCTTCTGTCCAAAGACCTTTTTAGTTTTCATGTACGCCGTATGTAACTTTGCTCTAGTGAAACATGCTTCAAATTCCTTATATTTGTCCTCCAGCCATTCCCGCTTTGCCACTTTGCACTTCCAGTCAATCTCACTTTTTTAGATATTTTTATTTCCATTCGTCTGCTTCTTTTGCTGCATTTTAATATTTTCTCCTTTCAACAAATCAGTTCAATATCTCCTGTGTAATCCAAGCATTTCTACCAGGCCTTGTCCTTTTACCTATTTGATCCTGCTGCCTTCACTATTTCATCTCTCAAAGCTACCCATTCATCTTCAACTGTATTCATTTTCCCCGTTCTTGTCAACTGTTGCCTAATGACACCTATGAAACTCTCAACAACCTCTGTTTCTTTCAACTTATACAGGTCCCATCAGCACAACTTCCTACCCTTTTGCAATTTCTTCAGTTTTAATCTACACTTCATAACCAATAAATTGCGGTCAGAGTACAGAAAGGAAGTGGAAAAAAAATACCTGGCATGACGAACAGAAATGCCTCTTCTATTCAAATAAATGTTTTGATATGGTCAGTTTTGGAGTGATCTGCAATGTATGGTAACTGAAGAAAACTTCAGATCCCAACACGGCTAAAAAAGCATTTTATTGGATGACTGGTTTCGGCAGAGCAATGTTGTCATCATGGGGTCAGCAAGCGGATGAACAGAAGTTGATGGAAAAACATTTTACAGTCATGATACTGCAACCTGATAAACTGTGTTGTTAAACGTATGGAATTTGAACATATGTTATTCTTTAAAATTTTTACGACATATTGTCCATCAGTGACAAGATCACTACACGTTGCTATGTCAAATGATTAATAACATATACATCATTCAGTATGATTGGTAACAGATTATTAAGGACCATTTTCATTTACATTATTATACAGTCCAAATCAGATAAACATGGGAAATTTTACGTATAATTAATGTATGTGCGTTTTATAATTTGTGGGATAAAATATGTATGACGCACGTTATGGCATAAGAATTATGCTCGTAATATGCTAAATATAGATATAAATTTTAAAAAGAGGTTCTTCAGGCAGGATGTCTCTGCTCGTGTTTATAATTTGCATCTGAGTGTCTGTAGTTGTGTTTCGAATTTCTTATCGTAATGGCTAGACAATAAAGTTTATGTTTTCAAAAACAATGACACACATAATATTACAAACATACCACTGCTAAAAATATAATGAGAATCTTATACAGTATTAACTGTGGAACTACGATGTTCATTTACATCGCATACGATTCCCGATGTCTAGATACTCAGCGGGGATATGAGTGTAAACTAGGTTCATCATGGTCTATCTCATCAAATGGAATTACAGTGGTGTTGTCTTGTACTTAGAATTTATACAGGAAATAATTTTAATCTAAGGAATGCATCGAAATATAGAGCAATTTATATCAACAATGTCATACTGAAAAATGGATACACTGTCCTTTCTTACATGATCACAAAAACTGCCTAATACGTTTTGTACATTTAAATTAATGACCCACATTTACCACGTTATATTTTTTAAAACATTTATTGAGTCGTGAGTGTTCCTTGTCGTCAAATGACATGATTTAAGTCAGTAGAAACATACGATTGATATTTCCATTTACATCTTATGTGCAAATAAAGCATCATGTACAAAGAAAGATGATACCGATGTATTTAGACCACCTGTGGTTATCGTATTACAATAAATTTCCCATCATACGAATATGTAGCTCGATATCTATGTGGAATTAACGGAACAACATAGGCATGCATCATGTGTACAAGATCGAGAGAACGTATTACCAACTGCCATGTGTATTACATTGGCGATAGCTCTCGTCGTAAGTCGTATCATGCAGACGGATCCAGTCTGACCACACGTATCTTATATAAGCAGAAATTGACCATGAAGGCCACTCAGCGACAAACGCCACATGAGAGTTAAAAGAGGAACACATTCAGCATCTCTGACTGTACGCAAACTGCCGGTTGATGCGAACATACGCCATGTAACACTGAAGTCACGATGAATAAAGGTACACGTTACCCAGCGTCTTGGTGAAAGAGGTGGAAGGAGGGGTCACCTAGAAACACTTCTCCTGTATCAAAGCAAACAGCTGACGTGGCACACGCGGACGCGTTATTACAAATCAAAAAACTTCTGTTTCATCTAGTATGTGGGCTAAAAAACAAGTCTAGGGGAAACCATACCAACTCGTCTACCATTATTTTCAACATTGAGGACTACACGATATTACGGGCATGGCACTTAGCGTTAAAAATCTGTTGCTTATATCAGGAAAATCGCTACATTGCCAGCTACAACTTAGCGAAAACCAGATCTCCATATATTTCGCCGTTTCATCTTTTGTGATTCACCCAATATGTTTACGTAAGGAATTACTTAGCTGATGAAACTTTCGACACTCGTACATGATATACACACTCGTACATGTAAGTGTTGTATAATTTCCTCCTAGAACAATATAAACCGGGTGTGTCTTATGTTCGACTAGGTAAAAGACGCAGCCTGCGGTCTTGCCTTCCTTCTACGGTTCAATAGGCTGCAGGGAGAGGAGGGAACACTATATGGGGCCGTAAAGTAGGCGTAGTGCCCATCAGGGAAGGGCCCCACAGAAGATCTCGGGCCGCGAACCTAGAATCTCATAGCGACTGCATATAAGCCTCGGGCTATGAGTGAAATGATACTGTGTTGCATTCCGGACTGAAAGGTAAAAACAGAAGTAAAGTGTCTCATCATGCGTCGTTATAGAACCTAATTGTCCTCTGTGGTCCTTGTACAAACAATACTTAAAAAAAAAAGGTTCTAATGGCTCTGAGCACTATGGGACTTAACTTCTGAGGTCATCAGTCTCCTAGAACTTAGAACTACTTAAACCTAATTAACCTAAGGACATCACACACACCGATACCCGAGGCAGGATTCGAACCTGCGATAGTAGCAGTCGTGCGGTTCCAGACTGAAGCGCCTAGAGCCACTCGGCCAAAACGGGCGGCAAACAATAGTTCAAACTGTTCCTCTTTACATAAGTATCAAGAGGGTATATCACTGCTGGTTATCTCTTGCATACAGCCGGTCGGTTTGTTTACCAGGAGTTGAGTGGGTACTTCAGTTTAGACGAACGAGACTGGATTTAGTTTCGTATTTGTACAACAGCAAAAGCTTTTTTCTGTAACGTAATAGATGACATTGTAGGAGAAAATTACTAACATATATGTTCTGTTTAGAAGACCGAAGGAGCTACTTTTCGTGTGAAATATTAACATTAACAAAGTGCGTTAAAAATGTAATACGTGGCAGTCGGAGCGTAACTATTATCTGTTTTACCCCTGGTACCTAATATGTAAATCGAAAATATTTTAAGTTAGTCAACATTATTTAAAATGTTAAATATATTGCACCAGTACGAAGATACAGCGACTAGAAGACTGCTCATATTGTAAAGCGAGTTTAAAGACACCACTTAAGACGGAAATGTACAACACTGTAATGTGTAAAAGGTGTTCAAGTTTGTTTCCTATTTGTGTACCCTGCATTTACCTCTTCTTAATACACCCTGTCTTTTATATTAAAAACAAAAACAAAGAATAAAAGAAAAAAGGAGCAAACGAGCTGAAAGTATACGCGAGAAATGAATGAAAAAAAAAAAAATAGATTCAGCCCTAAGAAAATAAACCCACAAATTAAATGTACATCTTGAGGTTGAAGCTCTTATGTTCGCATTTGCTTAAAATAAATTTGTTTTTGCATGGTATTCGCCTAGACCAACCACAACTTTTTCTGCTTTTAATCAGTGATACTTCGCTGAAATTAGAGCATCGTTGTTTTTATTTTATTTTTTTAAAGTTTCACTCTATTTTAGCTTCACCAACACAACTGAGTAAAAGAAGAAAAAATGTATTTGCTCAAGGTGGATCCCATCCAAATATGGTAATTAAAATCTGGTTACCATACTTTGGGAAAAAAGACCAGGTGAAAAACTCACCAAAATACATAGAGGACCATATTAAAAGCCAACATTAGTACGTGTGAAATGCCTAGCAATACCAAATGAACAAGAAACAAGAGAGAAGCAATGGAGTGCATAGAAGACCTGCTGCACGCTATAGAAGAACTGCCCCCAAAATGTGATAAGAGGAGAAGGTTGACGCGAAACAAGTAGTTGATATGGTAATACAGTCTGTGTTAAATGGTCTGAACTCCATCAAGTCAAGAGAAATTGCTATATACCTACGGATCCACTGAAATCAGTGGGATGTGCAGGAACTAAAAGGTTATTTGAGCATTGTCATCACATTAAGAAAGAACGGACGTCAGAATGAATGTGAACACTGTCGAATGATTAGTCCGACAGTTGACGTTAGTGAAAAGAGAAAGAGAAACTGAAGTACTGGATGAAGGCCAGTTAAGTTTCAGGAAAACTTACTCATATCTGCAATAAACAATTTTATTTAATTACAGATTTTGCAAATAACTTACCTGCCTTTGTTTGCAGAATTTGTTCTGCCACTGAGAGCAAACACGAGCATAGGTTGAGGTAGTCATAAAACTAAGAATGCCATAAAAATTAAATAAGTAGTTTTCATTAGTTAACGTGTTGTCTTTATTCGATACATTTCGTCATCTTTGTTGTTACTCTGTGTCTAGAGAGATTCTTCTGCTTGCAGGAGGATACTCAGAATACGACACATACACACAGTACAGCTACTTCAATTGCTGCCCAAGGGCAAGTATTTTATATAACAAATGACTTACCTATTTATAATAATTTTCTAACTTATGTAGATAGTTTGTAATTTACAATTATTAGTGTTGATGGCTTCAAATAAAAATCACATTAAATAAACGCATTTCGAAATAAATCCGATACATGATAATAAATACGCTATTTAAAAAAATAAGAACTCATATCACTACTGCTATTAAAACTGTACGAAACTGAAATAATAATAATTTTTTGTTTGTTTATATCATGTAATAAATTAATAAATTGTATCGGGTAGTTCTTTTCTTAATTTTGTTGAGAAGTACTATATGTAATGAAAGACGAGTCAATGATCACTTCCATTTCCAGACCCATTTATGATAATGCACTTTGTAGTGTGAAGTAGTCTGAAGCAAAATGTGTAGATGTGACCAGTGTTTGTGGACCGAGACAATACGTTCGACAGTGCAAGCTGGAGAAAGACGTTCTTAATCTTTAGTAGATTGGGCTATAGTGAGGAAGTTAAAGAAATCTGTAGAGAGAAATGAAACTACAATGGCAAGGGATTCAGCTGCTAGGATTTCTTCTGGCCGGGTGTGAAGATAACATATACGAAAGGTATAGACACAATACTTAGCCTTAGCCCAGAATATGGCTCAATCATAAACAAAGTAAGACACATGTAATGTATAGTGGTCAGCAGGATATTATCTACCTGCATAAAATTTGAGACTACACCGGATGTTGAAGCAAGCATTTCAGAAACGGACTGGCACCAGGGAAGAGAGCGTTGATGAGTGGGTTAGTTCTACTGGTATGAGATATTGATATGGAACTGAGGAAGATATCCCATAAAGGGTAGGTCCCGAACACAGCATTGCATGGAAATGAAGCGTGAACCACTGAAAATCTGGAGAAGAAAAAATGGTAGCATCTGCAACGTTATGTTATGGAAGAATGTTACAGATAAAGTGCACAGATAAATTAGGAAATGAAGGAGTACTAAAACAAAGTGATGAAGAAAGAAGTTTAAAGAAGACACTTACCAGAAGAATGTTAATAGGACAACTGCTACGAAATCCAGATATATTTAACTTGGCTCTGGGAGGAGCAGTAGGGGCAAAAGTAATAAAGGCTGTGAAGTATATAACTGCACGCACCCGTAAGAGCTCAGGCGAGTCGAAGGGGTTTTTACGTGCATCACCGATTTAATGATCGTTGGTTACATTAGCGTCATGGCGACTTCCACACACCTGATGAATTTCCTAGTAAATTGTTCTATTAAGTACCAATGATTATCAATTTCAGGCAGTATTATGGTCAGTGGTGTAAATAATGTTGGTTATCAATTAGAATTAATAATGTTTACTTAAATCTTTGTTTAATGTTGAGTGAGAAACAATGACAGAGTCACAAGGTGCATACGCTCTGTGACCAAAAGTCTCCGGACACACCCAAAAACATATGTTTTTGTATTGGGTACATTGTGGTGCCACCTACCGCCAAGTTCTCCATATCAGCGACCTCAGTAAGTCATTAGACATCGTGAGACAGCAGAATGGGGCGCTCCGCGGAGCTCAGGGACTTCGAACGTGATCAGGTGATTGGGTGTAACTTGCGTCATACGTCTGTACGCGAGATTTCCACACTCCGAAACATCCCTGTCGACTGACAGAAAACGCCGATAGCTTAAGAGTGTCGTAATGTGTAATAGGCATCCATGCCATCACACGGGAATTCCAAACTGCATCAGCATCCACTGCAAGTACTATGGTAGTTAGACGGGAGGTGAGAAAACTTGGATTTCGTGGTCGAGCGGCTTCTCATGAGCTTCACATCAAAAATGGTTCAAATGGCTCTGAGCACTATGCGACTTAACTTCTGAGGTCATCAGCCGCCTAGAACTTAGAACTAATTAAATCTAACTAACCTAAGTACATCACACACATCCATGCCCGAGGCAGGATTCGAACCTGCGACCGTGGCGGTCGCTCGTTTCCAGACTTTAGCGCCTAGAACCGCATGGCCACTCCGGCCGGCCAGCTTCACATCACGCCGGTAAATGCCAAAAGACGCCTCTCTTGGTAAACACTGGATGACTGAACAGTGGAAAAACGTATTGTGGAGTGACGAATCACGGTACACAATGTGGCGATCCGATGGCAAGGAGTGGGTATGGCGAATGCCCGGTGAACGTCATCTGCCAGCGTGTGTAGTGCCAACAGTAAAATTCGGAGACACTGGTGTTAAGGTGTGGTCGTGTTCTTCACGGAGGGGGCTTGTATCCCTTTGTTGTTTTGCGTCGCACTATGACAGCACAGGCCTACATTGGTGTCTTAAGCACCTTCTTACTTCCCACTGCTGAAGAGCAATTCTGGGATGACAATTGCATCTTTGAACACGATCGAGCACCTGTTCATAATGCACGGTCTGTGACGGAGTGGTTGCTTGACCGTAACATCCCCGTAATGGACTGGCCTGCACAGAGTTCTGACCTGAACCCTGTAGAACACCTTTGGGATGTTTTGGAACGCGCACTTCGTGCCAGACCTCACCGACCGACATCGATACCTCTCCTCAGTGCAGCACTCCGTGAAGAATGGGTTGCCATTCCCGAAGAAACCTTCCGGCAACTGATTGATGGTATGCCTGCGAGAGTGGAAGCTGTCAACATGGCTAAGGATGGGCCAACACGATACTGAATTCTACCATTACCGATGGAGGGCACCAAGAAATTGTAAGTCATTTTCAGCCAGGTGTCCGGATACTTTTGATCACATAGTGTACCTTCTACAACTGCCTTTAGTACAATGGAAGTTATTCCTTGATGTCTTAATACATGTCGTCTCTTCCTGTCCCTTATCCTTCTCGGTATTGGCCAAACGTTCGTTTCCTCGCCGATTCTGCGTAGAGTCTCTGCTTTATCAGTCCACCTAATGCTCCATTTTCTCCTATAGGCACACATCTCAATTCCTTCTGGTAACTCTACGAAATCTAATCATCAACTGGCTTCAGCTGAATATGGCATAAATTTGTGTACTCTTTTATTCGCTTAACTGAGTCCGTTTACAAAATAGAAGCGGGGTTACACAGTACTAGAGCTATTTGCTCTGGGGATGACAATTGTTTTGTCTGATGCGTGCAGATGCGCGTTCATCACCGTCGCGAGGTACACATGATCCACCCGACCACTTAGTGTATTATGAAAGTGTTAAGTGTAGCACAGTACAATATTGTTCAGTGTTAATGTTCACGAAGCTATGTGAAGAACTCACAGATCCCAACACGATATGGTCCAAAGTTAGAGTATAGGAAACTGTCTGTCAAAGCCTTTTCCAAGTTAATCTAATTTGGGGGTGTGATTTCATCAATAAAACCGGGTTGGTCTTGGATTATTCCGGACACACGCTTTCCTTTAAATTCGCTACTAGAGATAAGTTTGGCCTTTGCGAATGCGCTAAACCTAGTGTTCATAGAACTGTTGGGGCGTTGGCCATTGAGGCCATAGCTAACGAGTTTGATCTGGGCCATCTCTTGCCCCATCAGGATTCTCAGTTACGCGATTTGTTGCACAGTTTTCCCCAGCTCCTTGGTGATAACCTGGGTGTTACTAACGTTCTTGATTTCGTATCCGTCTGTCCGACAATATTCCGGTTAGGCAGTCCCCATACCGCCTCTCACCCCCTAAGGTGAAGATACTTGAGGCTAAGATATCTCAGATGCTCCAGCAAGGAGTGGTTAGGCCTTCTACATCTGCTTATGCTTCCCCAATATTTCTTGTACCTAATGATTAGGGGGGTGATTTCACATCTGTGGTTTACTACCGCCGTTTAAACGCTAAGGTTGTCCTTGAATCGGTACCCCTACCTGATCTGAATAATTCTTTTACTTGGTTTGCCGGGGCTAATTGGTTTGCGGTCCTTGTTTTGAATCACGCCTATTATCAGATTCCATTGGCTGAAGAATGTAAACACGTTACCGCATTTTGTACTGATTGGAACGTGTTTGAGTCTAACAGAGTTTTTTTTGGGCTACCAACAGGAGCGGGTGTGCTTACTCGTTTGTTAGATAATATCCTTGGCGACTTGAAGTTAGGCGGTGTCTATAATTATTTGGATGACTTGGTTATCTATAACCGTTCGTTTGAGGATCATTTGGAGCATATTCAACAAGTTCTTTTAAGATTACAGGGCCTGGACTGACCTTTAAGCCTAGTAAGATGACGGTAGCCAAGCAGCAGGTATCTTTCTTAGATCATATATTGTCGGATCAGAGTATTCGCATTAACCAAGAACGAAGTAAAGCCTTGCGGGCTTCGCCTCCACCTACTGATAATCGGGGAATTGCTAAATTCATAGGCATGGCAAATTATTTTAGGCGTTTCGTTCTCAAATTTGCTCAGTTGGCGGCACCCTTAACTCAGTTACGCCGGAAGGGCGCGCTTTTTGATTGGGGACCCGCCCAGGAGGCTGCCTTTGAGCATATTGAGGGAGCGATAGCCAGTCCTCCGGTTCTTGGGGTACCCGATTTTAATAAAAGGTTTGTTGCTCAAACCGACGCTTCTAATGCTGCTATTTCAGCTGTTCTCCTCCAGGAGTTTGAGGGGGCAGAGACAGCCATTAGCCTACGCGTCTCGTCGGTTAACTGATGCCAAACTCAAGTACTCCGTCTACGAGTGGGAGGCTTTGGTCGTTTTATTTGCGGTATAGAAGTACTGCTTCAACCTTAAACATCGGGTTTTCCAGTTAGAAACCAACAATGAGGCTTTGAGCTGGGTGTTGGCTAGGCCACGTAAAACTGGCCGTATTGCCAGGTGGCGAGTACGCATTTCGGCATTTCAGTTTGAAGTTAAACATGTGAGGGGCTCTGAAAATATCCTTGCGGATGGCCTCAGCCGGATGTTCGCCGAAACTACACCTAGTGAGAAAGACCAGCAGGTAGAGGGAGACAGTCTTAATTGTATGGTGTTCGGTGAAATTCCCCTCTTGTTGGAAGATGTGGCTCAGCATCAGGATCAGGACCCTGTTTGGGCCCCAAATAAGCAACGTGTGTTGGCAGGAGAGCTGTCGGATGGGTATGTTGTTAAGAGTGGTATTCTCTGTAAGAGGGTGGTGGGCGAGGCTAAGCAGTGCAAGATCTGTTTGCCTGTAACTTTGTTGCGCCCTGTTTTTCGTTATTTTTATGATCCGTTGGAGGGTGGCCATTTGGGTACTTATAAGACTCTCCAAAAAATCAAGGAGCATTTAACTGGGCCTTCCATGAACCGGGATGTGAGAGAGAAGATATCACAATGCCGCTTGTGTAATAGCCAAAGCCAAGAATGCTCTTCAGCAGGGTTTGTTGAGTTACGAACGAGACTCCTGTCCTATGCACATGTTCTATATTCATTATGTAGGACCGTTACCTCGTACTACGAAGGATCATCGATATGTACTAGTTATTATCGATGCTTTCTCCAGATTTACTTGGCTCCTCCCGAGCCGTAACATTACTGCTGCCATCAGTATTTATCATTGAGCTAATGTCTTCAGTGTTTTTGGCCCACCCAAGCAGCTTGTTAGCGATGATGCTCCTTCTTTTCTTTCGGCTCCTTTCAAGGCCTTCTGTTTTCAGAACGGTGTCAGGCATATCACGACCACCCCGTACTATCCCCAGAGGTCATTTGTGGAGAGATTTAACCGAAATCTTAAGTCCGTGTTGATTATTTATCATCAGAAAACTCCTAGTAAATGGGACTGCAGTCTTCCCTGGCTTAGTTTCGCCTTTAATACTGCCAGTCACGAAGCCTTGCGAGCTACGCCCGCCTCCTTGATCCTTTCCTATCCGGTTACTTTCCTTCTCTCGAACTAGTGGGGAATTCAAGATCTTATTCCAGCCGATATTAGTTCTTGTGGTATCAAGGAAAACTGGAACCGGGCCAGGTGTAATATACTCAGAGCCCATATTAAATAAGCTGAGCGTTATAATCATTCTCGAGAAACCTTTAAGGGTAGACCATG
The DNA here is from genome assembly GCF_021461385.2 of Schistocerca piceifrons. Taxonomy (NCBI): domain Eukaryota; kingdom Metazoa; phylum Arthropoda; class Insecta; order Orthoptera; family Acrididae; genus Schistocerca; species Schistocerca piceifrons. The sequence goes on along the minus strand of NC_060142.1, from coordinate 302,365,588 downwards.
GGATCAAGTTTAAATCCGCAATTTCATGGGGAGGCAGGTGCATGGCGGGAATCTTAGTAAATTTACTCCTTGTTTTCTGGGGCCTTGCACTATTGTGAGTGTTTTAATCCCGGTAAATCTGTTGGTCAAGGAGAACATTTCAGGTAAGCAGTATCGGGTTCACCTTAGCCAAGTTTCAGGTAGCTCAGGGGTTGAATCACCCCCTCCCTGTGTTAAGCTTGAGGGGGCGGGGGGGGGGGGGGGGAGATTGAGCTGTGGCTGACTCATGCTATGCGTTCGATTAAACCTTGGTTGCTATTCTGTATTTAGTCTCCGCAGTTATCGGGATTATGCTGTTATCCTCTCGTTCCACGGGTGGCAGCAGCGGTGTGTATTCGCACCATGGACTATCTTTGGCCTGGGGCTTATAGTTTCCAGCTGGGCTGTGTGCGGGCAGTTTGTCGGTTGGCGTGGAGCAGCGAGGAAATCACCGTGGCACGTAGTTTGGCCGAGGCCGCTGGCGTCCTCTGTGCGGTGTCGGAGTGTGTGGCGCTGTTACCTTTGCTATGAGCTGCGTGGCTCAGCCATCCTGGACATGAAAGTTGAGTTTTGGCTTAATCCACCAGCAAGTGATGACTGTTCACATTGTGACGTTTGGAGTTCGTTGCCGGCTGTTGGTCTACTCCCGTGAGCAACAACATGTGTTTTCAATTTAGCAAATTTTAGCCACCCTCTGGTGGAGTTTAACTGTACTTGGTTATTTGAATTGAAGTGCACCAGCGGAATCTTCTGTCTTGTGGCCGTTAACGTTCCGGTTACCTGCCCTCGCCGCTGACGTAAATTCAGGCAGTGTATTTCCTCATCGTGTTGTCACTGTCCAGCACGGTGTGTAGTTTGACAGCTCAATGTATAATTGGTTGTGGGCGCCAGTACCTTCTACGTTGTTACATTGAACTCACTGTTGTGTGCTGGTCAGGTTAAACGGAGGTTATCTTGTCGGTGGGTCCGTTGACTGTCGGTCGGTTGGGTTGTCGTCGGATCGACAATAGTTGGGCCGACTGCCTGTTTCAACTAAGCGAGCGTTAGTGTTTGAATTGCAGGCCGACTTTCGGAACTTCTGAGAGCCCTTGGGTGTACTGCCTTTTCTTGTTTGTTCTTGTTCTTTGTACTTGTATGGCTTCTAGCCGATTTTTAGATTAATGTTGTTTTACCATTAAGGCGTCAGATGGTTTGGGCCTTCAGCCTAATTTAAGAACTATTTTACGTAAGGCCCTTGGTATTTTCAAAATTAATGTTATTGAGTCTTAAGTGTTGGGCCTTCAGCCGATTTTGAATTTAAGTTGTTTTGCTCTTAAAGTGGCAGATTCTTGGGGCCTTCAGCCGATTTTGAATTTTTTAGTTGTTTGCTCTTAATGTGTCAGTTTCTTTGGGCCTTTTTAAGATAAGGCTTTGCCTTTTAAATTTCTCATTTTTGTTGAGCTTTAACTTACTGGGTTTCAGCCGTTTTTAAATTAAAGTAGTATTGCCCTTAAGGCATGAGATTGTACGACGCATTCAACCACTAATTAAGTTCCAAAACTAAAGCTGTGTTTTTTTTTAATTTTCTTGACTCTTTTAATATTTGATCAAATAAGAGGTGGTATGTTCGAGTGTAACTGACAGACGCTTATTTTGGCCCCTTCCACAACTTACACTACCTGTCCTGTCCTGTGGGTTCAGCAGGGCGTCTCAATCTGAATATTTTATTGATACTTGTAATTCATTGCGTCATTGCGTGTATTTGCTTTCTAAACATAACAGTTTAACTTACAGAAACTGATCGCGTTCGTATATTCTGGTAAATCGGGGTAATCGTGATGGGAAATGAAAGAGGAGCACACCTCCGTGAAAAGAACCAGGAAGACGCTGCAATGAAGAGGAAAATACGGGACGAAAAGAAAAAACAAAACGTGTTGACGAACAAGAATGGGAAACCCGAACGTGGATGCTTTACTAAAAAGCCAGAAGAGAAGAAATATAAAATCAAAAGTTAGGAAGGAACACCTGAGTCATCAGAGGTATCGGAAGTTTCTACTATCTGTGATGATGGTGAGGGCAGTGGTTACTGGTTACCAGTTACTGGCGCACTTAAGCTACTAACTACACGTAGTAAAAGAGAAAGAACTGTAGCACAGGTGTGCTGAATATTCTGCTTAGACCATGATCTACTGTAGAGACTCCCCTAAACTGTGTTTGTTATGGCTGCTTATCCAAGAAACGAACATTCTAAAAGTTGTAATTTAAAAACAAAAGTAATTTCACATGATATGTTGTTGTTTAAATAGCTTTCAGTATTCTAATTTCCTAACAGAAGTTGGCAGATAATTTTAGAGACAATCATTTTCGTATATGTGTATATTCCATAAGAGCTTCCCTGCTGAATTGCGCGTTCTCGAACCACTGCGCCGGCCGGAGTGGCCGTGCGGTTCTAGGCGCTGCAGTCTGGAGCCGAGCGACCGCTACGGTCGCAGGTTCGAATCCTGCCTCGGGCATAGATGTGTGTGATGTCCTTAGGTTAGTTAGGTTTAATTAGTTCTAAGTTCTAGGCGACTGAAGACCTCAGAAGTTAAGTCGCATAGTGCTCAGAGCCATTTGAACCACTGCGGATAACTACCCCTTGCGGAGGATAATATTGCGCGATCACATCTGTGTGATACTTGCACAGGTATTTACATTTAAATTGATTAACTGTAGTAAAAATAAAGAACTACAGCAATCTTACGTTCAGTTGTTTTCAGGTTATAATTTTAATGTGCCAAAATAATAATATTTGCCGAATAGGGCACTATATCCCCATTTTCCCTTTGCATAATTCCACAATTTTTCATTTACTGTCTTTTTTATTATTATTCTTTTATTGGCTTGAAAAGAGCGCAGAACATTTTCCAATTTGTTATTCCCCTTTTCCTTTACATCATTAATATTTATGACTTTAAACTGAATTAAATAATATATTGTCTATTATTGTCCATTTTAGTTTCTTAGATGTCAGTTCAATTAAATTTTGGTCAACAACAACCATAACAATTTTGAAATCTCTGATAGTAGCCTAGATTATCATTCAGCTAATCCGCATAATTAGATTACTTTGCAAAGACATGCTGTTAATTTTAGCTAATTTTTAATGTTATTACACTGATTTAACACAGTTGGATGCGGTTACTCAGTGGGAACTTGTCAGGATGAGAGAGTGGCGTATTAGGCAGTCGTCGAAATCACTGCACAGCCATCTTGAGTTGTCACGTATGTGTACAAAGAACCTGCCCGCTGTGTGTCAAGTTTGCGTGTTGTTTGTGTTTAAAACTTTACTCGCCGAAACCAGCTGAAATCAGTGGCTTAGTACAAAAACTTTTATTACAAAGCCGGAGGGTTCAGTTCCAGGTGACACGACTTGCCAGTTTCCTCTACAATTGTTATGAGTTACTGTCGTCTAAATTCTGACTGGAAAAGCACAGTTCTATTTTTACCCTCTGTTCTGCATTCAACACTATACAGGGTGTTCAGAAACAGTCTGAAAAGCTTGTAAGAGTATTACAGGGAAGATTGTCTGATAAATAACTATTTAGAAAGATACATAATACGTTGCCTCATTTCCTATTTAATTAGCACAGAAGTTAGCCAATCAGGTCGTTTCGCACGCAAAATTCAAGCAGCCTGCTACAGATAGTGTCACCAAACCTGTTCTTCGTTTAGTTTCTTCAAACCGAACAAAAGTAGCTTTTGCTCATATGGCTTAAGTTTATCACTTCGCAAAAGACACGTTTTAACTGATAATCAGCATTTGAACAAGTCATAACTCACGGATGTTTGTGCATTTACGCATTTTAGCGCGTGCAAGTACATGAATTTGCGATCGCAACGATCTCACTTGCTAACTTCAATGAAAAATAAATAGGAAACGGCGCAACATACCGTGTTTTCTTCTTAACACTTATTTCTCAGCACAGCCTACTGTGAAACATCGTTACAAGCTTTTCGGACTGTTTATGAGCACCCTGTGTTCTATAACATCCAGAATGATGATCCTAGCAGTAATTCCTAGAACACCTGCCGATGGAAACTGTTCAGAATTATACTTATACATAATTAGAAAAAACTGTTAATCTACTCAATACTCAGTTACCTGTTAAGTATAGATTATGTTTTACAGACCCTCCTTGCTTAGATCTGTGCACCGTTCATTCAACACTGTAGTTGACAGGTAAAACCAAAATAGGAGAGAAGTACGGAAATCAGAAGTTCTTAGATCGTGAGTTACATCTGGGTAGCTCCACCGTGAGAGATTTGCTCCTAAAACGCAAGGGTATTGGATTCGAGTGCCATTGCGACATGCTGTTGCGATGTATAATGAATTTTATAATTATGGTGTATAACTACTCGACGTTTTATTAATCACGATAGAAACACAAAAACTAAATACAAGAGGAGAAAATGAAAGAGGATGTATGGAAATAGGCCAAAACATGTTTAAAACTTGTGGTAGCAAATTATAATAAAATAAACTCATCGGTTTATAGCGGTGGCACAGCTTTCCAAGAGATAAGGCATTGCTGTGGCTAGTGTTAGGTAGCTTCGTTTTGAAAACTGGGATACTTGTGATTCAAAATATTTGCTCTATGTAAGGCCCTTTCAAATGATTTATGACTGAAATCAAATTCGAATACAAGAGTCGAGTGTATCGTGTCTAATGTCGAGATAATAATTTTCTACTCCAAGATAGCTGTGACTGCGGATTCCTAACAAAGTCAGCGACTTCATAAAACGGAATGTTCGAAATATTGACAAGTTTGACCAATATGCAATATTTATATGGGGATCCTGCTAATGGAAAATCGGGTATGAGAAGATAATATTACAAGGGATATGAAAATTTTTAACTCTCTTGTCGAAGAGACAATGAGAGAAAAGATGTAAATTATGCAAATACTTAGAACAACAGATCAAGAATGTAAGTCAAAGGCTCGTACATAATGTCTACTGTGGAAATGGAGGAGTTATAACAGTTACGTAACGAACTGCGAGATTGAAAGTACATGTAAATGGGCTTTGAATTCCTCCTTAGCGTAGACCAGACAACGTGACCGTGGCAAAAAGTAACAAAATTCTGTTACCAAAGAATGAATGAATGGAATGGAAGGGAATTTAGTTTTACGTAACTAAAGAAGACTTCTAGTGCTACCGAGAAACACACATGAAAGGAAGAAAGTGTAAACATTTCACCTGTGATCGCACAGTAGAAAACCTAAATAATGCGCGATTTCATACGTACTAGTAAGAGCAAGTGATGTACAATATTTAGCGAATTCGTTCGTTAGTACCAGCGATAGGTTGACAGATCTGTAAAAAGAAATCCTTATTGTGCCCTTCTCGGTTCAGCGTTGTTGTTAAATGTGTAGTCAAAGACCATAAAGAGAAGACATCTTGCAGGGCATTTGTTACTTCACGCTAGATACAAGAACAACCAACTTCTCACGCGGAAAGCGAAATCCAATAACTGCGTTTGGCGAACGAGTGTCATAAATCTTCGGCGATAGCTCTTTGCACCAGAACAGGAGGCAGTTAGCGAAATATATTGTCTGGAGGAGGCTACTTGAGGAGGAAAGTTTTTGTTTGAAATCCTTAGGATCGTGCAAAGTGCCATGTGAAACGTGCAGAGGAAATTTAGTGCTCAAAGTTGTTGACTTGTAGTCACATTTCTAAGGGATGAATTGTCCATTCTACCGTGTGTCGAGTATGTTGTGACATTCGAATGAATACAGTGTCACCATATATGTGATGAGTTCATAATCGCCCAGATGACAAATCGCAATAGCGAAGACAAATCTGATTTTAATTATAGCACACGGCAGTTTCTGAAGTTAATACACGTCTTCCAAAGACATTTCAGAAAAATTGATGTAGTATCCTACTGCTGCCGTAGAAGACTATTTCTAAATTTCGACACGCAAGTCGCCGAAGTGACGTCACCTCAAGAGACTTGCACAGGCGATCAGGTCTACCCGCCGGGAAGCCCTCGCCACGCGACGATTCATTATATTTCTAAATTACAGAAGATTCCCTCAAGACTAGAAAAATGCCATTCGCTGTTGAGACACAAAATAACGTTTGTATAATGGCTACGAACAAAGTAAAATTAACCTCAAAACACCTAGTTGATGAAACTCGATTACGTCGTATAGAGCACACGATAAGAGAATACCTGGGTATTTGTTAAGCACGAAATTAAAATCAGTATTTACCTTTTCTGGTAAAACATTTCCTAGTAATCTTTGCTCTTCGATAAAGAGATACCTGCCATGAGACTGACAACGAGCAAAATATGTTTTTCCCCTACTAATGCCCATATACTGTGTAACAACTATCCTGTCACTGTTTTGATCCATTATAAATGGTTCTGAAAGCCTGCGACTGTGAAAACAATAGGTTTCTTTATAAATAACTCATCTCCTACCAGTCACGATTTTCTTTATTTTATTTTTCACACGACGCGTATCGGGAAATGATTCCCATTTTCGAGTGTGTTTTTTGTGTTTGTTATGTCACTCCTATGTGATGTTGTCAATGTGTGAGATTCTGCTTCATTTCGTTGACTTTATTGCAATATATAAGAAAGCACGGGATTTTTAGTTGGTTGTCGATCTTTTTGTGAAGTTAGTGGCGAAATTTAGAAGAATTTGTTCTTACAGTTTCCTTATGGTCCATTTGTGCAGAGTCTCACACACGCTAAACATCAAACAAAACTTGTAAACTTTTAAAAATGGAAAACGTTTCACCTAAACAAAACAGTTACACAAATGTTCCTACAAGTAGTTAACAGAGATAAGATTATAGGTCTTCCACAGAATATGACACGCTTTTGTAGAGAGGTTATTTACCTTAACAATTTGGATCATAATTTATTTATGTCTGTTTTACAATTGAGCTTATTTCTATGTGTTACTGTTTTTATTTAAGTATATTATCGAAACATCTGAAGAAATTCACTGATTCACTTTCAAGTTTTTCGTTTAATATTTTACCTTCATATTTTTTGTAATGTGAATATATCTCCAGTTCTTCTAGTAAATCCATTTTATGTCCTTTACTTAGTTGGTGGGGTACTTCGACATTTTGCTCTATTTTTCCAAATGGGTGTCCTGTATTACGTATTGTGTTGCTATAGCTGATGTAGTGTGTCTGTTGTGTGTGTAGGCTTTTATGTGCTCTGTGTACCTGGTGTTGAAATTTCGGCATGTTTGTCCTAGGTAGAACATGGAGTATTCCTGGCATGTGACCTTGTATATTCCAGAGTCTGAGTATGGATCATGCTTACACATTATATTGTGTATTAGTTTTTGTTATAGTTTATTAAACTTAGAAAACCCAATTTTTACTTTGTGATTTTTGAAAATATTTGCAATCTTCTGCGATACATTGCCAATGTATGGCATGCTAGCTATACATTTGTTTTGTTGAGAGATCGACAACCAACTAAAAGTCGCGTGTTTTCTTAGATATTGCAGTAAAGTTATCGAAATAAAGAAGATTCTCACACAGCGATATCACATTGGAATGACAAAACAAACACAAAAAACGCACTTGAAAATGGGAATCATTTCCCGAAACGTCTCATGCGAAAAATAAAATAAAGAAAATCGTAACTGGTAGCAGATGAGTTATTTATAAACAAACCTATTGTTTTCACAGTCGCAGGCTTTCATAACCATTTATAATGCATCAAATAAGATTATTAGTACCAAGCCAGGCAATGAAAGCTATATATTAATTCAAAAACCTCAAAATTGAAGTACTAAAAACACTTTCACACATAAGATTCGACAAGCACTGCCAACAACTAGGTATAATTCCGAATTATTAAATGAAAATATGTTCTGGCAGCAGCATAGCAAATGTTATGAAGCAAAAAGCAGAAAAACTTTAAAACCTAACCTCAACAACTATACACAGAAACAGATTATAGCTGCAACTAAAAATGCAAATAAAAAAGGAGCAATAGATCACAAATGAAGCAAACTTCTAGAGAAAGAAAGAAATAAAGATAAATTTAGATCTAAATATACAATAAATGATGAAAAACTCTAAAATCCATAAATAATAAATCGAAAAACAACCAATCCTTAGCTGTAAAGTCAGACAAAAGCAATACTCTAGTTGTGATGAAAGAAAAGGAATACATAGACAAAACACATGCATTTTTTGATGCTAATAATATTCAGCACGTTGAAAAAGATGCAACCAAACAATTTCAAAATAAAATTAAGAAACAACTAAAGAACACACATTTCCTACTGACAGAAACTGAAAAGAAATACCTTACATGCATGAATCCAAAAGCAAAACGCCTAAGAGCACAGCCAAAAATACACATGGATGAAATCCGATACGTCCTGTGGTCAACTTTATAAATAGCCCAGCATACAAAATATCGCAAAAACTGAATAACATACTGATGAAAAATTATGCATATGAAGCAACATATTCCATAAAAAACAGCATGATAGTAGCTAAGGAACTAAGAACCAGAAAGTTTCCCCAACATGCTCAGTTTATATCACTTGACATCACCAACCTTTACTCAAACATACCCATATAAGAAGCTGTAACAGTAAAACAAAAGAACCTTATGAAACACAAGAAACTTTCATACAAAGAAATTGTTGAATTTATGGAACTCCTTCAGCTGACTGTAAGTTACAATTACTTCACTTTTAATGGCAACATACATAAACAACCTGATGGCCTACCAATGGGATCATGTAATCTGGTAACATAGCTGACAGATACATAAATCACTTAGAACGAAAATTATTTAACAGCCAAGGACCTTGCCTAAACAAAATTGAATTTTATAGGAGATATCTAGACGACATACTACTGTTAGTAAAATGGGTTACCAAAGACATCACATACATTCTAAATTACTTCAATAATCTACATGAGAAAATCAAATTTACAGTGGAAAATAAGCAAAATAAAAGCACCAAATTTCTGGGAAAAAAGAGCATTCCTTGCCAAGAGAAGTCTCCTATTAATTTGAGGAAAAAATTTCCGGTATTGTACATTTTGAGCACAGAATTGTATAGTAGTGAAACATGGACTGTGGGAAAATCGGAAGAGAAGAGAATCGAATCATTTGAGATGTGGTGCTACAGGCGAATGTTGAAAATTTGATAAAGTAAGGAATGAGGAGGTTCTCCAGAGAACCGGAGTGGGGAGGGATGTATGGGAAACACTGACAAGAAGTAGGAAGAGGATGATACGACATCTATTAACACATCAAGGATTACTCGTACCTTTCATGATACTAGAAGGAGCTGTAGAGGGTAAAAACTGCAGAGACTGAATTACATTCAGGAAATGATACAGGGTGCAGGCTGCAAGTTCTACATTGAGATGAAAAGTTTGGCAAAGGTGAGGAATTCGTGCCGGGCTACAAATCGTCCGAGTGGTATGACAAACTTTTACTCCGAACAGACAACTATCGCTAACATTGTTTACGTGGCAATAATGCAACTTACATATCTGACTCGCGCTCCAAAATGTTCTTGGAACTCCTTCGCAAAGGTATTGCAGGATCTTAAAGCTCGACGAACGGATGCTGAAACATTTACACTGCTTGACCCATGACTTCAGAATAATGTGTCTTGAAAGAAAAAAAAAGTTCAAATTGTGAACTGATTTATCTAAAAGTCGAAATAAAGCAGATCGGAGAAATAACAGACGCACCATGCTAGAAATCATGCACAGCCAAATAGACTGCACGGTCTTCGTAATCCACCACACAAAAACCCTCTAGTACTCTTCAAGCTTCTAAGATTGTAAGTTAAACATTGAAGTTAAATTATCAATCAGTGTCATTCGCTGTACATAATTTCGAGCATCATTCAAATTTAAACTAAGTTACTTCCACAGGCCCTGACGGGACCCGCAGTACAGACCAACTGCCTCGTCATCCTCCGTCAATGGCGTCATTGGATACGGTATGGAGATGCGTAGGTTCACCACACGGCACTTTTCGTGACCTGGAGCCGCTACTACATCGCCGAACAATCTTTTAGTGACATAACTGATCCTGTTCCAGTCCTTCCACTAAGGAAAATACGCTGGCAGTGCCGGGAATCGAACTTGGGTCCTCTGCACACCAGTCAGCGGCACTGACCACTCAACTACAGGGCCGGACGAAGATCATTCGAAGGCGCTTTGAATGTTTCTCTGTTTTATTTCTTACTTTTATAGAAATCATTTGACAAAAAATGTGACCGCTTTTTTTCCAAACACTATTTTGTTTGAAGTTTTTTCTATTGCCGATTGAATATAACACCGAAGTAACTTTTTGCGCTACGCCTTGAAACGATGAACTTCTGACACTTCGTCTACATACTCGTAGGTAGCAGCAGTTGTACATGAAATATTTCATTTTCTATTCAGATCACTAATCCTACTAATACTACTCGTTATTTCGATTGGTACGATGAATTCGAGAGTATGCCATATGCAGCTGACTAATAATATTGCATGAGCTGTTAGTCGTCGTGTCTATAGACAGTACATTCCGTTCATCTAAGTTCAACCCTCGTATAAACAAACATATTCTCCACCATTAGGCATCGTCTGCATTATTCAGCATCTGGTATAACATCAACGGAAGTAGTCCTTATTTAAGAGTTAGATATGGGTTGCAATTCTAGCGTAAATGAAGCTCTAAAAGAAGCTACAGCAATGAAATTATTAATTTCATATTCTAACCACTGTCCTATACATTTAAGCCATGTAGCTCTAGCATTAAATTTCGCTGAACATTTAATTTTCATTTTTATTAAACCTACCTCGATAATTAAAATGTGCTGAATATGGGTAGAAAAAATGGTAAGCGGCTACTTTAAGGGGAGCAGGTTTGGCAGTTCTACCCAGAGGTGTACACATTCCGCTTTTAACCTACCACTGCCTGCCTGTTAGCCAGGCAGGTAACTGCCGCGCGTTACCAGCAGAACGGTCGGGCTTCTGTTCTCCCATCCAAGCTAATGGTAAGCTGTGCGTAGTCCAAGCAAGCTAAATGAATCTTGCTCGCCTGTCCGTCTTCCCGTAGTGCTACGCTAGGGGGGGGAGAAGCAGTTTATTCTGTACGCTTTCATTGCAGTGTTATCATTGGGGTTATGAAGTTGATAAAAAGTCTTTCTTTATCCGAGTGTCACAAGAGGAAGCTCAATGAAATATACATCCATTTGGGCTCATTGCACGCCAGAAAATGGTGGATTTAATTTAACTTTTTTCGGGCTTATAGATTTATTTCGTTATGACAGATTTTCTCTGCAACTTTACCGTTTTTCGACTACTAGTGGCTATTCTCCGTTCTAACCATCACGTCACCTCTGATGTACGCTGTGCAATCAAAAGTATCAGCTCACCCCCAAACGCATACTTTTTCATATTAGGTGCATTGTGCATTGTTTGTAGTCAGATGACTGGGTGTCACTTGTGTCATACGTCTGTACACGAGATTTCCACACTCATAAACATCCCTAGGTCCACTGTTTCCGATGTGATAGTGAAGTTTAAACTTGAAAGGACTCGTACAGCACAAAAGCGTACAGGCTGACCTCGTCTGTTGACCGACAGAGATCGCCGACTGTTGAAGAGCGTCGTAATGTGTAATAGTCAGACATCTGTTCAAACCATCACAAAGGAATTCCAAACTGCATCAGGATCCACTGCAAGTACTTTGACCTTCTGCCAGGTACTCCATATCAGCGACCACAGTAGTTTTTATACATCGTGAGACAGCAGAATGGGGCGCTCCGCGGAACTCAGGGCTTCGAACGTGGTCAGGTGATTGGTTGTAACTTGTGTCATACGTCTGAACGCTAGATTTCCACACTCCTAAACTTCCCTAGGTCTACTCTTTCCGATGTGATAGTGAAGTGGAAACGTGAAGGGACACGTAAAGCACAAAAGCGTACAGGCCGACCTCGTCTGTTGACTGACAGAGACCGCCGACATTTGAAATGGGTTGTAATGTGTAATAGGCAGACTTCTGTCCAGACCATCACACAGGAGCCGACCAGAGTGCCCGTGCGATTCTAGGCGCTACAGTCTGGAGCCGAGCGACCGCTACGGTCGCAGGTTCGAAACCTGCCTCGGGCATGGATGTGTGTGATGTCCTTAGGTTAGTTAGGTTTAATTATTTCTAAGTTCTAGGCGACTGATGACCTCAGAAGTTAAGTCGCGTAGTGCTCAGAGCCATCACATAGGAATCCCATACTGTATCAGCATCCAGTGCAAATGCTATGAAAGTCAGGCAGGAGGTGAGAGAACTTGGATTTCATGGTCAAGCGGCTGCTCATGAGTCACACATCACGCCAGTAAATGCCAAACGACGCCTCGCTTGGTGTAAGGACCGTAAACAGTGGCAACGTTGTGTGGAGTTACGAATCACGGTACACAATTTGTCGATCTGATTGCTGGGTGTGGTTTTGGCGATTGCCCGGTGAACGTCATCTGCTAGCGTGTGTAGTGCCGACAGTAAAATTCGGAGGCGGCGATGCTATGGTGGTGTCGTGTTTTTCATGGAGGGGGCTTGCACCCCTTATTGTTTTGCGTGGCACTATCACAGCACAGGCCTACATTGGTGTTTTAAGCACCTTCTTGCTACCCACTGTTGAAGAGCATTTTGAGGATGATAATTGCATCTTCCAACACGATCGAGCACCATTCACAATGACGAAAACATCCCTGTAATGGAGTGGCCGGCAGAGAGTCCTGGCCTGAATCTTACAGAGCACCTCTGGGATGTTTTGGAACTCCAACTTCGTGCCAGGCCTCATTGACCGACATAGATGCCTCTCCTCAGTGCAGCATTCCGTGAAGAATGGCTGCTATTCCGCTAAAAACCTTCCAGCATCTGATTGAACGTATGCGTGCGAGAGTGGAAGTTGTCATCAGGGCTAAGGGTGGGCCAACACCATATTGAATTCCAGCACTACTGATGGAGGGCACCACAAGCTTGAAAGAGATTTTCAGCTAGGTGTCCGGATACTTTTGATCACATAGTGTACGTTTTTTGTAATAAGAAAAACCTTCTCTGAAAAGGGAGATCCTTTTCACTTAAGATTCTGAAGATGTCTATTACACAGCAAGGTAAGGTTTTGGGAGTCTAGTTCTGTAACGTTATTGTGTTCCAGCCAAATATGACCCCAGTTACATGAATTTTAAGTACTTTTTCCAGTATGTGTTTGCCAAAACAGTTCATTCAAAATTCCCCAAATGTATTTTAGGAGACACAAGAAGGTCGTTTGCATATTATGTTAACCTAAAAGGTACGTGTCTGAGAGAAGAAGCGTTTCTCCCATACTAAGCTTTCTTAGTACTACCGTTGCATTGCACCAGAATCTGGTTTTTGTATCTGCTGAGAAATATTTTTCTTATTTTAGCCAATGTTTGCCCTAAATTTAGGAGGCCTATATACTTCTACAAGGCCAGAAGTCCTTAGCACACGTTTCCACACACTTGTCAGCCGCCGTGCGGAGTGACCGAGCGATTTGAGGCGCCATGTCACGGACTGCGTGGCCCCTCCGGCAGGAGGCTCGAGTCCTCACTCGGGCATGGGTGTGTGTGTTGTTCTTAGCGTAAGTTAGTTTAAGTAGTGTGTAAGTCTAGGGACCAATGACCTGAGTAGTTTGGTCCCTTAGGAATTCACACACATTTGAACATTTGAACAACTTGTCAGCCTGCAATACTTTGTATTTCTAAATATTTATTGAATGAGGAAACTAATGATCAAGTTTTCAAACGTGTTCTGGAACGAATATTTAGTTCATTTTAACACAATTTGCATTGAGAAATACCTAACGATTTATCTGAAACTACCTCATAAATGCAGGACACCATTTACCCTGCTCTACGTGAGCTCTGTTTCGTGACTAATACATAACCCCTAATTCTTAATTTCACCTCAGTCTCTTTTAAGGTTGGTTTGTTCATGTTACTGCTCCCACCGCTATGATAAATGAGCTGCAGTGCCCTAGGCAAACATATACCTGGCTATTCTGTAGTCACGTTGAAATGATACCGTAACTTAGTGTCAGGTGCAGCAGGCTGAACTGGTCTCTTGAAGCTTGCCAGGCCTGCGGAAGCCCCAGTTGGCCTGCTTTAATTATTGCGTATCAGTACGCATGTAGTCTTGTGGCTCCGTCGCGGCAGGTTGCTCTGCTTTAAGGTTGCGGCGGAGATAGGGGCAGGCAGGCTGGAAGGAGAATTTGTACACCTCTTGTTCTGCCAGGGGCTCAGAACTCCTCGGTACGTCTCCGACTGAGAAAACTGTTCTATGAATTCTTGCAATACTCTACCCTCAAAAGGTCATACACTGAAGCGCCAAAGGAACTGGTATAGGCATGTGTATTCAAATACAGACACGTGTAAACAGGCAAAATATGGCATTGCGGTCGACAACGCCTATATAAGACAACAAATATCTGGCGCAGTTGTTAGATCGGTTACTGCTGCTACAATGGCAGGTTATCAAGGTTTAAGTGAGTCTGAACGTGGTGTTATGGTCGGCGCTCAAGCGATGGGACACAGCATCCCCGTAGTAGCCAGGTAGTGGGGATTTTCCCGTACGACCACTTACCAGTGTATCGTGAATCACTAATCCGGTAAAACATCAAATCTCCGACATCGCTGCGGCCGGAAAAAGATAACGCGATAACGGAACCAACGGCGACTGATGAGAATCGTTCAACGGGACACAAGTGCAACCCTTCCGTAAATTGCTGCATGTTTCAACGCTGGACCCTCAACAAGTGTCAGCGTGCGAACCATTCAACGAAACATCGACGGTATGAGCTTTCGGAGCCGAAGGCCTACTTGTGACTGCACGACACAAAGCTTTACGTCTCGCCCGGGCCCATCAACACCGACATTGGACTGTTGATGAGGAAACATGTTGCCTGGTCGGAAAGGTCTCGATTCAAATTGTATCGAGTTGATGGCCGTGTACGGGTATCGAGACAACCTCACAAATCCATGGTCCTTGCATGTCAGCAAGGGACTGTTCAAGCTGGTGGAGGCTCGGTAATGGTGTTAATGGTGTGGGGCGTGTGCAGTTGGAGTGGTATGAGATCCCTGATACGTCTAGATACGACTCTGACTGGGGACACGTACGTAAACAAGCTGTCCGATTACCTGCATCCATTCATGTCCATTGTGCATTCCGACGGACTTGGGCAATTCCAGTAGAACAATGCGACACCCAACACGTCCAGAATTGCTACAGAGTGGCTCCAGGAACATTCTTCTGCGTTTAAACACTTCCACTGGCCACCAAACTCGACAGACATGAACATTATTGAGAATATCAGGGATGCCTAGCCACGTGCTGTTTAGAAGACATCTCCACCCCCTCGTACTCTTCCGGGTTTTTGGACAGTCCTCCAGGATTTATGGTGTCAGTTCCCTAGAGCACTACTTCAGACGTTAGTCGAGTCCATGCCACGTCGAGTCGCGGCTCTTCTGCGTGCTCGTGGGGGCCTTTAAGCCGTCGGCAAACGGACCGTGCTGTCGAACGTTAACGTTGACCGTGCTGCTGAACGCTCAGGAACGATGCGACTTGTGCATACGGTACTTGGGCCCCAACGTGGCATACGCGATCGCAACGCGCTCCAGCGGCAGATGAGGGATGTTTCTAGTTCGTAAATCACAAATTCTTACGTTAGCTCTATTAAAACGCACATTTCCTCCCTCGTCCACGAAAAGGAAAGTACAATGTCGAATCAATAAGGACACAGGCTTACAAAAGTTCCATTACAAATTTGGAATACTTCTCCGCATAAGATAAACATTATTTCATCATTCCCACATTTTAGTAAAACCCCAAGGTCAGTCTTACTTGATCACTGTTCCTACCCAGTAGTAGAATCTTTGCAACATGTGAATTACGAAGCGTAAAAGAAAAAGGAGCAAAATATCTTTATACAAGCAGCTGTCCTGTACATTAAGCCAATCGAAGTCACTCCTCAAACAAACGTGAACTTATATTTACATAACATATTAAACTAATAATAAAGTACCAGAATCTAACAAAAACGCGAATGTTAGGAAGAATTTCGGTAGTGGCAATAAGCGAACCACCGCCCAAACACATATCGCAACAGCGTACAGTGACGATAGTCATTACGCTACGCCAACAACTTTCAAATCGTATCTAACAATAGTATCTTCCGCCTTGCTGAAGACGTTAATCATAGATATGTTACTAATTGAAGTTAAATTATAACAAATTGCACCAAGTTCATTGCGTTTTGGGTCGATCTTAAGTGTGTCGCTGCCTTCAAATAGCCTACTCTCATAATACGAAGGTTACAATAATTCTTTTGCCACGAAAATGATATTTCTCATTTTTTATTGGAACGAATCACACATTTAACAACGGGTTTTCCAGTGATTCTCAATTTGCTTGTGCTCAGAAACGGCTTATATACATAAGGGCTTGAAATGAATACCAATATGGCACCTCACGACTCTGTACTGAAGGGAGACGGCGTGCCTGTGACGTAGGTGGCGTTGTGCCATCTCATTGGTCAACACTCAGAGGCACGCTCAGAATATCTGACATGCCAGATATTGCTCTGAATGTTTGGAAAGACTCCCGAACGTGCTATTCCACGCTTTGACGTCAGGAACTCGCCACGCTCAACGCTCAACGTTCGGATGCACGGTCCGTGTGCCGACGGCTTTAGACACGTGTACCAGTTTCTTTGGCTCTTCAGTGTATATGGTCAGAAATGGTTACAAGCCCGAACAATTGGCTGCAGTAGCTGGTGATGTAGAGTCGCTCTTCAAGGACAGAATTTAATTTCTGGAAAAGGAAGCACTAGAAAAATTAAATTGACCTAATAGCAAGCTATACGGGAAAAAAGAGAGTGTACGTTTGACGCAAGGAACGTGGTCTTCCACAGCCACGACGAGAAATGTAGTGCTCGACCCCGCACGTACGTAGCGAGGGTGTAGGCAGAGCTGTACGCCCTAGGCGGGGCTGTCGCGAAGCGCTGCTGCTGCGCGCGCATGCCGGTCACGTCCGGAGAGCGACATTAGCTCGCGAGGCAGCGCGGCTGCTTTACGGCCAATTGCACCGGCGTCTGAAACAGTTACATCTCCCACGTACTGGAGGCTCACAGATTCAATAACCTGGCGGTTTGCGATGTTGCTTCGGGTTTCTCGTGTGTTTGTGTGTCTGTGCGCGCAGGACGTGCGTGCATGCGTGTGTGCGTCCGTGTGTGCACGCGCGTGTGTGCGTTCGTGTGTGTGTGTGTGTGTGTGTGTGTGAGTGTGTGAGTGTGTGTGTGTGTGTGTGTGTGTGTGTGTGTGTGTGCGCGCGCGCGCGCGCGCGCGCGCGTGTGTGTGTGTGTGTGTGTGTGTGTGTGTGTGTGTGTGTGAGTACGGGAGGGTACGTCACTGTATCAGTGTGAGCCTTAAAAATTGCAGTACTGTGTGAGACTTGAAGTGTACCCACGTCAGAGATAGATAGATAGATAGATAGAGAGAGAGAGAGAGAGAGAGAGAGAGAGACAGAGTGAGTACCTGTACATCCTATTATAAAATAATATTAAACAGAGGAACGCAAAATTTTCCCGATATAATTTAGAAGGTTGTTCAGGATATTTTCTGTGTATTTTGGTATGAGGAACCCATGCTGTCAGGCGGTTCGTTACAGAGAAGCTATGTAATTATGAATTATTCGATTTTTGTTACCTCTATTATCTTTTTTCTGCGAAAATAGCTCCACAATAGTGAAAAAGGCTGTTATATGTAATCATTAAAACATACAGCACGAAACACAGAGGAGCGCAACAACGTTCAGATGCAAACGTACTGCGATGTGGCTGCCGTCGCTGCGGGAAAAGCCCTGCCACTTTTCCTCTGCTTCTATGGAACATTTACACGACGTGCATGTCAGCCAACCCTTATCCAGTAAATTTGTTTAAACTGCTGTGCATCACTGTTACTGTACAACTTGTACGCTGCCTATTATCTAGACAACTAGAACCGGCATATTCATACAAGTTTAGAATAATTTTTTTTAGGCCCTGAAAGTAAATCTCCAAATATAAGTTTTGAAGGATATTACGATTTGACTAGAATAGCGATAAAGAGAGCAAGCTTACGCAAAAGCGGAACAGGCAGGGGTAAAACTCAATAATGATGTCTTACTAAACAGACATGAATAAAGAATTGTGAGATCCCAGTTTCCTTATTTCAAACCGTAGTGAAAACATCAAAGGCGTTTCTATAAACTCCGAAAGCCGCATTAGAGCAGTTGTGCATTACTGCTTGATCGGGCCCGCCACGAACTCCTCTCCTGTGCCAAACTCTTCATCTCACAGCAGCACTTGCGAAGTACGTCCTCAATTATTTCCTGGATGTATTCCAATTTTTGTCTTCCTCTGCAGTTTTTCTCCTTGCAACTCTCTCTAGTACCATGGAAGTTATTCCCTGATGTCTTAAGAGATGTCGTACCATCCTGTCCCTTCTTGCCGTAAGTGTTTTCAACATATTCCTTTCCACTCCTTACCTTATCAGGCCACCTAATTTTCAACATTCATCTGTAGCACCACATATCAAATGCTCGGATTTTCTTCCGTTCCGGTTTTCCCATAGTCCATGTTTCACTACTATACAATGCTGTACTCTCCCTCCAATTGAGGCCTATGTTTGATACTAGTAGACTTTTACTGTTTAATGACCTAGAAATCGCCCTCTCTTGATCAATACTGATAAGTGCAAGTTGCTGGTATGCAACTCCTGAAGACCTCGGCTATAACTGCACCCGTGACAGACACCTTAGGATCTAAAAAATAGTTTACGAAAGATAAGTTCCAAGGGAGCATGCTAGTGCAGTGTGTTCCTGCAACACCAAGTTCTGCGTACCATATGAGCTCTTCGAGCGGTTTCATTCTAATCCTAACGTGGATGCCGTAACAAATGACAACTTGGTGATTCGGAAAAAGGGGGAATAAAATTGATTGATTCTTGTAGGTAAATTAACTTACCTGAAAATGTAACTGAAAAACAAAATCAAGTATGCAGTTCGCTCACGATGGATGTACTCACGAAGAAATAAACTCACTTGAAATGTTTTCTGATGAGCATTTTAAAACCACCTCAAAGAAAATAATACGCCACATTAAATGAATACATCTTTCGTGGTATTAGCTTCATGTAAGTCAACTGCGATTTAGAACACTAATCATCGAAATAATGGAGAGTAAGTGCTATGTCGAGCAAAGATCAATACTGAGCACCCGAATTTACAATCCAATAATCAAATAGCCAAGAGCTCAAAAGGTACTGAAATGAAATTTGCGTCGCAATATGCATTCTTATTGTATTACACTGAGGTGGCAGAAGTCTTGGGCTACCTCCTAACAACGTGTCGTACATCCTGCCCAGCGTAGTGCAGTAACTCGACTTGGTACTGACTTAACAAGTCTTTGGAAGTCCCCTGCAAAAATATTGTCCCATGCTGCCTCCATAGCCGTCCATACTAGCGAAAGCGTTGCTGGTGCACGAACTGACCTCTAGATTATGTCCCATAAATGTTGGACGGCTTTCATGTCGGGCGATACGCGTAGCCAAATCATTTACTCAAATTATCCAGAATGTTCTTTAAACCAATCGCGAACAAATGTCGCCCGGTGATGTGACATAGTTGTTTGGGAACATAAAGTCCACGAGTGGTTGGAAATGGTCTCCATGTAACCGAAAATAGCCAGTCAATGATCGTTTCAGTTGGACCATATAAACACAGACCACATCATTATAGAGTCACCACTAACTTGAACAATGACTTACTGACAACATTCGTCCACGGTGTCATGGGGTCCGTTTGAACCCTACCAACAGCTCTTACCAACTGAAGTCTGGAGTCTTCTGACCAGGCCATGGTTTTCCAGTCATCTAGGGTCCAACCGATACGGTCACGAGCCCAGGAGAGGCGCAGCATACAATGTCGTTCTGCTAGAAAACGCGCTCGCGTCAGTCGTCTGCTGCCATGGCCACTTAACGCCTAATTTCGCCGCACTGTCCTAATGGATACGTTCGTCGTACGTTCGACATTGATTTCTACGGTTATTCCACGCAGTGTTGTTGTCTGTTGGTACTGACAACTCTATGCGAAAGCCGCTGCTCTTGGTAGTTAATTGTAGGCCATAGGCCACTGCATCATTGTGAGAGGTAATGCCTGAAATTTGATATTCTTGGCACTCTCTTGACACTGAATCTCTGAATATTGAAATTCCTAATGATTTCCGAAATGGAATGTCCCAAGGATCTGTCAGTTCCCGTCGTGTAGCTATAATCTCGTTGGAATTCTTTTCGTATGAATTACCCGAGTATAAATAATAGCTCCGACAACGCACTGCCTTTTTATACCTCGTAAACGCGATACGACCGCCATCTGTATATGTGCGTAGCGCTATCCCATGACTTCTATCGCCTCAGTGTATATGAGGGCGTGCTGCTCAAAAGCTTCCATCTTGTGCACTAGGCCAAAGGTCTGAATAACTTATGGATATGGCGTTCTTCAAGTCAGCTCGCCTGCCTCACGGTACGAACCACCAGCCGGCACCAGAAGAAAAGCAAAATGCTTAATGCGCTACGAGCAGCACGAACGGAACCGAGCCAAAGCTATCGTCTTGCGTTCCGTTTGGCTGAGTACCGGTGCGGTTCAAGTACGTTAGTATCTCGGAAGAGACCACTGCGTACCCACACTAGCTAAGATGCATAACGCATGCCCTTTGCAATCGACACGACCAAGCAAATGACAAACAAAATGCATACTGCCAAATCAGTGGGAATGAAAATGGGCATGTAGTATAGCGGCCGCCTTTCAAGTTAACACTGCCAGATATACAAAGCAGAGACAGAACCGAGCAGTTTTGAGTCATAGCTTGAGGATGAAGAGTAAAGCGGGCATCATATTTGTCAACAGTACTGAACTGTAAAAGTTGGTTTCTAAATGAGACAGGTAGATTACAATATCGTCCTTTGCAATGCTATTCAGTTATTCTTAGTGAAATACACATACACTACCGTTTGAGAAAATTGCAACACCAAGAATTCAATTTACTTAATACCACAAGTTAGTTGCATGACAAGTAACAAATGATAACGTTTTCTACTCAGTACATGTCCTTTCAGCCCTACTATTCTGTATGTCATGTGGCCACCATACGCTGCAATCAGACCTTCTATACGCCGTGGCATTGAACCAATAAGGTTCAGAATACGTTCCTGAGGGATTTCCCTCCACGCAGTTTGTATCCGAGCCCACAAATCCGTGACACCAGTTACTGGACGACCTTGACGCACCCCGTGTCGACCAACCATAACCCAGACATCTTCGATGGGCGACATGTCTGGCGAACGTGCTGGCCAGGGAAGCAATGGTAACCGTCGCTCTTCGAAGAAGGCTTTTACTTTCCTCACAATATGTGCCCGGGCATCGTCCTGTTGAAATGTGGCCTGTGGTGATGCCTGAAGCAGGGGGAGTACCTCAGGCTCCACAACCTCCGTTAGGTACTGGTTGCTGTTCAAAGTGCCCGCAATACGTACGAGGCGAGATCGGTTGTTGTAACCAACGGTCCCCCAAACCACCACACCTGGTGTTGGTCCGCTTTGCCGCTCCACAATGCAGTCCTCCAGGTTGCGCTCACCACGGTACCGCCGGACGCGTATGCGGCCATCACTGTAGAATACGCTGAAGCGGGCCTCATCCAATAAGATTACGTGCTGCCACTCAGCACCCCAGTGACGGTGTTCACGTGCCCATTGCCGTCGGAGGAGCTTGTGATTTCTGGACAATGGAAGCCGACGTAATGGCATGCGTGCAAACAGTCCAACCTGCAGCAGACGGCGACGAACCGTCGATGCAGACAAGTTCACACCTGTCGCAGTGCTCCAGCGACGAGCCAACACTGCGGATGACGCTGTACGGTCCGTAATGGCCGTGCGGACAAGATGACGGTCATCCCGTGCTATCGTCACGTTCCGTGGTCCAGTTCCCGCTAGTCGCTGCGTACGACCTTCCTCTATCCACTGCTTCCACACACGCATCACTGTCGCAGCAGCCGAAATTTCACGGCATGACAACCCCGTTTCTCGGAGACCAATCATTCTGCCCCGTTAGAACTCGCTCACATGCCGATATGGTTCCCTTTGACATCGACGAGGCATACTGACACTCATTGTATTGTTTCCACCTTACGTGACAGCTCTGCACCGACTACACTAGGCGCAACACCGAGCCTGTTGTACCGACACGGGAGGGTTCAGCTCGGTCTACGTGTAACCCATCTCGCTGCAAAACGTATCACGTATTGCTTGCACACCCGTCGCCGCTTCCACCAAGTGTGACGATATTCGGATAATTCCTTCTTGGTGTTGCACATTTGACAAACTGCAGTGTACAAAGGTAAATGGTAGTAAGAAATTAAAATGAATAAAATTAATCGTAACCAGCCAGTGGAGACTAAAGATTGCTCCCATAAAAACGCACAGAAAATGTACGTGGAAAACCTTCAAAATTTTGTTACTGAGTTTCGCTCTCAGTCTGTAGACAGGCTTCTCCATGTGTCGTGGAAATCACTTCCAGTTCTGTACCAAGAGCAGATTAAAGTAACTAACAATTATCAAAGCAGGAAGGGCAAAAACAGGCTGACCTCTGTACGATGAGGTAAATGCTAGGACAGATCCTCCTGCTGTGGAACATGCGAATGGCTTAGTAAGTGGCTTTTCGACGTCGTTTGTGAGGTGATTCACAATATACATAAATGACCTTGTGGGTGACATCGGAAGTTCACTGAGGATTTTTGCAGATGATGCTGTGGTGTATCGAGAGGTTGTAACAATGGAAAATTGTACTGAAATGCAGGAGGATCTGCAGCGAATTGACGCATGGTGCAGGGAATGGCAATTCAATCTCAATGTAGACAGGTGTAATGTGCCGTGAATACATAGAAAGAAAGATAGATCCCTTACCATTTAGCTACAAAATAGCAGGTCAGCAACTGGAAGCAGTTAATTTCATAAATTATCTGGGAGTACGCATTAGGAGTGATTTAAAATGGAATGATCATATAAAGTTGATCGTCGGTAAAGCGGATGCTAGACTGAGATTCATTGGAAGAATCCTAAGGAAATGCAATCCGAAAACAATGGAAGTAGGTTACAGTACGCTTGTTCGCCCACTGCTTGAATACTGCTCAGCAGTGTGGGATCCATACCAGATAGGGTTGATAGAAGAGATGGAGAAGATCCAAAGGAGAGCAGCGCGCTTCGTTACAGGATCAGTTAGTAATCGCGAAAGCGTTACAGAGATGATAGATAAACTCCAGTGGAAGACTCTGCAGGAGAGACGCTCAGTTGCTCGGTACGGGCTTTTGTTAAAGTTTCGAGAACATACCTTCACCGAAGAGTCAAGCAGTATATTGCTCCCTCCTACGTATATCTCACGAAGAGACCATGAGGATAAAATCAGAGAGATTAGAGCCCACACAGAAGCATACCGACAATCCTTCTTTCCATGAACAATACGAGACTGGAATAGAAGGGAGAGCCGATAGAGGTACTCAGGGTACCCTCCGCCACACACGGTCAGGTGGCTTGCGGAGTATGGATGGAGATGTAGATGTAGCTTTGACCATGAGCTTAAGCGATGATTGCAGACTGGAACACTGAGAAAGAGCAACGTGTGCCGCCTAGAAGTGTTCCCTTCCTTGCACTCGCACGTGTCTCTCGGAATAACATAACAACACTACAAATGCATCGAGGATGTTTCAGATATGGGTTTCCACTCTGTAACTTACAAATAATAAGTGAAAGAAATGTTTATGTAGCTATATGAACGTAAGAAACATTACTCTTTCTGCAGAATTATGAGCACAGTTTATTTAGTTTGAGTACTCTGATATGTGGTTCTGAGTAGACAAGACGGATTGTTGATACAACTACATAGACCTGAATATGATCTAGAGTGATCTAAACATATAATCTAATTAAAAATATTCAACTGAGACGCAACAATAAATGAGAGTTATCTTAAATATCACTACAGTTGCCGAAACTCTGAAGACGATTACGTCGGCTGTAATTTATTTTGTGGTTTACTAGGGAGTTACAGCAAGGAATTTCTTTTAAATTAATGCATTACTTTTTCTACCATGTAGCTGATTTGCTCAAACCAATTCCGTGCAAATTAATTTCAATCAGATAATCACTTTTTATCAAAGAGCTAGAAAAGTGCATAGTTGTAGGGGTGTATGCAACATTACGGTACACAGGGCGATTCACCTAAAACTTGCGGTGCAAATATTTCGGAAATTGAAAGTGCTGTTGATGTGCTGTTTAAACGGAATGGATTGGTAGGCAAGGGCCGTATTTTTACCCAATAAACACACTTTTTTATTGACATTAACAAACTAAAAGTTAGGTGAAGTAGGATGTTAGTCGTGTTTGTTGTAGGATTCTAGTGCGAGTCGTTTACGAGATACCCTATTTTGAAAAGTTCCCATTCAACCTGCTTAGCTCTTTGGTACGATGTTATAATGTTTGCTTACAGTGTGCGTGTGTGTCCCATGAGTGCATTGATACCTGCTAGCCAGTGTGTGACAGTCCTAGCAGTGGGCAGTGAGTGGGCGACGGCATTTACCGATACAAGAAAAAGCCAACATGCCCGTGGTGTGTGGAGAATGCAAGAAGAATGAAGTTCGTTCCTGTATGACGTACTCGACAAGATACTCCAATAGGCGTCAACCATCTCGACAATTATTTATGAATCTCTTCAACAAGTTACGCGAAAGTGGTAGTGAAACAACTAGATAATGTAACAGAAGGAAACAAGCGAAGACAGAAGAGGGCGAAAGTAATATTCTTGTTGCTGTTGTCGATCTGCACGTTAGCTCCTGCGCAATCGCACGAGGAAGTAACATTTAAGGCAAGTCTCCTAGGCATTCTCCATCGACATTGGTTCCGTCCCTATCACATCTCTCTCCATCAAGAATTGATGAGAAACGATTATGAGAATCGTCTTAACTTCTGTACATGGCATTAAGACAAGATTCTACAAATGGATCATGTATCTTGTTTAGTGATGAAGCCACATTTACCAGTCATCGCCAGGTAAATCGCCGAAACACTCACTGTTAGTCTGTTGACAACTCCTGTTGGCTTCATCAAGTGGAATGTCAGCGTCCGCGGAGCGTAAACTTGTGGTTTGCGATAGTGAATCATCAGCTCATAGGCCTGTTTCTCATAGAGGAACACTCAACGTGCGAAAGTATCGCAACCTCCTAACGGACCATCTTCTACAGATGCTAGGAGACGTTCCCCTCAGACTAGGTGGAACTTGTTATACCATCATGATGGCTGTCCAGTCCATAGTGGACAGAGTACTATAGCATATCTTCACGACTTGTTTCCAGATCGTTGGATTGTGTGCATAGTGCCTGTACCTTGGCTGGCCCATTCTCCTGATTTGACGCCTGTATACTTTTTTCGGTGGAGAAAGCGGAAACACACGTCTGCAAGGACATACTAACTGGACTCAATGATATTCAACGACATATCACTACAGCCTGCTTGGACATGTCCGCTGAAATACAAGTAAGTGTGAAGTACTCGTTCTATAACAGACTGGAAGCATGTATTGCCGCTGCCGGTGGTAATTTTGAACGCAACCGGTGATGATCAGTTGCCTCGTTAGTGGTCAGAATCCACGTAACTAGTGTAAGCACTTTCGTTGTTCTTCAGTGTGTGCTAACACAGGTATTGTACAAGTGTCGCTCTGGGACCTTTTCAAAATACAGTACCTCGTAAATGAGTTGCACTAGAATACTGCAACCAACACAACTGAAATTTTTATTTACCCTACTTTTAGTCTGTTAATGTCAACAGGCATCATTGCATTTAAAATGCGTACGTTTTGACAAAAATTACAGTTACTAAGTATTATTACTAATCCATTGATTAGCTAACAGTACGAGCCCCTGACTAGCAATCCATTCTTTGAAAACCGCATGTCTATAGCACTTTCCAGTTCTAGAATACTTGCAGGGCAAGTTTTAGGTGATTCACCCTGTACAAGTGTATGTGCTCACATGTATGCTCTGCTGACGGAATGATCATATAAGTGAGATATTCAACGAGTGTCAGTTTTCCTGAATGCAAAATTCAATGCACTTCCCAATCGACGTGTGGACGAGTTGTAAAAACGGTAAGTAGCCTATTTATGAGCTTGTATGTTGGCAGCGCTATGTAGCGCTATAGACTGCATTAATATCACTGACAGTGCTATGCGCCCTCTGCAAGAGACTCTGTGACTGGAAGGAATTGCAGTTAGAAGTTCATAGTTAGCAGTGACGAAGGTTTGCAATGTTAGCGCGAGCGGACAGTCTGGACTTGTGTCCGTCATGGAGAGTTAATCTTGGTTGGACATGGATTGTAAAATGTGGGTAATGGACCCTCATGGGGTTACGCCTACTTTGTGTACTAAGCGTGTGGCAAGTGCAAGGAGCCCTAGCTAATATGGTATTTGCTTACACAGTTTTCTAAATTGGAACCATATTTCTCTAACACAGAGTTACACAGCTACCTGGTCATTTAACAGACTGAAATTGACTTTTTTTACTACATCTCTGACATATGTCTACGTTGTTACACTGATTACTTTGCATTATGAAACTGTACTTTGTGAATTGTTCATATATTTTCGGAACCATTGTAATACTGTGAGAACTTTGAGAGGTGTATTTTGTATGGGATCATGATTTTTGAAGTACGTTTGAGGTAGATGATACTACTGAAACGAGTAGAGAGCATTTTGTTTAAGGTTTTGAGATTATTGAAGGAAGCTATGACGATTTTGAGATTTGATTGAGGTGTTATAATGATATTATTACAAACATGATGTGTATTATGATGTTGAGATAGGTTTTGATAAATAAGGCGATGCTATATGAGGAAGGTGATTATGTTACGTGTTTATATGTATATGAATAAAGAGTAGGGGTTAGGGACTCTGCTTTGTGAAAAGAAAAATGTTGAAAACCGAGAACCATCCTTTAAGAGTTATGAAAAGTGAGTATATATGTGAACGTGAGTACCAGAACGCTGACGTAAATTTTTGGACACTGTTATTGATGAGTTTTTGTTTCTGTACACTTCCAATGTAACTTTTCAACGTGTGAAATTGTTTATTTGTTTGAGACTGTCATTGTAGCTGAAACTGTTAACGTAAATATTTTCGTAAAGAGTATAGGTGCCATTGACGTAATCTTCCCTTGCGTGGCAGCCGCCTAGAAAAACCCGTTGTTGTGTTGCCTTTCAAATGCACTGCTGCAGGAAAGAGAGGCCATTGACCTCGTTATTGACATTTCTTTGCAGAAGCGCACCACAGAGACAACACATTATTACCTGAAAACATGATTACACTTTGAGTTTGTACTTTGTGCTACTTACAGAAATGCTTATGAAGGGTGAGAAATATTCTTACATCTACACACCTGATTATGACAAGTATCTTTTTACGAGAGTTGAGAGAATTTCTACTTACTTAGGAAATGCCACATGGTTGGTGAAAGATGTTTTTATGCTTTTCTTTGTACACATTTGCTTATTTTATCCGATATCTAGTTTATAGCTGCCCTGCAGCATTGGTTTTACAAAATAAAATTTAATACATATGCTAACGTATTCATTTTCTGTCAACACATCTATTAAATAAATTCTATGATCCACACGATCTTTTAGTTATCCTCCACAAAAATAAATTTGTTGGTGTAAAGTCGTGTAACCGATCAGGTCATTCCTCAGGACCATGGCGTCCTAACCATCTTCGAGGAAATATGTTGTTCTGTTGTTACAGAAACCTTAAACAGAACTCGGTTAATTTTTTGAGTATTATGTTCCCTTTATAGTAGGAAGACGTGTCACTTGCTTTGTTTGATGCCAGGGGTCTCTTGAGGTACAGTACGCAGACACGGGACGAGGCCATGGGGTCATACCTTTGAAGACACGAAATGCCTTTCATATGGCTGACTGACTCTTCATCCAATTTCTGGTGCCTATTGTACGATAAATGCTACACCTTGTACGATCGTGTGCAGCATGCAATCCCTCTTACAGGGAAGAGGTCCTTTCAGCATTTTTTCTAACACTTGTGCAGCATGCAATGCCTCTTACAGGCAAGAGGTCACTTTCAGCATTTCTTCTAATACTTGTTTAGAGTGTAGCAATAAGTCCACTATCGTGATGAGTAAGGCCATCCTATAATTTACACTCTATGCGCTTCCAAACCATTAATGTTACACATTTTATTGATCGTCTGTCAATAGAGAACATGGGCGTGCGGTGTGGAGCGTGCTGGTTGTTTCACTGGATATAAATCAACTCATCATTAAATGATAAACACATATTACAGTTCAAGGTCATAATTACCTCACAGTTGTCGAGCATAACACAATTTAATAGCCATCTGCATTTCATCATACTTAACAACAGAGACAACAAATATTTCTACTTGTGAATTACTAAAGACATTTAAAGTGTAGTTCTTGATTTCTTTTAAAAAACTCTTCGACACACGAATCTTAAATCATACAAAACAAACGTATATCAGTTGGCTTCACATATACTGAACCCCTCACAGACTTAGCGCACTGAACAACACAGTTACATGGCGCCAAACTTACATCAATAGCTCTCTGATACATCCCATCGTCTATTATACGATCTCGGGACTACCAGCGCAGTAAATATTTAAAAGCAATCTGATGGTGGCAGTCTTCACAGATTAAACTTTCAATCAGTCATCCCAGTCCGTTACATCACTTAAAAGATACACAGCTACAACATGTGTAATCAATGAGAAAAGCCAATCTTAACGATAATTTTAAACAGGGCACGAACGAGGGAGAATCTCGCGATAAAAAAACAGAAAACATACCCCTACTTATACTAGAGCAAAATGCACTAACAAACCACGAGCTTCCGCAAGGAGACGACACTAAACAGGCCCAGTTCACCAATCCACGATACAAACGTGACGGGAGAGACACAACTAAAAGGACAAAGCCGTAATAAACTACAGTGATAACTTAGAACAACGTCATTCACACCAGTCAAACAGTCACTAAAATACTGATGAACAACGTCTGCTAAATGACATCGCTCACACCCGTCACGCTGCTGCACCATCCAGCAGCAGTTAAGAAGAAAACAGACTAAACAGCCTCTGCCGAAACAGAATACGCCGTGAATTGTAGCATTCAGACAAGTTCCATTCCAGTGGTCACTGGCGTGGCGGCTGTTTAACTTTTTTTCTTTATTCATTACTTTGTTTTTGGCTTTGGGTTGCTGTTTATCGTGTTGCAAGCACAGCTGAGAACCACGCTAACGTAATCCTGTCAATTCCGCATCCATCCTTACTGGAACGTGCCTTGCATGTCAATTGTTTTCGGTATGGTGTCCATTGCTGATGTATTATTGTTCTGTTTACCCACGCAGCCGCTGTAAAATTGCTCAGACATCTTGCGTAAATCGCTATTGTGTTCAATAATGTATATATACGTGAAATATTAAGTATGTGAAATATTTAACTGTTCTACTGTGACCTTAGTTAAGGCGAGCGAACGGTTATTTCAAGTTTTAAAAGAACACACGTGCGTCCACAGATAATGCTATTGGTTTTGTGCTTTGAGTGGGAAACAGGCATTTAATGCGTTCACGTAAAAAGATCCATTTCTATCTAGTATTCAGTTCCAATGCATATCAATAATTCATAAATGTATTCTAGTAGCGTCACAGTATCAATCGTCAGATACAGTTTTTTATGAGCGTATATTTAAAACAGTTTCTTGTTAATAACCGTTTCTAGGACAAAGCTTTACCGTTTAGCGCGGGATGGAAAATTATCTATCGTTGACTGCAAATGTAGGAAACTGTGACAAAGGAATCCTATATGGGAATAATCCCACACACAAAAGCACCATTTCAGAATGGCACACCTATTGAATTACAGACCCATATCACTGACCTCAGTTTGCAGTACGATTCTGGAGCATATACTGTACTCCAACATTATGAATCACCTTGAAGAAAATGACTTCTTGATACGTAGCCAACACGGATTCAGAAAATATCGTTCTTGTGCAATTCAGCTAGCTCTTTATTCACGTGAAGTGCTGAGTGCTATTGACAAGGGATTTCAGACCGATTCCGTATTTCTGGATTTCCAGAAGGCTTTTGACACTGTACCGCACAAGCGGCTCGTAGTGAAATTGCGTGCTTATGGAATATCGTCTCAGTTATGTGACTGGATCTGTGATTTCCTGTCAGAGAGGTCACAGTTCGTTGTAATTGCCGGAAAGTCATCGAGTAAAACAGAAGTGATTTCTGGCGTTCCCCAAGGTAGTGTTATAGGCCCTTTGCTGTTCCTTATCTATATAAACGATTTGGGAGACAATCTGAGCAGCCGTCTTCGGTTGTTTGCAGAAGACGCTGTCGTTTATCGACTAATAAAGTCATCAGAAGATCAAAACAAATTGAAAAACGATTTAGAAGAAATATCGGAATGGTGCGTAAAGTGGGAGTTGACTCTAAATAACGGGAAGTGTGTGGTCATCCACATGAGTGCTAAAAGGAACGCGTTAAACTTCGGTTACACGATAGATCAGTATAATCTAAAGGGCGTAAATTCAACTAAATACCTAGGTGTTACAATTACGAACAATTTAAATTGAAAAAAACACACAGAAAATGTTGTGGGGAAGGCTAACCAAAGACTGCGTTTAATTGGCAGGACACTTAGAAAGTGTAACAGATCTACTAAGGAGAATGACTACACTACGCTTGTCCGTCCACTTTTGGAATACTGTTGCGCGGTGTGGGATCCATACCAGATAGGACTGACTGAGTATATCGAAAAAGTTCAAAGAAAGGCTGCACGTTTTGTATTATCGCAAAATATGGGAGAGAGTGTCACAGAAATGATACAGGATTTGGGATGGACATCATTTAAAGATAGGGGTTTTTCGTTGCGACGGAATCTTCTCACGAAATTCCAATCACCAACTTTCTCCTCCGAATGCGAAAATATTTTGTTGACAAAGACTTACATAGGGAGGAACGATCACCAAAATAATATAAGGGAAATCAGAGCTCGTACGGAAAGATATAGGTGTTCATTCTTCCCCCGCGCTGTACGGTATTGGAATAAAAGAGAATTGTGAAGGTGGTTCGTTGGACCCTCTGCCAGGCATTTAAATGTGATTTGAAGAGTATCCATGTAGATGTAGACGTAGACTATAGCCTGTCCGTAAAAATGATGAAATTGTGGGTCCCTAATGAAGCGTGTGATCCTCTGACGAAAGACAATTACGAAAGAGAATAAATGTATAGAGCATTGGCAGTTACTTAGGTCTGGCTTTATCTGACCACGCTTTCCTCGTTTTACACACTTGGTAATAATAACGACGCTAAATACATATGTAAAATAACAAATAAAATTTTTAACTGACATAATATCATCCTACGTCCTTCCCTCCCTCCTTCTCCTAAACGCCATCGTTTCTCTCTCTCTCTCTCTCCCTCTCTTTCTCTCTCTCTCTCTCTCTCTCTCTCTCTCTCTATCTCTCTCTATCTCTCTCTCTCACACACACACACACACACACACACACACACACACACACACATACAAACGCACAGACACACACACTACCGGACAAAAAGTCTCTCTTAATTATGCACACTTGCACATACTCACAAACACGCACAGATACACACACACACACACACACACACACACACACACACGCACGCACACACACACACACGCACACTCAAGCACGCACACTCACGCACGCACACACGCCTTTGATCGAGTGGAGCATGTGTACCTCGCGGCGATGATCTACATCTACATCTACATGAATATTCTACAAATCACATTTTAAGTGGCTGGTAGAGGGTTCATCGAACCACCTTCACAATCCTCTATTATTCCAATCTCGTATAGCGCACGGCACCTATATCTTTCCGTACGAGCTCTGAGTGCCGTTATTTTATCATGGTGACCTATTTTCGCACTCGGAGGTGAAAGTTGGTGACTGAAATTTCGTGAGAAGATTCCGTCGCAACGAAAAACGACTTTGTTTTGATGATATCCAGCCCAAACCCTGTACCAGGCTCCCACATCGCGCAACAGTATTCTAAAAGAGGACGGACGAAGGTAGTGTAGTCAGTCTCCTTAGAAGGTCTCTTACATTTTATTCTGTAAAAGATGGCTAATCTTGGGGATTTTGCGTCTGTTTAAATTTGGCATGTTTTTTTCGTTGTTTCTGCAACAGTGTTCTAACATGTTTTGTGTACCAAGGAGGATCAGCTCTGTCGTTTTTTTAAATTTATTTGGTATAAATCTCTCAAATGCTGCCGATACTATTTCTTTGAATTCAAACCACATCAGGTCTACACTTATATTAAGTTTGAAGGGGTGAACATTGTCTCTCAAGAAGGCGTCAAGTGAATTTTTATCTGTTTTTTTTGAATAGGTGTATGTTTAGTTTACTTTTGGAGGATTTGTGGGTTAAAATATTCAGTCTCGCTAAGACAACCCTGTGTTCACTAATCCCTGTATCCGTTTTGATACTCGTTATTAACTCAAGTTCATTTGTTGCTAAGAGGTCAAGTGTGTTTTCACAACCATTTATTATTCGCGTGGGCTCATGAACCAACTGCTCGAAATAATTTTCAGAAAATGCTTTTAGCACTATTTCGGATGATGTTTTATGCGTATCTCTGCAGTTAAACATGTATTTGCGCCAACATATCGAGGATAAATTAAAGTCATCACCAACTATAATCGTATGAGTCGGGTATGTGTTTGAAACCAAACTTAAGTTTTATTTGAACCTTTCAGCAACTGTAACATCTGAATTGGGAGTTCGGTAAAAGGATCCAAATATTACTTTATTCCGGTCGCCAACAATGACCTCTGCTCATACTAAGTCACAGGAACTATCGACTTCAATTTCACGACAAGATAAACTACTTCTAACAGCAACAAACACGCCACCG
This sequence comes from Schistocerca piceifrons, assembly GCF_021461385.2. Taxonomy (NCBI): domain Eukaryota; kingdom Metazoa; phylum Arthropoda; class Insecta; order Orthoptera; family Acrididae; genus Schistocerca; species Schistocerca piceifrons. The sequence continues at coordinate 302,332,453 of NC_060142.1, read as the reverse complement.
CCAAGCATGTTTAGCCTATCCTTTCGGAACACCGTTAAGGTTCTTCGCGAAAATTTCGGCTGAGCTTATCTCTGGCTTTAGCCAGCTTTCAGTGCCTATAACGATTTGAGCAGCAGTGCTTTCTATTAACGCTTGGAGCTCTGGTACTTTCCCAACACAGCTGCGACAATTTACATCTGTTATACGGATGGTTCCTGTATCTACGTTCTTCCTGTGTTCGGCCTGCATCTTTTGTGACTGAAGCCCTTCTTGTGTTTTCCCGAGACCCTCTAACCTAAACAAACGCCCAGTCTACGTGACACAGCCCCTGTTACCCTTGTAGCGTTTTCCTGCGTGATGAACGCGCACGTGCATCCACCAGACAAAAAATTGGTCTTCCGTAGTGCACATGGCCCTAGTACTGTGTAACACCGCCCCTACCTTGAAAACGACTTCAGTTAAGCGAATAAGAGAGTGCACAAGTTCATTCAGGTATACCATATCCAGCTGAAGCCAGTTGATGTTAAGATCTCTTAGAGTTACCAAAAGCAATTGAGATGTTTGTCTATAAGAGGATGTAGAACACTGTGGACTGTGGACTGGTGGACTGATAAGATACAATGAGGTTCTAGGCAGAATCGGCGAAGAAAGGATCGTACGGCCAACGCTAACAAGAAGAACGAGGATCAGGAGGAGACGATGTGTATTAAAACCCCAAGGAGTAACCTCCATTATACTAGAGACAGTTGTAGAAGGTAAAAACTGTGCTGGGAGACAAAGACTGAATCATATCCATCTGTTACAGCTGGCTAACACCGGTGTTGCAGGGTGGCCACTCCTCACTCCAGAGCGAATTGTGTGGGAAGATGAGGGACAGCATCTCTAGTACAGCGGCGAGTGTGAAGTCAAGAAAGTTTTATCAACAAAAATATTCTTCATTAACAGTTGGATTTCATAAAGCACTCCGACGAAAACAGCCAAAGATCCAGTGGCAGACCACATTGACCGTGCTATCGAGCGTCGACGTTCAGTGTCCCGAGTTCTACGTGCTGCTGTCCCCTCAGAAACGATTGCGACTTTTGTGTACGGTGCATGTCGTGTGAACTTGGTACACGCGATCGCAGTGCGCTCCTGCGGCAGTTGTCTGCTCTATCTGGCTCGCCGCTCACAATGTTTATGAAAGAGACAGGCGTAAAATTCCTATGTTAGCTCTATTCAACCCCACATTCCCTCCGTTGTTCATATACTAGTCATGTTCTTCTGCCTGTCATATACGTAAATAAATATTGCTGTGTGCATGAACATAGTATAAGTCCAAAAGGAAAGTACCATGTCCAGTCTGTAAGGACGTCGACTTATAAAAATTCCGTTGCAAACAGTGCGATACAAATTTACAATAGTTTTCCACATAACACAAAAATTATTTGCATCATTCTCACTTTTTAGTAAAACCCTAATGTCATTATTGGTTCAAATGGCTCTGAGCACTATGGGACTTAACTTCTGAGGTCATCAGTCCCCTAGAACTTAGAACTACGTAAACCTAACTAACCTAAGACATCACACACATCCATGCCCGAGGCAGGATTCGAACCTACGACCGTAGCGGTCGCGGGTTCCAGACTGTAGCGCCTAGAACCGCTCGGCCATCCCGGGCGGCAATGTCATTATTACTTGACACTATTCCTGTTCAGTAGCATAATCTTTACTCTGTGTGAAATACCAAATTTGAAACAAGGAAGTGCAGTATACAGTTATGAATCTGTCTCATAGATCAAGCCAATCGAACAAACTCACTTCTCAGACAGAGCGGACTTGTATTTACACAAAACCGAGTAGTATAGAATATTCTTCTATTAAACTAATTATAAAGTAACAGAGCCTGTAAGACAACGCGAAAGTTAGTAAAAAAATGTTTGAATTCTTGGAGCCGGCCGTTGTGGTCATTTTCCTTGATTTTTCTTGATTCTTGGAGACGCGACTCAACAACGCGTCCCCAGTTAATTTACGCTAGGTAGGTGGGGGTGGAGTACCGTGCCACAAACCACTTGCCAGTTAACAGCAGGCTGTTTCCAGTCCACTTTGCTCCGGGCGCTCTGTCGAAGAAGCAGATGGTACACGTCCTTCGATGTCGGCTGTCGCGACGTCGGCAAACACGTCTGAACGTAACCGTCTTCAACGACGAAAGAGCGCATGTAAGTTAACGGGGGCGATATGTGTCCAACACTGTCCGGGGGAAGACTCGATGTTGGTACTAGTTCATCGATGATCGTCCCCGTAACGGAGTGATTCCTGTTGCACCACCGTTTGTGCATGGTATTAATATAGAAAGCACGCACCTTCTCTGGGACATTGTGTATACCAAGGCCCGCTTCTCACTCTGGGAGGGTAGGTGCTGTCCCAAGCTTACATAGCACTCAAAAGCCACCTGAATCCTCGTAGCCATCGTGAGCATCAAGGGCAGGTGTGTCAGGTGGCACATCATGGGAGCGAGGTAAAGGTTGATAAGTGACACTCGCTGCAGCATGTCCAGCGACCGTAGGAAGTTTAGTCCTACTCACTTCCGGAGTGTGAGCAACAGTCGTCAGTAGTTGTCCGCAGCCGTTCCTGCCGTCTCTTCATGATAGGTGATACACTAACAGCGGAGGGTTTACACCACAGGTGATGGTCCTTCCGTTTCTAGTTCTAGTCCATGCCCCACATGCATGAATTGTGATTTTCGGAAGTTGACTTCGCTTTCTGCTACCATCCCCCACGTCTCTGTAGCCATCCAATGCTGATGGAGTCTCCCCCTCATTCCGGACAAGGAACACGATGTCATCCGCGTATGCTCTACATCTGAATGATAGATGCCGCAGAGAGATCCCGCTAAGTCGGCGGCATATGCCTGTGAGGCACGGTTCTAAGGCGATCGCATATAGGAGGATCGACAAGGGGCAACCCTGTCTGATTGATCTTATGATCTTAAAATACTTTGTTCTGCCTTTGTTGATCACCATCGCTGACCTGTCGCCGTGCAACAACCGCATCACCGCCACGAGGTACACATTCTAACAACCCTACCACAACAAAGGTAAAAAATTCGTTATGATTGTAGTGTTGCTCACGCTGCTAAATATTGCATTTTCGGGCAACAACAAAGTTATATTATGTGGCAGGTGTCATTAGAGCACAGTTAATAAAGTCATTTCATGAAATAATGGATAAACTAGGCACTCATCTTTTCGTGTTTCCCACGCTGGTCTCGTTGTGAACTCATGGCTCAATCGTCGAAAATCTTGGTAGTATTGATTCCAAGCTCGGATGCAAAGAGGCCTAGGTGTTATTCTGCGATATTCAAAAGTTTTATAGATGTGTTTCATAAACCATTCTTGAAGATTAAACTTTTGCAAGTTAGCACAATGGTGATGTAAAAAAGTAATCAGCACTCCGAATTTAAGCTACACTTCTTTTTTACTACTTTTGTTGCAACATCACTTCACAATATAAAACATACTTGAAAATATCTTCCTCACTGTTAAAGTTCACATTTCATAAACTGACTACAATTTGCGTCTTTTCAACATGACGACCAAGACTTGACTCTCTAATAACCGCTTACGCACCCAAAAATCAGAGTTACAAGTACGTCAAAGATCATAGTGACAAAAGAAAAATACACATAAGAATAATATCATTGGAATATATACATATCGATGTATCGAAGTACCTCTACATTGATGAAATCAAATCTGAATGTTGTCACAGAAATATGTTAACTATTTTACAGAAACACAGTAGAATATTGCTGGTATCTGGAGGATGAGGTGAGGTGCCGTAATGGTTACGTAATTCAAGTACCATTACAACATGAGTCCCGTTCAAAGGCATGATCCAAATCTGTAGCAACCAGTGCCCTCCAGAGGTGGCATGTTGCCGTGAGGGAAACGACATCACGATAGTCTCCCAAGGTTATGTGGCTACAATTGATGTCGCTAAGACACATCTGATCAGAATGTATCCGATGCGCCAACGACGCTTTGATACGATCGTCCGGTATGCGCCTAAAGATCTTGTAGTCACTATTAAGGAGGGTCGAGGGGTGATAATCACATGGTCGTTCGTCGCCGCTGGCTTGGGAATTGGTATCACGAGCCCTTCCGTGAATTGAACGGGAACTGGGACTTCTTGCAGCAGAAGACACATCGGTGTCGTAATGGTCACAGAGGTACTATAAAATTCCAATGGGAATTCATCATGGCCTGGGGACTTGCAGGAGGCATCTCGTGTAATCACTTCCTCCAGCTCTTCATAGGTAATTTCAGATAACACGTCCGCTTCCCCGTTCGCACGCGTCGTGTCTGGGGTCTCGTTCAGGACGGTCCCCAGCTCCCTCTGGCCCTCCCCGTTGCTCGCATATTATCTGCTAAAATGATCCGTGAACGTCTGTGCTGGGCCTCTTTTTGTAGAAAAACAACGGCCATAGCCGAGATAAATCTAATGAATTAGCGTACTTCGTCTTCTTTTTCTTTCCCGTGCCACATAACGGGCAGGCAATCCTACGACCTCGCGCGTATCATCGTACCCGCCATCCTTAGCGTTGCAAGTTGTATCATTTGCGCCTTGATTCGGTGGACGGCTGTCTGGTGATCTCGTGTAGGTGTTTGAGCGAACAGTTCCCGCAAGGCCGTAAAGTAAAAGTCAGCAGTCGTACGCTGCCATCGAGAAACCTCCTTCCCACAGCCTATTAGCGTTCTCCGTAAAGCTAGCTTCTCGCACTCTATCCATCTCTGTAGGACAGGACCATAAAAATCTCTTCGGCGGAGGCAGCCATCCCACGTGTCCACCAACATGCGTCGGAATCCTGCATCAATTAGGTAACTTCTCGGTCACTATATCTGCTGTCTAGAAAGGGTAACCGTACGAATGTATGCCTCAAGGTACGTAAACACCATCGGCTAGATTTGTGCGTCAACCGTCGATATCGCTAACCCCCTTGAAACATAAATCTGAGCCAAACGTCTCGCGGAGTGGCTCGTGAAAAATGTATGCCCGTTGGTTACGATATTTCAGGACCAATGTGTCCACTAATTCCATCCCGTTGACCAGCTCCCGAAATTCTTAGTTAGGAGTATAATTAGGATGTTGATCCTTCCTGTTGAGCAAAGAAAATCTCCGACGAGTATGCAAGCATCGCATCTTCTCCGGAACTACTCTACTGACCATTAAAATTGCTACAACACGAAGGTGACGTGCTACAGACGCGAAATTTAACCGACAGGATATGTGATATGCAAATGATTAGATTTTCAGAGCATTCACACAAGGTTGGCGCCGGTGGTGGCGCCTATAACGTGCTGACATGAGGAAAGTTTCCTACCGATTTCTCATACACAAACAGCAGTTGACCGGCGCTGCCTGGTGAAACGTGGTTGTGATGCCTCGTGTAAGGAGGAGAAATGCGAAACATGACGTTTCCGACTTTGATAAAGATCGGATTGTAGCCTATCGCGATTGTGGTTTATCGTATCGCGACATTGCTGCTCGCGTTGGTCGAGATCCAATGACTGTTAGCAGAATATGGAATATGTGGGTTCAGGAGGGTAACACGGAACGCTGTGCTGGATCCCAACGGCCTCGTATCACTATCAGTCGAGATGACAGGCATCTTATCCGCATGGCTGTAACGGATCGTACAGCCACGTCTCGATCGCTGAGTCAACAGAATGGGACGTTTGCAAGACAACAACCATCTGCACGAACAGTTCGACGACGTTTGCAGCAGCATGGACTATCAGACCATGGCTGCGGTTACCCTCGATGCTGCATCACAGACAGGAGCGCCTGCGATGGTGTACTCGACGACGAACCTGGGTGCACGAATGGCGAAACGTCATTTTTTTCGCATGAATCCAGGTTCTGTTTACAGCATCATGATGGTCTCATCCGTGTTTGGCGACATCGCGGTGAACGCACATTGGAAGTGTGTATTCGTCATCGCCATACTGGCGTATCACCCGGCGTAATGGTATGGGGTGCCATTGGCTACATGTCTCGGTCACCTCTTGTTCGCACTGACGGCACTTTGAACAGTGGACGTTACATTTCAGATGTGTTACGACCCGTGGCTCTACCCTTCATTCGATCCCTGCGAAACCCTACATTTCAACATGATAATGCACGACCGCATGTTACAAGTCCTGTACGGGCCTTTCTGGCTACAGACAATGTTCGACTGCTGCCCTGGCCAGCACATTCTCCAGATCTCTCACCAATTGAAAACGCCTGGTCAATGGTGGCCGAGCAACTGTCTCGTCACAATACGCCAGTCACTACTCTTGATGAATTGTGGTATCGTGTTGAAGGTGCATGGGCAGCTGTACCTGTACACGCCATCCAAGCTCTGTTTGACTCAATGCCCAGGCGTATCAAGGCCGTTATTACGGCCAAAGGTGGTTGTCCTGGGTACTGATTTCTCAGGAGCTATGCACTCAAATTGCGTGAAAATGTAATCACATGTCAGTTCTAGTATAAAATATTTGTCCAATGAATACCCGTATATCATCTGCGTTTCTTCTTGGTGTAGCAGTTTTAATGGCCAGTAGTGTACTTTGTAACCTCACGAGCGTAAAAATCTGCGCGTCCTCTTCTCTTATCAGAACCTGACGGGTGCGTATATACTGAACAACGGTACGCCACCTACGGTAACGGCCGTACCACGGGCCGAAGGAAAATACTCCGCTTCGTCTGCACGTATCCCTTCCTTCAGCAGTATCGCACTGCCGGCGCCTTTCTCGCCACGCAGGGGACAGTAAATATCCCACACAGGGAGCTGTAAATATCCTAACCGCGAAAATCCGAAGGGGGAAGCACATCAACTTCCTGTAGCCGAGTTACGTATATGTCTGCGGTCATTAAAAAATGGTTCAAATGGCTCTGAGCACTATGGGACTTAACTACTGTGGTCATCAGTCCCCTAGAACTCAGGACTACTTAAACCTAACTAACCTAAGGACATCACACACATTCATGCCCGAGGCAGGATTCGAACCTGCGACCGTAGCAGTCGCGCGGTTCCAGACTGCGCGCCTAGAACCGCTAGACCACCGCTGCCGGCTCTGCGGTCATTAACATGTCTTTGAGTATCTTCATTTTTACAGGCGTCCCAATGCTACTGATGTTAACAAACTCTACCCACCCGGCCGCCCCCTCATGTGGTCTTCAGTTACTCCGTGCTCCCTTCCGGTCTTACACAGGGGGAGTATGTGTGGGTTTAGTTCCTCCAGCATCATCTGCTCCCCAGGAGGTATGTCTTGTGACCAGTCCCCCAGTGTCCCATCGTTGTCGTGCCTTTCAGGCGCCATAGGCACCCCAATATCCCGTTGTCGTCTATCGGACACCTCCCTTGTCTCTGGAGCCTTGTCGTGGGGAGGTCGTGTCGCCGTCTCGCTAGCCACCACAACATCCACGCTAGGTAGTTCTTCTGCAGCCACGATCGTCTGGTCTGTACCCGGAAACACCTCAGCATTGCCTGCTGGATGCGGTTGGCCATTCTCCACCGTGAGGCAGCGCTTCCTCTGGCGTTTTGGTAGTAGCTGTTTCCGCTGCCGAGCTTCGGAATCAGAGGTGAACATGGCCTCTTCATGTTCTTTGGGGACTTCGGAATCGTACGTGGTCGAATTATCGACGTCCGAAATTGCCGTATCCGAAGGGGCCTGAAGAAAGGACGTGCTATGACTGCTGCAGGCGGTGCAGCGCAACGTCATCCTTCCTTGGTTCGGCGTGATCTGCCTATATCTAAACGTTCTAGTTCGTTTCTGTCGAGGATCCTACGTCATCGTTTAACGCCGCGACGTGAGTCAGTGGGACCACCGTCGGATGCATTGTGAGTGGTGGATCTTCCCGTGGCACCTGTAACAAACTTCGTTGGGTGCAGTCAGAACGCACGTGTTCCTCCTTCGTACACCCAGAGCACGTTCGTGGTTGTCCGTCATAGATGATAATCGCCCTATAATAAGCGACGTACAGGTATGACGGAGCATGTTTTCGTAGTTAGGTCCGTATTTGCTGACGCCGTTGAGTACAGGATACGTTTTGAAACTCGCCTTTTTTTTCAGACATTTGGTACAAAACAGTTCCGTAAGGACGCAATGCGTCTGTCACCAATTATTCTGGCATTTCGAATGGAAGCTTAAAGACGCGGATCGTTTGTAGTCCCATGTCGGCGTGTTCAACTGTAACCGCTTCAACATTCTCGTCCGAATGACAGAATCGAAGTCCTTTTCGGTGCCGGTGTAGTACGTAGCTCGTCATATGCCGCTTCAACGATGAACTTGACATAGAGCACGCTGCTGAGTATGGGTAAGCGTAATTCCACTGGGACGTCACGTCCGATTTTTAACCCCTTCCCGTAAATAGCGTTCTATATCGTAAGCCTTCAGTCGAGCATATTCGTTAACGAAACTAAATTTCAGCGCCAATTTGCTGAACGACACGGCCGTGATTCGTTATATGCATTACCGCGGCACACCGCTATACACTTGGCGTAAACACCGGTCGCGCGCCCGTGAGGCAGGAACGTAAACATGGTCCGAACTCATGCGACGTTGAAGGCTGACTGTCATTAAGCTACACCAAGCACGGACGTTTCACGATCACACTTTGCATCTTACCGCATCCTAAAAGCTTTAATCGTAGTAAAAAACTGAACCAAGACAAATGCGTTTTTAATGGTTTCTCGAAGTGCTGTGGCCTTGAGACTGCATACTTTCATACTACACAACTTACTATAATTTTCTAACATCAATATAATGTTTCCTGTAATTTAATTAAAAAAAGTACAATGAAAGACAGATTTTCGAGAGATATGCAGTTTTCTAGTGCTTAGAATGGGCTTGTATTTGTATTAACATGGGCTTCAACTGAAAGCCAATATTGGCGTCTCGAGACTATATACTGAAGAGAGATGGCGTCGTCTGAAATTGGTGGCGTTCTTCCATCTCACTGGTCTACGTTCAAATGAATGTTCAGAATATCTGACTCCCTAAATATTGCCCTACACATACGGAAAGACTCATCCAACGAACTTTTTCCACACTATGACGTGAGAAACCCGGCACACTCAACGGTCAACGTTCAAATGCACGGTGCTTGTACCGACAGGTTAAGCAGTGAGCGACGTATACTGAGGCAGCAGAATACCATGATAGGCACCGTCCTAGCTGCCGCGATTCGGGTCAGCTCCGTGGCACAGCGAGGCTACTCGACTGAGCTGGCAAGAATCATCTGGGACCCGAGGCTGCTGGCAGAAACGTCGAGATACCCCAAACTGAACGCCGGGTCCTCGGACACTGGCTTAGGCGGTGGCACTCACTGGACGGCCTTGTCACAGCATGTCCAGTTCGAAACCTGGAACCACCAGCATTAGCTGACAGCTCACATGTAAGCGGCGTTGTCTCGTTTTGATGCTGCTCGATGAGACTGTAGTAGCTTAGCTGCGTATGCGACCAATGGCAGGCCTGGAGTCTGTACCGGTAGAAGGGCGGCACTGAAGGAACGCTACTACCGTCAGAGCTGGTTCGCTCTGGCTGGTCAATCATGACAGAAGGCGGCCTTCCATCACACCGTCGGCAGTAGAAACGCTTCGTTGGGCTACATAAATGATTTGGCGGGCAGGGCGGGCAGCATTCTGCGGTTGTTTGTTGATGCTGCTGTTGTGTACAGGAAGGTATCGAAGTTGAGTGAGTGTAGGAAAATACAAGACCACTTATAAAAAATTTCCGGATTGTGTGATGAATGGCAGATAGCTCAAATTGTTAAAAAAATCTAAGTTAATGCGGATGAGGAGAAAGAATAAATCTGTAATGTTCGGATACCGTAGTCTCCTGGTTAGATGTCTGTTCATAAAGCTGCAAAGCGATATGGACAGGAACGAGCGTGTCAGCACTGTGGTAAGGAAATGGAAGATGGGAATGAGCGTTTGCTGTCATTGGGCGGGAGGCCCCTATGGGGCAGGTCCGGCCGCCTTGGTGCAGTTCTTATTACATTCGACGCCACATTGGGTGACCTGCGCGCCGGATGGGAATTAAATGATGTTGAAGACAACACAACACCCAATCCCTGAGCGGATAAAATCCCCAATCCAGCTGGGAATCGAACCCCGGCCCGTAGGACGGAAATCCGTCACGCTGACCACTCAGCTATGAGGGCGGACGTGGTGAGGTAGGCGAATGGCCAAGTTCGGTTTATTGGGAGAATTTTATGAAAGAATGTTTCACTTGTAAAGGAAATTACACATAGGATCCTGGTGCGACCTTCTCCTGAGTGTTTGGGATCTGTACCAGATAGGATTGATGAAAGACATCGAAGCAATTCAGAGGCGAGCTTCTAGCTTTGCTAGAGGTAGGTTACAACAACACGTAAGTGAGACGGAGATGTTCGGAAACTCAAATGGGAATTCCTGGAGGGAAGGCGACATTGTTTTCGAGGAACACTATTGACAAAATTTAGAGGACCGGCATTTGAAGCTGACTGCCGAACGATTCTGCTGCCGCAAACATACATTGCGCGTGAGGACCACTAATATAAGGTTAGCGCTCATACGGAGGCATATAGATAGTCGTTTTTCCATCGCAGTATTTGCGAGTGGAACAGGAAAGGAAATGACAAGTAGTGTACCCTCCGATACACTCCGTACGGTGGTTTGCGGATTATCTATATAGGTGTAGCATGTAGCAGTCTAGTTCGCTAGAATGTCACGTTTCAGTGCCCAGCTGCAGAATTACTCTAGAGGCTGGCACGCAGGTTCGTTGGCTGATACGAAAGACCTGCATCAAGCTGATGTCGTAACACAACGATTAATTGAAGACGTTTTGTGCGAGAGCTACTCTGAGGTGAAAGGTTTGGTACGGGAGTGGAAGTTCAAATGGTTCAAATGGCTCTGAGCACTACAGGACTTAACTTCCGAGGTCATCAGCCACCTAGAACTTAGAACTACTTAAACCTAACTAACCTAAGGACATCACACACATCCATGCCCGAGGCAGGATTCGAACCTGCGACCGTAGCGGGGAGTGGAAGTCTTGGCCTTTAGCGTCGGTAGTGCTGCTAGTGTATTTTTCAGTGGTAGCAGCACACATGGAACTTGGCACGTTTGCTGAATACTGTCTCCTGGCCTAATTAGGAGCGCGGTTTCCAGAGTGGCATTAGTTCCACAACACCCTTACGTGAATTGTACAGACAAGTGGAGAATCGAAATATTGTGTCAGCTTGATTTGACGATCCGACTGCAAAACACAGAAGACAAAAAAATCGCTTTAATAGGATCAAATGGTTCAATGGCTCTGAGCACTATGGGACTTAACATCTATGGTCATCAGTCCCCTTTTAATAGGATCAGTAGACCTATAAATGCGTTGTGAAATTTAAAGTGGGCAAAAATATTTAAAAAAATTAAAAAACTTCCTGGCAGATTAAAACTGTGTGCCCGACCGAGACTCGAACTCGGGACCTTTGCCTTTCGCGGGCAAGTGCTCTACCAACTGAGCTACCGAAGCACGACTCACGCCCGGTACTCACAGCTTTACTTCTGCCAGTACCTCGTCTCCTACTTTCCAAACTTTACAGAAGCTCTCCTGCGAACCTTGCAGAAATAGCACTCCTGAAAGAAAGGATATTGCGGAGACATGGCTTAGCCACAGCCTGTGGGATGTTTCCAGAATGAGATTTTCACTCTGCAGCGGAGTGTGCGCTGATATGAAACTTCCTGGCAGATTAAAACTGTTTTAATCTGCCAGGAAGTTTCATATCAGCGCACACTCCGCTGCAGAGTGAAAATCTCATTCTGGATTAAAAAAAATTAGTTTACTCTACATGGTAAGGCAGTTCCAGAACGAAGAGGAAGAAATAACAAAGGCCAAGAAAGGAATTCACGGATCAAAAAGAAGGTAAGACAGTGATGCAGCCTTTCTCCTCTATCTATAACGCTGTACATCCAAGAAGCAATAAAGGTAGTAAGAGAACTAATTAGAGGTATGATTATAATTCAGGAACGATATCGATAACTTTCAATGATGCCATTGCTATCATCTGTGGAAGTGAAAGAAAATTTCAGGAACGTTGTAATGGAATGAATCATCTACTGAATGCAGAATATAAATTGAGACAAACCAAAGAATGAAGATAGTAAAAACTTTGAGACTGTGTAGCACGTCGTAGAAGGAGTTCTGATTCCTTTTTCAGCAAATTAACGCTTGGCTTTCAAAGCAAAGAGGACATAACAATCTGTCTATAGTAGACAAAGAGAGAATTTTGTCATATCAAGTTTGCTGATATCAAAGACAAGTTTTAATTTTACGAAGAAATTTTTGAGAATGTACGCATGGAGTACGGAAGTGAATCATGACTCTGGTAAAACCGCAAAAGGAAAGGATCCATACGTTTGAAATGTGTTGTTATAATGGGATGCCAAAATTTGTATGGAGTAGTAAGATAAAGAGGGAGTAATACCGCCGCAGAATGGACGAGGAAGGGAATGTCTGAGAAAAATAACTAGAAGAAGATACAAGAGGATTAGCTGACTTACGATTAGAGGGGGTTGTAGAAGGCAAAAATGGGAGGGGTGGATGGAGATCGGAATGTATTTAACAAGTAATTGAGCCTTCTATGTAAATGATAACCAGAATTGCATATGGGATAACATGGGGTGTGAGAGGGGGAGGGGGATGTAAAACAAGTCATAAGGTCGATGCAAAAAAGGAAAGGACTGAGGCTAAAACTTCATAGTCAGAAATTTTCAACCACAATGAAATAAACTAGGTATATACTGCAGGATGTTCTGAAAGGAATTACCTGCTAAAAACGTTGATTGTGAATCAGTTATTTAGGGATAATGCCTATTTAGCACTTGTACTTCTCAACACGCTCGTTTCATCGATCGGTTCACTAATATTAGCTAAATAAAAGATGTAAGTTGAATTTTCTGAAATAATGAATGTTTTAAAGTGCGTTCACCTTTACACCGAATTAAATGTTTTCCTACTGTCCGTTAAAAATAAATTGATTTGCAAATCTCAGTAATAGCTGCCAAATCTGTCGTGAAAACGGTGAGTAGAAAGTGGTGGGTAACGGAGGATAGATTCTTTCGGACTTTTAAAGTTACGTTGAAATTTAAACAATCAGAGATAAAGGCACTGTATTTCCAATAAAAATGATTACCCGATGCCCCCTGCATCCGCTCGTGTAACTTGTGTTTCACAATTAGACAGTTCGCTTACGTTCACAGCGATTGTAAGCCGGCGTTAATGCTCTCCAAAGCACTCTGTACCGGCGCCGCAGATCAAGGCGCGCCTCTGGGATGCCATCGAGCCCAATCCAGCGGTATTACGCATCATTATCCGGCGCGGACAGAGGTACGAGCCGAGTGGTTGACTGTCCCACGCTGCGCTGCCTGTTGTTCTCGTACAATGGCGCCCACACTGGGGAGCACCGCTCGACAGCTGCCCGCAACGTGATGTCCTCCGCCGCTATTCTGTTTAGATTAATGACACCACGATCGGTAATCTCCAGGCCGCGTCATAATGGATAAATAGAAGCCGGACTGACACAGGAGTGGTAAAGCAGCCTGTATGATGCAACATATGGGTTTAATACGGACCACCGAAGAACTTATGTAATTCATGCTCATTAGACTGAGGGATCATAAAGTTATTTCTGTGCTAATACCGTAACTTAACATCCTTAACATAACATCCATAACATTCTTCTCTCTCCTCTAAAAGCATCCTGTACTAACTGTTAAAATTTCACGCACTTCTCATATTCCTCAAACATAATTGCATATTCTATACATCCTGTAAACTCAAAGACAAAAGTCCCACTCTCCAATCCTAGGCTGCTACCACAGGCATATCGAAATGTATCAACCCACTTCCCACTACCTCCACTCTCTCCAAATGCACACCCTTCACACAGTTTCCAGAGGAAACGTTAACAGCATCTCTCTTCCTATTTCAGCAATCCGTCCTGACATGTATCTACTCTACCAGCTGCTGCCCTAACCTCCATAATCTTTCGGTAGCTCGAGGCTCCAACGAAGGTCCCAGCCTCCGGACGCAAAAACTCTTGTTCCTGTTCCAGCTCTCACTTCACACGCCTCAGCCCAACTTTAGCATCCCAGCCCCTCTCTTAGACATAGCAATCCAGCCATCTCTCTTGGCCTCTTTCGTATCACACAGGGTGATTCAAAAAGAATACCACAACTTTAGGAATTTAAAACTCTGCAACGACAAAAGGCAGAGCTAAGCACTATCTGTCGGCGAATTAAGGGAGCTATAAAGTTTCATTTAGTTGTACATTTGTTCGCTTGAGGCGCTGTTGACTAGGCGTCAGCGTCAGTTGATGCTAAGATGGCGACCGCTCAACAGAAATCTTTTTGTGTTATTGAGTACGGCAGAAGTGAATCGACGACAGTTGTTCAGCGTGCGGGTATATTAAGGATATGGTGTTTCGGCCATCTCTCCCAGCCACCATTGATGATTTGAAACGAGAAATAACAGCAGCTATCCAAACTGTTACGCCTGATATGCTACAGAGAGTGTGGAATGAGTTGGAGTATCGGGTTGATATTGCTCGAGTGTCTGGAGGGGGCCATATTGAACATCTCTGAACTTGTTTTTGAGTGAAAACAAACCTTTTTAAATACTCTTTGTAATGATGTGTAACAGAAGGTTATATTATGTTTCTTTCATTAAATACACATTTTTAAAGTTGTGGTATTCTTTTTGAATCACCCTGTATATTGGGAGCTGACGTCGAAGGGCTAACCAGAATCAACATCACCATCATAATCTTAACACCTTCACTCTTTACTATAAATTACTCAACATCCCTTGAACAGGGAACTGATTCTGGGACGTGAAACGAGCACTGGTCACATCGACACACAAGAAAGGCGGCACAACAGACTCGGTCATCTTAAATCGTTTACCCACTTCCGGTCAGAAATGTAGAATCTATTCTGAACTGAACATTATCAATAATTTCAGTAGAATGATCAAAATAGACTTGGATTACAAAAATATCTTTCATGCGAAACCCAACAACAACAAACATGGATGCCAAAAATATTTGTCATCAAAGTACGATTTGATGTTTTTACTTTTTAGAAAAGTTTTTGATTCCGTGGCTCATCGGCGACTACTAATGAAAAAACCTCATTTTACGATATCTAACTAGCTGTGCGAATGGACTGGATAGTTTTAGACAGCCGGAAACCAGCGCGTTAAAAATTAAAGGATATCACAATAAGAAGAAACAGAGTAACGAGCTATCTAGGAGTATTCCTACATCAAAGTCGTAAGTTTTGGTCATCATATAGAGCAGGCAGGCAGAAAAGGTATAAACGTGAGGCACAGAACTGTAACCATCACAAAGCTGCAACTTTGATTTCCCTTAAACACAACCAGAGTACACATCAGTCCAATAGCATTAGTTGTAGGATATGGCGTAAACATTTTGGCTCATATATTGCAACTTGTAACATCAGTTCGTTTGTCAGAAGAGTTTAACGAAGGGTGCCACTAAGATAAATGGGCGCCTACTGTACGACTTGAATGATGCAATGTTTGTTAGTCTAGGAATATGGATTTGGTATCAGAAAAAGGAGAATTCTTCGTGGTTTAAACAAAAACAGTAAAATGGAAGTACGAAGGATATTTGGGACTATGGCCAAACCGAAAAAGTTAATGCGATATCGCATGTTACAACTAACGCCAAATGAATAGGAACTACATTCTCAGGCAGGGGAACATTTGAATTTCTCACTAACGTCAGGGAGGGACTAAGCATGGGATTCCTCGACCCGCCCAGTGGGCTGACACACTATCTGACCGGTCACGGCCAGTATGATACACGTATGTAGAAAATCAAGAGACAGATGAACGATAGTTGCGCCTGCTGCAGTGTGGGCACTCCAGAGCACATGTGGTACTGTGCTCTCTACAAAGAGCCAGTGGCGAATGGTCGTCATGTGTTAAGGATACTGGCGTTGAGTAACCGATGAACCTAGAGCATCTTGGAGGATACCGCAGCCGCAGTAGGCTATCCAAGAAGACCAAGGACGCTTCCACGACGCCAGAACAGAAACAGTTTTTCAAAACTTTCCATCACGTTGGTCCAAAGGTTCAATGAAGCGTGGATTCTAAGATGTTACAGTCAACCGTGGAATCGCTTGTTACTGTGGGAACGCTGGTGACGAGCTGTGCTGTCACCGAGCAACCGAAGTGACACTGGCTGGTGGTGCCGGCCGCTGTGGACGAGCGGCTCTAGGTGTTTCAGCGAGGAACCGTGCTGCTCCTGCGGTCGTAGGTTCGAATCCTGCCTCGGGCATGGATGTGTGTGATGCCATTAGGTTAGTTATGTTTAAGTAATTGGACTGATGACCTCAGATGTTAAGTACCGTAGTGCTTAGAGCCATTTGAACCATTTTGAACGTGGGTAGTATGAGGGCGGATCCAGTAGCGGGGACAATCATTTACGGTTCAGATGCATCCTGATAAATGATCATTAACAGAGAAGAATCTGTAGTAGCACCAACAACAGTATTTAGTAACTAGCTGGCTGATGAAGGGGTTTTGTACTAGTTTTGTAATGGTAAAGTAGTTATAGTATTAGAATTTTTCTAGCATTATCGGATCTATTTTAATTTTTGAATTTTAATTTTAGTGTTTCTAGGTTCCAGGAATACACAATTAATATCTATATTCTTTTATTATTAGTAGTAATATGAGTGATATGTATGATGTTAGCTTGCCAGATATCGTGTTGTAATTTATTGTGAAGAATAAATAAGCAAACTATAACCAGCACGTTATTCTGGATAGTGCGTCGTCTTGCAACGTAAATATTATCTCTTCTGACTCAAGACAGAGTAATAAAAATATTATTTATATTCAACGTTATCAATTTAATCCTAGACTCTTCGCGAATGAAATCGTTATCAACGAAACGGTTCATCCATTAAAATTGTAGTGTAGTCATTTTAGATATTTACAAAATACCTGCCTGTCACAAACGATGGCAACTAGTTTTTATTGTACATAAATGTGAAACTTTTTTGTGCACACAGCGAAGCGCACAAATAAGGAAGCCGTCCACACAGACTTCAAAGAGTCACAGCCAGAGTCAGCCATGACATACAAAACCTATGGAGAACGACAAGTAGATATGTGTAGATGGACAATCAACTATGCTCTTACGTAATTTGAAGCAAACACCAAACTTATATTTATTGGTATAATTTTTGGAAATCACGGATTGTCTAACGAGAGAGAGAGAGAGAGAGAGAGAGAGAGAGAGAGCTTATAAAATGGGCGTACACCGCTAACAAGATTGTTACTACAGTGTGAGGGATCCATTTCAGGTCAAACTGTGAGGACCCTGCTCTATATTTTGCCTCTTCTATTTTTCAATGAAAGTTAACAATGTGTAGAACCTATTTTACTATTTATAATGCTATCGTTGTTAGGCACAGCTTTTGATGGGTTTGGTAGGGGTCATCCTACAAAAAAGAAACAAGCACTTCACTGTCTACTTTAGTTATTGTTTAGATAACTCAGTATTTTCCATAAACGACAATGTCGGTGTTTACAACTGCGTCAGAGACCAGTGCAAACTGACCCTGAGGAGTTTCTCCCTGAAAATGACTACTATTGTCCAAAAAGATCTTGGCCGCCACTTCTGAAGGGACAGATCCTTAAAAATGTTCTGAAAACTGAACTTTAAATCTATACTGAATATTTCTCTGAAAGAATGCAATATCATTGCTAGGACCAGAATGAAGAGAAGAAATAAATTCGTGTTTTTTTCTTTACTTTTTTGCCATCAGATTCATGAAGCTATCCAAATACAAATGGAATTCCTTGTTTAAACGTAAGCTTGAGAATTTCAGTAAGTGAAATGGGTCACTGAATACTGCGAAGCAGCTTTTCACAGCAGTACTGCAACTTTCTGGTTTAAAATTTTTCGAAACTACTTTCTTATTAAAATTATTACACAAAATATTATAATGACAGAGATACATTTTAGTTACTAAACAGCAGACTAAAAATGGTTCAAATGGCTCTGAGCACTAAGGGGCTTAACTTCTAAGGTCATCAGTCCCCTAGAACTTAGAACTACTTAAACCTAACTAACCTAAGGACATCACACACATCCATGCCCGAGGCAGGATTCGAACCTGCGACCGTAGCGGTCGCGCAGTTCCAGACTGTAGCGCCTAGAACCGCTCGGCCACCCCGAAACAGCAGACTATTTTATGAAAATAGGCATAAGGTACTTTTAAGTGAAGATAGCAAAAGCTGCTGTAAAATAATCATTGCATTCTTTCAAAAGTATCACAAATTTTCCTAACATTCTGTACTAATTCTAGACGTAAAACTCAATGCCAGATTTCTTGCTTTTAAGTTGGAATGCAGTCATAAGTATTGCACAGATTAGCTTTCACTCTGCCTTCACGTCTGGTATTAAATAGATCGACAGAGCACGCCACACTGTGTAACTTCCAGAATAATGCTTCATGTGCCTGTGGCTCAACTCACAGCATCGCACATTCCTGTACGTATCTTGCAGCCGGAACTGTCGTTTACATGAGACGACTTACTGCTGTAAAAGGTGGTAAACCGTCGCTTTCTTCGATAAAGTTCACCATATTTCTGTGTAAATACCAACTTTACGTACGTTACTATTTTACAATAAATGCACGTCAACCCGGCCTGGGAAGGACCTGATTACCTACTTGTACGTTACTCATTTATAACGGGGCCGCGCCTACTACGTTTCTGGTTTCGCCCATGTTTTTGGCATACACAGACCTCGGCCAGAAATGAAAGTGACAGAAATGGGAACTCCAGATGGCATTGCGTTTACAAAAACAACTTTTCTGGCGCGTTTCGGATGAGGTATGAGGTATTTATTTTCGGCAGTTTCCAGGCAGCAGTTGGCGCGGTAGAAAGCGTACAGTACGGTTGTCCGAGAGCCTTGGGGTCGAGTCAGTGTGAGAAGCCATTTCTTCCTTTCAGTTTACTTACACTGCAAATAAAACCAAAATAATGCTCAGTGTATTGTATTTCTTATTATTTTCATAAAGGCGATGAAAATAAATGCAGTGAGAAATCTGATAATTTGTATGAAAGGATTTTACTTCCGTGCTCACGAGGACTCTGCTAATAATTTTCGAAGAAGGTATTATAATTAAAGCTTCGAATCAAACAGGTAAGCCGAGAATTTTTATTCGTCGATGTTAATAAAAATACTCTTTTTAACGTCATATATAATAAAATATTTTCATTCATAATTTCTCTTTCTAGATAGCCAGCAACAATCGACTTATACCGAAACGTGGCAATAGAGTGGAAAGAGAAGCTCTCGTGAAACGACAGGTTATAAGCGAAGTAACTCACACTAATAAAGCGCAGTACGCTATAACCCTTTCTGGACAATTACCACCAACAGTGTGCGGATGTCGTCATTAGCACCTCAAAATTCTGGGGAAGTTACATCAGATTTAAACTAACATTTGTTGACTGGTGTGATGAAACCCAAAGTTCAAGGAGAAAAAAAATTTATTCTGTTAAATGGCTCTTGGCATGACAAATAAATCCACAATAATACGACGAGATTTTTCGAAATAAAGAAGAATTGCTATCCTGCAATGCTAAAGTGTTTCTCTCCCCCCCCCCTCCTCCCACCATACCCTCCCCCCCCCTCCCAATGCACGCCGTTAGTGCATCCCCGCGAAGTTTTTATGCTCATATGATCGAAAAGATCCTAAATTTCTGCTGACGACAGAGAATAAGAAATCACATCCGGAGGAGGCTGCATCAAAATCAAAATATATTCCACTGTACACCACCAGCCAATGTTTGGCGAAATGGTGCGTTATGTGTCGTTCGCTGCTAAACTTTTGATAACAGTGAATCTTTTATGAATGTAAATCGAATCTGTCCTGCTGCAGAACTTAAAACCAAGCAAGTAATTGTAAAAAATAGGGCTTATTTGACACATGCGAGATAAGAAAATTACTGCTTACCACATTTTTACGATGAATATCACCTCAACCCGTCTAAATTAACTCTAAAATAATAAAACTATTTAATTTTATATATGTTCCCTCCTGGAAATTTATTTGCAATCCCAAATTTTCTCGCCTTTCCTTTCCATGTCATTTACAGAAATACACTATATGATCAAAACTGTCCGGACGCCTGGGTGAAAATGACTTACAAGTTCGTGGCGCCCTCCATCGGTAATGCTGCAATTCAATACTGTGTTGGCTCACCCTTAGCCTTGATGATAACTTCCACTCCCGCAGGCATACTTTTAAAAAGATCCTGGAAGGTTTCTTGCGGAATGGCAGCGCTTTCTTCACGGAGTGCTGCACTGAGGAGAGGTGTCGGTGTCGGTCGGTGAGGTCTGGCGCGAAGTCGGCGTTTCAAAACGTCTCAATGGTGTTCTACAGGATTCAAGTCAGGACTCTGTGCAGGCCAGTCCATTACAGGGATGCTATTGTCATGTAACCACTCCGCCACAGGCCGTGCATTATGAACAGGTACTCGATCGTGTTGAAAGAGTAATTTCCATCCCCGAATTACTCTTCAACAGTGGGAAGCAAGAAGGTGCTTAAAACATTTACGTAGGCCTGTGATGTGATAGTGCCACCAAAACAACAAGGGGTGCAAGCGTCCTCCATGAAAAACACGACCACACCACAACTCCACCTCCAAATTATACTGTTGGGACTGCTTACGCTGGCAATTGACGTTCACCGGGCATTCGCCATACCCACACCCTGCCAACAGATCGACACATTGTGTACCGTGATTCGTCACTCCACACAATGTTTTTCCACTGTTCAGTCGTCCAATGTTTGCGGTCTTTACATCAAGCGAAGCGTCGTTTGGCATTTACCGGCATGATGGGTGGCTTATGAGGAGCCGCTCGACCATGAAATCTAAGTTTTTGAAATCCAAGTTTTCTCACCTCCCGCACTTGCAGTGGATCCTGATGCAGTTTAGAATTGCTGTGTGATGTTCTGGGTATATGTCTGCCTATTACACATTACAATCCTCTTCAACTGTCGGCGGTCTCTGTCACTCAACAGACAAGGTCGGCATGTGCACTTTGTGCTGTGCATGTCCCTTCACGTTTCCACTCCAACATCTCATCGGAAACAGTGGACCTAGGGATGTTTAGGAGTGTGGAAATCTCGCGTACAGACGTACGACACAAGTGACACCCAATCACATGAGCACGTTCGAAGTCCGTGAGTTCCGCGGAGCTCCCCATTCTGCTCTCTCATGGTGCCTAATGACTACTAAGGTCGCTAATATGGAGTACCTGGCGGTAGATGGCAGCACAATGCACCTAATATGAAAAACATATGTTTTTGCGGGTATGCGGATACTTTTGATCACATAGTGTATTAATAAATACAGTATATTTACCATTATTTCAGTTTATTTGCTGTATAACTGAAGTAAAAAGTGAAAAATAAAGGAACATGTTTTTCCTGAGGAATCATTCAACATTCTTTCCGTTGCGCCAACCGTTGCCTAGTCAAGACGCGAACATAAATGACTCATGCCTCAACCGTCTAGTACCAAAAATGTTACTTTTTTTAAAAATCCTTGGCTGTTGGGAGCTCCCACTTCTACCGCTTTCATTCCTGGCCAGACTCTGCATATACCACAAATTTCGACGAAATCGGTGATGACAAGTAGGTGATATTCTCTTGTTAGCCACATAAAGGACGCAGGGGAAAATGCGTAGCAACACACCTTTTGCTTTACAAAAATACTTTTTTCTTATGAGGAGAATGGACATTTACAATTTGTATTAATGATAATAATTACATATACAACAAAGTCAGAACATGACACAACAATCTATTAACTACAAAGTACCTACACAGCAATATGACATCGTTCGTTTCACAGATCTGGTGTCTCAATATAGAGGACAGTGATTTTAATTTTTACTAACAACACACTGTGAAAAAGATGAATTTAATGCTGTTCCGAAGATAGGATAAACGACTGCAA
This sequence comes from Schistocerca piceifrons, assembly GCF_021461385.2. Classification (NCBI taxonomy): domain Eukaryota; kingdom Metazoa; phylum Arthropoda; class Insecta; order Orthoptera; family Acrididae; genus Schistocerca; species Schistocerca piceifrons. The sequence goes on along the minus strand of NC_060142.1, from coordinate 302,310,398 downwards.
ACTTAAAGTGTAATAGACATTATGAGAAGCCTTATCCCTGTGACACTCTTAGAAAGGTAATAAATGTCTCGTGGAATTTCCAGCAATAGTCCTCCAGTGTGTGAACGGTGAATATTCTTCGGCACCCTGTGTGTCGATTGTGTAGAGACAGTGAAGATAAAACTGGAAAAAAAGCAGCCGCACAGAACGCAGTACTTCTTGGAATGAAACACAAAGCATCATTAAAATTTGGTACAGTATGAAGTACTCGGTGAAACGAATTTTGTAGTTGAAATATATGGTTGCAGCTCCGTCATAAGTTGCATTGAGAACTACCTTTTCTTATTTCTTGATACTGACTTGTTTCGGACACCTGTACCCATTTTTAAAGCATCCTATAAAGAAAATTACCGCTCACATGACAGTCTTATAGAAAACGAGACACATCTTATTGGACTACAATTACTGTGTATTAACATACAAGTAAGGCATGCAGATTAGTCATGGTTTAATTTTACAAATTGCCTTACTAGTTGCATACCGTACCTTAAGTGTGATAAATACAGGCGATTGCACATGTACAAAAAGTGTCCCAGCAGTGAGCAACGCGGTGCACTGACCGACTCAACAAGAGTAAAATACACGATACAGGACGGACAGTAGAGAACTGGTGTGCACAGACTCCAGTGGTTATCAGGTATAAGATGTGTACTCACTAAACAATACAGTCCTTTCTTTCATTAACTTATTATAGATTTAAAAACCCTACAGTGCCAAAAATTCTCTTGCTACAGTAGCATAGGCTAACGTCAAGTACATGTGGCGTCACTGTCTGACGCAATACAACAGTACTGTGGTGCATTTCTAGCCGCTTGAAACTAACGTATAGTCGTAGCTTTTCTGACACTCCAGAATGAATAATTGCCATCACTTATGCCATGTACACAACAGTTTAGATTGGCCTGTACGTATCTTTACTGTATGCAAACAATGCAATCCAACATTGTGCGGGCTAACGTGCTGCTTCCTTCGAGAAGATTAGCCACACAATAATATGTTTAATCTCCAATAAGAAAGGATTTATTATGCTTATAATGTATTTTAAAGATTGTTAAGCAACGCAATTCTCGCTCATCTGTCTGGTTTTTGCCAATCGGCGGTTTTATCGTAACTTAATTACATTTTAAAATGTGGATTGGGGGCGGGGTTGCGCTCTCGCAACAGTTTGCACTGATGATATAAATTTGAGTTTCATAGCAAGTTTAGTCGGTAAAAAGGAATGATCTATTATTTTTATGATGTACATTTAAAACTTTTTAAAAGAATGCGTTTTCCTCGTTCCACCTGGTTTTCGCCAATCGGCGGTGGTTAACGTTTCAATATTGGATATGGTGTCGCACTAGTGCGCTAAAGATTCCGTTTATAATACAAATAAATGCAATTTTTGCTCATTAGAGCAACGTTTGTAAAACTTTGTAAATCTGTTGTAAACAGCATGTCTGAGGGTGATTTAATGTATGATGGTTGTTTGCTTCTACTTTTTTATCTTTGAGCATAAAGGCGCACGTTGTGACTTTAGGTCATTATAATCAAATATAATTGCTCACTATACGTAAAACTGTTTTACTATATTTTATATGAAAATAAGACATTGTCTTCTCCCTTAGAGGACTGAATATATACTAATGAATTACTGGGAAGATGATCTGCTTAGCGGCAGCCTTATTGTAAATTGGCAGATTAATTTATTTTTGGAGCTGGTCTGCTTCCCTTTTTGGTTTTGAGTTGTGTTGCAGGCATGTAACTTTTTAGAGAATGGACGCGGATTATGTGTAATTCATAACAGTACAACTACTGAGTGTAGCTCCTGCAACTGCAGCGGCTTCTGCAGGTGACGTCATGCCATGGAGTAATGCAAAGGAGTTTGGTGTAATTCGACCCACTGGTCTTACAAAAAGAATTTTTGGCATTGTAGGATTTTTGAAACGATATTAAGTTAATGAAAGAAAGAGAATGTATTGTCTAGTCTGTAAATATTTTATCTTCGTCGCGGCCCGCTGTCAGCCGCCTCTATAGTGGTGGTGGTGGTTAGTGTTTAACGTCCCGTCGACACCGAGGTCATTAGAGACGGAGCGCAAGCTCGGGTTAGGGAAGGATCGGGAAGGAAATCGGCCGTGCCCTTTCAAAGGAACCATCCCGGCATTTACCTGAAACGATTTAGGGAAATCACGGAAAACCTAAATCAGGATGGCTGGAGATGGGATTGAACTGTCGTCCTCCCGAATGCGAGTCCAGTGTGGTAACCACTGCGCCACCTCACTCGGTCCGCCTCTATGGTTTTACCTGGTAACCACTGGTGTCTGTGCACACCAGTTCTCTAATGTTAGTAATTTTTAGTGTATTTTACTGTTTTGAGTCGGACATAGTACAGCTTTGGTCACTGCAGGGAGAGTTTTCTTACATAGGCTATCGTCTGTATTTATCACACGGTACGATATGTAAGGCAACTTGTAAAACTAATCCATGACTAGTTTGTGTATCTCACACGTATACATATGAATTCATACGAGTATATACGTGTGTACTACAATTGTATTACAAAGATGTGCCTCTTTTGCATAAACTATCACATCAACTGTTATTCTCTTTGTAGGGTGGTTTGAAAATGGGCACTGATGTCCGAAACTAGTCTTCTCCAAGAAATAAAGAAAGATACTTCTCAGTGCGACTTATGACGGAGATACAACCACTTATTTCAAGTGTAAGACAAGTTGACGACCTATTTGTCACCTGCAGCATACTGTATATTCGTAAATTTGGTAGTGATTTACAGAGCGTAAAGAAGTAATTGTAAGACTGGGCACCATTACACTAAGAATTAGTGCGTTCTTAGTACTCAACTACGATCGGTCATAAATTTAGAATATTCGAAACTTCTTCTGAAAGTTGGTTGACTTGGCTACATATATCCTAATAAACTTCCATCACACTGACTTTAATCACGCTGTTAGTGCTTCTTCACCCTTCAGCAGAGAAGGTATAGAGACCCTGGCATTGTCGATGTATCTGAGGCAGGAAAGCCTTCGGGCCCCCACCAGGAATGTGTTACTTCGGCTTTCCTTCTGAGAGGTTGGTCAGGGATATGACGTCAGCTTCCATTGATGGAAAAGGCAGGAAAACATCTTTGTGCGTGAACAATCGCTTGGCTGACGACTGAAAGACGGAGAAGACCTACTTTGGACACATTAGAAGGGTCGTGCAGCGAGCTATGGAGATAGCAGCGAAAGCCATCATTGACCAGAGTTCCGATGAAATTAATTAGGGGGTCGGGGTTGCAAAGGCAGTAATATATCAGCATACCAGTGTAACTCGTGAGCAATTTCTACCAAACTTATGCAGTTGTAACTTGCTATCTGAAACAATTGCGACAATAAGACACTCCTGGCACCCTTGCGGTTGAAGGTGGAGGTAAAATAACGTGATATAAATTGCCACGAGGTCCGGAGGCAATGAGAGGGAGTGAGATGTAAAAATGTACAGAAACGGGCTCTTGGTATTTCTTTTCTGTATTTAGTTGATTTAAAATACATTAAAAGTATAAAGTGCTATCTGCCTCATTTATTTGCATATACGCCGCATGTGATTAACTCTTACGTCACACTTTGTATCAGGAGGTTTTTGTTCCTACGAAAATGGGTTAATACTGAAACGTATAAGGATTAAGGAAATTTAATAAATACCTCTGGGCATGACGAGGGAATTGTTATAGGTACAGATTATGACTGCCACGTCTCACAAAGGTTTTGTGCAATATTATGTCTTATCTGTGTTGTTCAGTATGTCAGCCACGTCGCAAGAATGAGCAACACAACGATTATGTCACCGTGTTGGGGTATAAAGGTCAGTCCACGTTGCTGAACATGACAGGTAATTTTCGTCCTCTCTGGAGTGGCATGATGTAAAATGGCGGAGAGTCAGATAAAATATGTGTTAAATATACGAGAAGAGTTCAGTAAGTAAATTCAACAGGTCGCGGGGCTATACGCAGCCTACAAAACGGCATTTATGAGTTCCAAGCAGAAAGCTATCATTGACTTTCTTTTGACGGGAAAACTAGAGCATCACAGGTTTTCTTAGGCACTCACAGAATGTGTACGGAGATCTGGACGTGAACAAAAGCACGGTGCGTCCTCGGTCGAGGCATAAGTCATCATCGCAACAAGGTAGTGAAATCTGCCTGATCTCCCGCATTGGCGACCGGTCGCATGCAGCTGCTCTTGAAGCATCTCCGTAATACTTGCTTTTTGTTCGAACCTACTGGTAATAAATCTGGCAGTCCGCCTCTGAATTGCTTCGGTGCCTTCCTTTAATACGACCTGGTGCGGATCCGAAACACTAGAGAAGTACCCAAGAACAGGTCGCACTATCGTTCTATGTGCGGCCTCCTTTACAGACGAATCACACACTTTCTATAATTCTCCCGATAAGTCGATGTCGACCATTCGCCTCCCTACCATAATTCTCACATGATCGTTCCATTTAATATCGCTTTGCATCGTCACAGGCGGTGAAACATGGGTTCATCTGGAAACAAAACGGCAGTCCATGGAGAGGCGCCTCTGAAGAAAAAATTCTAAGCTGTACCCTCAGCCACTAAAATGAACTGAGACTCTGAAGGTGGCCTCCCTCATGGTGCAACGATTGACACTGAAGTGTGTTCTGCGACCATCATGAAACTGAAGAAACGACTTCAGCGAGTTTGTCGCCACACGATAAGGTCTCACACAAGTCAACGCACCGGAGATGAGCTCACATAACTTCAGTAAACGGTCTTTCATCATTCACCGTTATGTCTCACCTTCCGAATTCCATTTGTTTGGCCCAATGATGGACGCATTCCGTGGGAAGCATTAGTGGATTATGGGGAGAGTACTGATGAAGCACGATGTAGGCTCCGACTTCAACCAGTAACGCGGTATCATGCCGGCATATAGGCCCTCTCAGTGAGGTGGTGTAAGGCCGTCGCATTGAACGGAGATTATGTTGAAAATGAAGGATTTATAGCCAGAGAAGTTGGGAATAATATGGTATATTGAAATCCTGAATAAAACCAACCTGCTTTCAGAAAAAGAAACATATGCTGCGTTACTTGTTGAACGACTCACTTTCCGTGAAACTTTGTAAAGCATTGAATAAAACGTTCTCGGTTTTCAAGCCGCGTCAATTCGATTAAAATCCTCGAAATTTTGATGACCATCTCCGCCATCGTCGTCAGTTCACTGACTGCTGGTTTTTTTTCCTTTATTGAATTTTGATTCCCCCCCCAAAGGGGACGGGCTGGCAGCAGCTTAGTACGCCGCTCTTCAGCCTACAGAATTTTTAAAACATAAGAAGGAGATAATAAACAATAAAAGCAGCCGATAAAACGGTGACTTAAATTAAATTGTAAAATGGCGGAAAATTGTGGAAGTTAAAACGTAAAACAAAGGGTTGGCGAGGGTAATAAAATACACAGGAAGCAGACAGGTAAAATAGTAGTCAGACAATTAAAAAAACACGGTGATATTCTGGTTTCTGTTCGCAAGAGATATCAAAAATCACTCCCAGCGACAGTATTATTTCTGTTCGCAACATTTCAGAAAAGACGCACAACACTTAACACTCACTTAAAACACTGCACTAAAAAGTTGGCACGAAGATGACACATCACAGCCGAGGGCAGATGGACGATGGCAGAGGCAAGGGGGAGTGGGGAAGGGCAGAGGAGAGGAATGCAAAAGGACTCTGGGGGGAGAAGGGAGTCAAAGAGAGTGTAGGTGGGGAAAAGGGGAAAGAACAGGATGAGGAGTGGGGGGGAGGGGAAGAGGGAGCCGAGGGAAAAGACAGTGGGTCTATCTGATTGGCTCCTGATGATGTCATCATGCCTATATAAGCGAGAAACCGGGCGGCAGTCAGTGAACTCCTGACGACGATGGCGGAGATGGTCATGGAAAACTCGAGGATTTTATTCTAACTGACGCTGCTTGAAAACCGAGAACGTTTTATTCATGTACGCCGTCGCGAAAGACTCCGAGGACACCTTGTAAAGCATTACTGACCTTATGAAAAAGTTTTATTTGTAGTTAGTGAATGATGATCGAGTGTAGAGGAGGAATGTACTCTGGTCAGCCGGCCGAAGTGGCCGTGCGGTTCTAGGCGCTGCAGTCTGGAACCGCGATACCGCTACGGTCGCAGGTTCGAATCCTGCCTCGGGCATGGATGTGTGTGATGTCCTTAGGTTAGTTAGGTTTAACTCGTTCTAAGTTCTAGGGGACTAATGACCTCAGACGTTGAGTCCCATAGTGCTCAGAGCCTTTTGAACCATTTTTTACTCTGGTCAAGGAAAGCAGCGCAGGCGCAATAACTTCGTTGGACTGACTCCACCTGCCTTACACAATTAGTACAAGAATCTGCTGACAGGAGGGTGGGCGGAGACCGGTGTAACGGCCCATCTGGCTGGAACAGTGGCCGCCCCTGGGGCTAATTGCTAGACCGGACTGCGTCAGCGGGGGCGGCGGCGGAAATGGCGTCGCGTTAGCGTCGGGCAGTTGTGCGCCAGGGGAGGAGCAGCTGACGCCGGCCGCAGTTGACGACCCGAGGAAGGGGTGGGGTGCGCTGGCTCAAGCCTCGCGCTGTATTTACGCGACTGTGAAGAGGGAAAATCGGAATTCTCAGCTTCGGTTTAACGAGAAAATCCAAATTTTCTTTTTTTTCCCCTTCTACCCTTCTCCTGTTTTGACAGAATCAACTTCTAAGGGTTTTTGAAACGACACTTGTTCCCAGTATATTTTGTAGCGTCATTTGGACCTAAAACCAGACTCTCCAAACCTCTGTGATGCGAACGGCAGAAGCTCGTTTACACTACGTATCGGGTTTCTACCCATTTCATTTGTATGTAGAGTGCAGGAACAATGACTGCTTAAACTCTTCTGTGGGCCCTGTCATTACTCCAAACTTTTCTTCGCGCTCCCTATTGAGTCATTACGTAAAGGACTGTCGTATATTCGTACATTCCTCAATCAGTATGGTTTTTAAAATTAGTAAGCTTTCGTGGGGTAACTGAGCTTTTTATTCATTTGTTCAACAGGACAGTGCTCACACACACGGCAAGTGCCTTCAGAACTGTGTGCTTGATGTTCAGGTATTCCCGCGACCAGCGAGATTCCCAGATATGACACCGATAGACCATGTGCGGGACCAGCTCTGAGGTCAACACCGTACTAAGACGCCTACCCTGCAACCTGAGCTGAACTGCCCATCACGTTTTCCCCAAAATAAAGAATATTCATGCTTGTTTACATACGAGAGACGATGGGAGTGGAGATTTCTAATGACGTGTACTGAAGAATTCGTCGTAAATACTGGGTGGTTGCTCAGCTGCTGCCTGCACTAACCATTGCAAAGCTTTAACTGCAAAGACGGAGATACACAAACCAAACAAAATATATGAAAATAGTTTTCTGTGTCACAGTCTTACGGAAAGTGGTTCTGTAAACGCACTAACTGTACAGACTGTCCACTCAACAGAAGCAATGTAACCACATCTTCAATGACTAAAACCTAAATTACAGGGATTAACTCTGTGGAAGTCGAATACAATGAAATATAACATAAACTAACAGTCTTTAAGGTATGCATAAGACAGTCTTGAATGCTTTAGCGACACAGTACCTGTGTTTATTTTGACAGCATGGGTTTCAGAACGCCTTTTACTTGCTCATGTTATACATAGACAGAAGATATAACTACGAAACTATTTTCTTATATTTCTGTTTCACTTCTTCACTGTTGTACTAACCTATCATCAAGTACACAAAATGAATACTGGTTAAATGACAGATGAAATTGTTAATACAAATTCGTCCTCTGTAACACGAAACTATGCTGTTTCCATCTCTGTACAACAAAAATGTCGCATTTCTTGAAGTACCTACTTATAATTAAAAAAATAAATACCGCTTTTGTATTCGGCCGCGTTGGTCGAGCGGTTCTAGGCGCTTCAGTCCGGAACAGCGTGACTGCTACGGTCGCAGGTTCGAATCCTGCCTCGGGCATGGGAGTGTGTGATGTCCTTACGTCTGTTAGGTTTAAGTAGTTCTAAGTTCTAGGGGACTGATGATGTCAGATGTTAAGTCCCATAGTGCTCGGAACCATTTGAACCGCTTTTGTAAGTGCCTATACACGAGCAAAAACTAATAAATGGGCACAGGTTGTTACTACATGACCCCCATGATTGAAGACATTGGTACTGAGTTTTTAACTCATTACATTCAATAAACTCCCGGAAAAAATTAGTACACCCTTTCAGAGGTTTCCAATACAATACAATACAATAATTGTTGCTACTGAGCAAATGGAGTACACGAAATAATTACATTTAAATATCAATAGCACAAGTGGTTCTGAGGTACCAGGTGTCGACCCGTGCTGAAACACCCGTATGAATACTTGGTGTAGCCTCCAAGGATTGAAATGCAGGAGTTGACTCTGGCATCCAGTCTACAGCACAGATGGAGAATACTGTCCTGGGATATGTTATGCCAGGAATGGTCGATCTGTCCACGTAGCTCTATAGTGGTTGGTTGACGAGTCACTTCTCGTTCTATCACACCCCACACCTGCTCGATTGGAGAGAAGTCCGTAAAGCGTGCTGGCCGGGCAAGTTCCTGCACGTCTTGCAAAATGGTTCAAATGGCTCTAAGCACTATGGTACTTAACATCTGAGGCCATCAGTCCCCCAGACTTAGAACTACTTAAACCTAACTAACCTAAGGATATCACACACATCGATGCCCGAGGAAGGATTAGAACCTGCGACCGTAGTAGCAGCGCGGTTCCGGACTGAAGCGCCTAGAACCGCTCGGCCACAGTGGCTGCACGTCTTGCAGCGCACGTGTTATTTCATGGGCAGTGTGTGGGCGGGCATTATCCTGTTCCAACAACATATCACCTTCATGTCGCAAGAATGGTAAAATAACTGGTCTAACAACATTCAGTACGTACCGTCCCCTTCTGAAACACTAAAAACCCCGCAGGCCGGAGTGGCCGAGCGGTTCTAGGCGCTACAGTCTGGAACCGCGCTACCGCTACGGTCGCAGGTTCGAATCCTGCCTCGGGAATGGATGTGTGTGATGTCCGTAGGTTAGTTAGGTTAAAGTAGCTCTAAGTTCTAGGGGACTGATGACCACAGCAGTTAAGTCCCATAGTGCTCAGAGCCATTTTTTATACTGTTCTTCTGGAGGGCTCTAGCTTTTAACATGGGCTGGGGGGTGGCCCTGACGTAACAGAGACGCGAAAAAGTCTCACGCTAAAACTTGCGGCTGTGGTGTGGTCCTAGTGGTTAGCTGGCGAAGTGGGTGTCCGTCCCTTATCGTAGGGCCTTCTAGCTTAACACGGTTCTGCTCTCGGCTTCTGTTCTCGTATCTCCCCTTGGAACTGCGTCTGTCTCACGGTGGGAAGGTATGACATGCATTTAGGCATTCTTGTGTTAGTCTGTGGTATTCCATTTGCTCACTCGTTGCTCGTATTACATTGGTTAATTTAATGTCACGATTTATTCGGAGCTATGTGACATACTACTGGATTTGCTTATCATGTCAGGGTTTTCATGCAAGGTGTTGGATTTGCCTGACACCTTACAACCTTTCCCAACCATAGAGCATGTATCCAAGCCAGACGGGGTCAACGTGGTACTGATAACTGGGCTCATACTGCCAAGTTCGTTCTAAATTTGACTCCATTTTTTATTCGCTGAAATAACATCACATACCGTCCGAGCTCTTGGTGTTTCATTTCGTTTCCTCCTCTTCTTCTTCATGGTTCACTTCTTTTGTTAGTTCAGTTGCAACGGCAGAATGTGGTTTCAGTGAAAATGGACTACTGGTGAACAGTTCTTTTGTTACAGAAAAGAGGAGTTTTTCGAGCCTCCCATCTGTGTGTGCTACTGCAGTGCTTTGACAGGTGGACACTGTCGAAGGCAGACAGCAAACGCTAGGAAGCTGTCTAGCAGAAAGTTAACATGGGCCAGCTGAATGGAAAGAATTTCCAATGAAGATGTTTGAGATGACTCAATAAAGAAATCTCATGGCAGCTATGCAGTGAAAGGAAGCTAAAATCGTTGGACGTTTCTTTAGGCACAGAGAGTTTTTAGCATGTACTTAGGAACGAAAACTTTCGGAAAATATAACCACGGGGACAGGAAAGAAGACAACAGATCTATTGGAGGTAATAGTCTAATTTATTAGCGAACGGAGAAAATAGAACTAGGGAAGAATGTTTGCAGCTACATCTTTTAGTGTAAATTTTTAACCACATTGTATTTGAAAATTCGAGGTGGTTGAAGAGATGTTACAATCTGTTGCTGCAGAATATTTTCTCAAGCAGTACTTACATCCGACTCTGCATGAAAATTCCGCATGGCTGGGGTTCAGTTTCTCTTCCACTCAGGATGGTGTTTCAATACTAAAAAGATAGCTTGAATAAATTGCACTGGAAAGTAAGTAATGAAGTAGTGTAGCTCTGGCGTCACTGTATTTATTGTGAGATGTTGAAATAACATAACTGGAATATTTATGGTTCACGACGTAATATATAGAAAAATTCTCTAAAATGGGTCAGTGACTATGATCAGGATGACACAAGAAGCCGCTTGGGAGGTCTAGTTGAAAGAGGCGCCAGAGACGCCCCTTGTGTAGAATATGTATGCAGGGCGTTCCATAATTAGTAAAGAAGGCTAGCACTGTGGAAGTATACAAAGGAATAGTGGGGAGCTTAATTACAAGTTTCTTCTGTGGAAAATGTTTTCGAAGCAGCCTTGAGTGTGATTCATCTTCGAAAGTTTTGGGGCTGATGCTAAAAATAACATGCCATTCCCATGATAATACTAATCAGAACAAACAGCTAGAGTAACTTAGGCGTGGGATCTACTTCACAGCATTGGGTAATGCGTATATAAACAACTATTAATCTAACTGCCCGTCGACATCAATATCGTAAGAGGCAGTACACAAGCTGAAGTTGGACAAGAATGACACTATGGGTCCACCTATGAGCTTAATAGCAGAAACTTTCCAGCATTCGTATGAAGTGATTTAAGCAAATCACGAAAACATTAAAACTGCGCACTTGGGCGGTTCTTGAACTCAGCTCCTCCCAAAAGCGAGTTCGATATGTTGACCATTGTCCCATTACTGACGCAGATAGAAAAAGGAAGCCTTAAGACTATTAAGAATTTCTTTTCACAATGGCGTTAATATTACAGATTTTATAGCTTGACTTCACATGTTATAATTTTTCAACTAATTCGATATTTTTCATTGCTGCTGTAAAATGTTCCGTGTATGAACCATACACCAAATTCAGAGCAGTCACGATTCTTCATTTATTTATACGTGCAACACTACAGCGGCAAGATTAGGTGCACGTAGGTACTACAACGTGATTTTGCCACATACCGCGCTATTAGTTTCAGAATTTTTCAGTACTTCACATTGCTACTCTAAAGTTGTCTGTTTTTAAAACAGAACGTTCAATGTAGAATAATGGCGCTTCTGGATTTATTTTGGATCCGTATTCATGAAAAACTATATAACTGTCCTGCTTAAACTTTTAGGCTCAGCTGCTTTTGCAATACGAATTTTTTGCGAACTAACATATAAATCAGTAAGTCAACAAATTTACATATTTCAATCCACTGATGTACTATGTTTGTTACTTCGAAGTATTTCCTCTCTTAGGAAAAGTATTAATTACACAAACGGAAGTAATTAGGATTATATATGCGCTTGTCACACATACACCGACCAGCCAGAACATTATGACCACCGACATACTACGATATGAACCGTCCAGGCGATAGCAGCGTCACCTGGCGAGCAATGACTGCTAGTCCGACACAGACACGGCGCATGTAGTATCAGTGAGATTGCTGCCAAAGAGTCGAGTGAGGAAGGTGCTCGATCTAACTGAGCTTGACCGAGGGGAGACTAACATGGTCCGGAAGCTCGGCACGAGCGTTCCGGAAATTGCACGAATTGCCGATTCAAAGACTGCTGTGGTCTTCAATTCGCATTGCTGTTGTGCACTTCAACACATGGCGAAACCAAGGTGGAGCCACGTCCAGTCATCGTGGGATTGGGCGGTCACCCCTCACTACATATGTCGGACGTCGTAGGCTGGGCAGACTGGTAAAACAGGACAGGCGGCGAACTGTAGCGGAACTAACATCAGATTTTAATGCTGGCCAGAGTAAAAGTATGTCTGGACACTACTAACGATGGACCACCGGAGCCGACGATCCATGCGTGTGGCAGTGTTAACGTAACGACAATGGCAACTACTTCTGAAATGACCACTTGACCATAGGCACTGGACATTGGCCCAATGGCAGAGCGTTGCATGGTCTGATGAATCCCGATACCTTCTTCATCATGTCTATGGGAGGCAGCGAATTCATCGTCTTCCAGGGGAGCAGCTTGTTGATACCTGTACTGCAGGACGGAGACATGATGCCGCCTGTTCCATTGTGATCTAGGGAACATTCACGTGGGCGTCCATGGATCGAGTGGAACGCGTGCAAGGCAGCTTGACAGCCAAGGAGTATCGTACACTGGTCTCAGACCACAAATACCCCTTCATGAAGATCATGTTTCCCGACGGCACTGACATTTTTCGGTAAAATAATGCGCCATATCACAAGGCCACGAGGAACGCAGTGGCGAGTTCCAATTACTATGCTGGCCCCCCAACTCGCCACATCAGATTTTAATGCTGGCCAGAGTAAAAGTATGTCTGGACACTACTAACGATGGACCACCGGAGCCGACGATCCATGCGTGTGGCAGTGTTAACGTAACGACAATGGCAACTACTTCTGAAATGACCACTTGACCATAGGCACTGGACATTGGCCCAATGGCAGAGCGTTGCATGGTCTGATGAATCCTGATACCTTCTTCATCATGTCTATGGGAGGCAGCGAATTCATCGTCTTCCAGGGGAGCAGCTTGTTGATACCTGTACTGCAGGACGGAGACATGATGCCGCCTGTTCCATTGTGATCTAGGGAACATTCACGTGGGCGTCCATGGATCGAGTGGAACGCGTGCAAGGCAGCTTGACAGCCAAGGAGTATCGTACACTGGTCTCAGACCACAAATACCCCTTCATGAAGATCATGTTTCCCGACGGCACTGACATTTTTCGGTAAAATAATGCGCCATATCACAAGGCCACGAGGAACGCAGTGGCGAGTTCCAATTACTATGCTGGCCCCCCAACTCGCCACATCAGATTTTAATGCTGGCCAGAGTAAAAGTATGTCTGGACACTACTAACGATGGACCACCGGAGCCGACGATCCATGCGTGTGGCAGTGTTAACGTAACGACAATGGCAACTACTTCTGAAATGACCACTTGACCATAGGCACTGGACATTGGCCCAATGGCAGAGCGTTGCATGGTCTGATGAATCCCGATACCTTCTTCATCATGTCTATGGGAGGCAGCGAATTCATCGTCTTCCAGGGGAGCAGCTTGTTGATACCTGTACTGCAGGACGGAGACATGATGCCGCCTGTTCCATTGTGATCTAGGGAACATTCACGTGGGCGTCCATGGATCGAGTGGAACGCGTGCAAGGCAGCTTGACAGCCAAGGAGTATCGTACACTGGTCTCAGACCACAAATACTCCTTCATGAAGATCATGTTTCCCGACGGCACTGACATTTTTCGGTAAAATAATGCGCCATATCACAAGGCCACGAGGAACGCAGTGGCGAGTTCCAATTACTATGCTGGCCCCCCAACTCGCCAGATCTGAATCCGATCGAACACATATGGGATGTGATTGAACTTGGCGTCAGATCTCATCAAAGCCCTTCCCAGAATTTACTGGAATTAGGTGACTGGTGTGTGCAGATATGGTGCAGACTCCCTGCAGCGACCTGCCAAGGTCTCAATGCTTCCATGCCACGACGCGTCGCTACTGTTATCCGTTCAAAGGTGGACATGCCGCGTGTTAGGTAGATGGTCAATGTACATCTTGCAGATCGATATTTAAGCAATTGGAAATATTAACAACAACCTCGCATAACCCTTATTCGCCGATGAAACTTGCTGGCAATCCACTGCAGTTTGAGATTAACGCAGATACTCAAAAATGTAATATTAGAATAAATATATCTGCTCTTCCAGCATGTGAATCTACGTTGGCACAGTAAAGAGTGAAACTTTGAATTTTAATAGCTGGGACATTGCTAAATGAAAGTATGCAGCCTTTTGGATGCTTGCATAGGTTGTTTTCAACACTAGCCAAATTGTCGCGTAATCCCCACCGCGCTTTTCACTTTATATGCAGTTTATATGGCATAATATTTTAATTAACTGTATATTGCTTATTGTTACAAGCACAAAAGATAAAATGTGATGCTCACTATTAATTTCTGCAGTTGAAAATATTTTAAATTTGTTCACCTTGATCCATTACGTGGGGATTCGTACAACACTAAAAGATTTCGTGCTGTGCACGTATGATCCTTAATTTTCCAACAATTTTTATATAACCCTGATCTGGTTTGTTAGTGATGGAACACGGTATCATTACTGTAACTAATTATGAAATTAAACATGTCCTTCGCTACTTTCATCTCTGAAATGCACTGAAAATTATTCTTATTATACGCACAGAAATTACAGTATGCTATGTTCGCTAAACGTAAAAGCTGTAGTGGCTTTTTAAGATATGAACACTATTGATTGCCACGACTAACACGAGAGCATGAAACTAATGATGTTTTGGTTTTTGTATTATTAGCTAGAACAGGTTTCATCACAGCAGTAAAGTAAAATTTTATTGCACTTACTTACTTAAATTATTTACGTCACTGATATTGTAATAGCAGTTGCCCATGTTCACCTGAAAATGACATAATGACATCCACCATTCACCTCAGAGGTCTCCGGGAAGCTGAAAGAAATGATTTTAATGTACCATTACCTGCCCGCTTAACTGCAGGAAAACTGCTTTCATTCAATTTTATTTGAATTTGCCGTGGCAGCGGCTTCCGCAATCGCTGCACTGCTCTGCGTCATGAAAAATTCTAAATATGCTGGAAACGGCTAAAAATGTACTGGGCAAGCTAGCAATAAATTATTACAAGTATTTTTAATAATCTCTATATTCAAAAATCAACATAAATTTACACACCTTTTACATTCATAAGCCTCCAATGGCGTCTTTCTCGAACAAGGAACAAAAGTGTGTGTGTGTGGTTTGAGGTTTTCGGGCGCTAAACAGCGTGGTCATCAGCGCCCAAACGCATAGAAACAGGAACACATCCGGTGAAGGGGCGAAGACGGACAGCGAACAAGGAGAACGGCTAAAAGACACAGGCCTGACGCAGTTCCAAATCCTCACATACAGAGGCAAAACAAGAGAAAAGAAAAACACTAAAAAGGAAAGGAAACACAAGGAAAAGAGAACAGAAATCGAAGTGAAACAAGTAGGTAATCGTGACTGGTGGACCTCTTACCTAAAACCCGGGTGAGCCAGTCACCCAGCAGCACATTAAAATCCTCTCCCTAAAATCCAAGGCAACAAATTGGACAGGGCACAAAACCGTAAGACCTTAACCACAGTCGTTACGTCGTCTTGCAAAATGGAGGGCAAATCCGGTGGCAAGGAAACCACCGCCCTCTGGTCAGAGAATAAAGGACAGTCAAGTAAAATGTGGCGGACAGTAATCTGGACGCCACAAGCACTGCAGATTGGGGGGTCCTCCCGCCGGAGTAAAAAACCATGCGTTAAGGGACTGTGCCCGATGCGGAGGCGTGTGAGGAGAACCTCATCCCGCCTGCACGACTGGTAGGACGTACGCCATGGCCGCGTGGTGGCCTTGTCCAAACGCAGCTTATTTTCACCGACTGCCAGCCACTACTCTTCCCATTGACGCATAACACGAAAACGCAAAAGGGAGGTAACAGCATGGAGGGGGATGGCACATTCAACAACTTGAGGAAGGGAACATGCATCTTTGGCGGCCACATCCGCCAGTTCGTTTCCCCTAATACCCACGTGCCCCGGCACCCAGCGGAAGGAAACCTCCTTCCCCTGCCGTTGCAGGTGGAGTAGGGCATCGTGGATGTTCTGGACGACCGTATCCGCTGGGTACAAGTGTTGCATGGTCTGAAGGGCACTCAGGGAGTCAGAACAGATGAGAAACTTAAGACTGGGAACACATCTCATCTGCTCCAATGCCCGCAAGATCGCAAACAATTCGGCATCAAAGATGGTAAACGCCGCAGGAAGCCGTAACTTGACGACTCGATCAGGGAAAACAACAGCACAACCAACAGAGTCATCCGTAAATACTGGTACATGGTCGGGATGCTGGTTTAAAATATCGTAAAATAAGTAGGTAAAAACAAACGCAGGAGTGCAGCTCCTCCGGTACTCTGACAAGTCTAAAAGGACGCTGGGCCTCTAAAGCAACCAGGGAGGCAGGCGGGTAAAACCCTGGGGTTGGGGTGCCACACGCTCCACACCAAGGGACTCAAGCAAATGCTTGGCACAAATCCCAAATGGTCTCGTTGCACTTGGACGACTGGAAAAGAGACGTTCCATAGGCGGTCGGGCAACATAAGGGTACGCATTGGAGGTAGGACAGGCAAGGAATTGACACACCGGTCGCACCATGAGGAGTTTCCGCCGGATGGCGAGCGGCGGTTCCCCTGCCTCTGCACACAGGCTGGGGATGGAACTGGTACGGAAGGCACCAGTGGCGAGCGTGATACCCTCATGGTGTACTGCGTCAAGAATCTTCAGATACGAAGGCCTCGCTGACCCATACACGGTACATCCATAGTCAAGACGCGACCGGACGAAAGCCCTATAAAACTGCAGCAGACGCGCCCGATTTGCTCCCCAGGACCGATGGCTCAGACACTTCAAAATATTCAGTGCCTTCAGGGCCCGCACCTTGAGATCTTTAAGGTGCGGCAACCACGACAACTTGGAATCAAAAGTGAGGTCCACGAACCTCACAGTGTCTCTAAAAGGAAGAATGGTGTCCCTCAGACGCAATTCAGGGTGGTAAAAGCACGTCGAGAACGATTAAAATGAACACACACACAATTGTCTGCAGAAAAGGTAAAACCCGTCTTCGCAGTCCATGCCTCTAATCGCTTTATCGTAAGCTGCAGCTGCCGACTAGCAGTGACAAGACTGGAGGAAGAACAGAAAGCAGCAAAATCGTCCACAAACAAGGAGCACTGGGCAGGACTCCGGATAGTGGATGTGATACTGTTAATAGCGATGGCAAAGAGGGTGACACTTAAAACGCTTCCCTGAGGAACACCATTCTCCTGCACGTACAAATCAGATAGCACATTACCAACCCGATATCGAAAGAGGCGGCGGGAAAGAAAGGACCGAATGAAGATGGGGAGATGGCCACGAAAGCCCCACTGATGGAGTTGATTGAGGATAAGGCGGCGCCAATTAGTGTCATACGCCTTATTAATGTCAAAGAATACACCTAGACAATGCTGGTTACGTAGGAAGGCCTGCTGGATGGCCGCCTCAAGCAGGGTCAAGTTGTCTATAGTTGAACGACATCTCCGAAAGCCACACTGAGAGTGGCTAAGGAGCTGCCTGGTCTCGAGCAGCCAAACCAGGCGACGGTTGACCATGCGTTCCAATGTCTTCCCGACACAGCTCGTCAAAGCAATACTCCGATAACTACTGGGATGCATTCGGTCCTTTCCCGGTTTGAGGAGGGGAATCAAAATCGCCTCCCTCCACGAGTCAGGGAACGTGCCAGATGACCATATCATATTAAAACAATTCAGGAGAACTTCCTTGGATGGCAGCAACAAGTGCTGCAGCATGCTGTACAGGATTTGATCATCACCTGGCGCAGTATCATGAGCCACAGACAGCGCCGAATCCAGTTCCCACATTGTGAAGGGGCAGTTGTAGGGTTCAGAATTTGGAGACCGGAAGTCCAAGTGATCCCTCTCGATGGCAGTGCGGTAGCGGCGGAAATCTGGATCACAGTTAATAGTGGCAGTAGATTCGGCAAAATACATGGCCAGTGCCCGGGTAATGTCTCTCGGCGCCGTAAGTAGATAACCCTGATGCAGCAATGCCGTGACAGGCAGTTGGCTGCGTTTCCCGGAAATCCTGCTGATGGCTTCCCATACTTTCGTAGAACTAGTGGAGCGGGAGATGGAGTTTAAGAACGATTGCCATGACCGTCGTTTGCTCTCTTTAACCACTCGCCGCGCCTTGGCCCTTGCCACCCGAAAGGCCTCAAGATTGTCAGCTGAGGGACGGCACTTGAAGCGGCGCAGAGCTGCACGGCGGGCTCGGATGGCTGAGCGGCACTCAGTGGTCCACCAAGGGACAGGACGCATCTTGGGATGACTTGAGGACCGTGGGATCGACAATTCAGCAGCATGGGAGATCACGGCTGTAATATGGTCGACCCATTCGTAGACGCTGGCACGGTGTTCCAAAACAGCTAAATGGCTGAAAAGTGTCCAGTTAGATCTGCAGAGGTGCCACCTGGGCGGCACTGGTAATGCCACAGTCTCATCCAGGAGGCGAATCCAAAGGGGGAAGTGGTCACTAGATTGGAGGTCAGCGGCAACCTCCCACAGAGCAGAATCCGCGAGTGGTGGAGAGCAAAAGGAAAGGTCAATAGCTGACGACGATCCAGAAGCAGTACAGAAATGAGTGGGAGCACCAGAGTTGAGGATGCGCAGTTCTTCGGACGCCATGAGGCTTTCCAGAATGCGCGACCCCTGGGGCAAGTAGTCGTAGAGCCCCACAAGACATTATGAGCATTGAAGTCCCCCAGAAGGAGAAATGGGAGGGGGAGTTGGCTAATAAGGTCTGTGAGAGCCTCAGAGTCTATTGCATATTGAGGCGGTAAGTAAACGGAACAGATTGTGAGCCTCCGCCCCACAAGAAGGTCAACTGCAACTGCTTGCAAGTCCGTAACGAGAGGGAGCTCAGATGAGTGGTGCATGTCACGGACAAAAACCGCAACACCACCCTTTGCCCTTTCCTCCATCAGATCATCTTTTCGATACACGGTATAGCCCCTAAAGAAGGAGCATCAGTGGCCCGAAAATGTGTCTCTTGGAGACATATGCACAAGGGGCGCTCTCGTACAAGGAGTTGTAATTCGGCCACATGCTTCCTGAACCCATTCAGGTTCCACTGTAATATGGGAGCCAGTGATCAGGGTGGCTGAATTTTCACCCTGCCTCTGTGATTTGGAGGAGAGCCCATACTGGCCGGGTTTTTATTCCTGGGGCGAGAATATCGCCCCTGGTCGACATCAATGGCCATCAGCTCCGATGGCGACCCAAGGGAGATGTCAGACAGTACGATGGCATCGTCATCGGACTGACCCTGACTAGTCTCCTCAGGTGGCAAAACCTTCACCTTCGGTGTCTTCGTCTTGGGGGGTTTAGAATGCAGAACCTTGTCAAAAGTTGGAGCTTTACTCGCCTGGGCAGAAGGTCCCATATGGGGAGGGGCAGGAAGTACCCCAATGTCAGCGACCACGGCCTTGTCCGACATTGTGGGGATAGTTGCAGGTTGCAAAACAACCGCAGCAGCACAAGTGCACTGGCAAACGCCGGTATTAGTGCTGACACTAGCATCATCCGTTTGTGTAGCAACAGTGGCCAACTGTACCGGTTTCTGCAGAGTGGAAGCGAAAGATGTTGTAAACACAGGAGGCTGCATGGCCTTAAAGAGCTTCTTGGCCTCACCATAGGGGATGCGCTTAGATGTTTTGATCTCCTGTACCTTCCGTTCCTCGAGATAGATGGGGCAGACCCGGGCAGGGTGACTCCCAGAGCAATTCACGCACTTCACAGGCGATGAACAATCGGCTCCTTCATGGGCAGGCTGACCACATTTACCACAAGTGGCTATCCCATTGCACCCCAACGTAGTATGCCCAAAGCGCTGACATTTAAAACAGCGCATTGGGTTGGGGAAATATGGCCGTACTGGCAAACGTAAGAAACCCGCTTTAACATGCTCTGGGAGTCTCGGGCAATTGAACGTGAGAATAAACGAGTCGGATTTGACTAGTTCCCCATCGACTCGTTTCATAATATGCTGCACGTCGACAATACCTTCGTCAGCCCACTCAGATTTCAACTCGTCCTTGGGGATATCCACCAAGTCCCTAGATGTCACAACACCCTTACTATAGTTCAAAGTGGAGTGGAGCTCGGTCTCGATAGCGTAATCTCCGAGACAGGATGCTTTCCGAATAGAAGTGACTTGACGGGAACTAGAAGTTTCAACTAACAGAGTCCCATTGCGCAGTCGCTTCAAAGATTTCAGTGTTCCTGCAATTCCCTCAAGACCCTTGTGGATGTAAAAGGGAGAAACTCTCTCAAAGCTACCTTCCTTCCGTTTGACAATCAAAAACACATTCTGGTTATCAGCATGTGCTCTGTTACGACAGTCTGATAAATCTCTAGTAACATCAGGCGCTGGAGGACTCGCAGCACGAAGTCGCTTTTTCTATGGGGTGTGTTTTCCTACCAGTGGCCCACCCAATCCACTGGTAGGGGGAAACCTAGAGGTCGAAGGGTCCATTGTGGTCCCACGAGCAGCTAGGGAACTAAAGGTCCGCTCAGACAGAGCCCCGCGTGCCTGAGTAAGCCTTATACAACTGGGGTGCGGCAGGTGCCCCAGAGGTTGCCCGCTTGCGACTGTTCCACCCCAACAGCCATGCATCTTATAGGCGCGCAGCACACCGTAAGATTGAGGGGTTTTTATAGAGGTTTACCTTCCTCGCAATCCAGGCGGTCAAGCCAAGATTACCATTCCCCGCAGCACACAACATTCCATCGCTGCGCCATGGGGTGGTCGCTGAAGCATGTCCGGGGGTTACGGTGACAGGAGACTGGCGGCGCTGACCAGTCCCCAGCTCAGGACCCCGGGGTCGCCAAGCCCGTACTCAGCAAATGAATGCTGAGCCCCTGGGGGGCAAGGAACAAAAGAAAGCTAACCAAGCATTCAATCGGGCGTTACAGGCTCTTACAACTCTAGGCAATTTATGTTTGATATCTTCTTTAATTATCATTGTCTGCCTTGATTTCTACACTCGCCGACCACAGACGTAATTTGCAAAATATAGAGACATAATTATTGCACAAAAATAAAAATGAAAAAAGATATTTATTTTTTAGAGAGACTACATAACCGACAACCGTTCATACAGAAATGAAATAATAATAATAATAATAATAATACAGATAATTTTTTCTTTTTTTCATATCCTCCAACGATTTTGTGAATGTCTTGCCAGGAGATGTCCCAACTAGAGAAATGTCTAGGGGTGACAGGTCACGTCATGGGGAACAACTTTTGTTCGAGACAAAATGATCATTGACGCTTCCCGGCGACGCTGGACGTCCTTCTATATTGATTATGACCAGGAGAGGCAGCCAGGCGAAGGCAGTATGTGGCAAGCATATGCCTTGTGTGTTGCCTATAACCCAGTGTCCTGGTCCCTGTGAAAATTGATATGCCCCACAAAAATAAAGTTCCTGATTCACATCTTAATCATCTTCCTTCCATTAGAGACACTCATTCTTAAGGTTTCCTGTTGAAAATCACTTTATCAATTTACTAGGGTAGATAGTATGCAGCACAACTGATTAATGGACCCTGTTAATACGGTGAAATCTTGTCGCTCCTGGACCGGCGAATACTGAAGGACGCCTGACACCACTGAGAAGTGCCAGTAAACATTTTGTCTCTGACAAAAGTGTTTCCCCATGACGTGACCTGTCACCCCTAGACGTTTGTCTAGTCTTTGAAACAACTGGTCTAAGCATTCAGAAGGTCTCGTACTTCGTTTGGCAATATGTCAACTTTTAACAGTCGAAGAGTATCGCTCCTTTCTGTGCCAAACTAGATTCACTTGCTGGAAAAGTAGATACATTTATCGTAATACTGTAGTTTTGAAACACCCTGTATAATAATTTATTATATCATAGATCATATAAAATTTAC
The DNA here is from genome assembly GCF_021461385.2 of Schistocerca piceifrons. NCBI lineage: Eukaryota > Metazoa > Arthropoda > Insecta > Orthoptera > Acrididae > Schistocerca > Schistocerca piceifrons. The sequence goes on along the minus strand of NC_060142.1, from coordinate 302,288,323 downwards.
AATGCTACATTACCGGTTTCAGCACTTGATTGCCATCTTCAGACGTTATTAGTTTGTTAACAGCTTCGTTAAGAAAAATAACAATCGCAGTTATTATTATTGCTATTGTTATATATTGTATAATATTATACAGGGTAAATCACCTAACATTTGCACCACAAATATTTCGAGCATGGAAAGTACTACCGACATGCAGTTTTCACAGGCGCTTATTTGCATCGAATACAAAGATTTCGAAACACTGACGAAAGTTGAGTTTTTTACAATAGTTACAAATTTTTAAATGGTATAGTACCTATTGACAGTAAAATCCCAAAGCAGCTTAAATGAGAATGTCAATGGTGCTTGTTGCACCAAGCTAGTGCAAGTAGTTCACGAGTTATGGTTTCGTGAACATTGTAAATACCGCCAGCTGTTTGTTCCATCCTATTGACACTAGGCAGCAATGTTATGTTTGTTTACATTGTGTACACTACAGCTGCACTGCAACAGTCATGTCACTATCACTTATTGTGAGATAGTGGACGAAGTAGGACGAGCTTGGAGGACGGGATTTCCCAAAACGAAAAATTTGGTAAGGACTTTTTGGACCAAACTGCTGAGCTCATCGGTCCCCAATACGAAAAAAAGGGATATTGCTGCTACCTTCGCTCCATATGCTTTTGAAATGCTAGAACGTGTGAAGCAGTCGTTGCATGGCAGACTGCTAGTTTGTAGTGACATTGGTAGTGGTCATTTTGAGTAGAGGATCTGAGGGTACACTGGTTCTTTACGTGTCTCACCCCACAGAGATACAGCATTCACTTTTGTTTGTGTTTCGTTTGTCCTAGGCAATGTCCCATTTAACAACACGACACCTCTGCAGACTTACTAACATCTGTGTAGGGCTCCACATGCGTACTGATGTGAAATTCACATTCAATTGTGCTTCTTTATGGAATAAACAACTGCTGGGATTTAATGCGTTCAAACTACGTTATCTCGTTAATTAATTGCACTAGACTCCTGCAAAAAACTTCCTAATTTCGTCTACATTGATTGTTGTATTGTCAATAGGCACTGTTCTATTGAAACATTTAGGCCTTTTTCAAATAAATATTCATTTGAAGCTGATAACATTTTTGTGTATAGGCTGCGTAGGTGGACCCCAGCCTACTATTCTAATCTGTGAAATCCGCATATTAATGGCGCCTACCATTGTTAAAATATTTGGGGTGCATGTTTTAGGTGATTCATCCTGTATAAACTCTTAGTCTGCCCACGGAAATTAAATTTCTGACAAACTATAGCCATCTTCCTTTTAAACTCATCTTGTACCATGGTAGAGTTACAGGACATAAATAAGCAATCAGTTACAAAACTGTAAATGGCCTGCATGTAGGCACACAAATATTTTTTATTTCATTTTCTTTTCTGCAGTTTTTTGTTCAAGTGGCACGTTTCACATCATAACTATGATCATGAATTGACTGTATGAACCAGTAAACTAGTTGGCTAACCTATTTGCGTAGCGTATTAGAAGGACGAATCCAGAGGTACAACCTGGATTTTCACATCAGAGTGCCAGACATCGAGCGACGTACGCTCCCCTGTCGTAATCATAAGACGTTTAGGTATTTGCACGACTGCATTTGAAGTGCCCTTAACTACCTCTTCCCTTTTCTGGTTTATTCAGAAAGTAAACAGGAGCTCTGAGTGCCGGCCGGGCGTTTAAACGGCGCAACCGCCGCTCCTCGGCAGAGCTTTGCAGCAGAGGCTTCTACGGAAGGAGCGTCTGCAATGATAAATTACCTCCCACAATTTTGTTTACCCATAAAAATTCCATTAAATATGCCTCGCTCAGAACCTGACGCCTCGCCTCCAGAAGCGAGGCGGCCGGTTTTTCAAGATGAACGCTTTGCAAAATATACGTACTCAGGCGGCGAATCGTCTCTCCGCCAAGAGCTTAACTCTGATGAAATTATCCTTTCCAATCTTCTGTGTGTACCGAAACCAAGGAGCGCTGTGGGTCGAATATATCATTACAGTGGCCCTTAGTAGGCACACATATACATCATTTAAATTTTACATATTCCTGTGGTAGCTAGGTCAACTTTCCACTTGGTTTACTTGGGAATTGTGTTTTGTTTCGCGTGCAGCATTTTCTAATTCTCGCGAGGGTTGGATACTGTGGGCGTTCTCGAGAGTAGCTTCTGTGAGTGAAAAAAAGTATTTTGACAGTAAAAATTCCAAAATATCTTCATAAGCTCTTTCATCGCTGATACACAACACCGTTTACCGACGATTGATTCCTCGAGTTTCGTTGAGTCTATCCCAATCAAACGAAATAAAAACGATGGAAAAGTTCTTTGGCTATGATTTGCCACGTTCCATTAGATTTTTCTTTTCTTTTTGGCATGAAATTTCGACAGATGTCTTTGCACTTCGCGCCGATTTTCATCTCAGATCGTTTGCCACACCTAAAACCCTCTGTTGCAGTAGTTCGAGGTAATTACACCCAGAGGGATAAAATGAAATTTTCTAAGTAGTAAAAACAAAAAGGTTCGGCTGTCTTTCGGTCACGATACTAAATTATTTTTAAATGATCGTTACCGTTACCACTATTTTATAGGATCGTAACACTGACTACTAAGTTACCAACAATTACATTTATTTTATTTCAAATACGAGTGTTAATGCTTGTCGTGGTTAGAATTAGTGAAACGAATGTGTGAACATCTTTCTCGAACAGTCCATCCACTAAACATATCTACGTACGTACTCCGCAAGCCACCGTACCGTTGCTGGTGGATGGTACTTTGTACCACTACTAGTCATTTCCCTTACTATTTGATTCGCAGACAGAGCGAGGGACTGTCTGTAAGTCTCCCTACGAACTCCAATTTCTCTTGTGTTTGTGGTTCTTAATCTAAGTGTACGTTGGCTGTAGCAGGATCCTTCTACAGTAAAATTCAAATGCCGTTTCATTAAAATTTTCTCAATTGTGTTCCTCGAAAAGAACGTCGCTGTCCCTCCAGGGATCCACATTAGAGTTCCCGAAGCTTCTCTGTAATACTGGCGTGTTGATCGAATCTACCGGTAACTGATCTATCATGGCAGACTCTGAACCGTTTCGACGTCTTCCTTTAATGCGACCTAGTGGGGATCCCCCACTTGTGTCAGTCACACACCATAATAAAGTTGAGACATATATATGTCAAATTTGCTTAAATATTTCATGAACATTCCTCCTCTAAGTTGTACATAGTTCCCTAAATAGACCAGATTTTGCTTTATTACTCACTTTGCAGCGATAAACGAACTAACTGCCAGCACAATATAGCAGTAACCACGTAACTGCTACTACACTGTTGTAGAACCCACACGTTATTCTGCTGTTTCTTCGACTTCAGCAGTTAGTGGATGTGAATTTCTCAATATTTTTTTTTCCTGATTTTCAGTCTTTCGAGTATTTCTTCTTGTAACTGTTCATGCCGTCATGCCCTTTCTGATCTTTTCCTGCAAACCCTAAACTTTCTAATCCTGTTTAGAAAAGCTGATCTGTCTAGAAATTCTAAGTCCTCTTTCACTTTACTGAACCAACTGCTTCAAATTTTGCAATCTTTGTCGAAAGGGTCAAAAAATTTTTTTTGTCAGTCTTTCGTGGTCCATTCGAACCAAATAACCATCAGACGAAATTCTGCTTTTCCTGAGAGCGTCTGATAGTTTTTCAACTTTGGTGTTGATTCCTACATTGTCCCTTCTCCTCTACATACCCCCAATTTTCCTTGGACCAAGTATTTTCCGTAGTATTTCCGTTTCCTTTTCCTCCAGCTCTTCAGTCTCTCCCCATTTTTCTGAGGACAGAACAATCCGCTGACTAAAGGCACTCCAATTTAATGACAGTGTTGTGGTGTTGGATTTTTGTTTTTAATGAGAGTGGTCTTTAGTGTTCCATACCACAATCGATAGGAACGGAACATTTATAGGATCACTTTTTTGTCCATCTGTCCGTCTGTCTGTCCGACTGTTAAAAACCTGTTGTTCCAGAAATGGGTTCACATATCAAGTAGAAATTTATGCCACTTACTAAAACCCTTGGAGACCGCTACGGTCGCAGGTTCGAATCCTGCCTCGGGCACGGATGTGTGTGATGTCCTTAGGTTACTTAGGTTTAAGTAGTTATAAGTCCTAGGGGACTGATGACCTCAGATGTTAAGTCCCATAGTTCTCAGAGCCATTTGAACCAACACCCTTGGAGGTGCAAAATATTGAAGTCAGTGCCATCAAAAGATACTATAATAAAGCTGAGACATATATATGTCACATATGCCTAAATATTTCTTCTCTAAGTTGTACGTAATTCCCTAAAGAGACCATGTCACATATTTTGATACAAACTCACTCATCAAAACATACGGAGTACTTCCATTTGGCATAGAACCATGAAATTTGGCAAGAAGCAAGGTATCACACTACAAGTAAAGACAAAAAGCGGAGGAAGTTTTTTCTTTGCCATTTGTAATCTGTATGTGTGTCTGCCCGGCCGTCTGCCTTGAGACTCTTTTTCCTCAGGATCGGTTCTACGTACCAAATTGAAACTTATGTCACATCCTAAGGTCTATAGTCACTTGCCTACTTACATCACAATCTGATATTCGCAGATGGACTCATCAAAACCTGTAGCTTGCTTCCCGTTGACCTACCATTATCAAATTAGGCAGGAAGAAATATTTCGCTGCACAAGTAAAGCAAAAAATCAGAAAAAAATGTTAATTTGTACTTATATCACACAAAAAAATATTTATTTTTCCATTTTTTTATCTGACTTCAAGCTCAAAATTAAAACATTCGCAAAAATCTTGGAATTCCCGGGACCTATATGTTTCATTATCAACGTCGATAACAGGCAAAAAACGTCGAGATTCTCGATTCACGGGATCGACGAACTGGCTACAAACATAACTAAGTTCGTACAGAACCCTCAAAACAAGTCCTACTTGCAGATGGCAATTTCTTTTGAAAATGTCCTTCGTTAACTGAAAGGCCATTTCCGGGCACTATTTTATTATTATTATTATTGCAGATGGCAATTTCTTTTGAAAATGTCCTTCGTTAACTGAAAGGCCATTTCCGGGCACTATTTTATTATTATTATTATTACTATTAATATTATTATGATTAACTTCAGATGTGAGATTCATTTCTTTGGCCGACTGAAGTCCTCAAATTTCTGACGTTTCAGAAGTAAGTTGTGCAGCAGTCAAGTCTTATACAAAGTATTTATTTTTTATTTTTTACGTATCTGCTTATGGTTTCACATATATTCCCAAATGTTACTAATTTCTTCTGCATGTCTTTGTCATACTCATAAGTGAAGCCGCAGCCTAAATAACTAAAATGTTTGACATGTTCTATAATTCTGTTGTTAACCATAGTTTCTTCCGCTCAGAGTCTTACCTTTAAAGACATTAATGTAAAGGGAAATGAAAATCCATCAATCGTGGTGTACTGGAGGACTATAATGGAAGAAGGAATAGCAAACAGAAGTATGATAGAACACGGGTTTGTAAAAGGGATGAAGGTGGAGAAATACTTCTTGAGGTATGAAATATATTTAAGTCAGTAACAGGAAAAAACTAAGTTAAAAAATCAGATGAGCAGGAAGTATTCTGTAAATGACCAGGTGATGCAATAATGTCCCAAATCCATTATGTCGTTGTGAAATACAGATTCCAAAATAATATATTGTAAAGTGTTCTCCGGAGCAGTTACAGATTCAGATCACATTTTAGTGATTATAAAGAGTAAGTTGGAGTTTGAGAGGAGCATCAGAAAGAATCATCATACAAGGAAGAAAACTGTGCGATATTGGAATCAATTGTCAATAACCAAGGAAATACATTATTTTGTGTTGAAAGAAGGAAACAAGAAAGAAATGTTGAAGAAAAAAAGGAAGATCACGATATAGAGCTGTTAGATATAAGATCAATAAAAAATACAAGGAATCTAAAACAAAATAACTGAAGAAAAACAATAGGTAATCCTCTTCACACGTTGTCATGAATTAACTACATCTAGTAGATGCCAAAGACAATAATTAATATGACGCAAGTAAATAGATACAATCTCTGTCTTATATCGCTGCCCGATTCAGACTATTTTCGACAGTCATCTAATTTCTACCAATTTCAATACTATGATTAATAAGTTCATTAAGGGAAAGCAAATTTTTCGACGAAAAGATAAAATTCCGCTCCTAAGCACTTTTGTATTGTTCATGCCATATGTCTTTGCAATTAGGAAAAAGCTACGATATGCACGTGCTGTCGTGACACAATACCCGTATTGATTCTAGGCACATGGCAAACTACATAATCTCGCAAAAATATTCATAAATTGTTGTATGTAAAAGAAGGTAAGATACTACAATGGCTATCGTGACAGGGAATACTACTCATGAGTCTTCTGACTGGTTTGATGCGGCCCGCCACGAATTCCTCTCCTGTGCTAACCTCTTCATCTCAGAGTAGCACTTGCAACCTACGTCTTCAATTATTTGCTGGATGTATTCCGACCTCTGTCTTCCTCTACAATTTTCTCCCTATACAACTCTCTCGACTACCGTGGAAGTTATTTCTTGATGTCTTAACAGACTTCCCATCATCTTGTCCCTTATTCTTGTCGGTGCTTTCCATATATTCCTTTCCTCAACGATTCTGCGCAGTACCTCCTCATTCCTTACCTTATCAGTCCATCTAGTTTTCAACAGTCTTCAGGAGCACCACGTCTTAAATACTTCTATTCTCTTTTGGTTTTCCCACGGTCCATGTTTCTCTGTCTTACAGTGTTGTGATCCAAACGTACATTCTCAGAAACTTCCTCCGCAAATTAAAACCTGAGACTAGCAGACTTCTTCTGGCGAGGAACAGTTTTTTCCCAGCGCCGGTCTGCTTTTGATGTCCACCTTGCTCCATCTACATCGGTTATTTTGCTGCCTTGGCAACAGAATTCCATACCTTCATCTACATCGTGACCATCAATCCTGATGTTACGTTTCTCGCCCGTCTCATGGCTGCTACTTCTCATTACTTTCGCCTTTCTGCGATTTACTGCTCTCAGTCCATATTCTATACTCAGTAGACTGTTCATTCCATTCAGCAGGTCATGTAATTTTTTTTCATTTACATTGCGGATAGCAATGTCATTAGCGAATCTTAACATTGATATCCATACATCTTGAATTTTAATCCCGCTGTTAAAGATTTCTTTTATTTCCGCCATTGCTTCTTCGGCATATAGACTGAACAGCAGGGGCGAAAATTATGTCCTTGTGTTATACCCTTTTCAATCCGAGCACTTCGTTCTTGATCTCCCAGTCTTATTGTTCCCTCTTGGGTCTTGTACGTGTTGCCTACTACCTGTCTTTCCCTATAGGTTACCCCTGTTCTTCTCAGAATTTCGAACATTTTGCACCATTTTACATTATCTTGTGCTTTTATCAGGTCGACAAACCTTATATAAGTGTCTTTATTTTTCTTCAGTCTTGCTTCCGTTATCAACCGGAACGGTAGAAATGACTCTCTGGTACCTTCAACTTTTTAAAAGCCCAACTGATCGTCAAGTAACAGAGATTCAAAAGTATTTTCCTTTTTTCTGTATATTATTCTTTCAGCAACTTCTATGTATAAGCTGTTAATCTGAATGTGCGATTATTCTCAAACTTGTCGGTCCCAGCAATCTTAATTGTGTGGATTATGTTTCTCTGAAAATCAGATGGTATATCGCCAGTCTGATACGCTCTACACACTAACGAAAGTAGTGGTTTTGTTTCTGCTTCCCCCAAGTGATTTTAGAAACTCCGACGGAGTGTTATCTATCCCTTCTGCAGTATTTGTTTTCAACCCTTCGAAAGATCTTCTAAAGTTTGATTCAAATGCTGGATCCCCTACCTCTTCTCTATTGACTACTGTTTCTTCTTCTGCTACGTCATCAGATAACTACGCCCCATAGAGGCCCCCAGTGTACTATTTCATCTATACGCTCTCTTTTCTGCATTTAACAGTGGAATTATGCTCTCTTAATGTAGCCGCTCTTGCCTTTAATTTCAACGATTTTTTTACCTTTCTATATGCTGAGTCAGTCCTTCTGACAAATGCTTTTCAAATTCTTCACATTCTAGTTGTAGCCCTTTCACCTTTCCTTCCCTGTGCTTCCTATTCGTTTCATTCCTAAGAGACTTGTATTTCCGTATTCCTGAATTTACCTGAAGATTTTCTTACTTCCCTCTATCGTTGATCAACTGAAATATTTGTTGTTAGCAATGGTTTCTTCAAAGTTACCTTCATTGTACCTACGTTTTTGTATCCAACTCCTGTGACTGCCCTTTTTAGAGATGTCCATTCCTCGTCAACTAAACTGCCTACTGAGCTAGTCATTATCGCAGTTCCTATAGCCTCGTCGATGTTCCAGTGTATCTCTTCAGTCCTTAGTACTTCCGTGTCCCAGTTTCCTCGCACGATTCTCCGTACTAGTCTCTTAAACTTCACCCCACTCTTCATTGATACCAAATTCTGACTTGAGTCTATATCTACCTCTCGATACGCCTTACAATCTAATATTTATTTAGGAATACCTGCTTGACCATGATATAATCTAACTGAAATTTCCCGTATTTCCCGGGCTTTACCGAGTATGCGTGTTCCCCTGTTTCTCTTGAACGCAGTATTCGCTAATACAACCTGAATCTTATTGCAGAACTCAATGAATCTTTCTCCTCTCTCATTCCTAGTACCAGCCCCACATTCTCCGGTAACTCTTTCTTTTACTTCTTCCCTTACAACTACCTTCCAACCCCCTATGGCTATTAGATTTTCATCTCACTTTATGTACTAATTTACCCGTTCGATATTCTTTTATATTTTCTCTGTCTCTTCAGCTTGCGACGTCGACATGCATATCTGTACTACTGTTCTTGATGTTTGTTTGCTGTCGATTGCAATGAGAACAACCCTCTCACTGAACTCTTTACAGTAACTCACTCTGTGTCCTACCTTCCAGTTCATACCGAATTCTACTCCCGTTACACCATTTTATGCTGCTACTGATTTTACCCCGTTCTTATCTGATCAGAAATACATAACTTCATTGCGTTTCCTTTTACTGATCCCAAATACCTTTAAATTGAGCCTTAAAACTCTCTTTTCAGATTTTCTAGCTTCCTTACCACGTTCATACTTCTCACTCCCCACGCCCAGTATCGTGCAACATTACCTTTACGTTGGTTGTTCTACGTTTTTCTCATGGTCACCTCCACCTTGGCAGTCCTCTTCCAGAGATCCGAATGCAGGACTAATCAAGTATTTATTGTCACTGCATAGATCATCATGACACTTTTTTTCTCTTAGAGACTGTATGTCTGACATAAATTTTTTTTGATTCATCAATCTTCTGACTGGTTTGATGCACCCCGCCACGAATTAATCTCCTATGCCAGCCTCTTCATCTCATTGTAGCACTAGCAACCAACTTCCTCAGTTATTTGTTGGATCTATTCCAATCGCCGTCTTCCTCTACAGTTTTTGCCCTCTAAAGCTCCCTTAAGTAGCATGGAAGTCATTCCATGATGTCTTAGTACACTTCCTATTATCCTGTCCCTTCTTCTTGTCAGTATTTTCCATACATCCCTTTCCTCTTCGATTCTGCGCAGAACCTTCACTCTCCTTAACTTATCAGTCCACCTAATTTTCAACATTCGTCTGTAGCACCACATCTCAAATGCTGCGATTCTCTTCTGTTCCGGTTTTCCCACAGTCCATATTTCACTACCATACAATGACGTGCTCCAAACGAACATTCTCATAATTGTTTTCTCAAACTAAGACCTATGTTTGATACTATTAGACTTGTCTTGGCCAGGAATTCCCTTTTTCCCAGTCCTAGTTTACTTTTGATGTCCTCCTTGCTCCGACCGTTATTGGTTATTTTTCTGTGTAGAAAGCAGAATTCCTTAACTTCAACTATTTCGTGATCATCAATCGTGATGTTACGTTTTCCGCTGGTCTCGCTTTAGCAATTTCTCATTACTTTCATCTATCTTCGATTTACTCTAAATCCATATTCTGTACTCGTTAGAGTTTTCATTCCATTCAGCAGATCCTGTAATTGTTGTTCATTTTCACTCCGGATAACAACGTCATCAGCGAATCTTGTCGTTGATATCCTTTCACCTTGCATTTTAATCCCAGTCATGACTATGTATTTTATTTCTGTCCCTGCTTCCTCGATATACAGATTGAACAGTAGGGGCGAAAGACTACACATCTGTCTTACACCCATTTTAATCCGAGCATTTCGTTCTTGGTCATCCACGTTGATTATTCCTTCTGGCTCTTGTAAAAATTGTATATTGTCCGTCTCCCTCTATAACTTACACCATTTTTTCTCAGAATTCCGAATATCATGCACCATTTTGCACTGTAGAATCCTTTTTTCCAGGTCGATAAGTCCTATATGGTGGGTCTTTCCCATGCATTAAGACCCTGCTCGGAACATATCTTTCTAAGGCATCGTATTGTGTGTATTGTATGTTAACTGGCGGCCTAGAAACGACGGAGAGGCTCCGTCCCCGCCGCAGCCGCAGTGGTCCACAACCCCATGACGTCTACCTCAGTCCACTTCAGCCCTCCTCCGCCCCACACCGAAACACTCTTTCAGGGTTATTGTGCGGTTCAGCCCTCGGTGGACCCCCCCACGGAACGTCTCACACCAGATGAGTGTAACCCGCATGTTTGCGTAGTAGAGTAATGATGGTGTACTCGTATGTGGAGAAGTTTGCGCAGCAATCGCCGACATAGTGTAGCTGACACGGAATAAGGAGAACAAGCCCGCATTAGCCGAGGCAGATGGAAAACCGCCTAAAAACCATCCACAGACTGGCTGGCTCACTTGAACTCTACGCAAGTCCGCCGGGCGGATTCGTGCCGGGGACCTGGCGCTCCTCCCCAATCCGGAAAGCCGTGCGTTAGACCGCACGGATAACCGCGTGGGCTTCTAAGGCATACTGAACGATGCTTCTCAATTTTTCCAATTTGTGCACCACATCCCCGTCCTCAGTACTAAGTATTTGATGTCGGCTACTCAGATATTCGGCAATTAGTATCCTGCCACTCTTGCTAAGAAAAATATCTTACTACCCTTTTTAAGTTCCTTGTAAAACCTGTACGCACAGCTGCTATCAAAGCCTTATGTTCACTAACACAGTGCCCTACGTTTATTGATCCGATAATTTCCCGTCTGTTTGTTGCCTGGATGTCTAAGAGGTTACCTTCTCTAGCTGGTTCTCTAAGTGTCTGCTCCGAAGAAATTTTCGTACAGGGTATTCAGAATAGTGTTACACGAATCCCTGTCTCTGGTAAAACTCTCCCAATCTACGCCTGGAAAGTTTAGTCACCCCCCTATGGCAACAGTATGATCAGCAAAATTATTAACGATATTCTGTAAGTTCTCTCTGAAGCGCTCTTTCTTTTCAGCTCGTGACCCAAGCGCTGTATAAAAGCATCCGATTACAATTTTTCACCGGTCTTTGATGCTTAATTTTACCCACATTAATTCACATTTGGAATCCGTGATCACATCGTTAGATGTTATCGAATCCTGTCCTCCCCGTTCACTCACCGCGACTGACTGCCATGTGGGCCCAGGTGCGATTCCCGTCCGGGTCAGAGAATCCTTACGCTGGGAGGCTGGGTATTGTGTTTTCATCACCATAATTTCATCATCATCGACACGCAAGTCGTCCAGTGTGGCGTCAACTGGAAAGACTCTCAACTTGGTGACCGAATTTCCTCAGGTGGAGACACCCGGCCACCAATGCCATACGATCATTTCATTACGGAATTCTTTAGTGCAAAAATACGCCATCGCTAGTGGCTTCTCATCTACCATACGATATATATTCCAATCTGAAGTTAGGATTTCATTGCTATTCACTTCCGGTTTCAACCAACTTTCTGTTCCTAATACTATCTGATCACTAAACACTGAAGTGCCAAAGATACTGGTATAGGCATGCGATATGTAAACAGGCAGAATACGGCGCTGCGGCCGGCAACGCCTTTATAAGACAAGTGACTGGCGCAGTTGTTAGATCGATTACTGCTGCTACAATCGCAGGTTATCAACATTTAAGTGAGTTTGAACGTGGTGATGTAGTCGGTGCACGAGCGATGGGGCACAACATCTTCGAGGTAGGGATGAATTGGGGATTATCCCATACGACCATTTCTCGAGTATACCGTAAATATCAGGAATCCTGTAAAACATCAAATCTCCGACATTGCTGCGGCCGGAAAAAGATCCTGCAAGAACGTGATCAACGACGACTGAAGAGAATCGTTCAACTTGACAGAAGTGCAACCCTTCTGCAAATTTCTGCAGATTTCAGTGCTGCTGGCCGGGGTGGCCGAGCGGTTCTAGGCGCTACAGTCTGGAACCGCGCGACCGCTGCGGTCGCAGGTTCTAATCCTGCCTCGAGCATGGATGTGTGTGATGTCCTTAGGTTAGTTAGGTTTAAGTAGTTCCAAGTTCTAGGGGACTGATGACCTCAGAAGTTAAGTCCCATAGTGCTGAGCCATCAAGTGTCAGCGTGCAGATCATTCAACGAAACATCATCGATATGGGCTTTCGGAGCCGAAGGTGACCGCACAACACAAAGCTTTGCGCCTCGCCTGGACCCGTCAACACCAAATTGAACTGTTGATGACTGGAAACATGTTACCTGATCGGACGAGTCTCATATCAAATTGAGTCGAGTGGATGGACGCGTACGGGTATGGTGACATCCTCATGAATCAATTTACCCTGCATGTCAGCAGGGGATTGTTCAAGCTGGTGGAGGCTCTGTTATGATGTGGGGTGTGTGCAGTTGGAGTGAGATAGAACCCCCGATACGTCTAGATATGACTCTGACCGGGCACACGTACGTAAGCATCCTGTCTAATCACCTGCGTCCATTCATGTCCACTGTGCATTCCGACAGATTTGGTCAACTCCAGCAGGACAATGCGACACCCCACACGTCCAGAATTGCTACAGAGTGGCTCCAGGTACACGTCTTCTAAGTTTAAGCACTTCTGCTGCCCACCAATCTCCCCAGCATGAACATTATTGAGCATATGTAGGATGCCTTGGAATGTGCTGTTCAGAAGAGATCTCCACCCCCTCGTACTTTTACGGAGTTATGGACAACCCTGCAGGATTCATGGAGTCAGTTTCCTCGAGCACTACTTCAGACATTAGTAGAGTCCATGCCACGTCGTGCTGCTGCACTTTTGCGTGCTCGCAGGGCCCTACACGATGTTAGGTAGGTGTACCAGTTTCTTTGGCTCTTCAGCGTAACATTCAATAAGCGACCCGAATTCTGCGACCTTCTTCCTGGGTGCTCCTGCAGTTTATCAGTATCAAATCAATCATTTCTACATTCGATCTTCGAAGACGGGTATTCTCTGAGAACATTGTGGCTGAGGTAGCGTCGATTTTGGCACGCATTTTGTCTCTGATCCCAAGGGGGGGGGGGGGGAGTGAGGTTTCTATAACCTAAAATACTCCCATGACCACGCCACATGTGCTCCTAACCTAGCTGTAGCCGCTTCTTGCGTGTAGTGCACACCTATTACGGGGAATCCTACAATTCTCCACCCGACAGCGCAGGTCGAGAAATTCACATCCGATACCGTTGCACAATCTTCTGAACCTCTGGGTTAGACCCTCCATTATGCTCAAAACCAGAGGACCACGATCGACACTGGGAGGAAAGTCTCTGCCTACCAGAGTGATCAGAAATGGCGTGCCACGTGGTGTACTATGCCCCCGCTGCTGGTAAACATTAACTTCCGTCCGCGAGGCTGAGCGATCACTGTATATTATATCTCAAGTCTGATTGATTTGGAGTCTATCGCATGTGCTACAGAGTTGTCGACGGGCTGTAGTTTACTCAGTACAGTCCGCCTGTTCCAATCAGATTGACTTCGTTGTACTGTGTCTTGATGTACTGACTCATTCACGGGCCACACGTTCTGTGCAAGTGACGTTCCCTGAAAATAAATATGTTTTAGTTAACGTTGTGTCACCATTATGTACAATTTTAGGACCGTCCATTCCTACCTCCAAGCCGTGGCACAACACGGTGGACAGCAAAGTGCAACTAGGTACCCAGGCTTAAACACACTACTCATCAAAGAGGTGGCTGTCAGCGGGAGGTAATAACCCAGAAGGGGTCCGATAGTGGAAAGGTGTCAAGTTGACTGCATGCAGATTTATCTCCGGTTAGAGGCCTGCTGGTAGAATCTGCCAGCAGGGACTGGCAGCTTCATGTCACACTGCAAGCAATCTCCTCATGGTTTGCATGTTGTGTCAAAAGGGTCATTGCGCATTATCTGCCTGGTTTCCCGGTATAGTTATCTTTTATAAAAGCTCTGCTGATGCTGCAACTTTGGTTTTCAGAGACCCTGACTGATTTCTTCTGCGTCACCAGTATAGTAAATAAGTGTTCTTGTGTACTGATTATACACTTTTGCGCTATGGCTCCTAGGTATCGAGCTGATGGATACTTCTACCCTTATGACAACATTCTGCTGAATCCACACAGGAGAAGTTCATTATGCCGCGTCAGGCTGTGGTGCAACAGGGCTATCCTCAGAGAGTTTTGGAACAGCGTTTTCCAGAGTGTAAAAGAGAACGTTACAGTTCGATAATGTGGTATAAAATGGCAGAGGCGTTTATCATTATTATTATCTTAATACATAATTATTTACTTGAGTTACAGTTTTACCAGACTCCTGTTCTGTGTTACCTCGCTTAAGTGATATCGCACTGTATAAAAGATATTGCTTTAAATAATTTTTAATTTTTGAGAACATGTCTCTCTGGATTCAGCGGTTTATTTATTATTTAAAATTGAATGTAAACAGTCACAACCACAATAAACTCCTTTTTAATTTTTAATGTAAGGTTACCGGTTTCGGTCTTAGAACATCTTCAGACCCACACCATGATGTAGATGATGGCTGTGCGTTTAACGTTCGTGGAGGTGTAGCGCCCGCTCCGTTCACAGCCATCATCTACATCATGACGTGAGTCTGAGGATGGTCTAAAGTAGACCAAAACCGATATCTTTATATAAAAATTTTTTAAAAAGTTTGTTGCCTTTGCGACCGTTTATATTCAATTTTAATTAAATAATTTTGTTCAAACTCTTTAATTTCCTTGGGAAATTTATTTACAATTTTATTTCTTCATAGAATATGCTATTTTGAGTTTTATCTTTACTGTTTCTTGATGAATATACACACTAGATCTTGTTCTATGGCCATAGACAGAGCTTTTTGGGTAGAAATTGTTACGGTTACTTCTCATGTGTGTATGTGATTGGTGAATGTACTCACATAATGTGAACAGATCTTTACAATGTGGACGACTACCATGTCTACGTATTAATCTCATGGCCTTTTTCTGTAATCTGAAAACTGAGATCATATTTTGTGCATTGGTTCCCCAGGAAGGAATGGTCTGTAATTTAGTAAAAAAAAACTGGCTAGTAAACAATGCTAACAGGACTCTAAGGACGGAAAGTGTTGATGACATACTCTTTGCAAGTATCTTTGTGTGTTCACACCATGTCGTCTGAGAATCAACATTTTTTAAAAGTAATTTTGTATTTGTCACGCAGTATAAGATTAATGTAACAGTACCTTTTTGCCTGTTGAAGTGTGACTGTTTAATGTGATATGGCATGGGGGAATCAAACTTATTTACGGTAGATGTGAGTTGTAGGGCGTCATACTCACGAGGCAGCTGCAACATTATTAGATTAGGTTAAAATTCCCTTGGAAACGATGGCTCGTCAGATAGAAATTTCATCTGTTTTCCGAAAGAAATCAGTATATTTTGAACTACACTCAACGAACAGACCTTCGGTAGCTGTAGAAACGGCTGAGGAAGACCGTGCCACGGCGGACGAAGGCGCCCTCATCAGATTGCAATCTAAATTGCCGTCGGCTTAACTGTCCTCCATCGGCGGTTATTCCGTTACCCGAACCCGGCGTAATCTAGTCCCCCGTCTGCTCTGGTACGACCTCTGATCAGAAATTATCGGCTCTCCCCCACCTGTTGTCTCGGAGCGCTATCCAATTTAAAGTTTGATCATGAACCCACCTTCCGTTCTTCGTAGAAGGGTATTGCTACAAGAGCGGCAGATATTTTGTTTAGAAGTCGCCGTTTACTATAGCAGCTCTATAAGTGATCGAAAAGAGATGGCTAACGTAGGAAATAGCTTCTATTTTCTCAATTTGTTTTGTAATTTGAACATTAGGAAACATATGCCTGTAACTGTTGGTACGCGTTGTCTGAAATTAACATACAGGACGTGGTGCACGAGGAAGTGTTGGTAACAGCAGTAAAATCAGCAAGCGATCTGCAACAGAATTAATACATAAAATGAGCGGAGTAGAATAGAGAGAGAGAGAGAGAGAGAGAGAGAGAGAGAGAGAGAGAGAGAGAGAGAGGAAGAGAGAATTTCATGAAATTGTGGATACGTTGGTAGAGAAGTGGAGCATTTGAGATTTGGTATTATAGACTGAGTCTTTAGTGTATTAACGAGGAGCTCCTCCGCATAATCTGTAAGGTAAGGAGTATGTGAAGAACTAGATGGAAGAAGGGATATGACAGACATAAAGAGATCAGGGCATAATTTCCATGGCATTACACGGAGTCGTAAAGGTCAATGTTGTATGTCAACACAACGAATAACTGAAGACATCATGTGTAAAGGCGCGTACACACCTTGCAACAAAGCCGCATAACACAAGCCACGGTACTGTACCGCGGCATTTTACTCGTATTCCGCAACTATCTCGATACAAAAGTCGCAAGTCTCTGGTTCCCCTTCGAAACGAAGAAAATGTGACAATATTTCCCGACTCATTAAGTAATTGAAGACTTTCAGGTACCCCCCCCCCCCCCCGCAAGTCTTTGGGGTGTAAACTCCCAAGATTCCCAAATCAGAAGAGAAAGCAGGGATTCTATGTAGATTTTGGCCAGAAAATATGAAATGTCAAAATGAGACATGGAAAAAAATTACGCAGTTTAAAATCAAAGTTTAGGAGATAATGCAAGACGCTATACGAGTAGAAAAAAAAGTGATTCTTCTCCGAAAAAGTCGAATGGTTTGGTTTGGTTACCACCCATTACAAGTTTTACTACAAGGCACGCAAACCAGGGAAAATCGGAACACAGACTGCGATGAACACTGAAAGACTCAATGAAGTAAACAGATTTTATTTCACAATTTATACGGTACTGTACTGTGGCTTTTACCTGTAGCACAATAAAATATATTAATTAAATATGTGTACGTATGTAAGTATTATTTCTAATCCTCTTAAACTTCAGGTAAATAATTCAGGCAAACAATATTCTCTTACTCGCATATTAAAACCACTTGATATAAAAGATCCTTTTGTACCGTCATTGTTGTTGTTGTTTATATGATTTTTGCCGCTTGATCCCTGTTATAACATGTGGTTTTTTTTCCAACGTTCTCCAATGACTGATTACAGTTATCTATACGGCTCCCATAAGCATAATTTCCTCTCTAGCAGCTGCTGTCCTAGGTAGCGATAATTTAAAAAAAATCGTTCAGTGATAAGATTAAGCAAAACGTTTTTACCCGGCTGACAAAAAAAAAGGAATCATCCAGGAGGGGAGGAAGGGATGGAAAGAAACTTTTCGTGTTGAGAAGAACTGAGAACTGAGATGCTACTTCGACGATTACAAAACCTAGTCAAATTTACCGGGAAGTTGTCGGTATGAGCTCATTTCTTAACGCGGCGTTTGACCACCCCCCCCCCCCCCCCCCCCCTTTGGCCGTGATGAATGCACTGATTCGGTTGGGAAGGGTGTAACTGATCTATTGGGCCACTTTGCCCACCAGTGTAACACCTAAGTCTAGTGGTCTGCAGAAGTACCATCAGGAGATGCATCTTCGGAAACCACACACAGACACTCCCGGATCCGACAACATCAGGCTGATTTCATGCACAGCTGCGGCATCTCCACAACGACAAGTGGCGTTCATTTCGACTACAGACGGTGTCCATGTCATCACTAGGAGGCGCGCCGATTACAGCACTACTTTCTTCTACTGTGTCACTTGCTAGCAAACATATCCATCTACTCAGCAATATTTATTCAGCTATACAGCTTTGCCAAGAAACTAATCTACAACCCATACAACAGAAAGTCAACAACAGACTAAAACTGTTAGAACTGCTAATAAGAGGATTACACCCCTTCAATATTCTCCACACCTACACGACCTGAATCGACCCATCCTCTGCTGTGCGAATGTTGTATGGATTCCACCCCACCAGATATCTACACGTCCCTCCAAATATTTGAACGTTATACATTCCATCTCACTTTCTGCATCGGTTTTCCTTCCCCTACATGGATCCTCTAACATATCATCAAATTCCTACCTCTCTTCACTCACATCGAAGACATCCCAATCTCCTACACTAGCCTGAAACTAGACTCGAAAAGCCCTATTGTTTTTCCTCTGTTTATCTTCACTGGTATGTGCATCACCTTTACAAACACTGCCCATTATCCGTACACCTACAAACACTATATATCCTATCCAATGAAACTTCAACCAACTCCCTCTCCCAGACAATAAAATCCGGCCTAACAACTTTAATTCTTCCCACCTTTCCCACTCCACATCAGAGCTCCTCTCTCCTTTTGCGTTTCCGTGTATTTCCATCTCTTACTACCCATTACTGCTACCCTCCCCAAACATCAAACTCATCTTCATCCTCCATCTTTCCCAGCTTGTGCATTCCCACTATCCACATCAACCCCTACCTTCATCTCCATAGTTTTGCTACCTAACTTTTCTGCCTACGCCCCTCACCCTATGGAACATATTCCTTCCTCCCGAAATATTTATTACCCAGTGCAGAATTTCAGATTTTAAGTGAAACTGCAGTGGTTCAGGGTTTTTTTCTCAGAAGAATTTGAGCATTCTTCGATGTGCTTTTAGCTGTCCGTCTATGATTTTTAATTTAAAATAGGAATACAGGGCTAAGGTTTTTTTCGTTCTTGTTACTTTTTAAATTACCTTGGCTGAAGAGCGGAATATTGTATCGCTGACAGCTCACCCTCCAGCCCATACGGGGCCAGGGCGATGAAATAATAACAAAGGAAGAAAAACTCGACAAGCCAGTTCTAGCTGCCACAACAACCTGGACACCACATCTTCACGACCGCAATTAGCAGCCAGCCGTCCCACAGATGTTCTATCGGGCACTGATCTCGCAGTCTTGCAGACCACGGAAGTACTTCAAAAATCCGCGGACATTTCACAGACACAAGTGTCGTGCTTCTACGAGCATTTTCTTTTAGAAAAATAGAACCACGATGTTGCCGCGTAAGAGACAACACATGATTACGCAGGACAAATGTGACGTACTAGTGCCCCGCAAGATTTCCCTCAACCAGTACCTGAAATTATAGGGGATAGTTCATTACTTGTTCTCCGATGGCAGGCTAAGATGGAGTTATGATGTGGTTGGTGTAGAATAAGGCAATATTTCCCTCTAATGGTGTGGCTTGGTCGACTGCAACTTTGACAGCAAGCATGGCTGTCCTCACGTTTCTATACAGTCCAACATCGTGCCAGTGTCACATCAAAATGTCTTACAAATCTGGATGTTACACTTTTTCGATCATTCGACCAAATAGAGACTTTGGAATTCTGTGGGTGCTGATAAGGCGGTCTCAAACGAGAAGGCGGCAGCTCCGTGCCCTTGACAGTATTCTCTGAACATCTGAAACTGTTCACGTCCCCTACACACCCTACCAGGTTTGGTAACAACACTAAACCCAAACAACACTGATGCACTCTGATGACTGTTCTATCTATCACAGAAAACGTCATCTCTAATCTTTTCAGTGACGCCGCTAATAAGTACGTGTGCGAAATTACATTGACATCTGACCGTATCTTCTGGGTGCTGCACTGCTTTTGTTAGGCAGTGCACAATCCCTTATATTCTAGAAGGAGTTCGCAACGTCCAATATTCAGCAGCCAAGTCACAACACTACAGTAATCGAGCAACCAACAGAGCTCTCTGCCTGTGGGACTTGATTTGAGCAATAATTCGAAAGCTGGGGACCTGAGATTTTTCTGGGAAAGTGCTTTCTGCCTAATAAGCTATCCAAAAATGACTCACCACCCGCACAGCTTTAAACTCCCCAGTAGCTCTTTACAACGTTGCAAACTTCACAGTTCACGTTGCGGAAAGAACATCCAATAGCTGTGCTTGGTTAACTCAGTCCGTACAGCATTTCCCCAAGAAAATATAACGTCCCAACATTGAGTTCTGGCCCGGCACGCAGTTTTATTCTTTAAGGAAGTTCACAATCAGCGCACTCTCTGCCGGAGAATGAAAATTAGTTCTGTAAGTCACTTGTTACAAAATATGCAGGGTCTAGGAAAAATAATGTGAACATTGGTAGTAATGGCACAGTTGTGTTTGACGGTCAACAACGCAGGTAGGGCATGTTTCGAGCTGAACTGTGCGTGTTCAGTACGGACTAGGCACCAGTGCAGGTTGTTTACGAGTAGTGCACACTTTGTATTTGCATTCAGGGACCGAAGTCGACTTGCAACGAAAGACCTAACAGAGTTCCAAATAGGACAGGTTGTGGGGGCCCCGTTAGCTGCAACATCAGTAACCAAGACAGCCAACTAGTTGAATGTTTCAAGAGGAACTGTTTCAACAGTCATGACAGCCTACACAAAACATGGACAGACGTCATCGTGTATACGTAACAGTGGGCGAAAATCAAAAGTAAATGACAGAGATTGTTGTACGCTAACATGAATTATGTCAAAAAAACAAAAAACTACGGCGGCTAAAGTGACTGCACAGCTCAATACCCATTTTTGAGATCCTATATCTATTGACACTATCCGCCGAGAACCCCATAAAGCGAATATTCATGGACGACCTGCTGTACCGAAACCATTACTGACGACAAGTAACGCAAAGAAGTGTAAAACATGGAGTCAGGAGCATAAATCTTGGACGGCCCATCAGTGGAAACACGTCATATGGTGCGACGAGTCAATGTTTCGTTATTTGCAACATCGGGGCGGGTTAACGTCTGAAGAACGCCAAAAGAAGCCTACAATCCTGATTGCTTGATTCCAATGGTTACGCGTGGAGGTGGAAGTGTGATGCGTGGGCTGCCATATCATGGTATTCTGCTGATCCCATCATTACTCTCATTGGCCGTGTTACAGATAACAATTAAGTGAACATTTTAGGTGATCAGGTGCATCCCATGATTGAAATTTTATTCTCCAACAATGATGCTATATTTCAGGACGATAATGCACCCATTCACACAGCCAGGACAGTAAAATCGTGGTATGAGGAGCATTCACGCACCATGTTATCTCACATTTTCACCCCATCATTGAAGAAGGTGAAGCCTGCCGAACGAGCATGCTTCTCTGGGCAGCACAGTCCCTGGGCGGTATTGGAGCGCAGACTCCGCGGTCGGTTTCCGCCTCCCTCGTCACTACAGGAATTAGAAGAGGTCCTGATCGAAGAGAACATTCCACTGGAGACTATACATTTATTATATACCAGTATTCCAAGAAGAATCGCAGTTGTATTTCGGGAAAATGGGAGTCCAATCCCTTATTAAAAAACCATGAAGTAGACGAGGGGTTCTCTAGATATCGATCAAGTTTTATACTGGGTGAATCTACATGTTTATACGAAAGTCAACAGATGCTCCTTCAGGCCGTAGCCAGATTAACTTGTACACCTTTAGCAAAATCACGTCTAACAGGGTATGCAAAACATCTCATACTCGCATAAAATTGGTGCTCTAGTTGTTGCCTACAACTTCACATGGAACAACGGTAATCTCCCTTTTTGCGTAGTGGTATATGTCGGGATGCTGTCAGTAACGTAATTTCACTGGTACACAAAAGGAATTGCTGAATTAGTACGATAACTTGTGGCTGAAAAAGCACTCTCATGTGCACGACAAGTACTAGACGCAGTCCGTGCGCGGCACTTATTCTCAGGTCTAATGGGCTGTATACGTATCTAGGATGAAAAAAAAAAAAACATACCAAAGGAATACGATATTGTAATACCTGTGCTGTTAAGAAGAACGATGTAATGTGCATTCAGACATGCATACATGGGTGGGACGGCGCGTATAAATTACGTTTTGAAGTTTGATGAAATCTCTGCCAGGCACTTAATTGTGAGTTACTGAGTAATCATGTAGCTGTAGATGTAGGTGTAGACGAGACCTGGTAGTGTTTAGTACTGCTTGAAAAGTACAAAAATACATGTAAGGAGTGTGGTGTGAAAACTTGGGTGCCAAATTCATGTCTGTTTTGTTGGGAGACAGACGAGCATCACCCGCAAACCTTGCCTTCAAAAAAATGTTTCTATTTGCGTACTCTTCAATCCACCTTACGGTGTGTAGTGAAGGATGGAGGGCACATGCTGCCCTAATCATTCATCATCGCCCTCCTCTCTCCCCCCGCCCCTTCCCTCACCGTTCCCATTCACGATTGGTAGGTAGTAAAGACGGTACACCTCGATATACCGCCATTTATATATGGCGCAGCGTCTCTCTCGACTCATTATGGGATATGGGCTCATAGGAACTTAACGGTGCACTGTGTCTCCCTTGTAGCCTCTGCCACTGCAGTTCGTTGAGCATTTCAGTGACTTCCTCACGATGACGAAACAAACATATGACTAATCTTTTCCATCCTTTCCATTACTCATGCTTGATAATGGTCCTAGGCAAACGAACATTACTCAAGAACTGACCAAACTAGAGTCTTATTAGCGATATGTTCCGTGTGTGAATCATTCGAGATTCTATCACCTCCAGAGCTTGACGTATGTGGTCGTTCCATTGTTGCGACTGATCTCACGGCTGAACACTAGTGTACTGAAACTATATCGAATCATTTCGTCTACTTCTGGGTCTTACAGTACTTTTATAGGAATGCGCCTAGATTAGATGGAGCGAATGTGGAACATACTACCTTTAGTGATGTAATACCCAAATTAAAACTTTCACTTCTGCTGAATGAACTATGTGAAAATTGCCAAATACCCCTCCTGGGGTCCACAGATCTAGTTAAAAACGTACCGAAAAGTGCAGAACGAAAAACTGAAAATCATAATAGAATTAATGTCTTGAATATAGGGTATAAAATTATACCAAAGTAATAAACAGAACAGACAGTATTGCAGATTTACTGTTAGGAGAATAGATAAATGGATTTAGGAAAGGGAGATTGTGTAAGGATAATTTCTTCACCATTAGGTAAACAACAGAACAAAGAAGAGAAAAGAATCTGGAAACAGTTCTCGCTTTTATAAATTTTAATAAGGCATTAGACAGAGGAAATAAAAAGGGAATTTTGACAAATGCTAAAAATAACGGGCTATCTACCACCCTTTATTGTGGTAGTAAGGAGTCTATGAAGTTGTACTACTTTTAGCATGGATAAGGGAACTATAAGAAGAGAATGGATTCTAGTAAATGAAGTAGTTAGACAAAGGTGCAGCGTGTGACACTCGTTATATGCGATCTGAGCAGAGAAAATAGTTACGAAAAATATTTATGACTAAACAACTTCCAAAATTTGACTGATTCATTAACGAATCATTTTTCAGGTCACATAAAAAGGGCGTCACATCGCTGAGAGGGAAAGCGCGTCACATCAGTGAGAAAGAAGACTATGTTGAAATCGTTCATTAAAGCTGTCTTACGACAAAGGTACCTTTTTGTCACGGAGTAATTTAGTAATTTGAACACGAAGTATTACCACTCAAATTAACAGGCTTTGTTAAACAACACTGAATGACCGTGAAATTTAAAACTGTATGTGCCAAAATTCGTCAATATAAGACAAGTAGGTTCTATGCCATGTACGTCAGTAATAATTATCTCAGTGAGATGGCCACAATGACAGCTGAACAGAACGCGGCCAAGCTGACAAATTCCATGTTCTATGAGATGAGCTATTGCATTTTAATATGGTGATTAAAATGAAATAGTGCAATACAACAAATAGCTTTTGATCTTAACTTGCTATTCAATAAATAAGCTTACATGGACCATATGTCCGTGCAGATACAATAAAGAAGGAAAGCATGAGTTAGTTAGTTGGTTACATGTTCCATGAATCATGTTGCACGATAGATTGTAATGATGTGGAAGGAGTTATTTTTCATTCACATAGCAAATTAATTTTTACCGTTACATTCTGATCATTTCTACAGTAGCTATGGTATATAGATTCAGTTAATAATTCCTACCCACCACCTTTTACACATTACAGTAATAGAAATTCTTCTACGGAATAGTAAGCGTTGAGGAGCGGGAACGTTTTTATTGTACTGTCTGTCAGACGTTTTATATAATTGGATAAGTGTTCAAAATTTTTTCTTGCAGCATCGTGCACCGCTTTTTGTGCTTGAAGAGAACCCCACTGTGGAGTAATTAATGTCATTTTTCTTTCTGGTACGTAATTATATGCATCATTGTTCCTTTTGAATTGTATTAGATTATTTACAACAAACTTCATGAGGGAATAAGTATACTGTGAAGCAGTAGTCAGAATACCCAACTCTTTAAACAGATGTCTACAAACTGATCGTGGATGAGCACCACATATTATTCTTGCAGCACGTTTTGCGCAATGAAGACTTTCTTTCTCAAAGATGCGTTACCAAAGATTATTATTCCATACGACATTCCTGAATGAAAATGTGCAAAATATGTCAGCTTACTGATTTGTCTCTCCCCATGATTTACAATAATTCTAAGCGCAACTGTGCCTGAACTGTTTTAGAAGTTCCAAAAGTGTTTTTCCCCATTTAAATTGTGATCAGCATGGACCCCTAAGTGTTTTAAGTTTCCGCTGTATTTATTATTTCCTCACCATGTATATGTTGTGTCTTTTTAAAATGGGGGTTGGGGCCGTTCGCAGAAACTCAGACAATGAATGGTACTTTTAAGAAATTTGTTTAGCATTTCTTCTGTAACATATAAGAAGAGAACTGTAAAACTAAGTGAGACAAAAATGTCACAGATTCTCTTTCCCTACTAACCGATATAAGAATTAAATCTATGCCATTTCAAATTCAAATAGTATGTGAGTCTGTTTCCCGTGGTAACAGTATTATCTCCCATTCAATAAAATGTCACTTTCTCTTCAAATAAAGTTATGCAGGCTAAGGAAAAAAATAAAAATGTCATTTAGGCATTTCACTGCCCGTTTGATCGAGGCACAGTAATGATTACATTTAGGTGGTGAAGTCGACTAAAAACATTTTGTACTAAATTAGAAATTTAATACGTCATAGAGATTTAGTGGGATAACTGGATTATAAATGCTCTTTTGTTACTGAGTCATATTTTCCCATCTAATGATCTTGATCAGCATAATACCCTCAGGGGCTTAATTAATTTTTATCATCCCATTTGGGTGAAGCCAGTAGGAAAACCCTGGAGACTAAAAGTTCTTATTTTTACACGACTTACGTCAACTAAGTCACTATTGTGACTTCCCAACATTCTAGATCTGTTAAGTAAAATATTTTTTCATTGCCAACTAGATTTTTCAGAAGGTGACACGGTTCCTTTCTATCACTTTCTAATACTATTTAACTTTATTTTCAGTTTCACTAACAATTCAAACTACATAACTAATGAATTAGACTACATCTATTAAGTTTATTTTCCTCCTTTCCTTATATATGGAGTATATTATACAATGTCTGGCCTCACTCACAAGTGTTTTAATTATGAGCTAATCAGAAATTCAACCAGTATCTTTACATCAGGCTACAGTTATTTACATATTTACATTTTTTTGTTGTGCAGTGAGAACATACGGTTATTTGGCTAGTAATATTTTGTGTTAAGCGATACCATGATAGAAACACATATGAACATACTTGGCAACCTCGTTAGACATATATAGCAAGTCAACACCACTCATTCCGCTCATTTATTTGCAGACGTTTCATTCAATATCTTCCAATTACATGGAGTTATATGTTAGGAGCACTAGTTCGTGCAGATACTACTCTCAATCAAAGGAATAAGATCTACGTCTTTAACGTGAAATTACCAGAGAAAATCAAATTATCTGAGGCAACGATTGTAATTATGTGTATCCCCTGATTGAGAATTCATCTACTGAACTTAAGCAGAAAATATTTTAGCTGGTTACAACTGGAACACGTTTCAAAGACATAATCTTTCCTCCTTTGCTTTTATTTTTTAATTGGTTAGGATAACAAGTGATAAACATGACCCATTAACATTCAGGTGCAGTTTAGTCACGTAACTACTTACGAATATATATTTTTTGTACATTTTGTACAGACAAGAGAAAACAGAATTTCAGGTACTATACAACCTTATGTACCTTTTCTCATCCGTTTAAAGCACTTGCATCAAATAATTACAGATACTGAAATGCCCTTTTTATATTCAAGATACTGCTGATTTCCACTAATTAACACTAACGAACTAAAAACTCCCAAGTAGTTACTGTTTACGACGTTACGACTGTTTACGATGTTAAGTCAGTCGTTCAGTGAAGTTATTATTTTACTAAATCGTTACAAAATTGAGAGTTTCCGTGATATATTTTCTTTTTAAGTTTCTGATT
This sequence comes from Schistocerca piceifrons, assembly GCF_021461385.2. Lineage (NCBI taxonomy): Eukaryota > Metazoa > Arthropoda > Insecta > Orthoptera > Acrididae > Schistocerca > Schistocerca piceifrons. The sequence goes on along the minus strand of NC_060142.1, from coordinate 302,261,541 downwards.
CTGCTTCACAGCTCCACTCTACAGAGTAGAACATAATTTATTCTTGATGACTGCAAAAATCATATTCGTTGCCACATTTTCATTATACTACTTCCCCTATTAACATTAGTATACTGCCAACACAGTTAGTTATGGTCTTAACAACATAAGTTGTAAGAGAAAATATTGAGCAATTCTCATTATGAGTAACTTCAGATCTTATATTTTCATGTATGAAGAGCTTACCTCTACTTTAAAAAGGAAATTACAACATGGTTCGTCAGGTTACAGTTCACTAGTTAGATTATTTCTGCTAAACTTAGTTAACAAATTATTTGGTTTTTTGTTAAGGTAGATAAATATGTAATTCTGTATGAGACAGCATAGGCCTTATTAATTACGTACCCCTCATCCCTAAAAATCAAGCCTTACACAAGATCGATTTATTTGTTCCTACATATTTCCAGGATCCCAACGACCACACTGCATTTTAGTAGGGCCACGTGATCGGACACCAGTTCTCTTCTATAACGTTGACCGAACACTAGAGCAGTCATATTACATTTCGCTATTCACCATAACAAGCGTATTTGTATTGATGTCCAGCAATCAGTCATTAACGTAGAATGAGATTACCACTCTGCAGCGGAGTGTGCTCTGATATGAACCTTCCTGGCAGATTAAAACTGTGTGCCGGACCGAGACTCGAACTCGGGACCTTTGCCTTACGCGGGCAAGTGCTCTACCATTTGATCTACCCAAGCACGACTGACGCCCCGTCCTCACAGCTTTACTTCCGCCAGTACCTCTTCTCCTACCTTCCAAACTTTACAGAAGCTCTTCTGCGAACCTTTCACGACTAGCACTCCTGAAAGAAATACTGCAGAGACATGGCATAGCCACAACCTCTGGGATGTTTCCAGAATGAGATTTCCACTCTGCAGCGGAGTGTGCTGATATGAAACTTCCTGGCAGATTAAAACTGTGTGTCGGACCGAGACTCGAACTCGGGACCTTTGCCTTTCGCAGGCAAGTGCTCTACTATCTGAGCTACCCAAGCACGACTCACGCCCCATCCTCACAGAGCACTTGCCCGCGAAAGGCAAAGGTCTCGAATCGTTCAAATGGCTCTGAGCACTATTGGACTTAACTACTTAAACCTAACTAACCTACGGACATCACACACATCCACGCTCGAGGCAGGATTCAAACCTGCGATCTTAGCAGTCGCGCGGTGCAAAGGTCTCGAGTTCGAATCTCGGTCCAACACTTAGTTTTAATCTGCCAGGATGTTTCAGTCATTAACGTATCCTAGTTACATATAGAATAATAATATTCACAGGGATTTTCTGAACCATAGCCTTCGGATATAAGACAGGATTTCATTTATTCCATGAAAGCAGAGTAATGGATATTTTTTTTTTTGCTTTTATTTAATTTAACTTCAGTGATTGCCTTAAGATACTTAGTGGCACTGAGATACATAATTAATCATCAATATACCACGTAAAAAATACTCCATCAGTCATAATTAATTATTTGTATATTTTAGTGAAAATACTTTTTAATGTGCTTATGTTAATACAGCCCTTTGATCTTTTTGTTGTTGATCATGCTAAAAGATAGCTTCCCTCGTATTAGTTGTTGGATTGAAACTGCACCCACCCTATTTCATGGCTATATCGAGGATCCTAATTAGACCAAATCTAGTTTGGTTGACTAACAGTCATAAGTCATGCCTCCTGTGATTTTCAAAATCCTGAAATTTTATTTGCCATATTTTCAAGATCTTCTCGTAACTACCCTCTTACGTGATTGACAACTTTGTTTTCAACTGCATGGTTTGATTTTTAGCTGGCTCAGTTACGTGTGCAACCTGACTAGCCAAACTGTCTTGTTTTCTATTCACAGTTTTGAAATCTTTTGCCAAACGATCTATTTTGACCTGTTTTGTTAATCATTGGGCAAACCACCAATTTCACTCGTCAGACCACCTATCATAGTTTCTAGTATTAAGAGCATTTATAGAAAAGCATTTGGTGTCGTAGCAATAGACTCAGTAATAGATTAATTTGCAGCAATTGACGTTACCTCACTTTCCGAAGCGGAAGTGTTATCTACCTTTTCACTGGTGAATTAGTCTTCTGGTACTTGATCTGTTACAGTTTCTGTATCTGAAGATTCCAACATGGTAACCTGACGTATTTTTTACCATATTAGTGAACAAGAATAACTGATTAATGTTACAGCTGATCACATTATATTTAACGCGTAAACAAATCACAGTCTGTATTTGTATGCAACACAACGCTATTGACGACAAATATTTCTTTGAAAACAACACTAAGTAGCTGCTACAAACTCTGTGCACTGAAACATAGATATAAGCTATCTTGTGATCTACTTATGAGATTAGAATACTTTCAAAATAATTATAATTTTGGTAAATAATAAGCTCAACAAAAGATGCCACTCATATAAGTAGATCTCACTTATTTGGAATTTGACCCCATTATTCTCTACTGAATGACTGTAAAAATGCCCTAACTTGTGCTCTGTTATGCGCAACGAATTAGTTTTGATGATGTGATTCTTCAGTTTCTCCCGGTGTATTTGTTGCTCGAACAGTCCACGGGTATACTGCCCGTTCATTGTGTCCAACGGGCACAATATTTCGGCGATCAGACATGTCGCCATCGTCAGGTGCGCTGACGAACTGAGCTCCTGAGGACGGGCGGCCGATTTAAATCCCCTGCCCCCGGGGGCCACACTCTCCGCCGTCCGCGCCCGCGCGCCGGCGGTCGCGAAGACGTGGACGTCGGAATTTGTCATAGCGTCGAAATGCTTGCTACGTCCGCCCTGGTCGCCAGTTCGTACTTCTTGCAGAGTGTTCTTAATTACATTCAATGCCGGGTCCCTAGCCTTGCGAACGCCGGCGCGCGGGCGCGGACGGCGAAGAGAGTGGCCCGCGGGGGGAGGGGATTTAAATCGGCCGGCCGCCCTCAGGAGCTCAGTTCGTCAGCGCACCTGACGATGGCGACATGTCTGATCGCCGAAATATTGTGCCCGTGACACTATGAACGGGCAGTATACCCGTGGACTGTTCGAGTTAGTTTTAATGAATTTCTTTAGTTTGTAATTTTACAAGTCTTGGTCCTTCTTTTAAACCTTATTATTTTGTTTAATATTTATTCGTTGTTATTATAAATTTTCCTCGTTCATTTAAATGTATCATCAATTCTCATACAGGTCGTATGATTACATGGATAAGAAATAGTCATTTAATATTGAATCGTGAATAAAATTATACATACCATACAATGAATTATTCCACATTTACTGTTCTGTACTCTGTCTCCAGTGTAACATTCGCTATGGGTAGTCTGAGCAGAGAAATATTATGAACAATCTTTCTGACTAAATAATGTCCAAAGTCGGACTGATTCATTAGAGGATCTTGTTTTAGATCACATGAAACGTACGTCACGTCAGTGAACGATAAGACTGCGTTGAAATTGTTCATTACCGTTGTCTTACAACAAAGCAACTGTCTCTAACGCTGTAAATTAGTAACTTGAACACGGAGTATTACCTATAGAATTAACAGGCTTGGTTAAGCAAAACTGAATGACCGTGAAATTTCAAATTATATTAGCGATAATTTGTTTGCACTAGTATACTGTACTTCGTCAATATAAAACAAAAAAATTCTGTGTAGTGCATGTAGGTAGTAAGTATCTCAATGCGAAGGCCACAATGGCGGCTGATCACATAGCGGCCAAGCTGGCTATTTCTAATTACAAAAACTCACCGATTGTTGCATGATATGAGCTAGTAAAAAGTAATATTTTGATTAAAATGAAAGAGAGCCATGCAATAAATTTATTTTTTCCGTAATTTATCATTCACTAAATAAACTTATATGGGCCTTACGTCCGTGCAGGTACAACAAAGAAGAAAAGCGTAAGAACAGATAACAGTAGTAAAGGCAAGTGGCACAAATATGACAGATATTCTCCTTTTTTACGCCTGGAGATAAGAACTAAATCAACGTTGTTGCTATTTAAGTCCAAACACACTTCCATTTGCAGCTGATCAAATAATGATTCAAGTAAATTCAAATACACTTTCATTTGCAGCTGATCAAATAATGATTCAAGTAAATGACACACAGCTACACAAATTCGCATATGTTTAAATAACCTATGGAAACCTGATAATTTTAAAATCTCAGTTAAGGAAACAGAAATTGCGGCCTTTAGAGGATAGTATCCAGTCAGATCAAAGTTTGTGCAAGAAAACAACCTTTTTGAAAAAGTACAGAATTTTAAATATCTTGGCTGTGACACACGTTTTTATAATGACAAGGATGTTGAGCACAAATTTAGCAAATCTGAATATGTACGTGGAACAGTTCAAATCGCTCTGATCACTGTGTGACTTAATTTCTGTGGTCATCAGTCCCCTAGAACTTAGAACTACTTAAACCTAGCTAATCTAAGGACATCACACACATCCCTGCCCGAGGCAGGATTTGAACCTGCGACCGTAGCGCCTAGAACCGCTCGGCCACTCCGGCTGACGAGACAGTTCAAAGAAATTTTTAAAAATAAAGTGACGAAAGAACCTAAAATGAAATATTATAAAATAATGACTTTACCCACACTGCTTTACGGCATCGATGCCTGGGTGCTGACTCGAAAGCACTTGAATAAAGAACCGTCGGCAGGAACTAGATGTGTAAGGAGTGTTAAAGGATATACGAATGTGGATAAAATAGGAAATAAACATATTAGGAAAGAATGAGATATAGAGTCAGTACATAATACAGTATTAAATAGTAACAAGACTGGCCCGATCACTCGAACTAGTGGAAAATATCAGACTTCCCAAGATAGAGTGGGATTACATGCCAAGGGGAAGAAGAGACTGCAGGAAACCTGGGACACAATGCAAACAACTGTGAAGTCGTAATGGCAGGAATGCCTAACCCACGTACGGTACTGTAGAAGAAAAAGTAGAAGATGAAGGACAGCACGCTTTTTGTGGTTAGAGTCAGCTACCAGTCTTTGTGCAAGGTACTCATCACTTACCACTTGTACGTGTGTGTGCATTTCGTAACTAGTCTCTCGTCCCCTTCCCCCTCCACCCACGCCCCCCCCCCACCCTACTTGGTACTCAAATGTGCTGTATGTGAACTGTTTCTTAGAGTTACGGACATTGTCTGGCAAGTTATGCGCTTGTATCTTGAGCTTCAGCATAAGCTAACAAACGGCGGCAGCCACTTTTGCCTCTAACTAGGCTTTTCCATTAACAATGACATATCGAGCTCTTCAATCCAGTCATATGTTGGCTCTGATGTTGCGTGTGCAACTACTTTGTTTACTACGCGAAAAGCTTCTAGAAGTCTAGAAACAGGTATTCAACTATAGGTTTCCTGTTTAATTCTTCCTGTACCTCATGAGTGGCTACAGCAAGCCGAGTTTAACAGAAATCGGCGCAGTCGAGGTCGCTGACCATTTGGATACAAGACGTTGTAACGTTAGGAGGATCAAGACCGCTTAGAGTGTTTGGCAACTGGGCAGATAATATATTCCTTTCAAATTGACTGGAAGGTTCTCGCATAGATGTCCTTTCGTCTGCTTTTGATTTAGTTCACTTTTGTCAACAAGAGTTTCACTGTTCTATGCAGCTCTCTCTGCTCTCGCAGAAGCTTTCTGATATCGTTATTGAACCATGATGTATTTTTGTTCTTGATTATCTTCCATAGCACCCACTTACCTAGCTCACTGTTTTTACTACGCAAAAATATCTTTCCGTATTTCAAAGCCCAGTGTTCGATAATTGTGATCAGTAATGCTACTGTACATTAGTGATTGCTGAATACTCTCTCTTCTTAGGTTCATATCTGTTCTAGCCTACGATCCAGTACGTTTCCTTTTCGGTTAGGACGACTTACCAACAACTGTAAATAATTTTTGGATAATACGTTTTGTACAGTCCCAATAGCCCTTTGTCGCTTTTAGCCGTTACAACGCATGCGTTTTCAAATCTTTAGATAGAAGATTTAAATCTGCTGCTCTCGCTATGGCATGATCGTGATCAGAGTGAACTGGATTGCCGATATCCTAATATATAAGGTGCGCCACTGATTCAAATAGTAGAACACTTTTTGTTGTTGGTTTTACAGTTCATTACGATAACCCTCTTCACTGTTAGACGAATCCTATAAATTCTTGGTTCCATTCACTATTACTCTCTTAATAAATAAAGGTTTGCAACCATGGACCTTCGACGGAATTCCCCCCCACTACACTAACCTCACCCAACCACTATGCAATAAATAGTCCTAGTAAAGTAGGCCTCTGAAAGTACCTCAACCTCTTTCCGCCTGAGTGACTATGGTACATACTACATAGCGTACTGCAGACTAGATAACGACATAGTAACAAAGAATGAGAGACACATTATACTGATGGTCGAGGTAACCAAATCACAACAGCCTCTCCTGGTGTTGTTCGCTTGTGCCAAAGTACCTTGCAATTTCCTCTTCTGGTCATTATGCAGGAATTTTCTTTCCCTCGTACTGGCAAGTGTAGCTTGAACACGGCCTCTTACTTGACAACTGTGACTGCGGTCAAACTGCTAATAGTGGCCGGCCGCGGTGGTCTCGCGGTTCCAGGCGCTCAGTCCGGAACTGCGCGACTGCTACGGTCGCGGGTTCGAATCCTGCCTCGGGCATGGATGTGTGTGATGTCCTTAGGTTTAAGTAGTTCTAAGTTCTAGGGGACTGATGACCTAAGATGTTAAGTCCCATAGTGCTCAGAACCATTTGAACCATTTGCTAATAGTGGTTAACAATAAGTGGGAAAATTACAAAGCAACGTAAATTATATTCGCAGGCGTCTCAAAGAAGCAGATATACTCAATTAAATCCGGTTACAGACATCTCACTTAATCAATTGATAGGATATCACAGAAATGAATGGAAAGGCTTGCTTAGGTTGTTCAAACTTAGAGGTTATTGGAGCGCCAGCAACTCCTCGATCAGCAAGAGGAAAATCACGCAAAGTAAATTCTGTAATACGCGAGGAACAGAAGGCAAGTGAGAGAGAAATTAAGTCAAATGATGTCACGACGTTACATGCCAGGCAGCATGGATGAGTTCGAGATTTTCTGCTGTAGTGTTGCTTCAGAGCTACCATCGCAAATTTATTAATGGAGTCGTCGCAACAAACTTACACCGAGATCCTTAACTGTCAACTCGTCAAAAACCAGCTGCCTTTCATTAATTACTGAGGTTTCAGCGCTTTGGAACATTGCTACAACATGGCGGCCAGAGGTTGATCCTGTCGCGGAAGCGCATGTTGTCTTCTTCGCCGGCGGGATCAGGGATTTTCTCTGCCTCGTGATGACTGGGTGTTGTGTGATGTCCTTAGGTTAGTTAGTTTTAAGTAGTTCTACGTTCTAGGGGACTGATGACCATAGATGTTAAGTCCCATAGTGCTCAGAGCTATTTGAACCATTTTTTTTGTCTTCTTCGCGTTGTCCCAAAAGTGAGAGTCTCTACTCGCTTTGTGGTCCTATTTTAAACCTCAGATTCCAAAGAAAACAGCTGACCAACCAAGGTGACCCTAGCATTTGTGGGGAACCTAAATGCGTATTTTGCAGCCGTTATGGAAAGGAATGCTCTGGAATGTTGTCAGCCACCTCTGTATGCAAATTAACGGCCTTAACCTTACAGCTGAATCGCTGCACTGAAAGAGTTCAGGTTCCTACAAAGACTTGGTTGTAACGGGGATCGCTACCTTCGCATTAATTAGTAACTGTTTACTGCTGCTAGTCACCTACTCCAGGAAACCAGGGAAAAATGTGTCCATTCCTAAGTATCATCATTATCTATTCATCATTCCTCGGCTGCCCTCTCTCCATACATGAAACTGACACACACCTGACCCTCTCATCAGTTACTGCAGTTTATCAATAAATTTTAGCCAACAATGCTTCGTTTCGTTTAGTCTCATCAAATCTGATCTATTATCGCCATCCATTAAGACGTGGCGTCGCCAACAGGTGGCAATGGTGGGTTCAAGAAAATATGCATTTTCGTCCTTTTGAAAGCTGTGTATGAAAACATGAAAGGAAAAAGAATCACTGCCATACTAATCTACTGAGTGCTTGAAACAGTTTAAGAATACCCCATGTCTGTTATGGACAAATTCCTAGTGGATGCCGTAGCCCTCCTCCGACTTTTTATGAACAGTGAAGTGTGTATGAGTATCCCGTGGACGACTGTGAAGCCTGCTAGTGCCGTGTAGCGTAGTTATTGCATCACTCTCAATGGATATGAAATGAAACGGATGGGTCAAACCCAATACCGGCACGTAGCCTACTGCTTTCGAAGAGCACCATAGGACCAGCTGAACGTAAAGTCGTCACCCAGCGGACGGTTCACCATTAACAATGACACTCCCTATAAATCTAGATCAATGTTTAAGATCTATCCTGGAACATTTTGATGACGTCTGGCAATGAGAAACTACTGATGTCCCGAGTCTGCGGTGTTGCATGTCACTTCTTAGTGTTAGCCCAAAATTTTTAAACTACGTTACGTGCTTCAGATGTTTCCTTATAGTCTTATAATCATGTGGCATCAGGCTGCATCTCCTTGCTATAGACTTGTCTTACATTTATCTTCATTTTATAAGAGATAGCAGTGACACGCTGAGTAGATATTTTGAAGATCCGTCTGTATTTGCACTCTATAGGGGGACAAAGCGACACCCCATGAAGGAATTATCCAGATGAGACGCAAATCGCTAGATGTGATGAACATGAACAGACAAACAAATGGGTAGAGTTTCAGAAAAAGTGGATAATTTATTCAAGAGAAAGAGCTTCACAAACTGAGCACCAATAATGTATTGGTCCACCTCTGGCCCTAACGCAAACAGTTATAGGACTTGCAATGATTAATAGTGTTGTTGGATGCTCTCCAAGGGAATTCTGTCAAACTGGCACAGATCATCAAGATCCCGAGCTGGTTTGAGGATCCTGCCCACAATGCTCCAAAATTCGCCAGTCTGAGACTGATGTGGTGGCCTTGATGACCAAGGTAGGGTATGGTAAGCCCGAAGACAAGCAGTGGAAACTCTTGCTGTTTACGGGCAGGCTTTATCTTTCTGAAATGTACGCCTTGGGTGGCATGCCGTGAAGGGCAACAAAACAAGGCTTAGAATATTGTCGATGTAACTCTGTGCTATAAGGGTGCAGCGAATGACAACCAAAGGTGTCCTGCTATGAAATGAAATGGCTCTCCAAATCATCACTCCTGGTTATCGGATCATACAGCAGACAGTCATACAGCAGAATACAGACAAGGCTGATTCTTCTGGCGAACTGTGATGTGCTTCTCACTGCCTGTTTGACGACTTTAGCTACGAGACAGCAACGTGCCGGCTGTGGGTTGGACATCATTGTTCCACACTGCCGCCACCAACGGAACACAGCCGTGACTGACGGAAGATTCAAGCCTACGGGGACTTTCTCTGCTGAGGGCCCAAACCGACTGACTTTATGCTGCAATCTTCGACTTGCTGTGTCGGCGGCTGAATGCCATCCAAACAGTTCGGATCTTGCACCTTCCGACATTCATCTGTTTGGCCCAATGAAGAACGGAAATTATGTTGATAAATATGTTTTGTAACCAAAAGATTGGGGAGTAATACGGTGCACTGGAATAATGAAAAAACACCAACCTGCTTGTAGAAAGATAATGTGTTGCGTTACTTATTTAACACCCCTCGTATGATTTGTTGATCGTGTTAGATTGCAGAGACGCCCATTTTCATTTAAGAGTAAATCTGGTACAGCACCATGAACTTTCTGACTTGTCCAAGATCAGAGGCAATTACTGAAAAACGTATTTGACACTGTCAGACGAGCATTTTCTAATCCTTCTTGGCATGATTTGCCATGCACCAAAACTGTGCCAGTCAGATGTTTTGCTTGCTGACGTTGGTGTCACTTGGCATGGGATTGAAATGAATGTTGGTGGGCTTTGATAAGCAGTAATAATTAGAGTACATCTTCTTGAATTGTGTATTTATAAATTAGACCTGCTGTTCGCTTCCCTTGTGTTGTGCGTATTTTTGGTTAGACAGTAGTAGAGTACAAAGTATGCTGACAGAAACAGTCTCCGTTAATGTGAGTGATTCACTTGTCACTAGTGAGTTTACAAGCTGTGCTGTGAGGAGTTACAACATTACAGAGGCCTGATGGAAGCACTCCAGGCCAATGAGGAACAGGTACTAGGACAATTTCTGGAAGCTAAAAATATGCTGAGTGTATCCCATCCTCTCATGGTTCCTGGGATAGCAAACTAATAACATGCTTTCCTTACTGAACTTCATGTTGAAATTAATCTTTCACACCATACTTGAGGGACTTCGTTTCCGCTGAGTGATACCACTACAAGTGAGACAAAGTCGCAAGGAACACAAATCATGGGGATGTTGCTGACTACACATCGTATATGCACGCTGAAGATGGGAAATTAATTTGGATATCCCTGGATACGGGCTTACGGCAGGAAATGTTATGCATGGTTGAACAACTGGAGAATAATGGGCATCTGAATACAATGCACAGAAGTGTAGCGTGCATAAGTAACATAAGGAGGGGACATATGGTTCTGTTTAGCCTGGATAATATCTACATCTACATTTATACTCTGCAAGCCACCCAACGGTGTGTGGCGGACGGCACTTTACGTGCCACTGTCATTACCTCCCTTTCCTGTTCCAGTCGCGTATGGTTCGCGGGATGAACGACTGTCTGAAAGCCTCCGTGCGCGCTCTAATCTCTCTAATTTTACATTCGTGATCTCCTCGGGAGGTATAAGTAGGGGGAAGAAATATATTCGATACCTCATCCAGAAACGGACCCTCTCGAAACCTGGCGAGCAAGCTACACCGCGATGCAGAGCGCCTCTCTTGCAGAGTCTGCCACTTGAGTTTGTTAAACATCTCCGCAACACTATCACGGTTACCAAATAACCCTGTGACGAAACGCGGCGCTCTTCTTTGGATCTTCTCTATCTCCTCCGTCAACCCGATCTGGTACGGATCCCACACTGATGAGCCACCTCCTCTGTTGATGGACTACATTTTCTAAGGACTCTCCCAATGAATCTCAACCTGGTACCCGCCTTACCAACAATTAATTTCATATGATCATTCCACTTCAAATCGTTCCGCACGCATACTCCCAGAAGTAACTGCTAGCAGTGTTTGTTCCGCTATCATGTAATCATACAATAAAGGATCCTTCTTTCTATGTATTCGCAATACATTACATTGGTCTACGTTAAGGGTCAGTTGCCACTCCCTGCACCAAGTGCCTACCCGCTGCAGATCTTCCTGCATTTCGCTACAATTTTCTAATGCTGCAACTTCTCTGTATACTACAGCATGATCCGCGAAAAGCCGCATGGAACTTCCGACACTATCTACTAGGTCATTTATATATATTTTGAAAAGCAATGGTCCCATAACACTCCCCTGTGGCATGCCCGAGGTTACTTTAACGTCTGTAGACGTCTCTCCATTGATAACAACATGCTGTGTTCTGTTTGCTAAAAGCTCTTCAATCCAGCCACACAGCTGGTCTGATATTCCGTAGGCTCTTACTTTGTTTATCAGGCGACAGTGCGGAACTGTATCGAACGCCTTCCGGAAGTCAAGAAAAATAGCATCTACCTGAGAGCCTGTATCTAATATTTTCTGGGTCTCATGAACAAATAAAGCGAGTTAGGTCTCACACGATCGCTGTTTCCGGAATCCATGTTGATTCCTACATAGTAGATTCTGGTTTCCAAAAACGACATGATACTCGAGCAAAAAACATGTTCTAAAATTCTACAACAGATCGACGTCAGAGATATAGGTCTATAGTTTTGCGCATCTGCTCGACGACCCTTCTTGAAGACTGGAACTACCTGTGCTCTTTTCCAATCGTTTGGAACCTTCCGTTCCTCTAGAGACTTGCGGTACACGGCTGTTAGAAGGCGGGCAAGTTCTTTCGCGTACTCTGTGTAGAATCGAATTGGTATCCCGTCAGGTCCAGTGGACTTTCCTCTGTTGAGTGATTCCAGTTGCTTTTCTATTCCTTGGACACTTATTTCGATGTCAGCCATTTTTTCGTTTGTGCGAGGATTTAGAGAAGGCCACAATGTGTCTACTGAAGCGTGTCTTGTCCGCCACATTGGGTGATCTGTAGGAAGAGGATATAGACTGGTCATATACCAACCACTACCACAAGTATACCATCAGTGACACATACACCTGTAACTACTGTTTGTATGCTATGAAAAATTCATCAACCTCTCTTACTTAGGAAGAAAAGTGTACCAATAGCAACAAATGCAGCCAGTAATAAGTGAAAAAATGATGAAATATCACATGTAAAAAAGGTATTTTGCTATGTTTTTGAACTTCCACTGCTATGCGTGTGAGTTCTCAATCCTTCCTGGTCGTGGTGACAGAGTTTTATGAATTTATTTGTAAAATTATAGACAGAGGAAATTAAAATGTCCTGCGGTGACTCTCCTGCTCCAAGTCGGCCCGCTTGACGTCCTCCCCCCCCCCCCCCACCCCCCACCCTTAAAGTAATTTGTTTTTCCACGTGAAGAACAGCTTATAATATCGTTTTGTACATTCCTTCCTGCCTAGTGCACGAATTGGCAAATAAACAGCTGCTGCCATGATGAGAGAAGGTACCCCACTTGTCAAACCATACCAAAAACGTTGCAAATCATTAATTTTTTGAATACCTTGCACTTCATTTCGGCAGTTAAACTGCTGCGGATGAATGTTGCACAAGTGGTTAGCAGAGCAATGAAAATGGAGGCCGTGTGTGAGTCCACATTACAGAAGGCTTCCATCAATCGGGATTTTAATTTGTTGACATGAAACATTTTATAACAATTACTGTACCACAGTTCTTATAAATTTTGAATACTGTATATTTTACTAACAATAGAACAGTTTTTTGTTTATACCTTGTAGTCCTCAAAAATGCGAAGAGTTTAATGGATGATGAAAATAAACATTTTCCTTACACCAGGTACATTTGATAAAAAAATGCATTCAGGCACTTCGTTATAATTAATAGGCGTTTAGACGGACTTGGGATGGAATAAGAAATGGTCCAGGCTATTGTTCTTCATATTGTTCTGTGTACAATACATACTTGAAGAAATTCGTAAAATGTGATGATGCAAATTAACAAGGTAAATGTCTGAAGTTTAACAATATTGTTCTGCCGCGAAACCTGAAATAACAAAGAGCTATGGCAACTTTTATTTTTCGACGATTTTCTGAACAATTCTTAACATTATCGAAATATTTTGTTATCAAATAGCTGAATCACACTGTTACCTCCAAATAGAATCCGAGTTACGTTAACGTCTTTTTGACGTCATCCTAAAGAGAGTGGTGTCATCATGTTCAGGCCAAGAGTCAAACAGAAGCCATGAATAATTTTTTTCTGCTCGTAAGAAGACGTTTCTGAGGTAAAATTGAGTATTATTCTGTCCTATTTTTCTGGGTTTTTCTGCACTGACTGCAAAATTTTTGCAGCTCACAGTTCTTGTTTCAATTTTTGGCCCTAATTTGCTTTCAGGATCCTAAAAACAGGTATAATGCTGCAAAAACAGTATTCGATTAGTGTTTACTAGTGGCATTGTTATATATGAATGTGTCTTATAGCACTAATTGACCGAAAAAGCGACTCTGTCTCCTTTCTACTCAAAATGATAAACTGTAGTTTGCATGCATTTCTTGCATGGAATCTGACTGACTGGCTTTTTGCATAGCATCTTATGGGATAACAAGATGCTCCATGTTAACGTAAGCTGAAAATTTCTCTATAGTTTTATCTATTAATGACATGTCATCTACGCATTTACCCGAAGTAAATTTCATAATTTTGCGACTTCCATTTCCGTGTAATTTCCTGAATCTATTTAAACAGGTAGATGAAACGTGAAATTCAATAACGTTAATCTCACTTGCTCTTCAGAGGGTCCACTGTCGTAGATCTCGCTTGGTAATGGTGCACTCAGTGTCACGAGTAGTTCTAAATATTTCGACCAGCTTTTCTTTCACACTTTTGCGAGTTTCATTTATGCGAATATTTCTTACTTCATGAAAATCATTCTTCCAGTTATATATAATTGAAGTCCAGATTTAATGAAACAGGACTGTCTTTCTACACTGCTAAACTTTAAGCGTTTTGCCGTGCGGTTAAAGGCGCTGCAGTCTGGAACCGCAAGACCGCTACGGTCGCAGGTTCGAATCCTGTCTCGGGCATGGATGTTTGTGATGTCCTTAGGTTAGTTAGGTTTAATTAGTTCTAAGTTCTAGGGGACTAATGACCTCAGAAGTTGAGTCCCATAGTGCTCAGAGCCATTTTTTAAAGCGTTTTCTCCTTCTTTCTTGTTGCTGTTGTTGTTGTCGTGGTCTTCAGTCCAGAGACTGGTTTGGTGCAGCTCTCTATGGTACTCTATCCTGTGCAAGTTTCTTCATCTCCCAGTGCCTACTGCAGCCTACATCCTTTTGAATCTGTTTAGTGTATTCATCTCTTGGCCTCCCTCTACGATTTTTACCCTCCACGTTGCCCTTCAGTATTAAACTGGTGATCCCTTGATGCCTCAGAATATGTCCTACCAAACGATCCCTCCTTCTAGTCAAGTTGTGCCACAAATTTCTCTTCTCCCCAATTCTGTTCAATACTTCCTCATTAGTTATGTGATCTACCCATCTAATCTTCAGCAATCTTCTGTAGCACCACATTTCGAAAGCTTCTATTCTTTTCTTGTCTAAACTATTTATCGTCCACGTTTCACTTCCATACATGGCTACACTCCATACAAGTACTTTCAGAAAAGACTTCCTGACACTTAAATTTATACTCGATGTTAACAAATTTCTCTTCTTCAGAAACGCTTTCCTTGCCATTGCCAGTCTATATTTTATATCCTCTCTACTTTGACCATCACCGCTTATTTCGCTTCACAAATAGCAAAACTCATTTACTACTTTAAGTGTCTCATTTCCTAATCTAATTCCCTCAGTATCACCCTATTTAATTCGACTACATTCCATTATCCTCGTTCTGCTTTTATTGATGTTCATCTTATATCCTCCTTTCAGGAAACTGTCTATTCCGTTCAGCTACGCTTCCAGGTCCTTTGCTGTCTCTGACAGAATTACAGTGTCATCGGCGAATCACAAACTTTTTATTTCTTCTGCACGGATTTTAATTCCTACTCCGAATTTTTCTGTTGTTTCCTTTATTACTTGCTCAATATACAGATTGAATAACATCAGGGAGAGGCTACAACCCTGTCTCACTCCCTTCCCAGCCAGTGCTTCCCTTTCATGCCCTTCGACTCTTATAACTGCCATCAGGTTCTGTACAAACAGTAAATAGCCTTTCACTCCCTGTATTTTACCCCATGACACCTTCATAATTTGAAAGAGAGTATGCCAGTCAACATTGTCAAAAGCTTTCTCTGAGTCTACAAATGCTAGAAACGTAGGTTTGCCTTTCCTTAATATACACTCCTGGAAATTGAAATAAGAACACCGTGAATTCATTGTCCCAGGAAGGGGAAACTTTATTGACACATTCCTGGGGTCAGATACATCACATGATCACACTGACAGAACCACAGGCACATAGAGACAGGCAACAGAGCATGCACAATGTCGGCACTAGTACAGTGTATATCCACCTTTCGCGGCAATGCAGGCTGCTATTCTCCCATGGAGACGATCGTAGAGATGCTGGATGTAGTCCTGTGGAACGGCTTGCCATGCCATTTCCACCTGGCGCCTCAGTTGGACCAGCGTTCGTGCTGGACGTGCAGACCGCGTGAGACGACGCTTCATCCAGTCCCAAACATGCTCAATGGGGGACAGATCCGGAGATCTTGCTGGCCAGGGTAGTTGACTTACACCTTCTAGAGCACGTTGGGTGGCACGGGATACATGCCGGTCTAGGAATGGTAGAACGATGGGTTCGATGACGGCTTGGATGTACCGTGCACTATTCAGTGTCCCCTCGACGATCACCAGTGGTGTACGGCCAGTGTAGGAGATCGCTCCCCACACCATGATGCCGGGTGTTGGCCCTGTGTGCCTCGGTCGTATGCAGTCCTGATTGTGGCGCTCACCTGCACGGCGCCAAACACGCATACGACCATCATTGGCACCAAGGCAGAAGCGACTCTCATCGCTGAAGACGACACGTCTCCATTCGTCCCTCCATTCACGCCTGTCGCGACACCACTGGAGGCGGGCTGCACGATGTTGGGGCGTGAGCGGAAGACGGCCTAACGGTGTGCGGGACCGTAGCCCAACTTCATGGAGACGGTTGCGAATGGTCCTCGCCGATACCCCAGGAGCAACAGTGTCCCTAATTTTCTGGGAAGTGGCGGTGCGGTCCCCTACGGCACTGCGTAGGATCCTACGGTCTTGGCGTGAATCCGTGCGTCGCTGCGGTCCGGTCCCAGGTCGACTGGCACGTGCACCTTCCGCCGACCACTGGCGACAACATCGATGTACTGTGGAGACCTCACGCCCCACGTGTTGAGCAATTCGGCGGTACGTCCACCCGGCCTCCCGCATGCCCACTATACGCCCTCGCTCAAAGTCCGTCAACTGCACATACGGTTCACGTCCACGCTGTCGCGGCATGCTACCAGTGTTAAAGACTGCGATGGAGCTCCGTATGCCACGGCAAACTGGCTGACACTGACGGCGGCGGTGCACAAATGCTGCGCAGCTAGCGCCATTCGACGGCCAACACCGCGGTTCCTGGTGTATCCGCTGTGCCGTGCGTGTGATCATTGCTTGTACAGCCCTCTCGCAGTGTCCGGAGCAAGTATGGTGGGTCTGACACACCGGTGTCAATGTGTTCTTTTTTCCATTTCCAGGAGTGTATTTTCTAAGTTAAGTCGTAGGGCCAGTATTGCCTCACGTGTTCCAACATTTCTTCGTTTAATCACAAAATTTAAAGCCTTACGTCTGGAACTGAAAAGTATGGCTGTACACGTTTTCTGTGGCCTAGCAAAGTGCTCTATATTTGTTCTGGACTGTAATTAACGCTACAACCATTCACGAAATCGTCGGAGTAATTTCCTATTTCTTCTAATGCCTCCACATTTTCTGACAAAATGTCAATATCTTTTGAATGAACGCTCAAGAAATGGAAATGAGAGTATGACATCGTTGGCCGGGAGGACCCCTATTCGGGCAATTTCGTCCGTCAAGTGGAAGTCTTATTTCATTCGACGCTACATTGGGCGACTTGCTCGCCGGTGACGAGAATGAAATGATGATGAGGACAAAACAACACCCAGTCCCCGAGCTGAGAAAAGCTCCAACCCGGCCTGGAATCTATCCCGAGCCCACTTGCGTGGGAGGCGAGCACGTTACCACCCAGCTAAGCAGGCGGACAATGCTCAAGAAACTGTCTGATAAATAATACATATTTAGGTCTTCAGGCGATGTAGGTGGTTTCGACTACAGACCGTGTTCTTCACATTTTATCTCTGCAAGGTTGAAAACATTAATTGGAGTCTACATTACTGTGAAACTCTGTTATCTGTCGAAGACAGATGTTGTTAGAAAGCAGTCCAAGCGCATGCGAAGAAAACAGAAAGAAAATGAATTCAGTTTTATCTCCATTGTAAAACCTTAGCAATACCGCAAAAGTGAAGTTCGGTTTACAAATTATATCGTCGTGTTATCTGTTTACCGATATGCTCTCTAACAAGGATGTGTGCCTGGCATTTTGCGAGTATGCATCTACAGTAGAGGATTTCATTCCTCGAGCCACCTGGCGGACTTCGAATTTGGCTATTTTCAACATGGTTTTAAAAATACTGGCAGTGCGTCTTAGCATCTAAAATTTTGAGATTCTATTTCTTTCTGCGTATTCGTATGATATACAAAATTTCTGGCCACTTATCGAGATCATTCCCTTGTTAAACTGAGGAAGTAGTTTGCAGAGTATATTTCTGTGTTTTTTCTTCTTCTTTCATTTGTAGTATTATATTCATATCGCATACCACGGGTTAATAAAACGTTAAGGTGGGTCATTCATAATTTTTGTTATGTGGACACTCGTTTTGAAGAAGGAAGTGGAATTGATGGGTATTGCTTTCCAGTAAGTGGCCTAACAGCAGGGAAACCGTAAATGGTAACTATATTCGTGACGCTGCTACACCACTACCCTACCTGAAGAAGTGGGAAACCATGAGTAAAGGGGTGCAGATACGGACCGTAAGAGTATTAATAGTTGCGGAACGGGGCGACGCACATATTCTCATGGCAATAAATAATTTCCAGGAGTACAAAACAGCGAGGATAACTATTTGACTAACTAGGGTGGTACGAACGGATACTCGTTTATGTGAGATACAGCTGTTCAGAGATGAGCTTGACGTCATGCAGTGTCACAGACAAGTACTGGAAGCTAAACCACATAGTCATAAAATAAGAACTCACTGATTTACTTAGTCTGTTCACCAGAAACTGTAAAAACGAACTGTTATGAGGATCAAAAACATAGGGCCATGGAAAAGATGGAACTACGGAACAGTGGTGTCTTGATCGATGACACGACTTGCAATAAAGCTGGGAGTAACTATCATTTACTTCCAACCTTTAATAGCACGACCATGGTTAAGTCGTCGACACCAAGATTGTACCAGCCACACAAACCTTTGAATATCCCACACATCCAGAATCTAACATTTCTTAGTGAGACTGTATCCAGGACTCCTCCACTCCATCAGTATGCTAATCACAGAAGAGAAATTACGTATTGCTACGAAAAAGGTGTTTAGGCATACTCAAAATTTTCGAGATCGTCATAGTAGGAATGTTATCATTCTAAGCGTTTCATTTACTAGCATAGCTGTGTTTCCTATTGCAACCTTTATGCTCTACCCATGCCTAAGGGGTAAAGCTGCCAGTCTTTCACATCTGCCATCGCATCAGATTCCCATAGAATGGTCTGGCGCCGTACGTTAACAATGAGAACTAAACTTACTTGCCATAATACTTGTTATCACATTATAGTAATTAGATATTAAAATTAGATTTTACGGATTGTTGCACGCCACCCCAAATTTTTTGAGATACTGCTCGACACAGACGGTAAAAGAACCATCTCCGTCTCACAGTCACAATCTAGAGCGCGAGAAGAGCGACAATATTCAAGACCAGGACAGCGTTCATAACTCATTGCTGCACGGCGTGCAGACCTACAGCAAGGAGCTACAGAACGTCGTTCTGCCATCTCTGCAACACAGAATAATAAAAAGCAACATCAAACTCCGCTGTTACAACGCGTTCTACTACTGATGATAAGTGGAGAGGCAGGGAAAATCATCTTGAGCTTAAGACACTACGGTGTGCATAGGGTCGTTGTCACCTCTGGTTAAACGAGCGTCTAACCAGCTTTAAGTACCCCTGTTCAGACATCTAGCTCTCAGTGTCTGGGTCACCGATACTGACGGAATGACAATTACAGATTACCTCTGCTGGCAACACATGATGTGCTGCTCACTGCTTGTTGGAATCCACGAAACAGCAGCCTGCCGCCTGCGGGTGGACCTCTGGGCCTTAATCTAGTGAAGTGCCAAAGCAACTCACTGCGAGCCGCCATTCTTCATTATCTGAGTGGCACCTGAATGCTGCCTCCCAGGTTGACCTTCCTGGCTGTACGCTGTGTGTTCTGAGGGATCCTGGGCTTCTGCCCTCATGACGTCCACCATCCGAAAGGTGGTGTGGTACGGGTCTGAGCGCACGACCTCCTTGAGAGCGCTGAGGCCCACAGTATCCACAGAGCCAAGTCGGAAGACCACCTTGCTGGTCCTCGTTCCCGCATCTCGCTCCGGCCCGCTATCAATCAGTGTGCCTGACCTGCCTCAAGCTACGACAGCTGCCAGAATACTGTTCCTATATTCCTCACCGATGCCTGAACGAGAAGTCGGTGACCTATTTCCTGATAATACTCATTGTAGCAATCACGTTAATAAAATGTTATTGCAGATATCGCCGTTCACTGACGCCTTTGGGCGTAAGACTGGAAAACTCACCAATCCTTTGCCCTCTGACCGCGATACTACTGAAGGAACCGCCTCATCCTGATAAAGATGATAGAACTATACTGAAAGATCGATAGTTTTACTAGAAGAGACGTGGCTTGTAAAGCCAGAAGATTTTATTGATTTTTTTTATTTATCCTTTAACTCGGTCATCAGTCGCTATGTGTGATGACCACTACCTCAGTGGAGTCATCCTGGATTATTTTATCAACATTACTGACATACATTCTCGGCAAACCACTTTGATGTGCACGGAATAGGTTATCTAGCGCTGTACTACATTGTCTTCCCCTTCCAACTACATATGTGGACTGCGTAAGAGTGACTGTTTAAACGCTCCTATGCGAGAATTAATTAACCTGGTCTTTATGGCCTTTATGGTAGAGATACGTAGTCAGCAGTAATATACTTTTAGATTTCTCATCTAATACTTATCCTTACAACTTTATTAGTTGTCTTAACCGTGATAACAAGGGTTTATTTTCAAAAGTCTCCAAATTCAGATTTTTTAGCATTGGGGTCGCTGATATTGCACTCATAAGACATTACTTTACTGTATTTTGCGAAGGTCACAATTTTACAGTTCTGTACTTCAAAAGGAATTTGTCAATCTTAGTACCATAGTTAAATCTTATCATAATCCGACTGGATATTCACGCAAATTTTTTCCGATGAAATTTAATTCGCGATAACTTCATCATCTGCCAAACTTCTGAAGTTACTATTAATATTGTTTGCCAGGTCATTAATATACATGGACAACAAGTGTCAGAATACATAGAATACTCCTGCAGTTACTTCTCCTTTTTTGATGAATCTCCGTCAGAGA
The DNA here is from genome assembly GCF_021461385.2 of Schistocerca piceifrons. Classification (NCBI taxonomy): domain Eukaryota; kingdom Metazoa; phylum Arthropoda; class Insecta; order Orthoptera; family Acrididae; genus Schistocerca; species Schistocerca piceifrons. The sequence continues at coordinate 302,240,548 of NC_060142.1, read as the reverse complement.
TAACACACTGCGTCCACCACACTTAGGAAATCTCAAACACACTCTTAAATTCTTTTAATATCCTTTACGATTCCCCTCAAGCTAGTAAACGTTTCTACCCTACCGAGTCACATGCCTTCCGCAAGTCGAGAAATTCTACAGCCTCATGAGTTGCTTGATCCATGGCTTCCAGGGCGGCAAGTGAGAAAGTGTGAATTGGAGTTCGCCTGACTGAGTTTTTAGAATCCATGTTGGTTGAAGTAGAAAAATAGGTCATCCAGTTCGAGATTATTTATTTCATATATTCTTGGCTGCCAAATACCCTATAACGTTCGTCATTGCTCTCCGTGGTACCAGGGAAGTATTTTCGTGATGTCCTATTATACAGTCTCTTCTGATAATTTGTGTTTACCACTCATTCTTTTCCTCTCGAAGCTGCAGACAGCTTCCAAATTTCGTATGTGTACACTTAATTTTCAGATACATATATGTATGTGGATTCACGAAAACAACGGTGCCGTCAGTAAAGAAAAAGGTAGTCCAAGCTGCGGGACGTGTGATCACGTACATATTAAATCCATATTAAATGGTCATGACACATCGTTTTGCGAACTTGTCCACATTACAGTTAATGCGTGCTGCTTTCTCACGTACGATGCAGATACTGCCCTAAGCCATTTATCTGTGTTAACGGTAAGATAAACACTTTCTCCTAAACCCCTCGTTCACAACTCATCAATTGGCATTAACACTGCATTACGGTCCGTCGTACGGAAGCACTGTTTTCTCTGTTGATTTCAAGGATTATCTCAACGCAGCTGTTTCGCTGTCATAATTTGTAGAATTTCTCCCTTTCCCCTCCCTTCCATCCCCCTCACACCCTCTCGCCACACACACACACCTAAATACGCTTGCTACGAATCAACCCACAGATAAACTGGTAACTGTTTACTGAGGTAGCTTTATTGAACTCTGAGGCTGTTAGCAACGAAACACATTCAGCAGCGCAATGTATGGCCATTATTTCACGTAAGCACGAGATTAGCTCTCGTAATCTGGCACAAGGAGCACTGGTCTGGGGCTAACAGATGCGAACTTAAGAAATTCCTGTAAAATACGAGTAACATAATTACCTCTCTCCCTCTCTTTCTCTCTCTCTCTCTCTCTCTCTCTCTCTCTCTCACACACACACACACACAGACACACAGACACACACACACTTCTTTCCACCATTCCTTGGCATCACTACTCTATCATGAAATCGGATATTCTGTGGAGTTACTTATTCAACTTCATGAAGAATTAGCAATAAATGCTAACGTTTATTGAGGAATTTTTGTGGTAAATGATAATGCAATTTTTGGCTGGAAACACAGCGTAAAATGATTTCAGAAGAGGGGTGGGTTAGTAGTCGCACTGGAACGTTGTAAGTACGAATGTGTTATATACAGGTAAATGGAAGCAAACATACAACCAATGGTTAAGCTGCGAAACTGACATACACGAAAAAGATTCGAAGTCGGTTGCCACGAAAATCAACGTTACGGAGACCACAACCTCTCCTACGTTAAAAAGAAGTTTACGCTCACCTTCCCAGCTGCTTAGAACTAAAGCATAAAGAAATCTACACGTGACAGCTAAGCACTAAACTAAGTTTACGCTACCACATCCGAAGCTATTACGTCGCTTTGTTGTGGTATGTTAACCGGTGACCTAGAAACGACGGAGAGGCTCCGTCCCCGCGGCAGCCGCAGTGATCAACAACCCCACGACGACTACCGCAGGCCGGCCCTAGTGGCCGTGCGGTTCTAGGCGCTACAGTTTGGAACCGCTTGACCGTTACGGTCGCAGGTTAGAATAATGCCTCGGTAATGGATGTGTGTGACGTCCTGAGGTTAGTTAGGTTTAAGTAGTTCTAAGTTCTAGGGGACTGATGACCTCAGTAGATAAGTCCCATAGTGCTCAGAGCCATTTTTTTGACTACCGCAGTCCACTTCACCCCTCTGCCGCCCCACACCGAACCGCTCCTTCAGGGTTATTGTGCGGTTCGGCCCCCGGTGGACCCCCTCAGAGAAAATCTCACATCAGATGAGTGTAACCCCTATGTTTGCGTGGTAGAGTAATGGTGGAGAACTTTTTCCGCAGCAATCGCCGACATAATGTAGCTGAGATGGAATAAGGGGAACCAGCCCGCATTCACCGAGGCAGATGGAAAACCGCTTAAAAGCCATCCACAGACTAGCCGGCTCACCGGACTTCGACTCAAGTCCGCTTGGCGGATTCGTGCCGGGGACCAGGCGCTCCCTCCCGCTCCGGAAAGCCGTGCGTTAGGCCGCTCGGCTAACCAGGCGGCTTTCAGTCAGTTTGCAGATAATAGAGTGAAACCCACGGAAGAAGGGTAAAAGGTGCCGAGCGATGCACAAAAAGGCAGAGAAAAAAGAATCATTTTCTAATTAGCAGGACACAGATGAACACATAATATACTGTCCAGTTACACAAAGGTGAACACCCGTCAAAAGCCTGAATAACCACCTTTTGAGCTCGAGACGGACAGGAAGAGAGTCAGTGAGGTTCTGTAAGGTACCGACAACTATGTGGAACCATGACGACTCCAGTGCCTTGACAAGCTGCGCTAGATTTCTCGGCTGAGCATTTATGGCGCGAACAGCGCTGCTGAGCTGCTCACCATGATATTCGTATGGGTTTGAATCAGGGGAGTTCGGTGGCCAGCGAATTACGGTAGACTCATCCTGGCGCTTTCCGAACAGCGCATGTATGCATATTGCGTTGTCCTGCTAGTAGATGGTATTATGCAGAGGAAAAACACACTGCATGTAGGCGTGGATGTGGTCTCCAAGGATAGATGTATATTGTGTTGATCCACTGTGCCTTACAAAATGGCGAGATAACCCAGTGCGCTCCTTCCTGGTTACAGGATGTTTGCTTTCAGACCTTTCACTCCGTACACGCTGACAGCCGTCTGTGTGATGAAGCATAAAACATGATATATCTGAAAAGGTCATCTGCCGTCACTCAGTCGACATCGCGGTACGGGGTTGCGAATTCCAGTTTTCGTCACCGAAGGAGCATGGGTGCATGAATCTCGTGCAGCATACGAAGGCCCATATGCAGTAATGGTCGCTGGACGGTCGTTGAGGAGATATTGTTCGTAGCCCGTTGGTTCATCTGGACAGTCAGTTATTGTATATACAGTAACTGACGGTCCAGATGAACCAGTACATACACATATCAAAACAAGTTCACCCCGGTTCCCAGAACTCCTGAAGATGGACGTTGACTGTGGATACTGTATCACAGACACAGTCCCTTTGACTGTTCAGAGCCGGTCGATGTGGCCGAGCGGCTCTAGGTGCCTCAGTCTGGAACCACGCAGGTTCGAATCCTGCCTCAGGCATGGATGTGTGTGCTGTCCTTAGGTTAATTAGGTTTAAGTAGTTCTAAGTTCTAGGGGACTGATGACCTCAGATGTTAAGTCCCATAGTGCTCAGAGCCATTTGACCCATTTTGACTGTTCAGAAGTGTCACTAAACCCGACCAACGATGTAAACAACTATGCATGAGCAGCGCTTATTAGACGGAGTTCCAGTCATTCCACCAGGAAGGAGGTACACAGGTCATGTTGTCTGTAGTTCAACCATGCCTATACGGTCAATACCGCGGTTCGATCGCGTCCGCTTTGTTACTCTGTGCCAGAAAAGGCTCTCAACAAGCGAAGTGTCCAGGCAACTCTGAGTGAACCAAAGCGATGTTCTGACATGGAGGAGACACAGAGGGACAGGAACTGTCGATAACATGCCTCGCTCAGGCCGCCCAAGGGCTACTACTGCAGTGGATGACTGCTACCTACGGATTATGGCTCGGAGCAATTCTGACACAAACGCCACTATGTTGAATAATGCTTTTCGTGCAGCCACAGGACGTCGTGTTACGACTCCAACTGTGCGCAATAGGTTTCATGATGAGTTACATCACTCCCGATGTCCATGCCGAGGTCCATCTTTGTAACCACGACACCATGCAGTGCGGTACACATGGGCCCAACGACATACCGAATGGGCCGCTCAGGATTGGCATCACGTTCTCTTCACCGATGAGTGTCGCATATGCCTTCAACCAGACAATCGTCGGAGACGTGTTTGGAGGCAACCGGGTCAGGATGAATGCCTTAGACACACTGTCCACCCAGTGCAGCAAAGTGGAGGTTCCCTGATGTTTTGGGGTGGCATTACGCGGGGCCGACGTACGCCGCTGGTGGTCATGGAAGGCCTCGTAGCGGCTATACGATACGTGACTTTCATGCTGCGACCAATAGTGCAATCATGTCGGCAGCATATTGGCGAGGCATTCCTCTTCACGGACGACAATTCGCGTCCCCATCAGGATAATGAGAAGACTCGACTACAGTGGCCAGCTTGTTCTTCTTATCGAACATGCCTGGGATAGGTTGAAAAGGGCTGTTTATGGATGACGTGACCCACCAACCACTCTGAGGGCCTTTGGAGTGGGCCAATCTGGACCAACAGTGCCTTGATGAACCTACGGATAGTACGCCACGACGAATACAGGCATGTATCAATGCAATGGGTATTAGAGGTACTGCTGTGTACAGCAATTTGGATCACCACCTCTGAAAGTCTAGCTGTATGGTGGTACAACATGCAATGTGTGGTTTTCATATATATATATATATATATACATATATATATATATATATATATATATATATATATATATATATTCATTTTGTCGTATACTGAGATTCAGATTGCACAAATTGCAAAGACATATGAGTCGCTAATGTCTTCGTTTATAGGATGAGGCCATTATACGAACCATTGATTTAGCCATGCAAAATTACGGAGTATGTCTAAAGAATGATTTCCTTCATAAACACTGTTATAAATTCTACACTGCGCTTGCGAACGTTTAACTGTTCATTGCAAAGTGGGGTCGCGTTGTCATAAAGGTTATCTCTGAAAAATACCACGAATTAGTTTAAAGTGCTCTCAAAATTTCTATGGGGCATATCTCGAAAAGACCATCGAACGGCTGTAACAAAGTATGTGATTCATCTGACCAGGCAACTTGGTTCAATTGAGCTATGGCCCAATCTCGATAATGAGGCGTGTACGTGCAGCACTTCATCGCCTAATAATGGTTTCAGCGTCCTTCTGCCATTTTTCGTACTGGATGGTCACGAACAGTTTGAAAAGCTTGTAACGGTGTTGCGGGGTGGTTCTGTTGAGAAATAATTGTTAAGAAAAAAATTCGATACGTTGTGTTGTTTCCAAGTCGTTTAGAAAAGAAGTTAGCCACTCAGGCTGTTGCACGTGCAAATTCAGTCGGTCGGTCAGATACAGTTAGTGTGAGTTATTCTCATAGCGTAGATGATAACGCTACAGACTACTCAGCTTTTGGCTCTGGTTCGATCGCCATTACCGGCCCATGTTCAATTTTTGAATCGCTCTTTCGTTCTTTTTTGGGAATCCAATGGAAGAACACGTTTGGCGACACCGTCTCTGGCGGGCCGCTTGAAGTCGCGCGCCCGACGGCCTGGCTGACTAACTTCAACGCTAAATGTCTTGAAGACGGCGTGACATATCGATTTTTTTAGCAATTATTTCTCTGCCTAACCTCCCGGGCAACCCACTTACAGGCTTTTCAAACTGTTTCTGGTCACCCTGCAGATGTTCACCACAGTAGCACGCGAACTGTTGGCCATGTCAACAGTCCGCACCTCGTGGTTTTGCAGTAGCGTTCTCGCTTCCCGCGCACGGGATCTCAGGTTCGATTCCCGGAGGGATGAGGGATTTTTCCTACCTCGACACGGGTGGGTGCTGCTGTGTCGTCATGACCATTCATCCCCATTACGGGCGGAGGAATGCAACGACAAACCACCTCCGTTAGGACCTTGCCTAGCACGGCGGTGCGGGTCTCCTGAATCGTCCCCTACGCTCCTCGGAGTTTTGGACCTCATCATCATCTCTCATCCGAGATGCTCTTTCCTTGCCCTTCCTGAAAATTGTTTATTTTTTCAAAAATACCCCGCGATCAATGATTGAAAATGGTCGTAACAGTAACCGTCTATGTCTATAAATTCCATCATATATGGGTTTTAACCGCGCTAGAACGATTGCCTATTCGTTTCTGCTCCGCTTCTATCCTTTCCTTACCGCTAGCATTGAATATCGCAGTACGTAGTGGTCATATTGGTTTGGTTCATCAGTGTAAGAGTATTTTATCTTGTCTCCATCTACATGTCGCCATCAGTAATGGAGTAACCTAGCAGGAAGGGAAGATTGGAAACGCTTGTAGCGTTAGAAGAGGAAGGGAGAGAGCAGAGTGGTCGTCCCAAGGACACGCCAGCCAGACAGCAGGGCTTATTGTCTCCTGCCGTGTACTCCCCGCAGACCCACACCGCCAGTCGGAGGAAACCCAATTAATTACTCGCCGTCTGCCGCTAAGAGCACTCCGCGCGCTGGAGTAGTCGGAGATGACTAAACAGTGCGACGGGCCGCGGCTCGGGCCGCCATAACCGCGTTGCCGGGTAACAAGCGGGGCCGTGTTCCGAGTGGGCTGCTCCATTAAGTGTTCAGATCCCTTTAAACAAGCGGTAATCCATGATCCCTTGTCAAAACCAAACCAAATTTTCAATCATGTAATTTTTGCTGGCCGCTGCTGTTGGGCACTTATTGAAATGGCGGAGACATTTATATAATGGTGAAATAAATAAGGCAAACATATTAATAAAAATGAAAATGACGCGTAATTAAGCTCGCTCTGATGAGACACTCTGATACGTGGACCACAGGCTCTACATATACGTATAACAAGGTTTCTCATATCTTTTGCCTCAGTCAGAAATTTATTAAAAGACAATTCCATTTCTCATCTCGGCAGTATTATAATCAGAATAATTTATTTCATACGTTCAGCTGATTTCAACGATGCACCTTTTTCAGCTGCGCTCTCTTATCCTCGTAATTTCATATCTTAATGCTGCACTATGTACAAATAACTTTGTGTTCTGCCTTACGGCAGGTTTAGTCATGCCTCGTCAGAGAGGGCCGCCGCATGAGCGTCTAGGGAAGTGATTCCAGTGGTGGTTTCCCGTTGCCTTCGACTGATGATGATGAAATCATAATGAGGACAACACAACACCCATTCCCTGATCGAAGAAAATTACCTAGCCAGCCGGGAATCGAACCCGGGCCCCTTGGCGTGACAGACATCCGCGCTGACCACTTTTTTTCCCGGGTCTCCTTCCTCCCCTTCAATCCATCCTTTACGCTCGCCAAGTGTTGCCTTCTCGGCCCAGCTTCTCCGCCTTTAAAGAGAGAATGTAACTTGATGATGTGGAAACGCACTTCTTCTGACCGACAAACTAAGTATGCCCCTTCTGCTGCCTTTGAATAAAAATAAATGTAAATTCCATTGAGAAGGCTTTCACATAATTGTTATGGAAACGTAACTGCATCTATAACTTCTTTCTCCGCGCGTGGAAAAACGGAAAGAAGCAAACTCATTGTTGGTGATAAGTAAAATTCTCTTCTTCAGAAAGGTAATGAATTAAAGTAGACTTCTGCTGCTTGATTTTACACATAAATAACATAAATATGTCTTCCTGCGAAAAGAAGGAATGAAAGAAAGAAACTAAATAAAGGGTGGATACCAGTTTCATCATTGTGTCGTATGCTTCCCTCAAAACAAAGTAATATATACATATAGGCTTAACTGGTTTATATTTATGATCTTCTCTGATTACTTGCTGTTGGATATCCTCCTCTTGCTACGTGATGTGCAACCTTGTACCACAAAGCATTCGTCTAATATACGAAATGCTTCAATGGATAATGTAAATTACGCACTTCTATTGGTTACAGTATTGTTTTGTTTAAAAAAATTTGTTTAGTTTTCTTTGTACTTTTTAGTACACATCAACTTTTGGTGCTCAGTTGTAAGGTATACCCAGAAGTCCTCCCTATTGCTTGATTCTTTTGTTAGTATGTAATGCATCGTTTGGCCTTCCATCCAGTTGATTGCGTTTCGTTTTGTTTTAGGGTAAGGTATACTGTCAGGGTTTAAAAATTCAGCAGGCGTAACGGCGTTGGGCGTAGTTATGCTGACGCTCGCTATCTTTTGTCTTATGTAGAGCCATATGTCTTTTACTTTGCCACACGACAATCTGTACTCTTCGGTATCTGGTATATTACGTAATGTACACAGCGGTGACTCGGCCAATCAAATAGAGTGAACTTTAGAGTTCGTCGTAATTTTCCTGTTTACAGCATAGTACCAGGTCGATCTGATATACGTTGGCAGGTTCCGGCAGTGAATATTTTGCCATATTGTTTCCCAAGGATACTTTTGTTCTACGTCGTTTCTGGGTTTGTCTTTCATCAAGTTATTATAAAGGCCTTTCACTTTCATGATGTCTTTTTCAGGGATCCTTGCCTGTATGTAGCTGTATTCCACTAAAACGTATTTCAAGTGGTATAGTTCGTTGGGTATGTGTTGGACATTTATAGGTGCACCGACGTCAGCAGGAGCTATTTCATTAAACAAATGTGCAGCAAGGGTGCCACGTGGTTCTTTCCATTGTTTGTATGTGGTTGAAAGTTATAAGGCTTGCGCTTTTTTGCTGATATCGGTGAGATTTAACCCACCACATTTCGTAGGGAGCATCAGAATGTCATATTTGACTTTGAAAATATGTCCGCGGCTGACAAAATGTTCTAGTGCAGATGCGATACTTTTCGACAAAGGCGCAGGTGGTGGCAGAACTTGTGCTTCGTAATTAACTTTGGATGTGATATATACATTTGCCACTGTTACTTTCTGAAGTTCATCGAGTTTCCTAATACTATGTGCTTGTACAGAGGCGCGTATGCTGTTAAGTAATTTTCGATAATTCGCAGCCATAGTGTGCTTAATATTCCTTTTAAAATCTATGCCGAGACATTTCATGGTTACATGATCGCGTAACAGACCCTGCGTATGCGTCCCAATTCCACGGCCGATGTTGAATATCCCCGACTTTGTTCTATTAATTTTTGCACCAGATGCCTGTCCATATTTTGTTACTATTTGTAGTGCGCTCTCTACTTCAGTGCCATTCACGACTAGGAAGCCAACATCATCAGCGTACGCCTTGCACACGATATTTTCTCCATGTATTTGTAGCCCTTGTAGATGTTTCATAAGGGAGGCAAGCAGGGGTTCGATGGCGATGGCGAAGAGTGCCATTGACATTGGACACCCTTGCCTAATGGATCTGGTGACGTCAATCGGGCGGCTAATGTGCCCATTGATGACAAATCTTTCTGAGTTGTTTGTTAATGTATTTCTTACTACTGCAATGAATCTAGGAGGGAAGCCCATTGCGCCCATGGTCCGAAGGAGAAAACGATGATTTACCCTGTCGAATGCTTTATCAAAGTCGAGTGAGATGAGTGCACATTTTATTTTGCAGACGTCGGCCGTTGAGATTAGGTCCCTGTAATCACAAAGGGTGTGGAGAATTCTCCTATCTTTGCCCACACTTGTTTGATAAGGGCCAGTGACGCTGGTCATTGTGGTTTTTAGCCTACGAGCGAGGATGCGGCCAAAGATTTTGTAATTACTGTTTAAAAGCGTAATTAGCCTCAGAGCGCTGACAGTTTTCGAGTTGGTGGTTTTTGGCACTAACACTACGAGTCCCTCACGAAATTCTTTCGGGATGTCATTTTCAGGGTTTAGTAGTTCGTTGCAGATGAGAGTTAACTTGGCTTTTACAAGGTCACTAAATTTGCGATAAAATTTTGCCGGAATTCCGTCTCCCCCTGGAGCCTTATTTTTCATGCTTCCATATATAGCTTCTTCGACATCTTCTTCAGTCACTTCCGAGATGAGAGTTTGTGCTTCCGCGTGGCATACTTTGCCCTGGAGGTTGATAATTAACTCGTCTTGAAGCTGTTCGTCAACTGGTTGACTAGACATTAAGGATTCAAAATGCTGTACGATTGCCTCTTTAATCTCTCTTTGCTTCGTCAGCTTCCTTCCATCATCAGTTGTTATTTCAGAGAATATCTTGCGAGACGCCCTTTTGCTTTCGCGAATGGCATGATAAATGGAAGTGACCTCGTGCTGTGCTATATTCTGGGCACGCGATCGTATTTGGTAGCCTTCCAGTTGTTTACGCCGAAGAGCCAAAATTTTTGCTTTAATTTTGTTAATTCTTTCTTAGTTGTCCACAACTGTTGCAGCTGACTTGTACAAATCCCTTAGACACTGAAAGTAGATTTCTATAGTTGATTTGTACCGAAAGTTTCTGTCTTTTGAGTAACTTACGAAAAACCTCCTGGCATGTTTCAGCCACCAGTCAGTGCCAGAGTTTTACGAGCTACATTTGCTTTCACACTCTCTCCATAACTTGTAAAATGCCTCCTGACAAGCTTGGTCTTCCAGATGTGACACGTTGAGCTTCCATGTGCCTCTACCTCGGTAGATCACTTGTTTTGGCAGATTGATTGTGCATATGTACGCAGCATGATCCGAGAAAACGGTAGGCCATATTTCGGACTGCAAAATGTGGTGTTTCAAATTACGAGTTACATATATCCTGTCTAGACGGCTCGCCAAGTGACTTGTGGTGTGGGTGAAGCCAGGGGCTGCACCGTGCATATGCTCCCAAGAGTCTATTAGTCTTAGGTCATTAACTATACGTTCCAGTTCAGTACACTTGTTGAAATTGGGAGTTTGGTCTTTGGCATGCAAAACACAGTTAAAATCTCCTCCCAGGGTAAGGTGTTCATATCGAGTTCCGAAGAGTGGGACAACTTCTTCTTTAAAGAACTCCGCTCTGCGGTGCCTGTTGCTGGACCCTGAAGGGGCATATACGTTAATGACTCGTATTTTGTTTATTGTGGCCGCTATGCGTTTACTGTTTGGTAGTGTTACCACTTCTTGGACTGCTATGCCCTCCTTTGCGAGCAGAGCTGTACCCATTTCCGTTCCATGCCCTGGGTTTATAATGGCGTTGAAGCCAGGTACGTTACCGAGATCAATGTCTGTCACTTCTTGTAAAAGGATAATGTCACTGTCAGAAGCATATATAAAATCTTTTAGGTTCTGTAATTTAAAGGAACTATGAATCTTATTAAGGTTTACTGTAGCGATCTTGTACGCTTGTATGTCAGACATTGTTCGTTCTACTTGATCAAACTTTAAGCAACATTCTTCCGTTTTGTCTCGTAAGCGTCAGCTTTAAAATTCATTTTAATAATATTCACCGGTAGCAAATGTTTCAGTGGTGTGTCCTTGTTCTTTAGAAAGTTCGTTCACGGAGACATCTTCGTTGAAGAAATCAGCCACCTATGGGGCTGGAGTACAGTCTGTTTTAGTTTCTGAAACTTCTGTCATTTCTTCATCCGCATTGTTATGATCGCTTTCGTCTGCCCAGCTGGTTGACGTTGTCGTCGTGGGTGGGACGATGGAATCTTCGGGAGAGTGATTCGCTTCTTGAGGGTGGGTGGATGCTTTCTTTGTTAGCTTTCCTTGGACGTCCCGTTTTTCCAGCGCAGAAGGGGAACGCTCCTCAGAAACTGGTGTCGCTTTCGTGTTGCCAGCCATCTGTTGGTTTAATCTACTACCTATCTCCTTTGCTTTTTGTCGGAGTGTAGGAGCTGTCTCCTCTGCATCTTTGCGCTCCAGCCGGCGTTTTTTTTTTTTTTTTTTTTTTTTTTTTTTTTTTTTTTTTTTTTTTTTTTTTTTTTTTTGGGAGAATTGCCTCTCGACCGACTTTCTTCAGTATCCAAGTTAGTTTCGCTTTCCTGGAAGGTGTGTCGGTCATCAACTTCCGGCGGATCTGCTGCCTTAACAGTTGCAGGTGCCGGTTTCGGTGGAACTTTAAGTATTTTCGTAGGTGGGTGGGACTCTTGTAGGTCGTCAGCTATGACGGTACTGACATCCATCGGAATTTCAGAGTCTGGAGAATTTGTATTTGCACACGATTCTGGGGCTGAGGAAGCAGTCGGCCGTTCGCGTGCCACGGCGGCGTAAGTTCCTGGCAGTGTCATCGCCGGTGGGCTGTCGGCCTCGCCGGCCGGCAGCCGTGCTACGCGCCGCTGTATACATTCTGCGCCAACGTGCCCAGGCTTGTTACAGGCGGCAGAGGTTCGCGGTTGGTCGTCATAAATTACAATCCCCCTATATCCGCAGACATTGATGTACGACGGGATGTGCTTTTGTAACTCTACTCGAAGCTGCCGTACTCCATTTAGTACTGGGAATTTATGCGCGCTTGACCATTTCTCGGAAAAGTTGCTGAGCACTTTCCCGAAGTGTGAAATTACGGCATTAATTTGGTCTGTTGTAATCTCAAAAGGCAACTCGAAGATTCGAAGTGTGCGAATGCCAAAACCAGCATGTGCAACGGTGACTTCACCAACGTTTCCATCTGAGTGCTTAAATTTCATGACACCTCCGGAACACTCAACTATTTTCTCGCACAACTCGGAACAACGCATTTTAACAAGCACGACACAAGCTACAATCGACAGGTGGATCCCGATTATATAATTAAAGGAGAGCTTCACATCTTCTTCTAACCAAATCTCTACTTCAAACGACTTAGGTCTGGCATATCGAGAATCAAAGGTAAGTTTCAACGTATCTTTTCGACTTGGTTGAGCCATCACTGCATACTACTCATTACTTCTCGAAGTGTTCGATAAGCAGAGCTTTAAGCTGCAGCAAGCGTGAGACTTACCACGCGGAAGCACAGACGGCGCAGCGCACACCACACTACGTCCTACCTCCACGCCGTCCGCCGGCGAACTGTCCCACTCAGCTATCGGGGCGTACGTAGTGGTTCAAATGGCTCTGAGCACTATGGGACTTAACATCTGAGGTCATCAGTTAGAACTACTTAAACCTAACTAACCTAAGAACATCACACACACCCATGCCCGAGGCAGGATTCGAACCTGCGACCGTAGCAGCAGCGCGGTTCCGGATTGAAGCGCCTAGATCCGCTCCGTCACAGCGGCCGGCCATAAATTAGTTACAAACTATGGCGTGCACACACTTTATTCATCATGTAAACGTCACTACAGATATTCGGAATTAGCTTATGATATGTTCGATATGCCTGCCATTATTAGCGATTATGTGGTGCAGACGAATAACGAAATTCTGAATGACCCGCTGAAGTGTCGCAATATCGATGGAGTCGACGACCACTTGAAGGGCTGTTTTCAGCTAAGCAGTGGTTTTGGGGTTATTGCTGTACACCTTATCTTTTATATAGCCTCACAAAAGGGAGTCGTATGTGTTCAGATCCGGAGAATATGGCGGCCAATCGAGGCCCACGCCAGTGGCCTCTGGGTACCCCAGAGTGCTCCTCCAGGACATCAAACACTCTCCAGCACCGATGCAGTCGAGCTCCATCTTACATGAAACACACCTTCTCGGAATCAGGATCGCTTTGGATAACAGGGAGTGAAATCATCCTACAAAACTTTCACGTACCTTTCGGTAGTCACTATGCCATCAAGGAATATCGCACCGATTACTCCGTGACTGGACAATGCACACCACACAGTGACCCGTTGAAGGTGAAAAGATTTCTCGATCTCGAAATGAGGATTCTCAGTCCCCGAAATGTCCCAATTTTGCTTACTGACGAACCCATCCAAATGAAAGTGGACTTCGTCGCTATGCCAAACACCATAGTCACATCAAAATTCCTATCATACCCCTTGACCAACAGTGCAGATTGAACGCCCTAACGTAAAACGTTCAGAAGTTACGACGATTTTATTTCATATATTTCAATAATTGTCACCCTGTACAAACATACACACACACACACACACACACACATAATCACACACACACACACACACACACACACACACACATATGGTGTAACAAGGTTGATGGTCGTGTCCAGATTTGCCGTCATACGGGCGAACAGCTGCTCGAAACATACACTGCACCACGAATGCAGGAAGTTGGGGACATATTATGCCTTGGGGAATATTATTTTCAGCTTCTATGAGAACTAGAGTGGGCCAACTTATTCATCTTCGGGGATTAGTTCACTTGTGATCGTTCCTGTTTGGGAACCGTTCATGTTTACTCGTTCAGCATTCCTTTTTTGCTAACTGTGCATGCTACATGGATTTTAGATATATTTCCAGAAAAATATCAAGTGCATACAACTACTACTTCTAAATGATAAACTCATTGATTGCTTCATGTGGAAAGACTGTTTACTTCGATATCCTTGGCCGAATGCGTCCATAGAAAGTATCACATTAGTGGGCTGATCTACATCTACATCCATACTCTGCAAGCCACCTGGCGGTGTGTGGTGGAGGGTACCTTGAGTACCTCTATCGGTTCTTCCTTCTATTCCAGACTCATATTGTTTGTGGAAAGAAATATTGTCGGTAGGTCTCTGTGTGGGCTCTAATCTCTCTGATTTTATCCTCATCGCCCCTTCGCGAGATATACGTAGGAGGGAGCAATAGATTCCTCAGTGAAGGTACGTTCTCGAAACTTCAACAAAAGCCCGTACCGAGCTACTGAGCGTCTCTCTTGCAGAGTCTTCCACTGGAGTTTATCATCTCTGTAACTCTTTCGCGATTACTAAATGATCCTGTAACGAAACGCGCTGCTCTCCGTTGGATCTTCTCTATCTCTTCTATTAACCCCATCTGGTACGGATCCCACACCGGCGAGCAGTGTTCAAGCAGTGGAGGAACGAGTGTACTGTAACCTACTTCCTTTGTTTTCGGACTGCATTTCCTTAGGATTCTTCCAGTGAATCTCAGTCTGGCGTCTGCTTTACCGTCGATTAATTTTATTTGGTCATTCCATTTTAAATCACTGCTAATGCCTACTCCCAGATAATTTATGGAATTAACTGCTTCCAATTGCTGACCTGCTATGTTGTAGCTAAATGATAAAAGATATTTCTTTCTATGTATTCGCAGTGCATTACACTTGTCTACATTGAGATTCAATTGCCATTCCCTGCACCATGTGACGAGCAAGTGACCGCAAGCCAGTAAAGAGAGGCTAGAGCAGGTTGAAGGAAAGTACGGATACGGAACCTGTTCATGATCCAGTGCAGGCCACCACAGCCGTTATGTACTCGTGTCCGCCTCAGGCATGAAATAACTGAAAGTAAACTGTTAACTGTCAGAATGAAATTTTAACTCTGCAGCGGAGTGTGGGCCGATATGAAATTTCCTAGCAGAGAGAAACTGTGTGCCAGACCGAGACTCGAACTCGGACTCTTTGTCTTCGCGGGCAAGTAATCCACCATCTGAGCTATACAAGCGTAACTCACGACCTCTCCTCAAAGCTTCAGTTCCGTGAGTACCTCGTCTCCTACCTTCCAAACTTCACGGAAGCTCTCCGGTAGACCTTGCACAACTAGCACTGTGGGGAAAAAGGATTGTAGAGACATGGCTTAGCCACAGCCTGGGGGATGTTTCCAGAAGGAAATTTTCACTCTGCAGCGTAGTGCTCGTCGGTATGACACTTCCTGGCAAATTAAAACTGTGTGCTAGACCGAGACTCAAACTCGGGACCTTTGACCTTCTCGCAGGCCCTCTGCCTGGGTTAGCAGATGGTAGAGCACTTGCCTACGAAAGGCAAAGGTCACGAATTCGAGTCTTCGTCCGGCACACAGTTTTAATCTGTCAGTTGTCTGCCCAACATCAATAGTTTTCATTTAAAATATGCCGTTGTGTAAATTAACTATACATCAGAGCGCAATATTACTTGTGTGGAAAGTGAAGATTCATTTGGGAAAATTATGACTTCTGACACAGGAGCAGAAAAACTGCGTACTAAAATTAGAAGGTTTGTATCACTGACGTAGGCAACTACGTAGATATGCTCGGAGATCGTTGCCACTTCGTAACTGAAAAGAAACAAGACTCTTTTTCTCAAGACCTTCACGACATTTGATCAGTTACCTGTTGAAAGGGTCACCGAGATCCATGCATGGAATCTGTCACGTTATCTGAAAAAGAGAATTCCTCAACGAGCCGAGGTAGCCATTAAGAGAAGATATTGAAACGAATATAAAATCAACTGTTCATCAAACACGTATTAATGTACCTAAATATAAATTTTACACACTGATGAATTAGAAAAAAAGAAAACTAAAGTTCACTAACAGTTCAATGCTGCTAATTTTAGGCATATTTCAGTCATGTAGCACAGCGAGGAAGGTTAGAAAAAAGTTGTCCACTGAATGGCTGTCTAATTACATCATTAGTTTCTTTCACAACAGCTCAAGATATGACCACTTTCAGTGGTGTGTGTTCTTTGATTGAAAACATTTTGCAAAAAGATCTCTTGTATTTTCCTCGCAAATATAAGATGTATGAGATGATCATACCGCTTAACTGCAAACTCTCTTCTCGAAGAACCATCAAATGTATTATCTTTTTTTTGTTCCAAGGGATCCATCACGCTATGTGGATGGCAAAAGCCATATATGTATTTAAAAACATTATGTTCAGCGATAAAGCTGAATTACGACTATAAGAAGAGACTGTACTTTGTTTATTCGTATTTGACTTACCAGCATGCTTATGTATATCGTCACTAAACTCAACCGTTAAACAGAAACAACAACGCATGTAAATTTATTAGGATTCAAGTAGGAATTGATCAGATCTAAAAAATCATGACTAATGCGACTGAATAGTTCCTTTCTAATAAATTAAGAGTATCATAAACAGATGTGATTTGAGTAACAAGTTCCTTAAGACAGACTCTTCACAGCAGCATGAAAATGAAGATTTCATCAACACTCAATACCTAGTTAATAAACTAAAGGTTGTACATTATCCGCCTCAGACAGGCGCCAAACTCATAGAACTTTGTAATAAATAATGTACAATACCGAGGAACAAAACTGAAGTGATGTATATTTCAGGTCGTGTCTCAGTTTTCCCATCAGATTTCAGTGCAAGAAAAGATTCTTTATCAAAGAACAAATATGCTTAAAATAAAATGTTAGTGTAGCAATACGGTATTAATAAGTCTAATGCAAAAAAGTATTTCTTTAATAAACTACTTCTGGACAATAGTTTTTGAGATAAAATGTAAATGTGATTTAATACCATTCAACGCCTTTTTATGTGGAGAGGCACTGCACTCCTTCTCCTGTCCTCACTGAGCCGAAACCGTGGTCATTAATTTTTTTGTTCAAAGAAGTCAAACTAGGGGGTACCACAGAGAAGAAATTGAACTGTGAGCCTTCCTATGTGTCATGTCTTAATTTGGGAAGAAATACGAAAATCGCAAGTTTTCTGTAAACTTTGTTACATTACAGTTTAAAAATATAAGTTATCTTAAAAACTAATCGCTAAATCAAGCAGATGACACTTAATCTACGAATAAAATAAGCAATAATTGCTCGTGTAATTCGCCAAACAAGAAATTAACATATGTTGTGATAAATAAGTGTTATACATTTGATCAGTACGATGTAGAGATAAGTAGATCTCTCTTTCCGTTGCCTAAAAAATACGCGCGTATCACATACAAGTTAATTTTTACATGATTGTAAAAAAGTTGCACCGAAACAAGAGCCTCCACGCGAAAGAACGAAACCGGCTGGCCGAGCGAGAACGAGGCGCGAACGAGTTATGAAGGAACTAGACCGGCTGAAGTGAACGGTGAATACCAGTTCCCGGGCGCAAGACCGACTGTGACCGCAGTGAACTCCAAACGACCATTCCCGAGAACAAGACTGACCGCAGTGAACTATGAATTACCATTACCGGGAAAGAGATAGGCTGTGAACGAAGTGAACAGTGAACAACCGTTCCTTACGAATCATTCTTCAGTCTTTACTTTCACTCTAGTGAACCATTCCCATGAATCCACTTGTTCGTGAATACTCATCTTTAATAAGAACTGATGTAGGCACTATGACAGCTACATTAACAGTATTGTGGACAATCTGCGTCCCTTTTCGCTTGACGTCTTCCCTGACGGCGGTAGCTCTTCCAGAAGGACATATGTCCGTCACACAAGACCAGAATCGTGCTACAGCTGTTAGAGAGCGTGAAAATGAACTCATGTTATTATCTTCAGCAGTTCCTCGGCTACAAACCATCAGTCTGTAATTTATGGGAATTGTGTGACCAGTGCGTTGACATCTACTGCCACATACCTACGAAAAACTACCAAGGGCTTGTCGAATCGCTGCTGTATTGCATTCCAAAAGCTGATTCATGTCCTGACAAATAGGTGGCCATAATATTTTGTGATAAGACTGTTGTTAAGAACGAAATGTCAACCCAAGAATATCGACATTAAATCCGCTTGTCACCCACTCTACATTGTGCTGGCTTCCATCCTGTAGACTCACTTACACATCAGTTTACTTTCAGCGAGAAAATTCTCACTTCGCGGAGGACGAGGAAACGCCAGACTTTTTAAGCCACACAGCAGAAGGTATTATTGGCGTAGAAGACAATCCACAGCTGCCCGTGCCAAATGACGATTTATCCTCTCCAGCTGCATCTGGATAGCGAGTTATTACATATATTATTGTCCAATAAAACCGTATAGGTCTGTTGGCCCTTTACCTATCTATCCAACAGTGGTACCTACGCAGTGACTGAAACACAAGCATCACAAAAATCATCAAAATTACCTATCTTTAAGTTTTTCTGCCATATAATGGGAATGACTTACACACTGCTTGGGGAAATCTTCTGCAGATAGAATGGATTTTCTTCCACTGAAGTATACCTAGTTGTTCAGGAACTCTGAAGACTCTCACAGGCATCCCATTCTCACCCCTCTCTATTTAGGCCAGATGTGAGGTCAAAATCCCTACTCGTGCTATTTTATTATGTCTCTAATTCGGAATGCACGACCTTACTGCTGTTATGAAAGTACTTAAAACCTCACCGATGTTCTCGACAGAGGACTGCGACGATAACAATGTTTCTTTTATAATTTAGGAATAAAGCTAGGCCTTTACAGGTGCCACCATTATCGTAGGACCACCGTGACCAAAAGATGCGTCTGGAAAAGAGCTTTTATTTCGGTTTCAAAACAATACAATTTTTATATTCTTTTAAAAAATATACGAGGATAAGAAGAGTTAGACTTTCTTTATCACACTGAGTAAGTTCAGAAGTTCTGCCCACAGTTACAGGATTCAGTTTTTGACAAAAGTATAAATTCTCGCACCCTTACAAGGAGGAGAATTCAGCTTTTCAATGTAGGGAGGATTCATTTAATTTCTCTTTTTTAACAATTATTATTTTTCAACAATCACATGAACTAATATTTAACCGATTTCATTAGCACGCAGCTAATACCTCCACATGAAAAAAGGAGGAGTATTTGGTAACACATTTTTTTCTAAACTTGTGGACCTATGTTTGGTCCCCGCTCGAACAAAGTTTAACCCTGTCGTAAATATTTAAACTTTTGTTTGTTTGAATAAACGTCATTTTGTAGACGAGGAAAGATAGCAGTTTTGAACATCAAAAGGAAAAAAAAAGATAGTGAATTATTGACGAAGTTGTTTTCACTGGTTCGATTCCCGTCCCCTTCAATGATTTATCAGTTCACAATAGTGATTCCTGGAACGTTCTCGTAGCTACTTATTTATGGATTATTACAATTTGTCAGATCATTCTATGCACGTATAAATAGGAACACTCTCTGCTAAAGTAGGTAGGTCATCTCTGTCTGCATTTTGGTGTGTGTTTGATAAATATGGATTCAGTGTGACGACGCTGCTCTCGTAACTGGTACCTGAAATCGTGTTCTGTGTGCCATCACTCTGCGGAACTGACAACGCAGTTGAAAACAAATTAATCATTTACTCTAGAATCCTTGCCGAAAAGGGTATTTTTCACTGAAGTACTTGATTAGCAGGTGTGCAGTTTAGGTGACCGCCGACACTGACGGAGCAAGGCACCACTCAACCAGCCATGCATTTTCAGAAGCTGCTGTAATTACGCACAACTATACCACTTGTGCTCGTGATGTTTGCTTCTGACAAATGAGACTCGTAATGGGAGCTTACATTCGGGAACTGGCCTCTAGACAATCGCCGCCTTAATTGAAATTCAATTATTCATTAATCCGCTTCTGTCCTGGATGTTGGATTTGTTCCAAGAGTCGTCGTCCTCACGAATTGGAACTGCGCTGTTACTGCAGAAGGGGAAGCAGACTTTCCAGATCTTAGCTGCATGCGGCTACTGCGATACACACGAAACAAGGCCGGGGGAATATGTTTCGTTCACATACACAATAGTGCTCGTTGATGAGTGTACCGTACCTGTATATTTCTTGACAACATTATCTAATAATTTCGCACTAATACGTAGCACGTCATTAAAGAACAGAATAGTGATTAAATACATTTTTATGCTGGTGGGTAGTGGCAGCGATGAACTGAGTGGATAATGCGCAGTGTGAGCTGTTAAGGGAACCAGGAAGTCATCATCATTGGGTTGTCTTTCTTGCGGCAGGTTCTGACTGCACAGTCCTCCATGCTTCTCTGTCTTAACCAGGAAGGGGAAGTCCGTTAAAATAACGATACTTTTTTATTGTGTCAAGTTATGCGTCAGTCCAGCATTAACAAGAATATGTATGATTTTCGTGTGTTAGGTGTATACTGGTAGGAAAAAGGGAGCGTTTTCTAAACGATGACACATCCAAAAGCCCCTTGGCAATTCAGTTGTGTTTATCCCAGCTGCAGCAGACTTTCTCTGTCTCTATTCATTTTCTGACTGTTGACCTTCAAGTTGGTTACCAAACGAGTGTAAGTAACAAATCAGCGTTCCGTTTAAAGCAGATCCTTTATTTCAAGAAGTAATATTACTGTGTATACAGTTTATTTTACCTGCATAGATCGTAAGTATGCGGGGAATAATACGGAAAAAAAACTAATAACTTGGAGTAAATGAAAAAGATCTGTGTAGTACCTTATTTCACAGGATTGCTACAGCTAGGGCTCCTATCATTATCTCTTTTGAAGGGTCACGAAAAATATATATCAGAGAGATAGTTTAACTGGTGATGAAAACAGACGTAACCATCCCCAACCTTGTCAATAGCAGATGTTATAAAATCAATTTATACAGACTTAACTAGCAAAAAACTGCCTGCGGGAGATTTTTAAAATCGCAATGAAAGTGTACGAAAAGGATTGCCGAAAACATTTTTTGCGGGTTTCAGAATCCTGATTTTTTGTGGTAAGTTCCTATGGGACCAAACAGCTCAGGTCACCAGTCCCTACAGAATCCTGAAAAGTGGTATCATGAACGCAATGTAGTTTCAATGATGGGTCAGTCTGCGGACTGAAAATTTTCAGTGATAGGGGCATAGAATCTGGGATGAATATGAAGAATGTACTTTTACCAGTCTGTTAGCTGAAGGTGTGGGAGAATGATACAAGTGCCCTGCAAATGACGGAAGAGGTTAGAATTTAAGCGAAAGCCTCCAATCATAAAGTAAAGGATACAGAAACTAGTTGTGACGACCTGGTGAATTTTACTTTTTGAATGTGGGTCGAACAGAACGTTTCAAAAACTTTAAATACATTTTCCCGAAAGTATGGAATTTTTAGCTTTAAAATTTTTTGTGAAACCGATACATCCATGGTAATGAAACTTGGTACAGATATCATTTACGTCGCTTTAATTAAAATGTGCTAGAATTATGACAGGCAAATGAAAGGCATGACACATTTTTAGATATTTTTTTAAATGCCGGTTTTTTAGCTCACGTTATTTTCTGTGATTTTTCTGCCGTGATAACAATACTGCTGTCATATAAGTAATACAGATTGAAGAAAATACGACAAGTTTTGCACGTTTCAAATTTGGTTTGAGATGAAAAAATAACTTTTGATGAATGTGTACCATTGTTAGTATGATGAAGCATAGGAAATGTGCTCATGATCTGGACTCCTGAAGACGTATTACCGTAATAATGAAAATACTTAAAACGAACATCTGGAAAATTCATGGAACAGCAAAATATCTAAACATAAACTAAACAGCTTGCCTGTTCAGTTCTCATTAATACAACTAACAATTGCATGATCTTGATGTAATAACAATAGCTAGACTCTGTGAAGAATACTGTCGCCAGTAGATGCACAGACAGCAAGGCACACATGGGGAAAAGTGTAGTGGTGGGGTTTGCGGGAAGGCGCTGTAGGAGAAATGCCGAGCGCTGGTGGGGAAGTGCCATTCTAAACTGGTTCCTACACTCCCATTTTTTGTAAATATTAAATGGGACCCCTCCATGACCATGCTTCCAGGGTGACCAGTCAGAAAAATCTGTCACCCCAGCTTTAGTCAGTATCTAAATCCTGCTGAAAACGCAGCAATTTAATTTCGCCTGACGTCTTAACGATTTATAGCTTTAAGAGAAGCATCATCGATGGCGAATTTTGAGTAGTACCTACACATATCTCTTGTTGCCTAGTTAAAATTTGCTTCTTTTGTCAAAACACTGCGGAGTTTACACAGTCTCATCTCACTAATATGTTGTGCAGACGCAATTCCGAGAGAATTGTGAAGCAGTGGTTTATTTAGTTTCTTCAGTGAGGAACTGAGGGAAAGCAAGATCAGTATCTTGTGAAAAAGCTTAGCCTCAGTAAAAAATAAATGTCTAATACCTTCACTCATGTTATTCTAAAACTTATAGCATTTCTCGTTTCACCAGCCATCAACAGCTGATAAAAATTAGTTTCTTTTATTAAAAAAATCTGTAGTTAGTGGAATAACACGTTAGGTAATGAAGTTTTGCATAACTACCATATGGAAAAATACTCTTTCTCTATCATTTGCACCAATCTCATTTTGCTATCTCAAACCATTTATGAAATATGAGGAATGTTGTGGATATTTCACTCTGGCTTTATCGCTGGTGCGGCTCGATCGTAAATGTACTACATCGGATCAATTTTCTCGAGACCGGTGACAGCGACCTCCACCCAAGTGTAAAGAAAAAAATCTTAGCTAAATTTCATACGCAGCAACGTATTTTGTAACATGCCCCAAACGTAAAATCATAGCGACCCCGATTTTGCATTGAAAACTTTTTCGAATTTACTTCTATGGAAATATCACAACTATGACCACTAACGAAATGATGGGCACATCGTCATGAACCTGACATATAAAGCTACAAGTAAAGAAGAAATGACTTTTTATTTATTTATTTATTATTATTATTTTTTTACTTAATGGTTTCTGTAAATCGTCTGAGAAAGATTCCAAGGCGCGCGCGTCGCTTCTGCCATCGCCCACTGGCCGAAAGGTGGCACTGTCAGCCTCCCATTTCGAACAAACGAATGAACTCACCCACTGGTTTGGATGACAGCTGGTCACTGGGCATCGGCCATCGTATCCTGTGCGGACTCTGTCTTCACTCCTTGGCAACGTTGCCGTCATGAGACGCCACACGTCCGTGGGGACAAACGCCCCGCGGTGGTGAAGTATGGCGCTGAGTATGGCCGTTTGGCGGCGCTGATAGAGCTTCCTTGTGGGAGTGTGCTCCATGAAACGGGGTTTTTCTTTACGTGACTAGCACTGGCTGCGGATCGTCAACTGAGCGCGTGGGAGGAAGATGGTTCGACGGACACGACGTGATGTCGGCGGGCTGTAGGACGCTAACCTCTTGGACATGGGACTACTATACACTCTGCTTATTTTATATGGACAGTGTATTTCATAAACGGCCAAATATCTGTGTGATGGTTAAATGAAAGATTTTGGGATGTAATGTTTAAAATTTCCAGATAGTGTGTCTGCCTGAAGAGTAGCTTTACGTCAAGGCAATGCACGGCCAGTACTGATAATTTTGTCTAATAACACTGTGATGGTTATGCGGAGAGTGTTTGTACAGTTACTCTATGTTGTTAAGGGTGGTTGACCTGATAATCGTTTTGCTGTTTCTAACCTGTAACTGTGGCAAAATATTTACTTGTCTTCCCATTTATATTTTAACTCATGAGCTATAACTGTGACTAGAAGAGACTTATTTGAGTAACCGAATAAAGCTGTGTTTTTTGGGGGGTTGGGGAGCTTACTGCTATAAGAGAAAAAAATGGAGTTTGTTAAATAGGCCAGAGTACAGCTTGACTGTGTTATTGCCAGCTGTAGACAGTCATACATCTAAATGTGATGTTGTTGTGTTGTTAAATATTGTGCATGAATAGAATGGATTGAAGGAATGCGAAGCCCCAACGGTATTACCGTGTTTCATTACACTGGTATTACAGCTTCAGTTTATTTTAATCGCTGTTAATGCAACTCATATTTAACGAAATTTATATCGTTCTGATCTCAATGATTGGTGAAATTAATACACAGTTAACAATGAAGTGATGGCATATTTTAATTTATTACAAGTCACCTGATGACTAGTAACTTTAAAAGTGTTTTACTTAAATTGTTACTGACCTTAAATCAAAGTTTGAACGATTTTTGCAGAAATAACGGTGTCATATGAATCTTTAGCCATCAACAACAAAAAACCGTGCATGATCCATGGAAATAAGTAAAATTTATTATCGCTTTGAATTTTCTTATCACTGGAATTCCTATTTTATGTATGAACTTTTTACGCAGTAAAAAATGTTCAAAAACAATGTTCAGTCATAGCTATCTCAGCCCTATCATTTTCTTACTGCACTACAGTAATATCGTTGCTTCTCAAACACTTATCTATATCATCATCTGCAGCTTAAAGGTCATAAGTTACATATGGTGCTTCGTCACCATCAGTTTAAATACAAACTCTGTTATATGAATGTGTGTTATCTGTTCTTTTGGACATGTCGAAATAATGGACCCCACAAGTTCATGTAACTGATTCACCTTGATGGGCAACGAATACACAACCTTAATTGCGGTTGCACAGTATCGTTCGACCTGTGACAGCAATCTAAAGTTAGTGAGCATGGCGGAAATTTATGGGGTCTGTGGATAGTCGCTCTAGGTTGAAATGTGAGTCGGCTGGGAAGCGTGCCGAGACAGCCCTTTGCATTTGCGATGAACTCTGTGCGCGCCGACGCAGTGTTTAAGGCAACTGCCGAGTAAGAAGGAGATCCTGTGTTCGATTCATGATCCGGCACAAATTTTTTCACTCGTCACGTCAATTCCGCATAAAATCCTGATGCAGCTGATATAATTAGTTCCTTCCTTTTCCTGTTTCCCCCTTCCACATTGAAGTTACTTAATCAAAATCTCTTTTGGCAATTACTCACAAATCAATAATTTAGCTAAAAGCAGACCACATTAGCGTTTGGCCTATATATCATTTATTACAGTTTAAATGTATAAAATCCTTTGAACGATTTGGATACTAGACTACTTATTGGCACATTGAAGGCACTGAACAACCGTTAAAATTACATTAATTTTTAGCGGAAATAATACTCTATACTCAGTGGTAAGAACAAAGGCACGTTAGTCGACAAGTTAAAAATGATAGCTTTAAAAAGAAAATTTATCACGACCAGCACAATTTAAATGTCAGTCCACAAAACGACAACATGTAATATACAAATCATCCTAACAAAAAAACTCTATTTTAAAACGAGATCTTTCCAAGTAGTATATTAACGTTCAGACTAAAGCTGTTAACTAAGGTCGTCGCAATTAGTAGCAAGCATAACTAATAAGCAATATAAAGATAACGACTTACAAATGACATATGTACAAGTCACATACGGCTTATACTGACAACAAGTTCTGCTGTAACAGCTGACGTCCAATGCATATATGCATATGATACTTGTTGTAAAATACGACCAATAGTTCTTTTTCTTTTGAGTCAACACAGCAGCTGCACATGAAAGAGAGAAATTACGCTATAGTAACCTTAAACTACAGTAAGCTTAACCTACAATGTGATCATCCGTATGGAGTTGCAAACCCACTTGCAAACTTTTTCCTAGATCAATACTTGCACAAGGAAGTACAGTGTGGCCAGCATTCCTCAGACACAATTCATTACATCCAAACGAAAATACATGCCACTAAACACCGCTTGCTACACTGGAACGTCAAAGAAACTGGTATAGGCATGCGTATTCAAATACAGAGATATGTAAACAGCCACAATACGGCGCTGCTGTCGGCAACGCCTATATAAGACAACAAGTGTTTGGCGCAATTGTTAGCTCGATTACTGCTGCTTCAGCACCAGGTTATCAAGATTTAAGTTCAAAATGGCTCTGAGTACTATGGGACTTAGCATCTGAGGTCATCAGTCCCCTAGAACTACTTAAACCTAACTAACCTAAGGACATCACACACATCCATGCCCTAGGGAGGATTCGAACCTGCGACCGTAGTGGTCGAAGATTTAAGTGAGTTTGAACGTTATGTTATAGTTGGTGCACGAGCGATGGGACACAGCATCTCCGAGGTAGCGATAAAGTGGGGAATTTTCCGTATGACCATTTCACAAATGTACCGTGAAAGTCAGGAATCTGGTAGAACATCAAATCTCCGACATCGCTGCTGCTGGAAAAAGATCCTGCAAGAAAGGGACGAACGACGACTGAAGAGAATCGGAGCCAAAGTACAATTCGTGCAGCTCATTCGTGTACCGTTGATGACTGCACGACACATGGCTTTACGCCTCGCCTGGGCCTGTCAACACCGACATTTGACCGTTGTTGACTCGAAACATGTTGCTTAGTTGGACGTGTCTTGTTTCAAATTGTGTCGAACGGATGGACGTGTACGAGTATGGAGATAACCTCATGAGTCTATGGACTCGGCATGTCAGGAGGAGGCTGTTCTAGGTGGTGGAGGCTCTGTAATGGTGTGGGGCGTGAGCAGTTGGAGCGATATGAAATCTCTGATAGTCTAGATACGACTCTTGACATGTGACACGTATGTAAGCATTCTGTCTGATCTCCTGCATCCATTCATGTCCATTGTGCATTCCGACGGACTTGGGCAATTCCTACAGGACAATGAGACACCCCACACGTCCAGAATTGCTGCAGAGTGGCTCCAGGAACACTCTTTGAGTTTAAACACTTCCTTTGGCCAGAAAACTCCCCAGACATGAACATTGTTGAACATATCTGGGATGCCTTGCAACGTGCTGTTCAGAAGATATTTCTACCTCTCCGTTCTCTTACGGATTTACGGACAGCCCTGCAGAATTCATGGTGTCATTTGCCTCCAGCACTACTTCAGACATTAGTTGAGTCCACGCCACATCGTGTTACTGCCCTTCTGCGTGCTCGCGGGGACCCTACACGATATTACGCAGGTGTACCAGTTTCTTTGACTCTTCAGTGTAGAACTCAGTCCCAAAGTAGTGAAACCTTCTAACGTATTAATTAGACAAACTTACTATTTCAAATACTTAACGAGAGGAGATATACAGTCTTAACAATTTTTGGCAAGCGCATAGGCAGTGAATAATATAGAACGTAACAGTTCAGTTCAGGACACTGTTGAATGAAGTGCATTTCTCTCATACATGTTCCCTCCTGGTAATTCATTTACTATCGAACAGATGCACCCAAATTTCGATGACAACAGCTTAACCTAAAAGACCAGCAGGGCACCGTGTTATACACGAGTGCCAGTACAGCTGATCATAAAAGTTATATTGCGAGCACTGACGTAACCAGTACGGCAGATTAGCATTGACACTAAAATATGCAGCCTCTCTTTCGTTGTAGTACATAGCACTCCCGGTGTTTTTATATTCAAGCCAGTTGCCGAAATGTTTGCTCCTTCTACGAATGGAGAACCTCTCCGTCCTGATACAGACATACGACAAGTTCACTAGTGCTCCATGTAACCTCCTCGGCTTCGAGTAAGCAGGCACCAGCCAGCCTCAGAAAAAAGTATTTCATTAACGGGGGTCAACGAATAACACCATTTACGACTTAAACAATCATGGCCGCTGATGATAAAAAATGTGCCGCCTAGCAGCTCAAAACTGAATAATGAAACCAAATTACTGCAAATACAAAAAACAGCAAGTCCTTGGAAAAAATCATATTTTTAGATGTCTGGTGACTTCTCACCCTCAGATCTTTGAAAATCGATACACACTGCAGGATGTAGTTTTTCGCAAATTAAAAGCAGTATTAGCAGTAATATCGAATTTAGTGATTTAATAGAAGTTGTATCGGATCTTGTAACACTAAGCAATTTAATTCAGCATCATGACGCTGATAAACGCAATCTTATGTAATGTCATCACGATTAAAACGCGCAAGTAAGTGGCTTTAGACTACCTAAAGCTGATGTAAGGAGCTGCAGGCCAAAGAGAGCGCAACTACAGTTGAAGCTCTCTGATCCATGATTTCTGCTAGGAAATTATTAGCGCCCTCTAAGCCCAGATTCCTTCTAATGTTGGTAATAATAGTGCAAAGCACGATCTGATGGTTCAAATGGCTCTGAGCACTATGGGACTTAACATCTGAGGTCATCAGTCCCCTAGAACTTAGAACTACTTAAACCTAACTAACCTAAGGACATCACACACATCCATGCCCGAGGCAGGATTCGAACCTGCGACCGTAGCAGTCGCGCGGTTCCGGACTGAGCGCCTTAACCGCGAGACCACCGCGGCCGGCGCACGATCTGAGGCGGTGCCCCATACATGTAGACTGTTTCTCCATCTTGACTCCAATTTACGGACGTAGCAATTTCCATTAAACAAATGCCATGATATAAATTCTTCTTATGCTGCTAACCGAATAGATTCATAATATTTTAGCCATTATCTCACAAAAAGTTTAGGGACGAAGGGGGGGGGGGGGGGATCTTTCCCGAAACGTCACGGACGCAGTTAACAATCTGAGAAGATTTTACTGCATCCACGCGCCGCGATAAACTGAGTATCCACAATTGTATGTTGTCAGAAATGAATTTGTTAATAGAGCTGATATGTTGCTACGGCTAGGTTTGTATCACTAGTCTACCGAGAATTGGCATTCACGAGGGTTCACGATTTGTGCTTGAACTTACATGTTGCAAAATATTACCCCATATAACGTCAAGAAATTGAATTGATACTACATCTATATCTACATCTACATACATACTCCGGAAGCCACCGTATCGTGCATGACAGAGGGTACCTTGTATCACTACTAACCATTTCCTTTCCTGTTGTTGTTGTGGTCTCCAGTCCAGAGATTGGTTTGATACAGGTGTCCATGTTACTCTGTCCTGTACAAGCTTCTTCATCTCCGAGTAACTACAGCAACCTACATGCTTCTAAATCTGCTTAGTGTATTCATATCATGGTCTCCCTCTACGGTTTTTACCCTTCACACTTCTCTCCAATACTAAATTGGTGCTCGCTTGATGCCTCAGAACATGTCCTACCAACCAATCCATTCTTCTAGTCAAGTTGTGCCAAAAATTCCTCTCCTCCCCAAATTTATTCACTACCTCCTCATTAGTTACGTGATCTACCCATCTAATTTTCAGCATTTTTCTGTAGTAGCACGTTTCAAAAGCTTCTATTCTCATCTTTCTAAACTATTTGTCGACCATGTTTCACTTTCATACATAGCTACAATCCATACAAATACTTTCAGAAAGAACTTTCTGGCACTTAAATCTATACTAGATGTTAACAAATTTATCTTCTTCAGAAAAGCTTTACTTTCTATGGCCTCTACATTTTAAATCATCTCTACTTAGACCATCATTAGTTACTTTGCTGCCAAACGAACAAAACTCATCTACTACTTTAAGTGTCTCATTTCTTAATCTAATTCCCTCCGAATCAACTGATTTAACTAGATTACATTCCATTATCATCGTTTTGATTTTGTTGAAGTTCATCTTATATCTTCCTTTAAAGACACGGTCCATTTCGTTCAACTGTTCTTCCAAGTCCTTTGCTGTCTCTGACAGAATTACAATGCCATCGGCAAACCTGAAGGTTTTGTTTTCTTCTCCCTGGATTTTAATTCCTACTCCACATTTTTCTTTTGATTCCTTTGTGCTTACCAATGGACAGGGTGAATAACATTGGGGACAGGCTGCAATCTTCTGTTGCCCTTCTCAATCGGTGTTTTCCTTTCGTGCCCATCGACTCTTACAATTGCGATCTGGTTTCTGAACAAATAGTTAATAATCTGTTGCTCTAAGTCTACAAATGCTATAAACGTAGGTTTGCCTTTCGTTAACCAACCTTCTATGATACGTCGTAGTGTTAATATTGCCTCGTGTGTTTCTACATGTCTATGGAATCAAAATAATCTTCCACGAGGTCGGCTTCTACCAGTTTTTCCTGTTGTCTGTAAAGAATTCGAGTTAGTATTTTTCAGCTGTGGTACACTGAACTGATAATTCGGTAATTTTCACACCTGTCAGCACTTGCTTTCTTTGGAATTGGAATTATTATATTCTTCTTGAAGTCTGATGGTATTTCGCCTGCCTCATACATCTTGCTCACCAGATGGAAGAGTTTTGTCATGGAAAGCTCTCCCACGGCTATCAGTAGTTCTGACGGCATGTTGTCTACTCCCGGGGTCTTGTTGCCACTGAATGTCAGTTAACTGTAGAATTCTTCACTCAATATCTTATCTCCCTTCTCATCTTCAATTACGTCCTCTTCCATTTCCATATTACTGCCCTCAAGTACAATGCCCCTGTATAGACCCTCTACATACTCCTTCCACCTTTCTGCTTTCCCATTTTTGCTTAGGACTGGTTTCTCGTCTGTGGTATTCGTACAGGTTGTTCCCTTTTCTCCAAGGGTCTCTTTAATTTTCCTGTAGGCAGTATCTATCTTACCCTAGTGATATATGCTTCTACATCCTTACATTTGTCCTCTAGCCATCGCTGCTTAGCCATTTTACACTTCTTTGCTGTTTCATTTAACGCATTTTTTATGTTTTCTCCTTTCATCAGTTAAATTCAATATCTCTTCTGTTACTCAAGGATTTCTACTAGCCCTCGTCTTTTTCCGGTCAGGGATTTTCACCTGCCTCGAGATGACTGGGTGTTCGTGTTGTCCTCCTCATTTCATCATCATTCATGAAAGTGGCGAGACTGGACTGAGAAAAGTTTGGGAATTTGTTTGGGCGCTGATAACCGCGCAGTTGGGCTCCCCACAAACCAAACATCATCATAATCGTCATTTTACCTACTTGATCCTCTGCTACCTTCAGTATTTTATCTCTCAAATCTACCCATTCTTCTTCTATCACATTTATTTGCTCTGTTTTTATCAATCATTCCCTAATGCTCTCTCTGAAACTCTGTACAACCTCTGGTTCTTTCTGTTAGTGCAGGTCCCATCTTCTTAAATTCCTACCTTCTTCAGTTTCTCCAGTTTTAATCTACAGGTCATAGCCATGAATTGTGTTCATATCTGCCCCCAGGAAATGTCTTACAATATAAAATCTCTTCAGAATCTCTATCTTACCATTATATAATCTGTCTGAAACCATCCAGTATCTCCAGATCTCTTCATGTTTTCTTCATGTTTTTCAATGATTCTTAAACCAAGTGTTAGCTATGATTAAATTATGCTCTCATATTAACAGAATCTTCCGTCGGTTCTTGGTAGAACAACATTACAATAATTATATAATTTATTATTTATTATTATAAAATTATGCTCTGTGCAAAATTCTACCAGGCGGCTTCCTCTTGAATTCCTTACCCACAGTCGATATTCACTTACTACTTTTTTTTCTCTCCTTTTCCTACTATCGAATTCCAGTCTCCAATGACTATTAACTTTTCGTCTCCCTTAACAAACTGAATAATTTCTTTTATCGCATCATCATCTGCGGAACTATTTGGCGTATAAATTTGTACTTCTGTGTTAGGCGTGGGCCTCGAGTCTATCTTGGCTACAATAACGCTTTCACTAAGCTGTTCGTAGTAGCTTATCCGCGTTCCTATTTTTTTTATTCATTATTAAACCTATTCCTGCATTACCCATATTTGATTTTGTATTTATAGCTCTGTATTCACCTGACCAGAAGTCTTGTTCCTCCTGCTACCGAACTTCACTAAGTCATACTATACCTAACTTTAAACTATCCATTTCCCTTTTTAAATTTTCTAACCTACCTGCACGATTACAGGATCTGACATTCCATGCTCAAATCCGTAAAGCGACAGTTTTGTTTCTCCTCATAACGACGTCCTCCTGATTAGTCCCCGCCCGGAGATCCGAATGGGGGACAATTTTACCTCCGGAATATTTTACCCAGGAGGATGCCATCATCATTTAACCGTACAGTAATGCTTCATGTCCTCTGGAAAAATTACCACCGTAGTTTCCCCTTGTTTTCAGCCGTTCTCAGTACCAGCACAGCAAGACCGTTTTGGTTGATGTTACAGGGCGAGATCAGCTGATCACCCAGTCTGTTGCCCCTGCAGCTGTTGGAAAGGCTGCTGACCCTCTTCAGGAACCACACGTTTGTCTGGGCTCTCAACAGATACCCCTCCCTTGTGGTTGCACCTACGGTACGGTTATCCTGACCTACGGCCAGTTCCATGGGGAGGGGGAGCTTTCTTGTTACACTATCGAATTACTCTCAAATAGAGAGAGGGAAAACGACTGTCTACATGCCTCCGTGCGAGCCCTAATCACTGTAGTCTTATTTTCGTGGTCCTTATGCGATACGTACTTTGGCGACACTAGAAACGCTCTGCAGTGAGCCTCAAATCTTGGTTCTCTAGATTTTCTCAACAGTGCCCTCCGGAAAGATTCTCATTTGAGTTTCCGAATCATCTGCGTATTACCAGTGTGTTGTTTGAATCTACCAGTAAGAAATCTAGCAGCCCGCCTCTGAATTGCTTCGATGTCTTCCTTTAATCCGACCTGGCACGGACCGCAAGCAGTAACACTGTAGTCAGTAATGGGCCACACTAGTGTCCTATATGCGGTCTCCTTTACAGGTGAAGCACACTGTCCGAGGATAAGCCGAAATTGCCTACTATAATCTTTATATGCTCATCATATTTCAAATTGCTTTGCAATGTTCTAATGGTTTATTCGAACGTTATGGGTTTGTTTTTCCTACTCACTAGCATTTCCTTACATTTTTCTACCTTTAGAGCTAGTCGTCTTTCATCACACCAAATAGCAACTTTGTCTAAGTCATGTCGTATCCTCCTACAACCACTCAACGACGACGCCTTCCCATACGCCATAGCATCTTCAGTAAACAACAGTAGACTGCTGCTTATCCTGACCGTCAGATCGTTCGTGTGCATAGAAAATAATAGCGGTCGTATCACACAACCCTAGCGCATTCCTGACGATGCCCTTGTCTCTGATGAACACTCGCCATACTGGGTTCTGTTTCTTGGCAAGGCACCAAGCCACTCGTATCTGGCAACCTATTCCGTGTGCTTGTACCTTCGTTAACAGTCGGCGGTGTGGCGACGTGTCATATGCTTTATGAAACTCAAGGAATAACGAATCCGCCTGTTGCCTTTCATCCATAGTTCGCAGAGTATCGTGTAAGAAAAGGACAAGCTGTGCTTCGCAAGAGCTGTGCTTTCTAAAACCGCGCTGATCTGCGGACAGAAGCTTTCCCCTCTCACGGGATTTTATACTAACTGGATGAGGTTCAAGTGACAGGTGTAACTCTTTTAATTGGAGACCGCTTCGACATTTTGCGGATCCGTTGTCTACCCCAGTCACCCAATCGAGGAAACTGGTTCAAGAGTTTGAACCACATGTTCTTCCTGGCGATTCCTCGTATTTGTTTATTGGTGAATTCTGGACTAGACGCAAATAGAGTATTTCCGTGGTTCGCCTGTTTCCGGGCAAGGGGTTTACCGCTAAACTCACAGGAAATGAAGTAGGAAATTTTTACGACGTTAAGAGTTTAATAAGAGGTAAAGAGGGCGATATTCTTACAGTAAAATTAGCTACAATCAACTTCTCAAGAGGCATTCCTATAAAAAATAAATAAGTAAAAAAGAAAGGAATACGACGAATTTTAGACGTACCTTACAAATTTCGACTAACCATTTGAAAATACGTAGTATGTTGTATGTTAACCGGGGACCTAGAAACGATGGAGAGGCTCCGTCTCCACCGCAGCCGCAGTGGTCCACAAACCCACGACGACTGCCGCAGTCCACTTCACCCCTTCGCCGCCCCACACCGAACCCAGGGTTATTGTGCGGTTCGGTCCCCGGTGGAACCTTCCCCCCCCCCCCCCCCCCCCCCAAACAAGGAACGCCTCACCCCCGATGAGTTTAGCCCTTACGTTTGCGTGATAGAGTAATGGTGGTGTACGCGTACGTGGAGAACTTGTTTGCGCAGCAATCGCCAACATAGTGTAGCTGAGGCGGAATAAGGGCAACCAGCCCGCCTTCGCCGAGGCAGATGGAAAACCGCCTAGAAACTATCCACCGGCTGGCCGGCTTACCGGACCTCGACACAAGTCCACTGGGCGGATTAGTGCCGGAGACCAGGCGCTCCTTCCCGCTCCGGAAAGCCGTGCGTTAGACTGCTAGGCTAACCGATAGGCTAAATACGTAGTAGACTGTCACTTCTAACGGACCCCCTTCTGTGAAACTGGAATCTTTTGTATGTTATTGCAGCTGAGACTCAGCCCATTACCGTGTGTGCCTTGTAGAGCGGCACATTTCTCTCGCCCAGGGCCATTTCCACCAAAGCCGCAAGAAGGCAAGCCGCATGTGCAGTTATCTACTGCGAGCACCCCTGGGGCCGAGGTGGATCAGAGACGGACTAGTAGAGTTCAGTTTTTGCATGGGCAACTTTGGGGAGCCTTCTACTAGCTGGTACGCCAAGGCATCACACCAGTGATCAACAGGGGTGTGGCAACAGTGCGACAGTGTGGGCCTCTACAACCCTGTGGAGGAGTTCGTGTGTTTTCCTGGGCCAGAGGAATGCGATTCCTGGGCCGGCCGGTGTGGCCGTGCGGTTCTAAGCGCGTCAGTTTGGAACCGCGTGACCGCTACGGTCGCAGGTTCGAATCCTGCCTCGGGCATGGATGTGTGTGATGTCCTTAGGTTAGTTAGGTTTAAGTAGTTCTAAGTTCTAGGAGACTGATGACCTCAGAAGTTAAGTCCCATAGTGCTCGGAGCCATTTGAACCATTTGAACCAATGCGATTCCTGTGGAGGTGGAGAAATGGACCTTTGCATTTCAAGAAGCTGACAACTGCATGTTGTTGTTTAAATGAGCAATATGGAGAAAATTGCGCAGACAAACAGTGCATCGAGTGAACTGATTAACAACCAATGTTACTCACGAAAACTCCGTGGTTCTAGTGTGAAGTTGTATGATTGTTGTGTGTTGGCATGCCTGGCGGACTAATGTGTTCTCCATAGGCTGATTATTGTAACTGCACGCTCTGGGAGTGACTGATCTGTAGATTTAATTGTAAAGAAGGTGCTGTTGTACGTGTAATTAATTTGGAACTTTTGAAAATTTGTTGTAAGGTCTTATGGGACCAAACTGCTGAGGTCGTCGGTCCCTAAGTCTACACACTACTTAATCTAACTTACGCTATGGACATCACACACATCCATACCCGAAGGAGGATTGGACCCTCTGACGGGGGGAGCCACACGGACCGTGACAATGCGCCCCAGACCGCGCGGCTACCCAGCACGGCTAATTGATTTGGTTTATGGCATTTGTACAAAGGAGCTAACTGTTATTTTGTTATATGAGACTGATTTACTTATATGTTTTATTGTACTGAAGATATATGCGTGGGTAGTACTGTAGATTGCTGGTAATAGCTTGTTGTAGTGACTAGTTGATGTTGTGAGTAATCATAGACCAACGTATATCTGCGTACTAGGTGGATGAACTAGATTAGATTTGAGGGCTAATTAGTGTCCTATAGACAGTTGCAAACAGTGTATTTATTGTTTTTTCCTGTCTGTGGTCGAAGGCCACATATAGTTGTTCCCCGATTATGTGTGCTGGGACAAAAATGATATTAATTCTGTTTCATTGCGTTGACGGTATTTTGAATTGTTGTTCTCTTGCATGAGTCTTGCTGTCAAGAATTACATTTGGGTACACAGAAAGTTCTGTTTAATTATTATTATTATATGAATGCGAAGTGTATGTTCTTTGGGACATATCCGGAGGGCAATGAATAAACTATCTTCAGTTCAAATGAATAATCACTTTCGATCTTCTGTGCAAATCTGAAATTAGTGAGCATGGAGAACATGGACGGAGCTTTGGAAAGGTGGCGCTAGGTGAGAATGTGGGTCTGCCGAGAGGCGTGCTGAGATAATCTGCGCAACGCTGATAAACGCTGTGTCCGGATGGCGCAGAGGTTAGCGCAATTGCTAGTAAGTAGGAGATCCCTAGTTCGCATCCTGGTCTAACATACATTTTCACCCGTCGCCGCTGATTCTACACAAAGTCCCGATGCCGCTGACATCAAAATTTCCTTCCCTTTTTTCCTTCTCTCCCTCCACCTTCAGTTATTGTTCTAGTTCTCAAGAAGTATTTACTTCAGATAAATTAGTTGTTAAACTGAGCCTACGTCAGCACAACCCCCATCCTGAACTCCGCTCCACGTAAATCCCACAGGGTAAATCAAGTAAATAAAATTACCTTCATTAAACCAATTACATAAGATAGAATTAAACTACCTCCCTTGCACCACCAATTGATCTCCTCCAGGACGTTATTATTTTTAATGTGCAGTTCATGACCTGAAACTGTTGCTAGGGATGACACCTCTCCTTCAATACAAAAAGCGACAAACGTTTCGAACACAGATGCACGATCCACGAAATTCATACAAGAGAGTGCAAACCAATCTCGGGTAGAAGTCTCGGCCAGAAATTTCCATAAAACATGAGAGACAGTGATTCAATGTAGCTTAATGACTATGACACTTTCCGTTTAAATATGTCTTACAGTTCAGCCAAAATGAAAGGCTTTCTTTTGTTGGTATTACAATCATTTTAGTTTTGGCTGTGAAGACGAATTCGGAGAGGACCATTTGTTTTTAGTAATAAAAGTATCACGGGTCTATTGTTATTAATGTTTCTAATAAGCGGTACAGGGTGAACCAAAACTCCACCGGAAAAATTTCGGAGGATGTTTCCGGAAATTTTCTGTGCATTTCAGATATCGGTTTTCTCCGGTTACAGAGTAATAACGAAATTATATTTTATTCAGTTTGTTACGATAGTTACCATTATTTTTGTTAAAGTACCAACAGCCTGTAATATGCAATCATCTCATTTCTTGTGGATGTGTCTTTAGAGATACAGAATTACTGTGATACGGTTGCTGTCGCCGCGATAACAGATCTACTACTCTTCCATTGCATTCAGTGAACCCACGTCGGCAGATCCAGTAATCCTATCCATTCTGCTGTGTATCACTTTTAGAGTAGGGTTAACACTGACAAACTGCCTGTTGGCTTCTGTCTCGGGTTCATTGGGCGACGTTTGTCTGATGATTTTTCTGAAGTTAGCACGAGTGGCTATCATTGTCAGAGCTCCACCCTCCATTGCTGGTGGTGGACTACAGCTGACCTCGCGGCCGCAGGCTGTATGTACTTGGCGCTCCAACATGCAAGGACTTCTTCGCGGTTATTTCGGGTGCGATTCGCTTGCTACCTGCGACGGTCATTCGCGGCAGGACGGGAAGACAGGATCTGTTTACCTTGATGCTTTCTTCTTTCTTGTTGCCGTTACTGTCGTATCTGCGTATTTCTACAACTTCTCTCAACAAGCGGGTGTGATAGTCTCTGTCTACAGCCGGAACTTCCATGTCGGCGCATTTTACTACGTGGTCGGTCTCACACAGCGCTTGCTCTGCCACCGCGCCGGAAGTAACAGCGGAGAAGCCGTTGGACGCTGGCGCGCCAGGTGCATATAGTCTGCGGCCGCGAGCCTGGCTCCAGTCCGTTACCAGCAATGAAGGGTGAAACTTTGACAGTATCAGCCACTCGTGCTGGCGAAACGTCTGAAAAATCGTCAGTCAAACGTCGGCCAAAGAACTGGACACAGAAGCCGATAGACAATTTGACAAGTGGTCACGAAAGCCTTAACAATTTTTTCCGGTTATCATTGTCGCAACGGCAAACGCAAGACAACACAGAAGTACTGAATGCAAGCTTGAGCCCGAAGTGTAATGTAGGCCTCACTGCACTGAGGTGACAGAAGATACGAGATAGCGATATGCACATATAAAGATGGCAGTAATACCGCGCACACAGGGTAGAAAATGGCATCGCCCTGGACAAGGTCTCATTTGCACTCAGGTGAGTCATGTGAAAAGATGTCCGAAGTGATTATTCCCGCTCGACGGGAATCAAAAGTTGAATGCGAAATAATAGCCGGAGCTAGAAACATGGCACAGTTTCTAAAATCATTTGGGAATTCATTATTCCAAGATCCAGTGCCAAGAGTTTGCAAAGTCAAGCATTACCTCTCACCATGGACAACGCAGTGGACGAACGCCTTCACTTAACGCCAGAGAGCAGCGACGTTTGCGTAGAGTTATCAGTGCTGACAGACAAGCGACACTGGATTAAATAACAGCAGTAATCAATCTGAGACGTACGACAGACGTATCCCATAGGACAGTGCGGCGAAATTTGGCATTAACGGACTGTGGCAGCAGACGATCGGTGCGAGTGCCTTTGCCACCAGCGTGACATTGCCTGCAGTATCTCTCTTGGGCTCGTGACCATGTCGGTTGGACCTTAGACGACTGGAAAACAGTGATATGGTCAGGTAAGTCCCAGTTTCAGTTGGTAAGAGTCGACGGTAGGGCTCGAGTGTGGTGCCGATCCTACGAAGTCATGGACCCAAGTTGTCAACAAGGTACTATGCAAACTGGTGGTAGGTTCTTAAAGGTGAGATATGCCTTTACATGGAATGGACAAGATTCTCTGGTTCAACTGAACCGATAATTAACTGGAAATGGTTACGTTCAGCTGCCTGGAGACCATTTGCAGCCATTCTTGGTCTCTGTTTTAATGGATGACAATGCCCTTTCTCACTTGCCCACAAACGTTCGTAACTGGTTTGAAGAATATTCTGGAGAGTTCGAGCAAATGTCTTAGCCACCCACTTAATCCAATAGACATCTATGAGACGTAATCGAGAGGTCAGTTCATGAGTAAAATCCTCTACTGACAACACTTTCGCAGTTGTAGATGACTATAGAGGCACCATGGCTCAATATTTCTGCAGAGGACTTCCGACAAATTGCTGAGTCCATATAATGTCGAGTTACGTGCACAAGGAGGTCCGACACAGTATTGCGAGGTGTGCATGACTTTTTTCACCTCAGTGTATTGTGAATAGCAAATAACGTGAGTGAAACAAGTAATACATTGTCTTTGTCGAAATATTTTCAGCGCAATTCATATAAAAAGTTTAGGAACGGTAAGAAATCAAACGAAAGGAAATTACATATTAATGAGACAGTGGAGACCAAGGTCACCTTATACCCAGAAAATATCGCTGAATAACATCCGATAACCTGATATAATGCGTGAACTTTCCTGATATGTTTCCGATCTTTACACTGGAGTGGTATCAGAAGGTATACCGTCTGCTAATTTTACTTTTCTCCGTGATAGTGTCGTTACGCCAACTCTCCCTGAGTTTATGGCAGTTCTTCACCATGATGAGCTACGTGTCATTGTAGTTCGTTCTCCTTCCCGCAAATCGCCCGGTGTGGATGTTCTTCCCAAAGAATTTTATGTTGGGTTTTGGCCACTCATATGAGATACGATAACATCTATGTTGAACGTAGTGGTGGAAGGGAGTACATATCCCACCTTAGTTTAAGATTGGAAAAATTGTTTTAATTCACAAAAACGTGCATAACGTGCGACCGATGACGCTACTCAGGTTTGATTATAAAATTGTAGCGCACGCGATAAATTGCCATCTGTAGGTTTTGCTTGCTTTATCAAAGTTGTCTCCCGGCTCGTACTCTTCTGATTCCATCGCTGAATGTCACGATCTCATCGACAGTTTCCAGTGTTTCTGCGTCGAGAGCTTTACATTTTCTTGGTTTTAATCATGTGTTTGGCCTAATTAGTCATGATTTTTCTGTTGCGAGTGTTGACAGCTGTTGGTTTTAATGATGCAGCACGACAAATGTTCACCTCCATAACTAGTGGTGACATATCCGTGGTCTAGGGGTAGCGTCTTTGATGGCCAATCAAAACATCCTCGGACCCGAGTTCGAACATTCCTCCT
Organism: Schistocerca piceifrons; assembly: GCF_021461385.2. NCBI lineage: Eukaryota > Metazoa > Arthropoda > Insecta > Orthoptera > Acrididae > Schistocerca > Schistocerca piceifrons. The sequence goes on along the minus strand of NC_060142.1, from coordinate 302,200,335 downwards.
CTCCACCACCTAATTTTGAATAAAAATCATCAGTAATGGTGCCCGAAGACTTAATTCTTCCAACGGCATTGTCGAGAGGGCGGAGGAGCGGCGCTCTTTTGCCGTTGTGTGGGAAGCTTCTCCTAAGGACCGAAGAATCAGCCATGATAATCTGCATGAGGATGCAGAGAGCAATGGAAAACACTGCATTAAAAACACGGAATGAGTAAGCACAGGACATGCATTCTGTAATTGAAGAAGTGTCAGGGTGACCTCTCCATTGGCCAAAGATTTCGACTAGTCCCCCATTCGGATCTCCGAAACGGGACTGCCAAGTGGACGTGATCATGAGAACAACACTGAATAACCAATGAAAGATGAAAGTGATACGGAAGCTAGAAAATCTGGAAAGAGAAACGGTAAGGCTCAATCTGGGGGGGGGGGGGGGGTCAGTGATGTAAAATTGAAAGAAGACGAGAATTTCTGGTCAGATGAGTATAGTGTAATGTCAACAGCACCAGAAAATTGATTTACGGGATTAGGATTCGTTATGAGTAGGAATGTATGGCAGACAGTGAGTTACTATGAACGGTTCAGTGGTAGGTCGTTCTCATTAGAAGCAGCAGCAAACCAGCATTGACATGGATAGTTCAGATACACATGCCGACGTCGCAAGTGGGAGATAACGAGATAGTGATGGTATATGTGGATATTGAACGGGTAATTCAGTAGGTAAAGGAAGATGAAAATCTATTACATGTTGTGGATTCGAATACGGTAGTAGGTGAAGGAGTAAAAGAAAGGGCTTGGTAATAAAAAAGAAAGAGGAGAAGGACCAGTTGAGTTCTACAGTAATTATCAAGTAGTAACAGCGAATACTCTATTCAAGAATCACAAGACGAGGGTATATTCTTGGAAACGGCTGGGAGAAGGGAGAAGATTTCGGTTGGATTAAATCATAGTCATACAGAGATTCCGAAACCAGATACTGGATTCCAAGGCATACCCAGCAGTAGATACAGACTTAGAACACAATCTGATAATGGTAAAGAGAAGGCTGAAATTTAAGATACTGCTCAAAAAGAATCACTGCTATAAGAAGTGGGATACTAAGGAATGACGAGATATTCTTGAGGCTATAGATAATGCGATAATGAGTAACGCAGTAGGTAGCACAGTTGAAGAGGGAAGAAAATCTCTAAAGAGGGTAGTTACAGTAGTTTGAAAGAAAAGGCAGCTGGAAGAAACCGTGGATAACAGATGAAATACTTCAGTTGATCGACAAAAGAAGGAAGTACAAAACTGTTTAGGGAAATTCAGGAATTCAGATACACAAGTCAGTTTGGTAAGAAATAAAAAGGATGTGAAGTAAGGGAAAACGGCTGCATGAAAAATGTGAAGAAATGGAAAAGGAAGGTTATTCGGAGGATGGAATCAGCACGTAGAAAAATCAAAACAGTCTTCAGCGCAATTAAAAGCAAGGGCAATAAAATTAAGAGTCCAATGGTAATTCCGCTGCTAAAGGCAGAGGAGAGAGCTCATAGATGGAAAGAGTGTACTGAAGGCTTCTTCGAGTGGAGGACATATCTCTCCATGTGATAGAAGAAGAAACAGGAGTCGACCGGGAAAAGATAGTGCATCCAGTATCAGTATCAGAATTTAAATGAACAGATCTGGTGGAGTCTGTTGCTGCTGTGAGTGTAGTGCATGAATTCGTAAAAAAAGGCCTATTGTTTCGCATTAAACGTATAAAAAATTATATACAACAGGGGGTGGCCAGGTAGCTTTCCTAGTCTTTCATTCCATGACATAAATGTTTTTGCTACTAAATACTTGTGACAAGTTATACAATACACTCCAGAAGAAAAAGAACACCTTGAATGATTAGAGACAGGACGTTCATATTCAGGGGGCATGTACATTAGTATGTTCTGCAGAAATGATTAGAATATCAACCACATCGGCTCACGGCTTCAAGGTCAACATCGGGGTCGCGGAGCAACACCACTTACCGGTAAAATGTGCCTGCGGCTCTCGTTGTCGCTGTAAACTGAATTTGATGGACCAGCGTGACTTGAGTTGTCGTGCAGGATGCCTCGAAGACCTATCAGCGAACCATACCGTTAAACATGGAGTTCGAAAGAGGGCGCATTCATCCGTCCGGGAAATTGATGCTCGCGTGGACGAAATGTTTCGGCAGTGCAACGGGTGTGTGCAGAACCGTCCACGGAAGGTAGTAGAACACGATGACATGGTCAGGTCGCACCATCCAAATCCCCCCCCCCCCCACCCCCCCGAGAAGATCGAAACCTCATCCGAATGGCATTGCAGGACAGATCTGCGTCCTCCGCAGCTCTGGCACAACAGTGGATGGAACAGTTTAACGCATCGGACACTATCTGGGGTGAGAGGAAGTCGTCGTTTATTATCGCGTGTGTTATGTGAGCGTCATCCACTTCTCGCCTACCTTTGACGAATGTGCAGAAACGTCTAGACGGTAGTGATGTATGAAACAACGCCACTGGGGACAGGAAATTTTGGTTCGCCACAGACAGGGGAGCGGCATCACGGTGACTGGATTTGCACAAGACAAACGGCGCCAACTCATGGGATTATGGTGTGGGATGCTACAGGGTACAACTACAAATCCCAGCTGGTGCGTGTCTAGGACACTGGCCAGTATGCCTACGTGAATGACATCCTATGACCCGTAGCCATACCTTTTCTGCACAACATCCCAGAATCCATTTTTAAGCAAGACGTGTGTTCTTGGTGTCACAGGATGTCAGCCTTTTGCCGTAGCCGCTAGATCATCAAACTTGTCTCCAATCGAAAATGAGTGGGATATGGTGAAGCGACAGGTGCAGCGCTGTGACCCAGTGTCAACAAACAGAGAGGAACTTTGGAACCAGGTGAATGCAGCATGGATGGCTATGCCACAGGACGCTAATCGCGCCTTATACGCGTCGATGCCATGGCGGACCCTGTGCCTGCTAGGCCTCCGGACACATGCTGAACGAAAGTGACTGAAATGCTAATCATTTCTGCTGAACATGCTAACGTACATGTAATGTGAATATGAAAGTGCTATCTCTAGTCATTCAATGTGTTCTGCTTTTCTTTTGAACATTATATATGATATTGCCCTGGGGTTGAAAGGTATGTGGAGCTCTACATGCAATTTATTTTATGTAGGGTTATTTTGATTTCCTTCCTTATGCTAGTTAAACTATGATAAACGGTTCAAATGGTCCTAAGCACTATGAGATTTAACATCTGAAGTCATCAGTCCCCTAGACGTAAAACTACTTAAACCTAACTATCCTGAGGACATCGCACACATCCATGCCCGAGGCAGGATTCGAACCTGCAACCGTAGCAGCAGCGCGGTTCCGCACTGAAGCGCCTAGAACCGCTCGGTCAAGCGGCCGGCGAAAAACTATGAGATACGTGGGTGTTGTTTAAAGCCATGTTCTCCTGCACATGCTAGTCGTGATGCATTATTTGGTTGTTCCTTCCTTAGCTTGTTCCTTCCTGAGCTATTGTAACCATGTGGGTAGAAGAAATTTTACTGTCACACATGGGAAGCCTTGGCGGGTCTACGGAATAAACTTTTCCTTGGCAAAATCCAATGTGATGTATTTTGCAAGGCATCTTGGTATCCATTGTACGTAACGTTTTGTAAATGGCTACGACGAACCTTGGTATTGGCCACAACTGGTGAAGGACCATTCCTATAAGGGAGTGAAAAAGTCGTGTATTGTAAACTGTCTAACGTTTATTTGTCGTGGTAGATAATTAGTAAAATTTTGAAAATTTGCTATTGTAGTAATTTTAATCAATCAATGTAGAGCATTCTGCACTTTTAACATATTTCTCACTCCCATCACCGTCCTGTGGCACACATTTGACGCAACTGCAGGATTGTCCCACCTGAAAGGGCAAGGACAAGTTCCTTCCACAATTCGAGCCTGTACCGGTATTCCGCCTCTAAGGGCTTCGCCGTTGATGGTACTTTAAATTGTAATCTTACTTCCTACCATTAGACCCTACAGTGGTCTAGTGTTCGCAGCGCTGACTTTATTTTGTGAAATACTAGGGAGATGGATGGTGAAGTGGTAAGGTGTTTGGCTTTAATAACAACCATATGTTAAACAAATTTCTTTAAATATTCAAAAACAAGGAGTGTGAAAACAGCTTTAACCTTTTCTTTTACAATACAACACGTCCCCAGTGGACGACAGGCAATAATAATTTCGATCAGAATATATTTAATTAAAATATCTCCAACCAAAAGCAATAATTATCAAATTCACTAATAAAATAAGGCCGTATACCTTCAGCTTGAAGACAATCTTTAAATTATTACACAACGGCCACAGATAAATGGGCTATCAAACTTTAAAGTAATTTTCTTGAAATATTTTTCTGACTGCTGTGGAGATGTACATGCCAAAAAGAAAGAAGTACTGATTAACTGTAAATATAAGTTAATGTAATAGCACTCGCACGTCACTCGGATCAGAATTAGACACCACTTTTTGGAAAATTACAACACTTTTCTACGTGGAAGCGAGCGGGGGACATCCTATTTGATGTTACACATTATTCTTAACACAGCTCAGATTACAACGCGCTCTCAGAGAACTCGTAATAAACTACCAGTTCCCGCTTTTTAAACTGATGACGTGATAAAGGAAGATATACAATTCGACAGGGCGAGATAGGTGATAGAGTATTAGAATCAGAATTAAAAGACCTTTGGATGACTTAGCTAACGGCCTTGCCGCAGTGGTAACACCGGTTCCCCTCTGATCACCGAAGTTAAGCGCTGTCAGGCTGGCCTAGCACTTGGATGGGTGACAATCCGGTCTGCCGAGCGCTGTTAGCAAGCGGGGTGCACTCAGCCCTTGTGAGGAAAACGGAGGAGCTACTTGACTGGGAACTAGAGGCTCCAGTCTCGTAAACTGATATACGGCGGGGAGAGCGATGTGCTTCACATGCCCCTCCATATCCACATCCAGTGACGCCTATGGACTGAGGATGACACGGCGGCAGGTCGGTACCATTGGACCTTCCCAGGCTTATTCGGATGGAGTGTGGTTTAGTTGAGTTTAATTTGGAAGACTTAAGATTAAATTTTCCGGACGGAATAGATAATATTCCATCAGAATTTCTAAAAGCATTGTTGGAAGTGGCAACAGAACGACTATTCACGTTGGTGTGTAGAATGTACGAGATTAACGATGTACCATCAGACTTTTGGAAAAACGTCATCCACACAGTTCCAAAGATAGTAAGAAACGACAAGGGTGACATTTAATGTACAATCAACTTAATAGGTGATGTATTCAAGTCGATGACAAGAATAAAATACAGAAGACTGGAGAAGAAAAGTAAGGATATATTAGATGACGACCACTTTGGCGTTTGAAAGTAAAGACAACAGAGAGATAATTCTGACATGGCGGTTGATAATGGAAGCCAGACTGAAGAAAAATCAAGAAACTTCCGTAGCATTTGTCGACCTGGAAAAGCGTTCCACGATGAAAAACTGTGCATGAAGTTTGAAATTCTGAGAAACGTAGAGGTAAGCTATAGGAAAAGATGGGTAATTTTAAGTATTTACAAGAACCAAGAGGGAACAATAAGAGTGGAAAACCAAAAACGATGTGTTCTAATTAAAAAGGGTGTCAAACACGGATGTAGCCTTCACCTGGCATGTTCGGTCTATGCGTCCAGGAGACAATGACAGAATTAAAAAACAGTTTCAAGAGTGGGATTGAAAATCAAGGTGAAAGGATATCAGTGATAAGATTCGCTGATACCATTGCTATACTCGCTCCTAAGTATAGAAAAATTACTACGTTAGCTGAGTGCAATGAACAGTTTTGTGATTGTAGAATAAGGACACAGAGTAAATGGAAGGAACAAAGTAATGAGATGAAGCAGAAATGAGAACAACGGAAAATTGGATATCAGAACCAGGGGTCACGAATTAGACGAAGTGAAAGAATTCTGTTGCCTAGACAACAAAATAACCCATCCTGGAAGGATCATGGTGGACATAAAAAGCAGACTAGCACTAGCAGAAAGACTATTCCTGAGCTACTAGTATTAAACATAGACTTTAATTTGAGGAAGAAATTTCTAAGAATGTATATTTCAAGCACAGCGTTGTATTACAGTGAAACGTGGATTGTACGAAAACCGGAAAAGAAGAGAATCGAAGCATTAGAGATGTGCTGTTACAGTAGAATTTTTAAAATTAGGTGGCCTGACAAGGTACGAAATGAGAGGCATTCCGCAGAATCAGTGCGAAGAGGGACATATGCAAAAAAACTGACAAGAAGAGGGAACATGATGCTAGGACGTCTGTTAGGACACAGAGAAATAACTTTCGTGATACTAGAGAGCGCTTTAGAGGGTAAAAACTGTAGAGGAAGACAGAGATTGGAATAAATCGAGCAAATAATTGAAGAAAAATGTTATGACGACTGTTTAAAAAAACGAAAAGGCTTTCAAATACCGCTACCTGTCACAAAATGTGTTCACTACTAAGTTATTTATTTAGCGACATGTTTGGAGGTGATATCTCATCATGAGGCCATATTGGCATTGCAGAAACGTTTAACACATGTTTGTGCAGCTAGTTCTTTACATGACTGCTGTGAACATCGCATGGAGAGAGAGGATAACATAGTGAGAGGCGATGTCACTTTGTGCATTGATCTTCTGTTCACGTGAAAATTTTATTAAACACTCACTCACTTCGCTCTTTTGGTGTGGCAATTCGTTATGACGTGTTGCTGCAGCGCAATTTCCAAAGCTATTTTGGACCTCATCCCCACTGTTCGCAGGCTTCACAACTGTCTTTAAAGTACAATACACAAACCAGCAGTGAAGAACACAAGATGGCCGTCAAAACAAGGCTAGATTCGATTTAACAGTCGATATGTGTATCCTGGTGTTGTCGGTGGCAATGGCTTCTGCATGTCTTGGTGTTGTATCACTGATGTTGGTTGGTATAATGTATTAGAAAATGAGAGACTGTGGCCATTTTATAAGACAAATGACAGTGTAAATAAGTTTCCAGAATTACAAAGATATTTCTGAGCTCTACAATATATATATTGTAGATCTCACAATCCCCTGAATATCTATATAAATATTCACACTTCTTTACAACTTTCAATTCAGTAATCTAAAAATAGTAAGTACAAGACATTAAATAACATTAGTTTGTCTGTAGAATACACGATATCATGGACTGGTTTCTTTCTTCAATTATTGTTGGTGGCAGAAGTGATTGTCATGTCTGAGTTTCTAAACAACTTGACTATTTTGTATGAGACGACTAGTAAACATAGTATCGGTATACACTGAGGTTATTGTTTGTTGTGGGGATAGCAATTTTCGTTTGTTTGCTTTTGCTTTCAGTTTTGCGTTGCGAAAGTGTATTTGTTTCATGTTCATAATAGCCAGTGCTGAGTGAAATGTATTTGATAGTGTTTAATTCTGTCTCATAGCAGAATTAAGAGGGAATTCCTGTGCTCCGTTTAAGAATGATCTGAATGCGGTTTGTTTATGTGAGTACGGATGTGTGGAAGATTTACTAACGACAGTGTCTGTGTTTGTTTGTTTTCTGTGTATGCTGATATTCAGGGTCTCGTTTGTGTTGATTCTGGTCGTATCTAAAAATTTATTTTGATAACTTTCTGGTGTTATTTGGTGAAATGGATGTTACTGTGTAAGGTATTGAATCTATTTAACAGAGTTTCTATTTCTTCATTAGTTCCATTATATGCAGTTAATGTGTCGTCTACGTATCTGCAGTAGTGCACAGTTATCTGGGTAATTATGTCCTTGTTGTTCAGAAGTTAATTTTCTCCACGCGGGATAAGTCGAGCGGTCTAGGGCGCTGCAGTCATGGACTGTGCGGCTGGTCCCGGCAGAGGTTCGAGTCCTCCCTCGGGCATGGGTGTGTGTGTTTGTCCTTACGATAATTTAGGTTAAGTAATGTGTAAGCTTAGGGACTGATGACCTTAGCAGTTAAGTCCCATAAGATTTCACACACATTAGAACATTAATTCATTTTCGTGGTGATCAATGAAAATTTCTGCAGTGATCCCACTAAGAAGACTTCCCATTGCTAGGCGCACGTCCTGATCGTACATTTTGCCATCCAGTGTGAATTAATTGTCGGAGAGGACAAGCTCTAGCAATTCTATTAGTTGAGCTACTGCAGCTGTAGGTTTATTATGACATTTTAATAAATTTTGTTTGATTATATCTACGCGTTCTTTGATGGGTGCAACACAAAGGGAAAGGAACTTTGAACTGGGAGGTCTCTGAAGATCTTTGATATCTTGAATTGCTTCATAACTAAACACATTAAAATAAGTTTTGCATCACCCTGGTTCCCATAATTCCTGAAGATAGACGTTGACTGTGGGTAATGTATCACAGACATAGTCCCTTTGACTGTTGAGAGATGTCACTAAACCCGCCCACAGATGTAAACAACCGTGCATGAGCAGCGCCTATTAGACAGAGGGGGTCCGATAGCCAATCAGTTCCAGTCATTCCACCAGGAAGGAGGTACATGGTTCGTGTTGTCTGTAGTTCAACCAAGCCTAGACGGTCAATACCACGGTTCGATAGCGTCCCCATTGTTACTTAGTGCCAGGGAGGGCTTTCAACAAGGGAAGTGTCCAGGCGTCGTGGAGTGAACTAAAGCGATGTTGTCCGGACAAGGAGGAGGTACACTGTCGATGATGTGCCTCGCTGAGGCCGCCCAAGGGATACTACTGCAGTGAATGACCGCTACCTACGGACTATGGCTCGGAGGAACCCTGACAACAACGCCACCATGTTGAATAATGCTTTTCATGCAGCCACAGGACGTCGTGTTACGATTCAAACGGTGCGCAATAGTCTGCATGATGCGCAACTTCTACATCTACATCTACATGACTATTCTGCAATTCACATTTATGTGCTTGGCAGAGGGTTCATCGAACCATAATCATACTATCTCTCTACCATTCCACTCCCGAACAGCTTTCTGTTCGAGCTCTGATTTCTCTCATTTTATTTTGATGATCATTCCTACCTATGTAGGTTGGGCTCAACAAAATATTTTCGCATTCGGAAGAGAAAGTTCTAACAGAGGACGAACGAGTGTAGTGTAAGCTGTGTCTTTAGTGGACTTGTTGCATCTTCTAAGTGTCCCGCGAATGAAACGCAACCTTTGGCTCGCCTTCCCCACACTATTATCTATGTGGTCTTTCCAACTGAAGTTGTTCGTAATTTTAACACCCAGGTACTTAGTTGAATTGACAGCCTTGAGAATTGTACTATTTATCGAGTAATCGAATTCCAACGGATTTCTTTTGGAACTCATGTGGATCACCTCACAGTTTTCGATATTTAGCGTCAACTTCCACCTGCCACACCATACAGCAATATTTTCTAAATAGCTTTGCAACTGATGCTGGTCTTTGGATGACCTTACTAGATGGTAAATTACAGCATCATCTGCGAACAACCTAAGAGAACTGCTCAGATTGTCACCCAGGTCATTTATATAGATCAGGAACAGCAGGGGTCCCGGGACGCTTCCATGGGGAACACCTGATATCACTTCAGTTTTACTCGATGATTTGCCGTCTATTACTACGAACTGCGACCTTCCTGACAGGAAATCATGAATCCAGTCGCACAACTGAGACGATACCCCATAGGCCCGCAGCTTGATTAGAATTCGCTTGTGAGGAACGGTGTCAAAAGCTTTCCGGAAATCTAGAAATACGGAATCAACTTGATATCCCCTGTCGATAGCGACCATTACTTTGTGCGAATAAAGAGCTAGCTGCGTTGCACAAGGACGATGTTTTCTGAAACCATGCTGATTACGTATCAATAAATCGTTCCCTTCGAGATTATTCATGATGTTTGAATACAGTATATGCTCCAAAACCCTACTGCAAACCGACGTCAATGATATAGGTCTGTAGTTAGATGGATTACTCCTACTACCCTTCTTAAACACTGGTGCGATCTGCGCAATTTTCCAATGTGTAGGTACAGATCTATCGGTGAGCGAGCGGTTGCATATGATTGCTAAGTAGGAAGCTATTGTATCAGCGTAATCTGAAAGGAACCTAATCGGTATACAATCTGGACCTGAAGACTTGCCCGTATCAAGCGATTTGAGTTGCTTCGCAACGCCTAAGGTATCTACTTCTAAGAAACTCATGCTAGCAGATGTTCGTGATTCAGATTCTGGAATATTCCATTCGTCTTCCCTGGTGAAGGAATTTCGGAAAACTGCGCTCAATAACTCCGCTTTAGCGGCGCAGTCGTCGGTAACAGTACCATCGGCACTGCGCAGCGAAAGTATTGACTGCGTCTTGCCGCTTGTATACTTTACATACGACCAGAATTTCTTCGGATTTTCTACCAAATTTCGAGACAATGTTTCGTTGTGGAACCTATTAAAGGCATCTCGCATTGAAGTCCGTGCCAAATTTCGCGCGTCTTTAAATTTTAGCCAATCTTCAGGATTTCGCGTCCTTCTGAACTTCGCATGCTTTTTCCGTTGCTTCTGCAACAGCGTTCGGACCTGTTTTGTGTACCACGGGGGATCAGTTCCATCTCTTACCAGTTTATGAGGTATGAATCTCTCAATTGCTGTTGCTACTGTATCTTTGAATTTGAGCCACATCTCGTCTACATTTGCATAGTCAGTTCGGAAGGAATGTAGATTGTCTCTTAGGAAGGCTTCTAGTGACACTTTATCCGCTTTTTTAAATAAAATTATTTTGCCTTTGTTTCTGGTGGATTTGGAAGAAACTGTATTGAGCCTAGCTACAACGACCTTGTGGTCACTAATCCCTGTATCAGTCATGATGCTCTCTATCAGCTCTGGATTGTTTGTGGCTAAAAGGTCAAGTGTGTTTTCGCAACCATTTACAATTCGCGTGGGTTCGTGGACTAACTGCTCGAAATAATTTTCGGAGAAAGCATTTAGGACAATCTCGGAAGATGTTTTCTGCCTACCACCGGTTTTGAACAAGTATTTTTGCCAACATATCGAGGGAAGGTTGAAGTCCCCACCAACTATTACCGTATGAGTGGGGCATTTATTTGTTACGAGACTCAAATTTTCTCTGAACTGTTCCGCAACTATATCATCGGAGTCTGGGGGTCGGTAGAAGGAGCCAATTATTAACTTAGTTCGGCTGTTAAGTATAACCTCCACCCATACCAATTCGCACGGAGTATCTACTTCGACTTCACTACAAGCTAAACCACTACTGACAGAGACAAACACTCCACCACCAATTCTGCCTAATCTATCTTTCCTAAACACCGTCTGAGGCTTCGTAAAAATTTCTGCAGAACTTATTTCAGGCTTTAGCCAGCTTTCTGTACCTATAACGATTTCAGCTTCTGTGCTTTCTATTAGCGCTTGAAGCTCAGGGACTTTCCCAGCACAACTATAACAATTTACAACTACAATTCCGACTGTTGCTTGATCCAAGCACGTCATGTATTTGCCATGCACCCTTTTAGAATGCAGCCCATCCCGTACTTTCCCGAGGCCTTCTAACCTAAAAAACCGCCCAGTCCACGCCACGCAGCCTCCGATACCCGTGTAGCCGCCAGCTGAGTGTAGTGAACTCCTGACTTATTCAGCGGAACCCGAAACCCCACCACCCTATGACGCAAGTCAAGGAATCTGCAGCCAACACGGTCGCAAAACCGTCTGAGCCTCTGATTCAGACTCTCCACCCGGCTCTGCACCAAAGGTCCGCAGTCGGTTCTGTCAACGATGCTGCAGATGGTGAGCTCTGCCTTCATCTCGTAAGGAAGACCGGCAGCCTTCACCAAATCAGATAGCCGCTGGAATCCAGAGAGAATTTCCTCGGATCCAAAGCGACACACGTCATTAGTGGCGACATGTGCCACCACCTTCAGCAGGCTGCACCCTGCGCTCTTCATGGCATCCGGAAGGACCCTTTCCACATCAGGAATGACTCCACCCGGAATGCACACGGAGTGCACACTGGATTTCTTCCCTTCCTTAGCCGCCATATCCCTAAGGGGCCCCATTACGCGCCTAACATTGGAGCTCCCAAATACCAATAAGCCCACCCTCTGTGACTGCCCGGACCTTGACTTCACGTCCGACGTCCATGGCGAGTTCCATCTTTGCAACCACGACACCGTGCAGCGTGGTACAGATGGGCCCAACAACATGCCGAATGGACCGCACAGGATTGGCATCACGTTCCCTTCACCGATCAGTGTCGAATATGCTTCCAACCAGACAATCGTCGGAGACGTGTCAGGAGTCAACCGGGTCAGGCTGAACGCCTTAGACACATTGTCCAGCGAGTGCAGCAAGGTGGAGCCTGATGTTTTGGTGTGGCATTATGTGGGGCCGATGTGCGCCGCTGGTGGTCATGGAAGGCGCAGTAACGGCTGTACGATACGCGAACTCCGTCCTCCGACCGATAGTACAACCATATCAGCAGCACACTGGCGAGGCATTCTTCTTCACGGATGACAATTCGCCCCCCATCGTGCACATCTTGCGAATGAGTTCCTTCAGGATAACGACATCGCCCGACTAGCGTGGTCAGCATGTTCTCTAGACATGAACCCTATCGAACATGCCTGGGATAGATTGAAAAGTGCTATTTATGGAAGACTTGATCCACCAACCACTCCGAGAGAGGTACACCGAATCGCCATTGAGGAGTGGGACAATCTGGGCCAACAGTGCTTGATAAGTTTGTGGATAGTATGCCATGACGAATACAGGCATGGATCATTGCAAGAATACGTGCTACTGGGTATTAGAGGCATCGGTGTGAACAACAGTCTCGACCACCACATCTGAAGGTCTCGTTCCATGGTGGTACAATATGCAATTTGTGGTTTTCATGAGCAATAAAAAGGGCGCAGATGATGTTTATGTTGATCTTGAGCTGATGCGGCGCTGGCGCCAGTCTCTATCGATTCTCATCACGATCGTCTGAGTCGATTTTCGATGCCTGCATGGCTTCGTATCTTTGGCGGATGGCTATTTAACTGCGGTGCGCGCGCTCTCTGGGTTCTCAGCTTCGGTATCAGCTGTGTCAGCGACAGTCACGTCCGGCGATGAGCCATTATGCAGCGTGGTGAGTGGCCGAGTCGGTTCGACAAAGGAACGTGGGCCGCTGCTGCGGCGTGTTTAGCCGTTGTAATGCAGATCCACTGCCGACGGTGATTGGAGTTTCTTGGATATGTGAAGGACAGATTTCCTTCGTCTCTCTTGCATGTGATTGAAAGTCAATGAACTGGAGTCGTCGAAGTGTACATCAGTGGGTTCTGTTCATGATAATTGAATACCCCTGTGCACTGAAAACTATCGTGGCTGTTTCAGATACCTTTGATCTTACTGCCTGATATGTTGGCGGCATTTAAGGGAGTTCTAGTGATGCACAACCAACAGACATGAAGCCGTATTTAATGCATGCCAAGTAGAGCGTGCGTTTGTGCCTGGCGTTCAGAAGCAGGCCGAAATATTTTCCCCTAATTCCTTTTCTATTTTATTATTTTATTTATTGTTTTAGAGGTTGTCTATTCAAATCTTAAGACCCACTGTCACGTATGTTAAGTCTGCTTAAGGTTCATTTGTACCGCGTCGAATTAAAGGTTTATTGATAACTGGTTGGATTAACATACTTGTGTATCTGTTGTGTCAGAATTTTGTCTGCCGCTGATGTGTTTATGTTTCAGATAGTTGGCGGTGGTGGAAGCGAGCAAGCCCTGAGCGGGGTATCACGGTGGAAAAGTGAAAATTAAGGACCTGGATCGGTGTCTATAGTTACGTTGTTAACGTGCGGTAATTCCATCTTGCCGGTGGAGCGTTGTGGGTTTCCGCAAGCTTACTTGTACATCAAAGTTGAGTATATTTTTATTTCACCTTCTTGTCCGTGCGTCTCCTGTACCTATTAGAACCTTTCGGTTTGCTCGCGTCCATCACCAATTTATCGTAAAGTTGAGGCGGTCCCATGTTAAGACGATTTCATATGTTATTATTATACTGAATGTATTACAATCCTGTTAATTTGCAAGAAATTTTAAGACCAGGTGTGGAAAGATCTAAGTTTATTGGACTTAAGTGGATTAATGTTCTTAGCCGGGGCCTGAGGTACATGAAAACTAGTTTCTGTGCTAGTTGAAGCCTGTTTGAGATTTGATTAATTGTGGTTATATGAATATTGATTTAGTTAATGAAAGCTGGCTAACCAAATTTTGAAAGATTTGAATTTGTTGGACTTAATGCACCCCTTTAGTTGTGGACGTAGTTTTAGAGTTTTTATGCGAATTGTATGAAAAACATTTTCAATGTAAGTTATTAAGCTTGTGTGGTTTAATTATGGCAGTTATATTATATTAATAATGGTTTTATGAATATTGTTTTATTTAATGATCGTTGGTTAAGCCAATTTTGAAAGATTTACGATTGTTGGACTTAACGCCTTCTTTAAGTGTTGGAAGTAGTCAGAGTTTTGATGTGAGTCATGTGGAAAACAGTTCCATCCAAGTCATGAAGTTTGTGTGATTTATTACACTCAGTCATATTTGATTAATGATGCTTTTATAAATATTGTTTTAATTAATGAAATCTGGTTGAGACAATTTTGAAAAATATGTGGTTATATAAGGCAAGTCCCTTTCTATAATCGTTGCTGTTGTTAATTTGATAAGAGCAACATGTTTGTAACAAAGAAGTGTGTGGCAACTACAAACTGGTTATGTCTTTGATTTCGATGTGTCGAAAGAGTGCCACACATCAGATCTCTATTCCAATTTTTTGTACAGGTTCTGGCACTCTCGGAACCGAGTAGATGCAAAACGTTTTTTGCTGTGTTTATTTTCTACTGCAAAAGAGTTTTGAAAATTCTATTGGTTTTGTACAATTAAATGCAACTTTCTCATAACTTTGTAGCTTGGATGGTTCATAGATTGACAACTGGTCTGACAGGGACATTATCTTTATGGATCTTTGGTTGGGCTCATAGGGTTAGAGTTGTTGGGTTCATGATTATTAGTTCCTGACTTTCCTCCTTTGTTAATAAGGAACATGTTTTCTTCTACTGCTTTATTAGTGTACTGTTGAACTTCCGTGTGTGGTGTAATGTGAGATTCCTTGTATACGTTTGTTATAAAGAATTTAAGTGTCTCTATTTACATATCACATCTGTCCATGAAATTTCGTTGCCAATCCATTCCCCTCATTGAGTTTCCTGTTGATGCTTACTAGCATAAGACATTGCTACTGACAACACCAGGATAGACACATCGATAGACAAATCTAAACTAGCCTTGTTTTAACCGCCATCTTGTTCAGCACTGCTGATTTGTTTTGTGTACCGTGCTTTAAGGACAGCGTTGTGAAGTCTGTGAGCAAAGGGGAAGAGGTCCAAAAGAGCTTTGGAATTAGTGATGCCTCAACACATCACAAGGAAACTGCCACGCCGGAAGAACAAAGTGAGTGAGTGTTTTATAAAATTTTCATGGGAACAGAAGAGCAATACACAAAGTGACATCGCCCCTTACTAGGCTATCCTTCTCTCTCCATAGGATGATCACAGCAGTCACGTAAAGAAGCTTTAATAACGGTATAAACATATGTTAAATGTTTTTGTAATGACAGTATGGCCTGATGATAAGGTCGCGAAATAAATAATTTAGTTTAAATAAATTTTGTTACTAGTTGCGGTATTTGAAAACCTTTTCACAATTACATTTTAGTCCTGATTGATTGTTAACTACTCAAAACTCTTACCTGTCCTGTGCGGTTTTCAAGTTCAGGCACAGGCTCCTCTCCACTAAGCACGCTCCCATAATTAAGTTACTTTGGTCCCCTAATTAACAAAAGCAATCGTCCCTTTCTTTCCCCTCCTTCGAAATTGTCTCCAACAGTTCTAAATATGTAAGATTAGCCTCCTCAAATTTTATAACCTGCCTAGCACTACTGCTACTCCAAAAGCCTTTGCAATCTGTTTATTTAATTATTCACGAGCGTTTCGTCTACGGAACCTAGAAAATTTGCCAAATAAATTTAGAAACTGCTACAGTTACAGACTGAAGTAATACGTAGTACATTCATCTGAGTCCTACCAATTTTCAAATACAAAATTCCAAGTATACGTCAGTTCCACTACCAAACTCTAGTGAGATAAACACTGTTCCAAGAACATAAAGCAGAAACTGAAGTAGAGACATCCGCTGAAAAGACTCCCGTTGATACGCACCGTACGCTGGTACCAAAACATCTTATATCTCCCCCATAAAATTTTCACTAAAATAAAGTGCCTCACAGAATCACAGTGATGTAATTTAAATATCCATTTAACATCGTAATTTTAAAAATAATAATAAATCAACCAAGTCATAGAACCGTAATAACTATTCACCTACACAAAAATAAGCCAAAATCCACGTAACGTCAGCCCAGACGAGATTCAGGATGCAGACTGCAGTCAGCTGATGCAGCATTTCGCCGTAATGACAACTACCTCAATAGTCACCCAGCCCGTCATGTAATGACGAACCTGCAGAAAGTTTGAACGGCGCTGAAGTATGTGGCAATACAAGTATTCTGCATTAAAACAAGCTCCCGTGGGCCGCTAGTCGAGCAGTTCAGCGGTACGGCTGGGCTACACATCAGCGGCTGACGTGTGTCGGTCTCTGTCTTGGTATCTCTGACACACTTCTAACGCAGCAATGTTCGACGCAGCCGGGCTGAGAACCACCGACTACTGCCTGATGGCGTAGCCATCAAGTCATCCTCATTCTGCCGCCGTCTTTACGAGACTGTCAACTAGGGATCCAGAGGTTCTTTCAGCTCAGCGCCGCTGTGGTATGATGTCGCCAGACGCAGAGTTCCAGCCCTCGCTCGAGGGTCTATCATCCAGTTATCACCACCGACGCCCTGCAGGTTGGCCCCCTGTCTACTTCGCTCCGGCCGCTGCAGTGTCCCTTTTGCAATATTCACCATTATCGAGGTGAAACATAAATAAAAATGACTCTATGTGACTCAAAATGAACTGCAAACATCGATTTATCTGCGAAAGGTAGTAACACAAACTGTAAAAATATACAATATAGATCAATAGATGCAGAAAAGACATTATTTTTATTGTATGAGATTATAATGTGTAAGTAATTAAAAGAAGTATTATTTTCTTTGTAAGAGCATAAAACACAATGCAATGCTCATTCTTCTCTCTAGTCTGTTTTGTTCTGTTCTTTCTGGTGTTAGCTGGAATAAGGTACGCAAGCTATTGCGCTGCGCTAGCATTTGTATCTGTCGTAACGTAATTGCAAATATTTAATGGTGTAAACTGTGTCCAAGTATGAATATATTAGTATAAAGTGATCTCCGTGTGTTATTTCAAGAACCTACGTCACATTTATCTTATGAAAAGAATATTTAATGAAAATTATTTAGCATGTTTCCAGCTGCTGCGGAGCGCGTAACAGTGATCTCTGACTGTTAACAATTAGCCGCCATTACGCGGTACATTTAAAAATATTTTTTCACAGCTCGTTTTCTGATAGCCGGAGCGGAGAAATTATGTAAAAATATTCAGTGAGATTAATTGAAGGAATGCAGTGAAATAATTTTATTAAAACTTGTCTATTTTCTGTGATAGTAATAATTTCAGATCAGTGAACTGGACCTGAGTAATACTACGCTACTGCATTTGCAGTAATTTGTAGGGAGCCTGGCGCTCGATAAAACCAGATATAATACGTAATTGGCAACCTACGAAATTCATTATTTTGCTTATTATATCTCTTTTGTATTTTTTTTAAAGCTAAACGTAAAAACTAACTTCACTAAAAACCAGTAAAATATCACGATAAATCAAAGGACAAACAAATTTACTCGGAGTGGGTTTCCTCTAAAAATGTATTAGTTACACTTTTTTTTAAGAGATATAATACCGCCCGAGCAGGGACGCTGTCATGGCACCGTGATGGTCCGGGAGCCAACTGCCATTGCTACTTCATTATTTAAAGAAAGCTGAGACTTTTTTTATGGTTCATTTCATGTAGTTAATAAACGAAGTGGTTATGAACTTTTAGAACTGCTTCGAAAATGTCTAACGTTGAATGCTTTTGTATGTTTTGCTACTAAGAATGTGGAAAATTGAAGTGTTTCTAAACGGATACGTCAGACAACTGCCAGACGCTTTAAAAATTCGGACGGATAAAACGAGTACTTTGCTTTCGACTAACATTATATTACCGATAGAAATTTATAATTATCAGAAGTACTACAATCGGTGCTATGCTCGTTTGACAGCTTTGCGGCCGAAGCAAGGGGGATACGATCCGAAAAAGTAAGCTCCTTCGTCTTCAGGAAGAGGGTAAGTATTTGTTTAAATATGTCTGCAAATCGATTATAATTTCAAAGCATTTTTTTATCTCTCATTATGCGCACAAAGCAGTTAGCAAAACTTTCGAGCGCCGGGTTACTTCGCTGTTGATATTCGTGCTTATTTTAACATCACGTATCATATTTAAAATAAATATCATGTGTTGTTACTAACTGTAATTGATGAAGAACGGATGATCGACATGGATTGAAGCGATCATGAAAGCGACCAGCAGTTGGTGGGCAATAATGGCGAATATTAAACAATATCTTTCATTCCTCAAATGTGTTTGTAAATAAAGTGTTTTTTAAATAAATGAATTAAATTTAATTACGTATTTTAATATAATCAGTAACATATTTCAGCCGGAGAGAACATATTTCAGCCGGAGAGAGGAAGAGCTGATGCAGTGACGGCGACGCAATGCGTCCGCGCACATACATGCACTTGTGTTTTAATCGAAATGTACATACGTCGGAAACCAAGGAAGGTGAAAAGCCATAAAATAATAGTTATGTACAACAGGTACACGTAAAAGATTGTCCGCTGAGTTTTTCACAGTGGGAAAGTGCTCAGTTGATGTAGTGAAAAGTAAAGCGCGTAACGATATGCCATATCCTTCAGTCGTCAGCTGAGCGCTTTTCCGCCACGAAAAACTCAGCGGACTACTTATTTCATTAAACTCTTAAAGTCAACCATGACTCAGCCAAATTTCAGCTTTCTCAGTATCATTTTACTTAGTGCATACTCCCCGCATGTTTACGCGTGAAATCAGCTGACTGCATTTCTCAGTCTGCGTACAACACAATAACCACATCAATAAAGTCTCAGCGCTTCCTTCATATCGTTTTCTTATGATTGTGCGTGTGTGGGAGGCTGCCGCGGCTACACCCACCTTGACCAGAGTAAAAAATGGTTCAAATGGCTCTGAGCACTATGGGACTCAACTTCTGAGGTCATTAGTCTCCTAGAACTTAGAACGAGTTAAACCTAACTAACCTAAGGACATCACACACATCCATGCCCGAGGCAGGATTCGAACCTGCGACCGGAGCGGTCATGCGGTTCCAGACTGAAGCGCCTTTAACCGCACGGCCACACCGCCGGCTCAGTCACTGTGAAATAAGCACGTATATTTGAAGTCAGACAAGACCCGCCAGAATAGCCGAGAGCGCTAACGCGCTGCTTTCTGGATCGAATCCGACCCGCGGATTAACGACGACGGCCGGTGTGCCGGCCAGCCTGTTTGTGGTTTTTAGGCGGTTTTCCACATCCTACTAGGTGAATACTGGGCTGGTCCCAGCGTCCCGCCTCGATTACACGTCACAGATATACAGCTGGGTTACTCTAATTCCGTCCTTGGGGGGAGGGGGGGGGGGTACGGGGTGGCGGCAGGAAGGATATCCGGCCACCCTTACAATTAACATGCCACATCCGGTTAACCATGGCCGACCCTGCGTAACCGCGGGACAAGGCGCAAGCGATAGAATAGATTTGAAGTCGGACAAGATATTGAAATCAGTGCTATTTCAGCATGCACCCTCGCTATGCACGTACTTATACGTGTACGTTAACATCATACTCTTTAGTGATTAAACTATTTAACCGCAGCTATGAGTAGCTGCTACACACGTCTTTCACTGCAGGCAACCCACTATGAAACTCCCATACTGACGCTTCGTTTCAGGCCGTCCTGGAGACTCTCTTCTCGAGAGGCGAGAGGAAATTACTCTTTCTGATGTGCGCATGCTCTGGACAGCCAAGGTGATACGATAATTGTATTTTTCAGTAACTTCTAGTCTTTGACAGCACACCCAGTGCGTGATCACAACGTAATATATGTGACCAAACTAAGTTCGCCGGAGAACATAACAACACCCATGCACCACACTATTTCGCTGCAAGGATTGTCTCCCAATACCCCAGCATAATTATTCAGATTTGGGAAGTCTCAGAACGAATAAGGTATAAATGCTACACCTTGATGCAACAGTTGCACTGTATAACAGATGGTCCTTACGAATGATTACCAATTCCCGTGTGTCATGGAAAGAGTGCGGACTGGGAGAGAAATTAGAAATTAGCATGGAGTAGAATAAGCGAGAAGAACAAACGCGGCAAACCAGCATTTGAGGCCGACAGCAGTACAATTTTACTGCCGCCAACTTACATTTCGCGGAAAGACCACAAAGATAAGATAAGAGAGATTAGGGCTCGTACAAAGGCATGTAGATAGTCATTTTTCCCTCGTTCTGTTTGGGAGTGGAACAGGGAGAGAAGATGCTAGTTGTGGTACGAGATACCCTCCGCCACGCACCGTATGGTGGATTGCGGAGTATCTATGTAGATGTAGATGTAGATGCAGGTTAAGCAAGGCTGAACAATTTGCAGTACGTTTGTTACGAATTAGAGTAGATATCCGCGTTGTTCTATTCGGAAGGCAAAAATTAGCAAGACATATCGTCTTTCAGTATCATGAGGATGTGTATGTTTGTTTGCACGAGTTGAAGATTAAGTTTTGATTTGATTTTGTGCTCCTTTTTGTTTATTTTAGCTTAGAAGTTGTATTGGTTATCGTTTATTCTCAGATATTTAGTGAAACAACCACCTTCAACGAATGTCGCATTACAGTTCAGAAAATTATTTCCTTTTGTCACCCAGCCTAAGGAATTAAGAGAGTCGATTTGGACCAACACGGCCGCTGTACTGTTTCTCCTGGGTGGACTGGGGTTTAAAAGAAATGTAAACTAAATATTAAGATAAATTTTATAAACAATCGACAAGTACGCCAAAGAAGAAGAGATACAACTACAATGGACATGTTATTCCATGGACTCTTGAGCTTCTATGCATGAGCTATCTTTCCTTCGTCATTCGCTTATCCTATCTGCTTGGATTCGGACCTAATTCTTGTGTAAAGCTCATCTTGCTGTACCAGCAAAAATATAATGGTTGTCAAAAGAATTTGTGTATGTTGTCAATCTATTGTAAATCTGATACCTTTATTGTCTTAAGTAGAGATGGGGGTTAACAAAGAATTTTCATTGTTAGGCGCCATCTTAGAATAATCTTTAACATTTTTCTTCTAGCTCATCTACGAAACGTGCCGTCGGTTAGGACAATTAACTTTATTTCAGATCCCACGGGATCGGAGGCAGCTACTAATAATTTAACAATTTTACTTACAGATTTTCTTTATATAACGAAATAACATCCCAGGCAGAAAAGGTCTGGTCACAGGATTCCAGTTCCATTATAGGATTTCATTTGTAGATGCTACTCTTGTTATCTTATATTGGGGAATCGAGACGAAACCACGATGTATCGACGATTACGTAACTACCCTGAGAACTGAGCTAATTTACTGAGTGCTTACACACGTCGGGCTAAATTAAACAACGTATTACACCGTTAATAATATTCCTACATTAGTTATTTCTCTTTTATGCTGAGCCATTGCATTACTGTGTGTTTCTTTTTTTGTATAAGTCACGGCTCGTATTTTATTTTATTACATTACACTAATAGTCAGAAAAACAAATAAAAATTTATATTTTATACATTACACTGCCTATGCGAGTTAGTGAATAGTTTCAGGTTATGCAAACAAGAAAGGAAACGAAGTAGTGCCGGACGATAAACAAAAGTTTCTTGTACACGTACAGGATGGCGGGTCAAATGTGCGTAGGCTGAAAGAGGCAGGTACAAAAATGGGTCTGAGCACTATGGGACTTAACATCTGAGGTCATCAGTCCCCTAGAACTTAGAACTACTTAAACCTAACTAAGCTAAGGACATCACACACATCCATGCGCGAGGCAGGATCGAACCTGCGACCGTGACGGTCAAGCGGTTCCAGACTGTAGCGCCTAGAACCGCTCGGCCACCAGAGACCGGCAAAGAGGTAGGTGTCTACGGAGTAATAGCGAGCCATAAATGGAGAGAAAATTATACAGCCATTACTGCAGTATAGGGGCTACGTTGAGTGTCTCCATTGACGGTGGATTTAACACTTTGCCACTTTCAAGAATGACACGAGTTAGTGGCAAAAACGGCAAAGGATTTTCGAAGGAAACAGTGACTTTTGCAGTTCGAAGGCGGAATAATCGAGAGTTAATCGAAGCGAACTAGAAGAGGCAAGCAGGAACAGAACAAAAACGTGAGGGAGGGGCAGATGAAGATGGCCTAAGCCGGCTGCCCTCAAGCAGAACCAATACACAATAGAAATATTCCCAAACATCTCTGGTCAGGCAGACACGGGAGGTATCCGCATGGCTTCCATCGCTCGGCTCCTCATTAAAAGACAGTTAGGCAATGCTGCGTCTCTCTACTGACACTGAACTGTCCTTGGACGCTGAACACCCAATTCAGAATTCGTGTAGCCACTATACACTGTTTTGCGTTAGATCTCTACAAAAGAAAAATAACTAAGAATTGAGTCAAGGATGTGGAACAGAATGGAGGTAGTACGGTATTTGTAGCTTCTCCTGTACCTACTCGTCTAAGAGGAGAAGGCACCGCCCCCTGAGTAAGTAACGGTGTAATGAAGAGAAGTGAAGGTTCTCTGAAATGGCGCCCGCAGAGCGGGTGTGGCTTATTATGCGATGCGTGTGCCACGCAGAAAGCATTAATTACTGCCTAAGGAAGCCGGCAGCCACGAACGCCTCCAACTGCAGCCACGTGTGCTTCTGCTCTACCCCCCCCCCCCTCCCCTCTCTCACTCTCTCTCTCTCTCTGTCCGTATCTCTCTCTCTCTCTCTCTCAATTCATCACTGCTCTCGACTTCTCATCCATATTCTCCGTTCCCTACGTCGTCGTTTCATACTCCGATCTATCGTCTGTTAGGGAGGCGTCTTCTGCAGCAGCTGTTGTAATGATTACCTTGAAGTAAGGTTGCAGCTGAAGAAGATGAAGAAATGGAAGCAGGTCGTAATTTCTTACATCCGATATGACTATCGGAAGTGAGAGTTAGTGCACTTCGTGGTCTGAAGGCAAAGCAGCTAAAATACCGCAGTACAGCTCCTCCGCAGAATTAATAAATGAATTTTGTAAGAAAGGCGGCACTCCATCACTGTGAGAAATAGCTGAGCTCATGTCACTTTTTAAGAAGGACGACTGGAAAAAAGAATATTATCGAGGGATAAGTTTGCGAAGTTTCGGAGATTTATTTGAGGGTAACAACTACCCCATTAAAGTGATTAAGAAGGATAATGCTACATGAAGAGCGACCTGGCTTCAGAAAAGTGTGTACAGATTACGGATGTCATTTGTGTCGTTCAACGAGTCGTTAATAAACGCTGGGAATACATTTTGAAATTGTTGTTGTTGTGGTCTTCAGTCCTGAGACTGGTTTGATGCAGCTCTTCATGCTACTCTATCCTGTGCAAGCTTTTTCATCTCCCAGTACCTACTGCAACCTACATCCTTCTGAATCTGCTTAGTGTATTCATCTCTTGGTCTCCCTCTACGATTTTTACCTTCCACGCTGCCCTCCAATACTAAATTGGTGATCCCTTGATGCCTCAGAACATGTCCTACCAACCGATCCCCTCTTCTGGTCAAGTTGTGCCACAAACTTCTCTTCTCCCCAATCCTATTCAATACTTCCTCATTAGTTATGTGATCTACCCATCTAATCTTCAGCATTCTTCTGTAGCACCACATTTCGAAAGCTTCTATTCTCTTCTTGTCCAAACTATTTATCGTCCATGTTTCACTTCCATACATGGCTACACTCCATACGAATACTTTCAGAAATGACTTCCTGACACTTAAATCAATACTGGATGTTAACAAATTTCTCTTCTTCAGAAACGCTTTCCTTGCCATTGCCAGCCTACATTTTATATCCTCTCTACTTCGACCATCATCAGTTATTTTGCTCCCCAAATAGCAAAACTCCTTTACTACTTTAAGTGCCTCATTTCCTAATCTAATTCCCTCAGCATCACCCGACTTAATTCGACTACATTCCATTATCCTTGTTTTGCTTTTGTTGATGTTCATGTTATATCCTCCTTTCAAGACACTGTCCATTCCATTCAACTGTTCTTCCAAGTCCTTGGCTGTCTCTGACAGAATTACAATGTCATCGGCGAACCTCAAAGTTTTTATTTCTTCTCCATGAATTTTAATACCTACTCCGAATTTTTCTTTTGTTTCCTTTACTGCTTGCTCAATATACAGATTGAACAACATCGGGGAGAGGCTACAACCCTGTCTTACTCCCTTCCCAACCACTGCTTCCCTTTCATGTCCCTCGACTCTTATAACTGCCATCTGGTTTCTGTACAAATTGTAAATAGCCTTTCGCTCCCTGTATTTTACCCCTGCCACCTTTAGAATTTGAAAGAGAGTATTCCAGTCAACATTGACAAAAGCTTTCTCTAAGTCTACAAATGCTAGAAACGTAGGTTTGCCTTTCCTTAATCTTTCTTCTAAGATAAGTCGTAAGGTCAGTATTGCCTCACGTGTTCCAGTGTTTCTACGGAATCCAAACTGATCTTCCCCGAGGTTGGCTTCTACAAGTTTTTCCATTCGTCTGTAAAGAATTCGTGTTAGTATTTTGCAGCTGTGACTTATTAAGCTGATAGTTCGGTAATTTTCACATCTGTCAACACCTGCTTTCTTTGGGATTGGAATTATTATATTCTTCTTGAAGTCTGAGGGTATTTCGCCTGTTTCATACATCTTGTTCACCAGATGGTAGAGTTTTGTCAGGACTGGCTCTCCCACGGCCGTCAGTAGTTCCAATGGAATATTGTCTACTCCGGGGGCCTTGTTTCGACTCAGGTCTTTCAGTGCTCTGTCAAACTCTTCACGCAGTATCATATCTCCCATTTCATCTTCATCTACATCCTCTTCCATTTCCATAATATTGTCCTCAAGTACATCGCCCTTGTATAGACCCTCTATATACTCCTTCAACCTTTCTGCTTTCCCTTCTTTGCTTAGAACTGGGTTTCCATCTGAGCTCTTGATATTCATACAAGTCATTCTCT
This sequence comes from Schistocerca piceifrons, assembly GCF_021461385.2. Classification (NCBI taxonomy): domain Eukaryota; kingdom Metazoa; phylum Arthropoda; class Insecta; order Orthoptera; family Acrididae; genus Schistocerca; species Schistocerca piceifrons. Next base: position 302,174,903 of record NC_060142.1, on the reverse strand, counting down.
TATCTCCAAAGGTCTCTTTAATTTTCCTGTAGGCGGTATCTATCTTACCCCTAGTGAGATAGGCCTCTACATCCTTACATTTGTCCTCTAGCCATCCCTGCTTAGCCATTTTGCACTTCCTGTCGATCTCATTTTTGAGACGTTTGTATTCCTTTTTGCCTGTTTCACTTACTGCATTTTTATATTTTCTCCTTTCATCAATTAAATTCAATACTTCTTCTGTTACCCAAGGATTTCTACTAGCCCTAGTCTTTTTACCTACTTGATCCTCTGCTGCCTTCACTACTTCATCCCTCAAAGCTACCCATTCTTCTTCTACTGTATTTATTTCCCCCATTCCTGTCAATTGCTCCCTTATGCTCTCCCTGAATCTCTGTACAACCTCCGGTTCTTTTAGTTTATCCAGGTCCCATCTCCTTAAATTCCCACCTTTTTGCAGTTTCTTCAGTTTTAATCTACAGGTCATAACCAATAGATTGTGGTCAGAGTCCACATCTGCCCCTGGAAATGTCTTACAATTTAAAACCTGGTTCCTAAATCTCTGTCTTACCATTATGTAATCTATCTGGTACCTTTTAGTATCGCCAGGGTTCTTCCATGTATACAACCTTCTTTCATGATTCTAAAACCAAGTGTTAGTTATGATTATGTTGTGCTCTGTGCAAAATTCTACCAGGCGGCTTCCTCTTTCATTTCTGTCCCCCAATCCATATTCACCTACTATGTTTCCTTCTCTCCCTTTTCCTACACTCGAATTCCAGTCACCCATGACTATTAAATTTTCGTCTCCCTTTACAATCTGAATAATTTCTTTTATTTCATCATACATTTCTTCAATTTCTTCGTCATCTGCAGAGCTAGTTGGCATATAAACTTGTACTACTGTAGTAGGTGTGGGCTTCGTATCTATCTTGGCCACAATAATGCGTTCACTATGCTGTTTGTAGTAGCTTACCCGCATTACTATTTTCCTATTCATTATTAAACCTACTCCTGCATTACCCCAATTTGATTTTGTGTTTATAACCCTGTAGTCACCTGACCAGAAGTCTTGTTCCTCCTGCCACCGAACTTCACTAATTCCCACTATATCTAACTTCAACCTATCCATTTGCCTTTTTAAATTCTCTAACCTACCTGCCCGATTAAGGGATCTGACATTCCACGCTCCGATCCGTAGAACGCCAGTTTTCCTTCTCCTGATAACGACATCCTCCTGAGTAGTCCCTGCCCGGAGATCCGAATGGGGGACTATTTTACCTCCGGAATATTTTACCCAAGAGGACGCCATCATCATGTAATCATACAGTAAAACTGCATGCCCTCGGGAAAAATTACGGCTGTAGTTTCCCCTTGCTTTCAGCCGTTCGCAGTACCAGCACAGCAAGGCCGTTTTGGTTATTGTTACAAGGCCAGATCAGTCAATCATCCAGACTGTTGCCCTTGCAACTACTGAAAAGGCTGCTGCCCCTCTTCAGGAACCACACGTTTGTCTGGCCTCTCAACAGATACCCCTCCGTTGTGGTTGCACTTACGGTACGGCTATCTGTATCGCTGAGGCACGCAAGCCTCCCCACCAACGGCAAGGTCCATGGTTCATGGGAGGGATTTTGGAATTACATGTTGAATTATAGATTTCAAGAAAGCTGTTAATAAAGTGAACAGTTCTAAACTATTGGCCAGAATAAATGACAGGCGGTATCCCTAATTATGTACAGAGTATCAAGCATTGCTCTTTACAGAACAGGGATTAATGATATTCAACTGAAAACCACAGACGGAATACGACAAGTATGCAGTGTATCACTCATTTCAATATGCACCTACATGACATTATAAAAGGATAAAAGAATAAGCTAAATCTTGCTATAGAAATAAGTGAGCACATAGTAATGAACAAGTATGTATACAGGGTGGTCAAAAAACGTCTGAAACGCTTGTCGTGATGTTGTAGGGCAGATTGTACTGAGACATAAATGTTAAGAAAAAATGCGATACGTTGCAACGTTTCCGAGTTATTAAGCACTGAATGTAGCCAATCGGGACGTCGTGCGCTCACACTCAAGCGGCCTGCCAGGGACGGTGTTACCTAACGAGTGCTTTGTTTGGTTAGCAGAAAATTGAGTTCGCGCGCTCAACGACCTTATTGGCTAACTTCAATGCTAAATTACTCGGAAACGGAACAACGTAACGCATTTTTTTCTTAACATTTATGTCTCAGTACAATCTGCCCTACAACATCACGACAAGCGTTTCAGACATTTTCTGACCACCCTGTATATTGACGACATTACTATTGTAAAAAAAAAAGTAACATATGACCTGCAGTAGTCTCTGCATAAATTAGAACAGATTGCAATCCAGTCGAGCTAGAAACATTAAAAATAGCGTACCCGATGAAAGGTGTATCCGCGACACATCGTTAAATAGAACACACTTCTCCTGCTTAGGGTTAGGCGTTAAGTTGCAGCAAGAAAAGAATTGTTGAAACAATGATCCATCGCTTCGAACGTACACCATCAGAATGAATTTCGAGGAAAAATACAAAAACTAAACCAGTTAAAATGACGTGTTCTGTGTGCCTTGTTCCACATTCTTCCCTTATAATTAGGTACAAGTGCGAGGCACATTAGCCGTGACTCATGCGAATGTAGATCAGCTTTCTTGATGGATTCTGTATCGTATGTTTGGGTCATATACATGTATGTCGTATCTTACCATGCGGTGCGTGGCGGAGGGTACCTCGTACCACAACTAGCATCTTCGCTCCCTGTTCCACAGAACGAGGGAAAAGTGACTGCCTATATGCCTCTGTATGAGCCCTAATCTCTCTTATCTTATCTTTGTGGTCTTTCCGCGAAATGTAAGTTGGCGGCAGTAAAATTGTACTGCAGTCAGCCTCAAATGCTGGTTCTCTAAATTTCCTCAGTAGCGATTCACGAAAAAAACGCCTCCTTTCCTCCAGAGACCCCCACCCGAGTTCCTGAAGCATTTCCGTAACACTCGCGTGATGATCAAACCTACCAGTAGCAAATCTAGCAGCCCCCCTCTGAATTGCTTCTATGTCCTCCCTCAATCCGACCTGACAGGGATCCCAAATGCTCGAGCAGTACTCAAGAATAGCTCGTATTAAGGTTTTATAAGCGGTCTCCTTTACAGATGAACTACATCTTCCCAAAATTCTACCAATGAACCGAAGACGACTATCCGCCTTCCCCACAACTGCCATTACATGCTTGCCCCACCTCATATCGCTCTACAATGTTACGCCCAAATATTTAATCGACGTGACTGTGTCAAGCGCTAAACTACTAATGGAGTATTCAAACATTACAGGATTATTTTTCCTATTCATCTGCATTAATTTACATTTATCTATATTTAGAGTTAGCTGCCATTCTGTACACCAATCACAAATCCTGTGCAAGTCATCCTGTATCCTCCTACAGTCACTCAACGACGACACCTTCCCGTACACCACAGCATCCTCAGCAAACAGCCGCACATTGCTATCTGTCCTATCCAAAAGATCTTTTATGTAGATAGAAAACAACAGCGGACCTACGACACTTCCCTGGGGCACTCCTCTTTATGCTCTGTTTATTTATTAAGGAACTTCAACAAAGAGCTCAGATCATTTTTCTGAGCTTCGCGAGACGAGCCGTAACTCTGGGGGGATAAGGACAAAGAAGTAAATACACGTCACACTGCGGGGGTGCATATGAAAGTCCTCAGGCGGCGTGCTATCAGGGCTGCCAATCCACTTTGGTGGTGAATATTCCGGGAGTGGCGGGGCCATTATAGGGACGCCGCTCTGATTGGGTGGGAGGCGCTGTTTGCAGATCGGCGGCCGTGGGGGTGGGGTGGGGGTGGGTGGGGGTGGCAGATTGCCCCGGGCGCGGCCGGCTGAGTGCCCGCGCTCTCCAATCTCAGCAAAGCGCGCGACAAATGGATTTCCAGCTCAGCCCGTCCCGCCTCTATTCTGCACGCAAACTTGCGGAGGCGCGGCCTCGTGTGATCTCTTCCCCAGGGCAGACAAGAGAAAACTGTACTCGCGTTCCGTCTCTTTAATTCTTTCCCTTCCAAGTTCCGTAGCTAAGGGCTGCGAAAAGCAAAAAACTGAACTCCGTCCCGGGTACAATCTGCAGAGGGACATTTTTATGCTTGTAGCTCACAAAGAGGATTGTGTACGTATTTGAAGGCTACAGTTCAGAAAAAAATCTCGCTGAACAGCTGCTGCTTAATAAATTCAGCAGTCCTTAATGGAAAACATTCGCGAAAGGGCAACCAAGTTCAAGTACCGCGATCAACAATGCGTGTCTACATTAAAAATGATTTGAAAGTGAAAGGATTTAGATCGAGGTCCGTGACTGAATTATCTGATAACTACCTGGAGTAACGAGTTGCAGCGTGTCGTGTGCTTTGAAAGCATAATTTACAAATGCAGTGTCTCGCTCAAGTTAATTTATGATGTTTGTACGGTGTATCGCATTACACACGGAAAAATACACTGAAGTGCCAAAGAAACTGGTATGGGCGTGCGTATTCAAATACAGAGATACGTAAACAGGCAGAATAAGACGCTGCGGTCGGTAACGCCTATACAGGGTGTTACAAAAAGGTATGGCCAAACTTTCAGGAAACATTCCTCACAGACAAAGAAAGAAAATATGTTATGTGGACATGTGTCCGGAAACGCTTAATTTCCATGTTAGAGCTCATTTTAGTTTCGTCAGTATGTACAGTCCTTCCTCGATTCACCGCCAGTTGGCCCAATTGAAGGAAGGTAATGTTGACTTTGGTGCTTGTGTTGACATGCGACTCATTGCTCTACAGTACTAGCATCAAGCACATCAGTACGTAGCATCAACAGGTTAGTGTTCAACACGAACGTGGTTTTGCAGTCAGTGCAATGTTTACAATTGCGGAGTTGGCAGATGCCCATTTGATGTATGGATTAGCACGGGGCAAATGGCTTTGAGCACTATGGGACTTAACTTCTAAGGCCATCAGTCACCTAGAACTTAGAACTACCTAAACCTAACTAAACCTAAGGACATCACACACATCCATGCCCGAGGCAGGATTTGAACCTGCGACCGTAGCGGTCGCGCGGTTCCAGACTGTAGCGCCTAGAACCGCTCGGCCACCCCGGCCGGCCAGCACGGGGCAATAGCCGTGGCGCGGTACGTTCGTATCGATACAAATTTCCAGAACGAAGGTGTCCCGACAGGAAGAAGTTCGAAGCAATTGATCGGCGTCTTAGGGAGCACAGAACATTCCAGCCTATGACTCGCGACTGGGGAAGACCTAGAACGACGAGGACACCTGCAATGGCCGAGGCAATTCTTCGTGCAGTTGACGATAACCCTAATGTCAGCGTCAGAGAAGTTGCTGCTGTACAAGGTAACGTTGACCACGTCACTGTATGGAGAGTGCTACGGGAGAACCAGTTGTTTCCGTACCATGTACAGCGTGTGCAGGCACTATCAGCAGCTAATTGGCCTCCACGGGTACACTTCTGCGAATGGTTCATTCCACAATGTGTCAAGCCTCATTTCCGTGCCAATGTTCTCTTTACAGATGAGGCTACATTCCAACGTGATCAAATTGTAAATTTTCACAATCGACATGTGTGGGCTGACGAGAATTCGCACTCAATTGTGCAATCACGTCATCAACACAGATTTTCTGTGAACGTTTGGGAAGGCATTGTTAGTGATGTCTTGATTGGGCCCCATGTTCTTCCACCTACGCTCAATGGAGCACGTTATCATGATTTCGTACGGGATACTCTACCTGTGCTACTAGAACATGTGCCTTTACAAGAACGACACAACATGTAGTTCATGCACGATGGAGCTCCTGCACAATTCAGTCGAAGTGTTCGTACGCTTCTCAACAACAGATTCGGTGACCGATGGATTGGTAGAGGCGGACCAATTCCATGGCCTCCACGCTCTCCTGACCTCAACCCTCTTGACTTTCATTTATGGGGGCATTTGAAAGCTCTTGTCTACGCAACCCCGGTACCAAATGTAGAGACTCTTCGTGCTCGTATTGTGGACGGCTGTGATACAATACGCCATTCTCCAGGGCTGCATCAGCGCATCAGGGATTCCATGTGACGGAGGGTGGATGCATGTATCCTCGCTAACGGAGGACATTTTGAAAATTTCCTGTAACAAAGTGTTTGAAGTGACGCTGGTATTTTCTGTTGCTGTGTGTTTCCATTCCATGATTAATGTGATTTGAAGAGAAATAATAAAATGAGCTCTAACATGGAAAGTAAGCCTTTCCGGACACATGTCCATTCTTTCTTTGTGTGTGAGGAATGTTTCCTGAAAGTTTGGCCGTACCTTTTTGTAACACCCTGTATAAGACAAATGTCTGGTGCAGTTGTTAGATCGGTTACTCCGGCTGATATAGCAGTTTACCAAGATTTAAGTGAGTTTGAACGTGGTGTTGTAGTCGGCGCACGAGCGGTGGGACACAGTATCCCCAAGGTTGCGGTGAAGGGGGGATTTTCCCATACGACCATTCCACGAGTGTACCGTGAATATCAGGAATCCGGTAAAACATCAAATCTCCGACATCGCTGCGGCCGGAGAAAGATCCTGCAAGAGCGGGACCAACGACGACAGAAGAGAATTGTTCAACGTGAGAGAAGTGCAACCCTTCCACAAATTGCTGCAGATTTCAATGCTGGCCATCAGAAAGTGTCAGCGTGCAAACCATTCAACGAAACATCATCGATATCGGCATTCCGAGAAGAAGATCCACTTGTGTATCCTTGATGACTGCACGACACAAAGTTTACGCCTCGCCTGGGCCCGTCAACACCGACACCCGGTTGCTGACGAATGGAAACATGTTCCGTGGTCGGACGAGTCTCGTGCCAATTGTATCAAGCGGATGGACGTGTACGGGTATGGAGACAGCCTCATGAATCCATGGACCCTGCATGTCAGCAGGGGACTGTTCAAGGTGGTGGAGGCTCTGGAATTGTGTGGGGCGTGTGCAGTTGAATTGATATGGGACCGCTGATACGTCTAGATACGGCTCTGACAGGTGACATGTACGTTAGCATCCTGTCTGATCACCTGCATCCATGTCCATTGTGCATTCCGACAGACTTGAGCAATTTTAAGCAGGACAGTGCGACACCTCACGTATCCAGAATTGCTACATTGTCTCCTGTAACAATGTTCTGAGTTTAAACTCTTCCGCTGGCCACCAACCTCCCCAGACATGAACATTATTGAGCGTATCTGGGATGCTTTGCAATGTGCTGTTCAGAAGAGATCTCCACCTGCTCGTGCTTTTACGGATTTATCTACAGCCCTGCAGGATTCATGGTGTCCATTGCCTCCAGCACTACTTAAAATATTAGTGGAGGCCATGCCACGTCGTGTTGGGGCAATTCTGCTTGTTCGTGGGGTGCCTAAACATTAGGTAGATGTATCTACCGGTTTCTTTGGCTCTTCAGTGTATGTTTTCAGTCTAAGAAAACCCCCTGTTAAGTGCAATAGCTAGAAAGGAACCAAGCTCGCGATATAAAAAGTCAAACAGTTGCCACCATTCTGTTACTGGTAACCGTAGATTTCTTCTTAACATACCAACCCCTTGCTGTAAGTGATGATCAAAGGTATCGCAGTGTTAAGAAGAAATGTATAGATACCAGTCACTGAATGCTGGCTCTTATTCTGCCGAGACCAAAGGTGGGATTCTTCCTACACTTCGGTCAAGGGGACTGAAGATGGCATAATGTATCGCGCAAACTGGTTGCTCAAATAACATAACAACAGGAAATTTGGACGGCTGGAGGTATTTTGATTCGACATTTTATACTGAGTAGTTGAAGTCCCGCAACTATCTGTATCAAAGTGGAATTAAAGATACGCGACTCACGATACATACTCCGAGCTTACCACGCCAGACAATTCATTAACGTGCATAATGAGTTCCAGTCTGTGTCAACGGCGGTAAAAGACTATTGAAACATTAGACATACAGATGTGCTGGATATATGATACCAAAAGCTATCAGTGTGTGCCACCAAAGAAGTGTTGTCAGATTTTACTGTCTCAGAGCACGCTCACGTGAATTACATTTTCTTTTTGAATTCATTAGTATTCTAACTCATTTTATGCTGCCTGCCACAATTCCGGTTCTGCGCCAACTTCTTAATCTCAGAATAGCACTTGTATCCTACGTCCCGAAGTATTTATTGTGCATATTCCAAATCTCTGATATGCTTCTACAGTTTTTATTCTCTACAACTCCCTCTAGTACCGTGGAAGTTATTCCCTAATGTCGTATAGAAAATCTCTCTTGATCATTAGCGCCCTCTTTCCCTGTGACAATCGGCTTTGCATGTCCTTGCTTCCATAAGTTGCATTTAGCCGGTGTCGTAAGGAAAAACATGTTCACCATGCCGGTTCCCCGTCCTTAGACAGATGCTCCAGCGAATCCCGTGCTTCAGCAAATACTCTGAGGTTTAGCGGGTCACGAACTTAATCTGTTGCTAATTCCTTCGCCTTAACTAGCCATTCATAAAGGGTGTGTGGTTCACTGGCTTCTGAGACGAAACAGGGCGTATCGTGCCTGTCCAGCTCTAGATATTGACCACATGGAAGGCGAGAAAATGCGTCCGTATCTGAGTCCTGCGTGGCGTGCTGAGAATAGTCTTGTAGCTATAATCACTAAGGAAGAATGCCAACAGTTGTAACCGCTGCGCTGTCTTATCGGGAATTATCGAGCCGGGACCAAATAGCGAAATGGAGGGATAGTGGTCTGTGATGAGGTGAAAGTATATACGTGGAACTTCTTGATGTAGTTAATTTGGACTGTCTCGGGAATAAATTCCACATAATAACTAACTTTGACCAGACAGTTGTTTTAGGTTCTTGGGAGCTGGTAAGTTATTGTTTTGTCTGCATCATCCCGTGTAGGCGTGAGCCTTCTATACTTAATATATAGGGGGCTTGGAAACTCACGTTACAAACTTCTAGGACTTGTAGAGGGGAGTAAGTAGATAGTACTTTCTACTGGAATTCATGTTCGGAAATGTACAGTTTCCGTGCTATATCCATTTGAAAACGTGTTGGTAACGAGACCACTTTTACAGGTAATTGATTAGGCGTGACCCAGTAAGTCAATTGTTTTATAGTTCTACTCATAAATACCAAAGAAATTGCTCATGTACTCCTTGACGGTTGTGCGACGTCTCCTTGGAGCACAACAGTCTCGCCTGCTGACTGTACAGCTACCCTTTCTCTAAGCTGTTGAGAAACTGCGGCGAAGGACTTTGGCGGCTGCTGTGTGAGAGTACAAGAGCACGTGAACGGCATAACTTACGACACCTTGCGGATTTATTGATTGAATTTCTTTCAATGCTGTTAAATCTAACATATATGCTACAGTCAGAAAGATATGGCACTTAAATCTACCGCTCTACTGCTTTTCTAGACTCTGTGAAACTTAGCATCAGGGTCGCGCGCACACCCTCACTTTTGCACATTTTAGGCGCTCTAGCGCATGCGCAGCTCGCGTGGCGTAATTGCCTTGCGGGCGAAATATATATATGGATTTGATAAACAACGTGCATGGTTCACGATGCGCACAGCTGGCCGTTGTCACTCAGCTGGAAGTTTGCATCAGTGCCAGCAGATGGTAGCACACTGCAACGGACTTTTGTCCCTGCTGACTTGAGATTAATCCTGCTAGATGATAGCACGCTTCTTATATATACTAATTCAGTGACTGTATAGTGTAGTAAAATTAGATCAGACGTCAGTATTGAGACGTGGGACTTACAGAAAGCAGGAAAAGTGTGGATGGGGCCTAATAAGTTACTGTTGGTTGCACAGAAAACACATACACTTTATTTTTGAAAAACAAAACTCTCCACAATCATTTTTAAAAGATTTTACTACGCTGGCGGCTGAAAGCCTTATTAGAAGAATTGCAAATTATTGTCGGCTGAAACCACAAGCAATTTTACACACAATCAACGGCTGAAGGCCTGATGAAGAACGTTCAAAATTATTCTGAGGCTGAAGGCCAGAAGCAATTTCAAAAAATACATAACGGCTGGAGGCCTGAATTAGAAATAAGGCGGACAAATACACTTTAAAAACACTTGTAACAACTTGTAACAAGCTATAGTGACGGCTGAAGGAGTCACTAAAACAGGATTGAAAATTATTTGTCGGCTGAAGGACACAAGAAGTGTTACAAACAATCAACGGTAGAAGGCCGGAATTACAAGTAGGGAAGGCAATAACATGTTAAAACATTAGGGTAAATTTTAAACAATTATGACAACTTGTCCAAATAAGATGGAGTGATCCACGGACAGTGCTCCCTGGATCGACCTGAGGAAGGTGACTACAGCTGTGTAAGCGGTGAGACAGGCAGCTAAGAGTTATGTTCACTTAACAGGTTGGCAACTCAACTAAGGACAACCTAAACACCAACCAACAATCTCACACATGCACCTATCGTCTGATCACCGGCATAAAGATTGAATATTTCATGCGAGGGCGAAGTGACAGAGAGCACTGCGTCTTCAAAATCCGGAGTTTACAACGACCAGAAGCACACTACGACCAACATAGAACAACACCAAAAGACTGACAAATCAAGTAGTCAAACAACACACCACTCGCTGCTCTTACTCTCGGCGGCGCTGGGAGCAGCACCATAGAACAGCACCAACCAACCGACAAATCAAGCAGGAATAACAACACTCCACTCGCTGCGAGCAGCAACACACCAACAAACGGCGAGATCTCACCATAGTGAAGGATTCACTACTGAATTTATGTGCCGGTTGTAGCGCTTGCAACTACACCCCCTCGCCGGCCGCGGTGGTCTCGTGGTTCTAGGCGCGCAATCCGGAACCGTGCGATTGCTACGGTCGCAGGTTCGAATCCTGCCTCGGGCATGGATGTGTGTGATGTCCTTAGGTTAGTTAGGTTTAAGTAGTTCTAAGTTCTAGGGGACTGATAACCACAGCAGTTGCGTCCCATAGTGCTCAGAGCCATTTGAACCATTTTTGAACAGCCCCTCGATCCGGCAGTGCCTGCGTGCCGCCAACAGTCAGGGAATGGCCTGGCGCTGCGCGAACCTCGCTGCTCCTCCGTCCAAACCGAACCTTTTTCCGCTCCCCAACGAACTGCTCTCCATTCTCAGACAGCACTAAAATAGCTGCTCATTCAAAACCACAAGACACAGACACGGATCCGGGAAAACAATTCCACCAACAACTCACAATACTAAGCCAGTCACTGTGGAGCAACACGGACGAATTATAAGCCGGCACAAACACAGAGAAGCCAAAAGCTGTCGGAAGACCAAATGTACGTCGTCCGCTGCGACGACCGACCGAACGATAAACCAACGGTCGTCCCCACTCAAGTCAGGCACGGGAAAGATCCCCGCATAAATCGTCGACTGACAATTTATTGCCAAGAGGGCACTTCGACGGGCGGACCCACACACACACACACACATACACAGGTGAACAGGTGAAAGTTGCGCTACTCCAATATCAGGGTCCATTCAACTGAAACTCGCTGGATCCGGTCCCTGCGTGGCCGTGCACTCTCGTGACCACATCTTTCCGTCGGACAGTGCATGTGTGTCGCCAGCGGTCGGGCTGTCCGGACCTCACTACTGCTCCGTCCCAACTCGACCCCTGGACACACGACGATCCGGAAATACTAGAGGCCGCTCCAAAGATGGTACCACAGTACGCGATAGCGATAAGCGCTGCTGTTGCCACTCACGGACAGACAAACTGAGCAAACGTAGTGGCGCCAGTGAACACACTAAGAAAACGAGACCCCACTATCGCTATTACAAGATGCAAAGCTATGAACGCATCAACGCGAGCCGCCCACGTCTCAACCTCCCCCCTCAAACATCAACCCCGGCTAGCCGCGCGGTCTAACGCGCTGCTTCCCGAGTGGGAAGGTATGGCAGTCCCCGTCACGAAACTGCCCGACGGATTAGTGTTGAGGTCCGGTGTGCCGGCCAGCCTGTGGATGGTTCTTAAGGCGGTTTTCTATCTGCCTCGGTGAATGCGGGCTGGTTCCCCTTATTCCGCCTCTGTTACACTATGTTGGCGATTGCTGCACAAATACTGTCTCCGCGTACGCGTGCACCATAATTACTCTACCACGCAAACATTTGGGGTTACACTCGTCTGGTATGAGACATGCCTGCGGGGGGTGGGGGGTGGGGGTCGTCCACTGGAGGCCGAACCGCACAGTAGCCCTTAGTTCGGTGTGAGGCGGCGGTGGGGTGGGTGGACTGCCGTGGCCTGTTATGAGGTTGTGAACCACTCAGAGCTACGACGGGACGAAGCCTCTCCGTCGTTTATAGGTCCTTGGTTTAATACACAATATGTTAGAGTTGTACTGACACGAAACCCATAGTGAGGGTTTCTGAATGAGTTACGGTATATTAAGTTATGAATTTTATCACACAGTAATCCATTTGAAGCGCTGAGAATCATACGGCTGTAACACACATCACCGTCGATTGTGAGACTGTAGCATTTATTCGTTCTTTTGAAATATGTGATCTTATGTTGAGGCAGGTTTATCTGTGCTATAGGCCCACGTTGTGTATACTGAAATTGACGAAAAGCTGTTTCTCTGGTTTTTCTGGTATTCACTTAAACTTTGGATCGACAGCGGTGTGCTTTAGGCCCTTATGGACCTGCATGCCTCATTTGTATTCTGGTCAAGTGACCACGTTGGGAGATATTACTACTTGAGTTTAATCATTTACACAAATGGCACTTTGTGAGGGAATCAGCTTTCGTGTGCAGTGTAAACGTGAACTATGTTGAATCTGTTTCAAATGCTAACAGGAAAGTAAAGCTGTGAGGAGGGGTCGTGCGCAGCTCGCGGAAGGCAAAGGTCCCGAGTTTAAGTCTAAACCTATCACACAGTTTTAATCTGCAATGAAGTTTCATATTGCCGCACAGTCTGCTGCAGAGTGAAAATCTTATCCTGGGAAGCGAAAAGTAAATTACCAGGAAAAGTTACCCACAAAGATCCTTTGCTTGAGAGAGTGACGAAATCGCATAAACGTGACTACAAGCGAACATTTAGCAAGGAAGTTATTGTGTGGGTGCAGTGTATGAATATCTGATTTTCAGCCCGGAAATAAATTCATAAACTAATGAACTGGGGCAGGCCGGAGTGGCCGAGTGGTTCTAGGCGCCGAGTGACCGCTAGGTTGCAGGTTCGAATCCTTCTTCGGGCTTGGATGTGTGTGATGTCCTTAGGTTAGTAAGGTTTAAGTAGTTCTAAGTTCTAGGGGACTGATGACCTCAGAAGTTAAGTCCCATAGTGCTCAGAGCCATTTTTTTAATACATCGGTTAGGGATCTAATAAATTAACTGGAGAAAATGGAAAAGTAGGAACACTCCCACTTACAAAAAATGCGAAAGTTTACGCGTTATTTCATTATTACCTTAAACTGTATTTAATTACGTGCAAAAACAAAATTCCACAAAAGCAATTCTTTCTTTTGTCAGGTAAGATTTGCATCTTATTATTATTATTGTTATAATTAATTATTATTGTTATTACTGACAGCGGCAATAGTTGTATAAACTTGTTCATAATCATAACTGTTATACAGCACATGCTATTAATTTCACATTCTCAAATTTTTCTCAACCTAAAAATTTGTGAACATCCAGAATGTATACTCGCGAGCAGCCACTGACAAGGGGTATGAAATGGAGTCGAAAGTTGTGGAGAACGATAGTTCAGAAAGATTATGTCGGTGTATTCTGCAAACGTGTACTCAACCATGTTGCTCTAACACTCACATTCACGTGAATGAGTCTTGAACCAGGTAAACAGAGGTAAGAGAGAAGCAGCTACATGAAATCACCCGGTGTGACGTAACCACCTAACCCCCCCCCCCCCAACCCACACCCCCTCCCAGCACGACTACGATGTTGCATACCTACCTAGTAAACATTTTTTCAAACGGCTGCAACACGCGAACGGTACATTTCCAGACATGTGTTCCTATTCAAAATTTTATGTATTCGCTCCCCTCTACAAATCCGGGAAGTTTATAACGGGAGGTTGCTAGCGTCCCGTATATCGTAGGTATTTTAAACATGGCTCAAAGAAACTACATTTGTTGAGGTGACAACAGTGGACAATGGGCTTGAAACTGTTCAAACAACATCTACAGATTTTACAGGTATTGCTCCCACGTGGTCACAGTAATGCGTAAGTTATACAAATAGTTAACATAATTAGGGATACCTTAGATGAGTTGCTCAAAGGGTCTCTCATACTTCCGGCAACAATTGTGGCACCAGATTGCAGTGTGTTATAACAATAAATTCCAAATCGCGTAGTAATCAGTATTTTGTCCGAACATTTGCAGTAAACTGAGAATAGGTGCCATTCCGGCAGCAATTGCAATACCAATTCGCAATCTGTAATAGGGCTAAATTTCGCGTCGGGTAAAATCAGTGTTTTTTCTGAACATTTGTAAACATAAGGAAAATAATTTTTTATGGCCTAAAAATTCAGCAGATAGTGTAGGAAACGGATTTTTCTTATACATTCACTTTTAATATGTTTTTTTTTACACGAAACCGTTGAAAATGAAAATAAAAAAGTTGTGTTACGGTATAAAAATTGAAGCGTACTTTTACAGAGATGCGTTCAAAATTAAAATTAAACTGTCGTTTTACGATCTAATAATTAGAATGTGTAGCAGACAAAAAACACGTTCAATATTAATACTTGAATCTATAGGAAAGCGTAAGAAATGAAAATGAAATAGAGATTTCGATGCACGAACTAATAACTAAATATAGACGGACAAACACAGTACAAGATTTACTGTTACATAATTTTACAGACTAAAGTGGAAAAATCAAATTTGTTTTATAATCTAATAGTTAACGTGTAAAGCATCAGGGCCTAAGTAGCTAGATGCTACATAATAAGTGTACACAATTTCTTTAATCCTTGTAAGGGCTGAACAGTTTTGTACTGCAGATACTGCTCTCACCATAGCTCTTTGTAATGGTATTAGCAAAGGTTTTACGCATTTATCGACAGAACTGCATTATTTATTAACACTTTTTCCTCTGAGCGTACTGTCCGATAACGTATATATCAGCGATAACTATACATTTCAGCAGACGTCAAGAATACGCATCAGTTGTAATATGCTACAGTACCAGTTAGACTTCACTGTACAGCACCGAGCGGCCTGGGTCATTCGGGTATTATTTAATATTGTCGCACGCCTTAGGTCAGGTCTGCACGTAAACGAGGTTTAGTTCCGCGATCTGCCATCGGCAATTGTAAAATAAACACGTAATAGGTAGTTTGTAAAGCCAATGAATGTGCTCTAAGTTATAATAAAATTCACATTATAGTTTTCAATTTTAAAACTAATATGAATAAATAAACAAACTCACCAGTCAGCAAAGTTCGCGTCTGACTTTGACGACAGAAAACTCTTTGATCATATCTTCATAGTTCAGACGGTTATCAGTTAGGAGGTCGGCTTCGATGTGAAGAACAGACAAGGCGTTCAATCTCTCCTCAGACAACTTAGAACGTAGGTACGATTTCAGCCTTTTAAGAACCGAAAAGGAGAGTTCTGCTGAACAATTTGTGTCATACACAAAAATATTCTAAGACCAATGTCGACATTCGGAAACACGTACTGTAACCTCTGTTTTAGTTAAAATTTATTCATTTTGACAGGTGTATCACTAATCTCAGGAGATATCAAAAGTTCCTCGAATTGTACACATTCAGTAGGGAAGGAAGGCTCTAAATCTGTCATATGACACTTGGAGTTTTGCTGCACCTTTAGCAATATCGTCAGGTAACCTGTTATTAAGGTTACTGAAATCTGTGAAGCAGTCCAAAAGTGTTCTATAGCTGTCCTTCCTCGTCACTAATTCGGCATACAAGTTATCGAGTACTGGGAGAAACGTTTTGACTCTAAATTTATCCCTTCCTGTCAGAAAAACTTATTCAAAGTCCGTTTCTTCGTCATCATTAAGATTGCGTTTTCGTGATTTTTATAGGTGCATTCATAGTCTATATCACTCACAATCTCCATGGAATTATTTTCGTAATTTACATCTACATCTACATCATACTCCGCAAGCTACCTAATGGTGTGTGCGGAGGGTACTTTCGGTACCAGTATCATGATCTCCGCAAGCCTGTTCCACTCGCGAATAGTGCGTGGGAAGACTGATTGTCGTAAGCCTCTGTACTGGCTCTAATTTCTCGAATTTTCTCCTCGTGGTCAATACGTTAGATGTATGTGGGAGGAGATAGTATGTTGTTTGACTCCTCCTGAAAAGTGCTGTCCCGAAATTTCAATAGTAAATCTCTTTGTGATGCTCAACGTCTCTCTAGTAACGTGTGTCAGTGGATTTTGTTTAGCATCTCCGTAACGCTCTCTCGCCAGCTAAATGATCCCGTGGCGCAACTTGCCTCTCTTCGTTGGATCTTCTCTATCTCCTCTATCATCCCAGATAGATGAACAATACAATACTCAAGAATCGGGCGAACATGCACCTTATAAGCTACTTCCTTCTTGGATGAGTTACATTTCCTTAAGATTCTTCCGATGAATCTGAGTCTTGTGTCTGCTTTTCCCACAACCTGTTCTACATGGTCATTCCACTTAAGGTCCCTCTGGATAGTTACGCCTAGATATTTTACGGCAGACCCTGTCTCCATCTGTTTGTCACCAATAGTGTAGCTGTACAATAGTGGATTTCTTTTCCTATGTATGCGCAATATGTTATATTTATTTACGTTCTGGGTCAACTGCCAGAGTCTGCACCATTCATCAATTCTCTGCAGGTCGTTCCGCAAATTATTACTATGTTCTGGCGTTGCTACTTTGGTATAAACAATCGCGTCATCTGCGAATAACCTTAAAGAGCATCCGACGCTTTGTACTATATCATTTATATATACTGTGAACAGCAACGGTCTTATCACACTTCCCCGTGGTACTCCGGATATTACCATTACATCTGTCGATTCAGTTCCATTAAGAGCAACGGGTTGAGTTCTATATGCAAGAAAGTCTCGAATCCAATCGCATGTCGGCTCCGATACTCCTTAAGCTCGTATTTTTTTCGTTAAAAGGCAATGCGGGACGGTGTCAAATGCCTTCCTGAAATCAAGGAATACGGCATCAGCCTGAGCGCCGTTGACACTGCGCTGTGGGTCTCATGGAGGAACAGAGCGAGCTGAGTTTCACAGAATCTCCGTTTGCGGAATCCATGTTGATTTTTATAGAGGAGCTGTTCATTTTCCAAGAAATAATGCTTGAGCATAAAACATGTTCCATAGTTCTACAACAGATTGACGTCAACGATATAGGTCTATAAATATGTGGATTTGTCTTACGCCCTTTCTTAAAAACGGGAGTGACCTGCGCTTTTTTCCAGTCGTTAGGTACCTTTCGTTGCCCAAGCGATCTACGATAAATTACTGCTAGGAGGTGAGCAAGTTATTTCGCATAATCTTTATAGGTATCTCATCTGGTCCTGAAACCTTTCAGCTACTAAGCGGGTGTAGCTGCTTTTCAATTCCGCTATCGGTTATCTCAATATCTGCCATTTCGACGTTCGCATGACGATTGAAAGGAGGGACAGTTTTACGACCTTGCGCGGTGAAACAACTTCGGAAGAAAATGGTTCAAATGGCTCTGAGCGCTATGGGACTTAACATCTGTGGTCATCAGTCCCCTAGAACTTAGAACTACTTAAACCTAACTAACCTAAGGACATCACACACATCCATGCCCGAGGCAGGATTCGAACCTGCGACCGTAGCAGTCGCGCGGTTCCGGACTGAGCGCCTAGAACCGCTAGACCACCGCGGCCGGCAACTTCGGAAGACCGAATTCAATATTTCGGTCTTCCCTCTGTTGTCTTCCGTTTCTGTGCCGGTGTGTTTGCTGAGAGAATGAATAGATGATTTTGATCCACTTACTGATTTTACATACTACCAAAATCTCTTAGGGTTTTTACTCAGGTCGGTTGACAACGTCTTGCTTTCAAAATCATTGAACGCTTCTCTCACTGCTTTCCTTACGCTCATTTTCGCTTCGTTCAGCTTTTGTTTGTCAGATAGGATTTTACTTCTCTACTGAGATGAAGTGGTCTTCGTTTACATAGCGCTTTTGTAACACGGCTATTAAACCATGCTGGATCTTTCCCATCCCTTAAAATGTTACTCGGAGCATACTTGTCCAGGGCATATTGAACGATACCTTTGAATTTTTAACATTTGTTCTCCACTTTTTCATCTTCATCACAGAATATTTAAAGCTGACTGCTGAGATATTCTGAAATTTGTATCCTGTCACCACTGCTGAGCAAATATATCTTCCTACCTTTCTTAACATTCCTTGTAGGATCCGTCGTTATAGATGCTGTCACAGCCTTATGATCAGTGATACCTTCCTCTACGTTAATTTATTCGATAAGTTCTTGTCTGTTTGTTGCCAGTAGGTCTAAGGTGTTACCCTCATGAGTTGCTTCTGTATCTGATCAAGGTAATTTACTCACAAAACATCCAGAACAATGACACACGATTCCCTGTATCTGGCACCAGTTTTGATGGCATAACACTCTCAGTCTATACGTGGCAAGTTGAACTCACATCTTATTACAACGGCGTGATCAGGAAAATTACTAATAATATTCTGCAAGCTGTGTCTGACGCGCTCTAAAACTACAGATCCTGACCCAGGTGGTGAATAAAAGCATCCAATCACCATTTTTGACCGTTGTTTGATACTCAATTTCACACAGATTAATTCACATTTGGAATCCGTGATAAACTCGCTAGATTTTATCGAATTTTTTACTGCAATAAACACGCTGCCACCATTGGCGACTAATCTATTCTTACGATAAATGTTCCAGTCTGAACTTAGGATTTTGTTGTCATTGACTTCTGGCTTCAACCAGCTTTCTGTTCCAAATACTACTCGTGCGTTATAACCTTCAATAAGCGATACTAATTCTGGGACCTTTCCTTGGATGCTCCTGCAGTTTACTAAAATCATATTAATCTTTTCTATTTCTGATCTGCGAGGATCTAGATTCTCTGAGGTCGCTGTGGTTGATTTAACAGGCCAATTTTGTTTGCTCCCAAGGGAGGGGTTCTCTAAGCTAAAAAATACCCCATGTGCACGCCACACGTACTCCGTTACCCTAGTAGCCGCTTCCTGCGTGTGATGCACGCCTGACCTATTAAGGGGAACCCTACAATTCTGCACCCGATATCAGAGGTCGAGAAATTCGTGTGAGGTACCGTCGCAGAGCCGTCTGAGCCACTGGTTTACACCTTCCACTCTGCTTCATATCAGAGAACCGCGCTAATGTGGCTGTCTCATAATAGTTACTCATCGTCCAAAAGTTTGGTACCCGTGGTCTGCCGTCCATTGTACGTCACCACTTTCCCCTGGAGTAGCACAGTTTTGTGGTGGCGATGTTCCCATACGTGTTCACATTAATGAAAGACACGGCTACTCCTGTAACCAACTGGAGATTGCAGTGACAGAGTCTGCATTCCGTCTGCTGCTACTACAGGCACTTTTAAGATAGCGTGCAGCAAGCCATGGCTGTTGATGTTATCGCTCGCCGGCCTACTTGCTAGATGCCCCAGTTTGGGGTATGAGATATAGGTAAAGACACAGAAAACTGAACGACGTCATTCATGACCTGCGTCACACTCTTCACTTTCTGGGACTTTTTCACAACCACGTAGAGGAAACATCTGTGTGAGATCCCTTTCGCTTTGAAACGCTCCTACGGCTAACAACGCGCGTTCGTTAGTGCTCGTCTTTGAATGGCGAGAGTGGTGGACCGCTAACCACTACTATACACTATATGATCAAAAGTATCTGAACACCTGGCAGAAAATGATTTAAGAGTCCGTGGCGCCCTCCATCGGTAATGCTGGAATTCATTATGGTGTTGGCCCATTCTCAGCCTTGATGACAGCTTCCACTTTCGCAGGCATACGTTCAATCAGGCAATGGAAGGTTTCTTGGGAAATGGCAGCCTATTCTGCACGGAGTCCTACACTGAGGAGAGGTATCGATGTCAGTCGGTGAGGCCTAGAGAGAAGTCGGCGTTCCAAACATACTAAGGGTGTTCTGTAGGATTTAGGTCAGGACTCTGCGCAAGCCAGTCCATTACAAAGATGTTTATGTCGTGTAACCACTCCTCCACAGGCCGTGCCTCATAAACAGTTGCTCGATCGTGATCAAAAATGCAATCGCCATCCCCGAATTGCTCTTCAACAGTGGGAAGCAAGAAGGTACTCAAAACATCAGTGTAGGCCTGTGCTGTGACAGTGTCACCCAAAACAACAAGGGGTACAAGCCCCCGCCACGAAAAACACGACCACAGCGCCTCCGAATTTTACTGTTGGCACCACTCATTCGGGGATGGCGATTGCATCTTTCAACACGATTGAGCACCTGTCTATAATGCACGGCCTGTGGCGGTGGTTACACGACAATAACATCCCTGTAATGGACTGGCCTGCACAGAGTCCTGACCTGAATCCTATAGAAAACATTTAGGTTGTTTTGGAATGCCGACTACGTGCCAGGCGTCACCGACCGACATCGATACATCTCCTCAGTGTAGCACTCTGTGAAGAATGGTGTGCCATTCCCAAAGAAACCTTCCAGCACCTGACTGAACGTATGCCTGCGAGAGTGGAAGCTAAGGGTGGGCCAACACCATACTGAATACCAGCATTACCGATGGAGGGCGCCAAGAACTTGTAAGTCATTTTCAGCCAGGTGTCCGGATACTTATGATCACATATTTTATTTGGCGACAACCCAGGGCCTGGCTGCCACAGCTTTGGTTTTTCTTAGGCTTCTGTGCTTTGCTGGTGCCTTAATTCTACCTCTTTTTTTCTGTTCATGGATGTGTTTACATGTTTTAACAGTCTCTCTTATAGTGCTTCTTCTATTCAGTATTCTCAGGTGGGAGTTGTAAAAATTTTCGTTTCTTTTGTGCTTATTTTTCTTTCTTGCAGTGTCTATTTATTGCATTTGCCTATTCCAAATTAAGAAACTCACCTCCCCCACTCCCTGCTGAGGCGCGTCAGCTGCAAGCGATAGATGCAGTGCAGCTAACACATATGTTTCAGTTTCACACGCAGCAGATTGCCACCCTCCTCAATAGAGTACAGCAGCTCCTTGCAAACCAAACACTCTATGCTGCGCAACATACAACAATTGTACCTCTGAGCGCCATACCGCCTTTTCGCCACAGAAGAGGAATGGCTTGAGTGGTTGCAGCAGTATGAAGCCCACATCGTTGCTCACAAAGTAGCAGGACCTGTGAAACTACATTACTTTTTGTCAACAGTGGAAAGTGCAATTTTTTGTCTAATTCAGAAATTGTTCCTTAGAGCTATTCCAAGTGAACTTTCCTATGATCAGGTTGTACGTTTTCTAACTATTAGGTCCGCAGCTCGTGGTCGTGCGGTAGCGTTCTTGCTTCCCATGTCCGGGGTCCCGGGTTCGATTCCCGGCGGGGTGAGGGATTTTCTCTGCCTCGTGACAACTGGGTGTTGTGTGTTGTCCTTAGGTTAGTTAGGTTTAAGTAGTTCTAAGTTCTAGGGGACTGATGACCATAGATGTTAAGTCCCATAGTGCTCAGAGCGATTTGATTCTAACCATTATGACCAACAAGTGAATGTGGTGGGAGCTAGGTACCAGTTCTTTCGTTTCAAGGAAAGGTCAGAACAGACTTAACGCGAGCGGGTCCCAGATTTGCGGGGTGTAACGAGGAAATGCAGATTCAAATGCGCTCGTTGTGATTTACATTCAGATGACATGATGCGCGATGGGATCGTGTATAATGTATGGGATGTCAAACTTAGAGAACAGATTTTGAAGTAGTTATATCCATCCTTTCGTCACATAGTGCAGATTCTCGATCAGCAGATTCAGCTGCCGTAGCGACCGATAAATTTTAGCAGTCACCCATCGGTCGGGCTGATTCGTCCCTCATTCACATCCGGCCCAGTAAGCAGCAACAGCCTGTGTATACCAAGCCGTGTAAACAGTTCACTACACGGGCAAACTGAATTAAGACATGCCCTCTGTGCTATTCATGGCACAAACGCCTAGACTGCCCGTCCCGACAAGCACAGTGTTACGCTTCTCCAAGAAAGGTCACGTACAATACATATGTTTGCAATGGAACAAACATAAGAAAAGTGCCCATTCACAAAACTAGTCACAAGGCAAATGAAGTCGATGCAGTGTATTCAAAGTCTTTTTGTTCGTTTGCATATTAGTGGAAATCATGTGAAATTTCAGTTGGACACGGGTGCCTCTGTTACATTGCTGAATCGTAACATGTATGAACTGTTAGGCTCCCCACACCTGTCTAAAACTGGCACGCACCTGACGACTTATAACGGACAAGACATTCCCGTTCTTGGAAAATGTACTTTGCCTGCCATGTATCACTCGCATACGCGAACTGTGACTATCACTGTGCTACAATCACGCGATTGTGAGAACATATTTAGCCTTGATTCGTTTGATTTGTTTGGCTTTCAAATTCAGCACAATGTGTTGTCAGTGACTGCATTCAATGCCAAAGACAGAGTAGCTAGCATGCTGAAAGTATTCCCTGAACACTTTTCTGAAGGTTTAGGCAAGGCTAACAGTTTTGTTGCACATATTACTATGAAAGACAATGCTCAGTTAAAATTTTGCGAAATCAGGACTGTTTCCATTGCATTACGGAACAAATTCGCTGCTGGACTTACAGAATTGCTTGGATCTATTGCTCCCTTACAAGCTAGTCAGTGGGCAAGACCAGTGATTTTGCTCCCCAAACCTTCAGGTCGCAGTGGCCTCAGTGTTGACTTTAAGTTTAGAGTCACCCCAGAAACTGTGATTTTTATCCGTTTCCACGACCACAGTATGTCATGGACAGTTTAGGAGTTGGTCGCTGCTTTTCAAAAATCGATTTGCGCGACGCATATCTTCAAATACCACTCGATGAAGAATCTTTAACTGTGTGTATGTGAACACTCAACTGGGCTTGTTTAAATATTTTCGTTTGCCTTTTGGCAGTGTTCCGCACCCGCCATTTCCCAATGGAATATGGAACAGCTGACAGCTCAAGTACCAAACTGTTCAAACTATTCGTTGTAGCAGGTCGTGCACCTGAAGAACACACTGAAAATTTGCATACTTAGTTTGGTGTGTTGTCTGACTAAAGTGTAAAGTAGACAAGTGTGATTTTTTTTAAACCTGAGTTGCAGTATCTTGGTTATGTCATAAACAGTCAAGGAGTACATCCTCTTCAGTCACTTCTGTTAGTCATACGTGACCTGCCAGTGGCTCACAATGACACAGAACTGCAGTCAGTTTCAGGGAAAATGAATTATTAGATTCGGTTCATACCGGATGCTGCACAAATCGCAGCTCTATTACTTCACTTGCGTCGCAAGAACGTCTCCTTTGTTAGGAAAGATGAGTGCCAAGTAGCTTATCAAAATCTTAAAGACGCAGTGCTCAGTGTTTGATGTTTGGTTCACTTTGATCCTGACAAACCAGTTGTGCTGCAAGTTGACTCTTCCTCTTAAGGAATCGGTGCAGTGCTTTCGCATAGATTTAGTGATAAAGACAGGTCTATTTCTCTCGCACCAAAAGTGTTGTCCAACACTCAATGTAACTATTTACAAATAGAGAAAAAGGTACTGGCTATTGTGTATGGTGTCATCAAATTCCATCACTATTTTATGGCAGAAAATTCTACTTAGTAACGGATCACAAGCCACTGCAGTCTTTGCTTCATCCGACGAAGCCGGTTCCTGTACGAACTGCCCAAAAAATTCAAAGATGGGCTTTGTTGTTGTCTCAATACCAGTACGAGCTTGTGTATTGTCTGACAGCTCAACATGGTAATGCGGACGCACTTTCAAGTCTTCCGTTGACCCTGATACAGATTTTGATGCTTCTGCTCCATCTTGTTGTCACATCGACGCTCAGGATTCTCAATTGCTTCAATCTTTTCCTCTGAGCTATAGGAAAATTACACAAGCCACGGAAGCTGATTCAGACTGAACATTTTGCTAAAATACATTAGCACATGTTGGCGTAGTTCATTGGATTGCATAAAGAACTCTGTAGTGCGCCGATATTTTGCATGTTGGCATAGCCTCGCTATACAGCGAGGTGTGATTCTTGTTCAAAATGACAGTGGACAGTCACGTGTGTTGATCCCTAAAGCTTTGCAAAAAGAAATGGTGCAGTTACTTCACCAAGGACACTGGGGGAATGTTTGTACGAAACAGTTAGCGCGTCGACACTGTACTTGACAGGGTATGGACACCCAAATAAAACATATGACGTCACAGTGTCACGCATGTGCGGAAAATCAGTCTGTTCCGCCACACAAATTCTCTGCTTGGCCTAAGTCGCAATCACTATGGCAACGTGTGCACATAGACTTTGCGGGAACTTTTTGGAACATATGTTTGTTGATAATGGTCGACTCTTATAGCAAGTTTCCTTTTGCCGTGCCAATGAACCTGACAACGTCACGTATCACAGTTCAGGCGTTGTCCTCTATTTTCGCTTCGAAGGTTAACCTGAAGTCACGGTGTCGGACAACGGCCCTCAGTTCACGTCAAATAAATTTGAAACATTCTGTGAACGCATTGGCATACTGCATCTAACCAGTGAACCGTTCCATTCACAGTCAAAAGGCGAATGGAAACGTTTCGTCAGAATTTCCAAGCAGCTGGTGGCCACCGCATATACCAGGGATTAAGCACTGCAACTGTTTCTGGCCTGCTATCGTTCACATCCACAAGATGGACCATCGCCGGCGGAATTGCTTCACGGCTGCCGTCATCGCACACTGCTCCACCTGCTACACCCTCCTCTGCGTCCGGCGCCGAAGGAAGACCGCAAGTATCGTTTCGCGTGGCATGGTATTGTGTTTTTCAGGGTTTATGGCGGCAGCAGACCGTGGGCGCGAGGGAAGATCGTTCATCAACTTGGCGCATGCGTGTACCTCATTTCAGTCCCAGACAGTTTGCAGCGCTGACATCACAACCAAATTCGCCACTGTCATGTGCACGGTGATCCTTCTGTATCTCTTTCCCCAGATTCACGGATCCCGAGGACAGCGCGTCCACAGCAGCCACCAGAGGGTGTCATTACGACACCGCGGGACGACCCCATGGAGACGAAGCCTCTGCCTCCTCTCGTCCTACCGACGGACCCTGAATAAAGAAAAGTGTGAAGTTATTCACACTAGTACTAAAAGAAATTACATAAATCTTACGTCTGTAAAATGCAACTAAATACATAGGGATTACAATTACGAATAACCTAAATTGGGCCGAAGTGGCCGTGCGGTTAAAGGCGCTGCAGTCTGGAACCGCAGGACCGCTACGGTCGCAGGTTCGAATCCTGCCTCGGGCATGGATGTTTGTGATGTCCTTAGGTTAGTTAGGTTTAACTAGTTCTAAGTTCTAGGGGACTAATGACCTCAGCAGTTGAGTCCCATAGTGCTCAGAGCCATTTGAACCTAAATTGGAACGATCACGTAGATAATGTTGTAGGTAGAGCAAACCAAAGACTGCGGTTCATTGGCAGAACACTTAGAAGATGCAACAGGTCTACTAAAGAGACTGCTTACATCACGCTTGTCCGCCTATTCTGAAATATTGCTGTACGGTGTGGGATCCGCATCAGTTGGGACTGACGGATAGCATCGAAAAAGTTCAAAGAAGGGATCTTCTCATGAACTTTCAATCACCAGTTTTCGCCTCCGATTGCGAAAACATTCTGTTGGTACCCACCTACCTAGCGAAAAATGATAATCACGGTAAAAAAAAGAAATCAGGGCTCGCACAGAAAAATTTAAGTGCTCGTTTTTTCCACGCACCATTGGAGAGTGGAACGGTAGAGACACAGCTTGAAGGTGGTTCATTGAAGTCTCTGCCAGACACTTTATCGTGAATAGCAAAGTAATCACGTAGATGTAGATGTAGATGGAGTTGGACCCACCCAAGCCGCAGCGATCGTGTTACGGGCCTCATGAGATGGACGCGTATCCGTCTGGGCGTTTTCCGGGGGACGTTTCCACCAGAACGAAGGCCGGATGGTGGGGTACGAGCGTAAGTCTGACGTCCCTTGCAGCCACATCTTCCGCTTCCTCAGACGCTTCCTCAGAGCGACTACGCTCTTGCCTCCCGTCCCGTTGACGTGCTTCATATACGACGACATAAGCGCCGCGAATGACTGGCGACGCCCCAGTTCAGTACCAGCTTCAAGAGCAGCGACTTCGATATGCAGCATCAATTCTAGTCACTTCACTTGCAGTGGCGGATTTACTTATAGGCCCATTAGGCGCGTGCCTAGGGGCGGCACCTTAAGGAGGGTGGCATTTTTTGCTCTGTGCTCATTTTAACCTTTTACGTATTAAAATAACTGCGCTTACAAACAACAAAATTCTTTTATATTGTTCAGCAACTTACTAGTTTAAATAAGCCTTGAGAACGAAATTCAACAATACAAGCTTGGAAATATACATAGTTTACTTTGTGACTGAATGGAAATTTAGCATTGGGTTTCTGTCTGGCGTCATCTTCATGATTCTTCGAAGTATTTTGAAGTAAGTTGTCAGGACAGCAATCTACAATAGAATGTCAGAAACATTCTTGTTCCGAGAATGTTGTCAGCTTCTACTTAACCCTATCATATTTTCCCCGTGAAAGTACCGGGACCCCTGAAAAGCGGTTATAAACTGATCAGCAGCTTCTTAAATACTGTAACATGTGTCGGCCTCAGTATGTAAAACCCAACTCTACTTAAATATCTTGTAGAAATTACGGGGAAGTAACAAATCAGCCCACCATTACTGTAATTAATGTGAAAGCTCTGTGGTCTTCAATATCTGAGCTATCATTTAAAGACACCCGTTTAACAAAACGTGTTGATACTGGATATGTTTTACATTTTTAAACACATCTTTAAATGAAAAGAACGTAAATAGAATATATAATAATGTGTGAAATACACGTCACAACAGTTTAAAAATTTTATTTATTTAGTTACTTTTTTGGCGAAAAAAGAAGAAACCAGCTTTCGTTTGTCTCATTTATTGTGCTGCAGCCTGCATGATATCAAAGTTCCCACTCTGTGCAATCGAATAGCACGTGGCATTGAAAATTTTATATTAAACTTCTTAACTAAGCTTTTATTCTTCGAGGAAAGGTTATTTTTATTTTATGTTGGAACAAAAGGTTCATTTGCATGTAGACATAACAGCTGTGTTCACACAAAAGACGACACACCACATCAACTCCCAACAAGACTACTTAAACTTTGTAGTCTGTTTTCTCTGCCCACAAAAACCACGAAAATATTATAAGAATCAGTGGGATGAGAGTCGATTCATCACACTTCATGGCAAGAAACTGCAAAAATTATTTGTTTTTCGAATTAGATAGACAGTGTCAAGAATATTCAGAACATATTTGCATCCCAGCTAAAATTCCAGCGACACGGGAAACAGAAGCTAAAAAAGGGTCTGTCCTGTTTTCTTTACGAGACGAATTCCAGTCGGCAGGTGTGTTTCTATGTTCACTGACAACAGAGAAACAGGCGACAATGAAATTAAATTATTCTGCATTGTACTTCTTTCGTAGCACGGTTACGTCGAGTAATCCGAGTTGGTCAGTTTATCGCTCTGTGTTTAAAGAAAAAATCTTTGTGCTCGTTTGCCGTATTTGAAGTAAAAAACTTTCTGGTCATGTGCGGTGCAGTGGGATTAGAAGTGGATACAGTCTTTCTTTCTTTCTTTCCTTTTAGAAATATTTTTCTTTTGTTTTGACTGTTGGTCGACAATTTTGTAGGTGCCTTAACACGAATAACAGTGAAAAAAGCAAACGTGCAAAATTAAGTGGGCGGCATTTCGGAAATTATCGAAGGAAAGGCAAGAAGCCAACGTTCTATAAAAGCTAGGCAGAGTAGATAAATGTTTCGCAAAAAAGTGTAGCTGGTTCGACTTCCAGTTCAGGTAATATGGATGATATTTCTGGCACTGCAGCTGTTGTAAAAGAAGTAAATACAGACGAAAAAAAGCTAAAAATCAAGAACAGCAAATTCTTCCTGATTTCGAGTTTCACGAAAAACTAAGTGTCGAGTCAGACATTACAAAAAGAAATAACCTCGTTGGTGATGATCTTTCAGAATGGTGTGTCAATAAATGAACAATCGACATTCTCTTACAACGTGGCATTAATCAAAACCGTGACGGTGATGTAAACTGTTGGGAGGTAAGGCCGCGATTGCTACTAAGGGTATTGCAGATTGGAAAAATATTTCTAATATTTTATTTCATCATGAGAACTCACTTGAACACAATAATTCTGAGTTATCACTCTTAATCACTCTTAACACGAGAGAAGTCACTTGGAACAATAGATAACCATTTCGTGTCATATGTTGTGACAGAAAAAATGGACTGATGCAGTGTGCTGGAAAGCATTTTTGCAGTAGTGAAGAAGCTAACAAGTCGCGGACTTCCCCTACGTGGACACGTTGAAAGATTCCATTCATTACATATTGGTCAATTTACGATGTCTCTTGAACTTGTAGCCGAGTCTGATCCTTTTCTCGCAGAGCACATTGAGCAATATGGAAATCCAGGGCCACGACATGCAAGTTATCTTTCATAATCATCTTGTAGTGTTTCCGTTCTTCTTGTTATGTCCGTGCTTGCTACGAACGTAGGATGAGAAATTCCGCCTTATGAAGGCACCTTTTTTCTCTGTTTTTTTTCACCGATACATGTTTCAGCACTTTTTGTGCTAACTTCAGTGGGTTTAATTTTTATTTTTTACTGTACTATAGTTGTTACATATTAACATTTGTGTTATTTATAACATTATGTTACAGTTCCATTTACAGCTTAATTGGCAAACAATGGGTGTATGCATTAGTTTACATACCTTACATGATGCTATTGGACATTTATTTTGGTTGCTATTCTGCTACACAATGCCCGCATCCCGTGGTCGTGCGGTAGCGTTCTCGCTTCCCACACCCGGGTTCCCGGGTTCGATTCCCGGCGGGGTCAGGGATTTTCTCTGCCTCGTGATGGCTGGGTGTTGTGTGATGTCCTTAGGTTAGTTAGGTTTAAGTAGTTCTAAGTTCTAGGGGACTGATGACCATAGATGTTACGTCCCATAGTGCTCAGAGCCATTTGAACCATTTTTTTTGCTACACAATATACAACATCTCATCTGCAAAGAGGAAAAACGTAATTTTTATTTTTCTGTTTTTATGCATTTAATGAACGGAAATGAGTCCTAATCACGTTTTTAGAGAGACTTTTTTGGATAGTTTTGGTGTGGGTGTTATTTGTATAGTTCTTCTATTGTGGCGAAGAGGGTTTTGTTGCACAGTGATGTGTATTCGTTCAGTACTTTCTTTCCTTGGACTATTGATTTTTGGATATGATAGTTTTCTTCTATAGTTAGTTTTTAGTATAAGCTGCTGCTAGTTTTTAGGATGTGTACGTCAGTTTCAATGTTTGTTGGATGGTGATTGTATGCTATTAGGTGGTCTGCAAATGTTGAGTGTGAGCTGTTGCTTTTCAGTGCTCTGAGTTGTTTTGTATACCTGGTTCTGAAATTCCTGCATATTTGGCCCACATATACAGATTGACAGCAGTTGCAAGTAAGTTGGTAAATGCCGGACTGGCTGTATTTGTCAGTGTTGGTGGTATTTCTTCCAACTCTGCAGACTTGGTACCCCCCCCCCCCCCCCCCCCACAACTGGTTCATCTGGGTGGTCAGTTACACGTCTATTCACCCGTACACCTCTCCACAGCCACTGTTCATTGTTCACCCCTGTCATTTATGGCCCGTAGTTCACCACGGTATACTGTAATCACTGCGGCACACGAACAGTTTACGAACTTCGCTCTTTCAGAAATGCTTC
Organism: Schistocerca piceifrons; assembly: GCF_021461385.2. Taxonomy (NCBI): domain Eukaryota; kingdom Metazoa; phylum Arthropoda; class Insecta; order Orthoptera; family Acrididae; genus Schistocerca; species Schistocerca piceifrons. The sequence goes on along the minus strand of NC_060142.1, from coordinate 302,144,831 downwards.
CACTCTTGGCCTGAATGTTAATGCTCACGGCCTTTGGAGGTTTCCGCGTTAAAATAGCAACTGCACTCTTTTTGACGTCCCCCTATACGCTTTATACAGTATACCTTCCACTGCTAGTACTTCCATCTGCCTTCTGGGAGTGATTATTGCACTCTGACGTCCAACGTAGGCGGTGGTTACATTAATGTGATTAGACGGTGTAGTTTTTATAAAGAAGTACTCGACCTATGTGGGACTACGGGGTGAAATGCTTCACGATGTCGGGGTGCAAACTATGTAAAAACACAGTGATACCAGCAGTTATTTCGTAGATGTTTCTGAATTTCGAAATAAAAAATATCCCGAAAATTAACACAGAATCCCGCTACGAAGCGTACAACAGGCGTAATACTGCTGTTTGTGTAAATGGCATGAAACGTGGCTGACACAGCAAGCGTAAAAATATCGAAAGAAAGAGAGATGTCCTGATTTTGTTGCCAGCGTGACATAATTAACAATAAAGTTCAGATGTACTTGGTCCTAATTAGGATATCAGCGCCTGCACTGTGTTTCGTAGCGTGAAACACGCCTCCGTAAGCACGGCGCTATCGGCAGCACGGTGCCTGCACAGGAATGAAATCTGGCAAAAGTCTCGCCCTTTCCTCGGCTGAGCGTAAGCGCATCAGGAACAACGAAATATGCGCCACGCCTGCCGCTCTCGGAAAAGCATTTCGACGTTCTTGCTCCACGTGCACGCCCGGCTTTTCCACTGCCTCTACAACCAGGCTGCAGTCACGACAAAAATCCCCCTTCCTTTAGATTCAGTCTGTTGTCTCTCTTTCTGCGGAGCTGCAGGCACAAAAACACATAGCTCACGAACGTGTTCTTATTTTGCTGGGACACGAAATCCCAGCCGCAATCGCAGCATTGTTTTAACCTGTGTATTTTGTTTCTCGGCCGAGCCGCAGAAAAACGCAACTGTAAATATAGTATATTTGGCACGATATATTGAAATGTGACTGGCGTACGAGACAGAAACGACGAAGAGTATGATTCTGTGTCTCATTTCAGAAAATAGAAAGCTAATGCTTGTTGATCTCTTACGGTACCCACCAGTAATTCTACGTGATCGCCAGCCCAACAGTTCAAAAAGATTCTAGGCCGGATCAATTATAAATACAGAAAAGTTAAGATGGTCGTTTTATTGCATCATGTGTTCTAGATAACCTCCTCTTATTTGATTAAGCGGGCCGGTGTGGCCGAGTGGTTCTAGGCGCTTCAGTCTGGAACCGCGCGACCGCTACGTCGCAGGTTCGAATCCTGCCTCGGCCATTGTTGTGTGTGATGTCCTTAGGTTAGTTAGGTTTAAGTAGCTCTAAGTTCTAGGGGACTGATGACCTCAGAAGTTAAGCCCCATAGCGCTCAGAGCCATTTGAACCATTTTGAACCATTTGAGTAAGATGGAAAGAACTTTCAAGCGACGATGTGTCACTATCGGGAAAGTCGTTTTTTGGCTGTTATTCAACTTGCTTGTCACATTAACCTGAATGTCGGTTATATCTTCAAAGCCTTGAACCTTTGCGTGAATTTCTGCACTTTGTCGTTTTGTGGAAGATTAGTACTGATAACACAATGTCAAGTCACCCGTGATGATGTTTGCCAGAAAATAAATATTCAAGTTTTGCAATTTAGTCAACTCGTGAGTCAAGGTGCACGGGAAAAACCTCGCGAACATTCTTCCCATCTTCAAAACATTCTGGAGGAAGTCTTTGTCAGTTGGTTTAGAGATGTTGCTCCTTTGCGGTTTGTGACACAATAACGTTTACACACTACTGCCTCACGTTCTCTCCTTAACTCTGCCTGCTCTAAACTGACTGGTCGAATGCACATTGTTGTTTACAGTTGTTAGTTCAAGCTGTCACCGAAGTTTCCCTGCCCTACACACAGCTACACTCCAGGAATAAAATAAGTCTCCCAAATACTTGGACAGAAGGTGTACGTATCACGATAAACGATTCGACTACTCTTTTTTAACTTGCAGTAAATCACAAATTAGTGAGCAACCTTTTTAAAAAAGTTTTAATTTTTTTCCTGTTACTTTTCGTATTTAAATTCTAGTACATCCTATCCCAAAGTCTACATCCATTACGTTTAAATATAAGGAGGTACTGTTTTCAATAGGTTACAGCACGCAATGTGTTCGAATATTCTTAAGTTCGCAAGTTTTCTTTCGTTTGTAGATGTCATATTAACAGCAACTGGCAAGAGAAATATAACTGACATTTTGTCAGCGGTAACACACAACCCACATGCCACTACAAGGCATCACCCAAAGGAATAATACGTGAATACTACCTCCCAGCATATTTCATCCGTACTACATTACGTTCCACCAGCAACATCCTGACAGTGACTTTCAAAATCGGTCTTCTTCGAATGATGTCTACGGAAAATAAATAGTGATGTAAACTCTCTACGCGAAATTTTATTTACGGGTTCAGCATCGTAAATAAATGTGGAGGATGAATCTTCGCAGTATGTACAGCTGATCGCTCGAACATTCATGCTGGCTGAGAGATGAGGTACATACATGTGTGTGCAGTCTTTTCAAGACTGGCATCATTGGTGCTTCCATATTAACGAAACTCTAATAAACAGCGGGTATCCACAGTCCATCACAAATATGCTGCAAAGTTCTGGGCGGACGTAGCTCTGGCCTTAAAGTAAACCATGTGGAACTAAGTCGGATGATGTCTCGCCCATTCTATGCTGGTAATTACGGACTCTCTTAACATAACAGCTAGATATCGTTGGGTCGATAGTTCGGGAAAAACCAGAAATAGCCTGCAATCTTATCAGACAACATCTGTGGACTTTTAAGTGTGGGGAAAGTTCAAACAAACGGTTTAAAGAGAAACAACGAAAACATCTTTTACTACACTCCTGGAAATGGAAAAAAGAACACATTGACACCGGTGTGTCAGACCCACCATACTTGCTCCGGACACTGCGAGAGGGCTGTACAAGCAATGATCACACGCACGGCACAGCGGACACACCAGGAACCGCGGTGTTGGCCGTCGAATGGCGCTAGCTGCGCAGCATTTGTGCACCGCCGCCGTCAGTGTCAGCCAGTTTGCCGTGGCATACGGAGCTCCATCGCAGTCTTTAACACTGGTAGCATGCCGCGACAGCGTGGACGTGAACCGTATGTGCAGTTGACGGACTTTGAGCGAGGGCGTATAGTGGGCATGCGGGAGGCCGGGTAGACGTACCGCCGAATTGCTCAACACGTGGGGCGTGAGGTCTCCACAGTACATCGATGTTGTCGCCAGTGGTCGGCGGAAGGTGCACGTGCCCGTCGTCCTGGGACCGGACCGCAGCGACGCACGGATGCACGCCAAGACTGTAGGATCCTACGCAGTGCCGTAGGGGACCGCACCGCCACTTCCCAGCAAATTAGGGACACTGTTGCTCCTGGGGTATCGGCGAAGACCATTCGCAACCGTCTCCATGAAGCTGGGCTACGGTCCCGCACACCGTTAGGCCGTCTTCCGCTCACGCCCCAACATCGTGCAGCCCGCCTCCAGTGGTGTCGCGACAGGCGTGAATGGAGGGACGAATGGAGACGTGTCGTCTTCAGCGATGAGAGTCGCTTCTGCCTTGGTGCCAATGATGGTCGTATGCGTGTTTGGCGCCGTGCAGGTGAACGCCACAATCAGGACTGCATACGACCGAAGCACACGGGGCCAACACCCGGCATCATGGTGTGGGGAGCGATCTCCTACACTGGCCGTACACCACTGGTGATCGTCGAGGGGACACTGAATACTGCACGGTACATCCAAACCGTCATCGAACCCATCGTTCTACCATTCCTAGACCGACAAGGGAACTTGCTGTTCCAACAGGACAATGCACGTCCGCATGTATCCCGTGCCACCCAACGTGCTCTAGAAGGTGTAAGGCAACTACCCTGGCCAGCAAGATCTCCGGATCTGTCCCCCATTGAGCATGTTTGGGACTGGATGAAGCGTCGTCTCACGCGGTCTGCACGTCCAGCACGAACGCTGGTCCAACTGAGGCGCCAGGTGGAAATGGCATGGCAAGCCGTTCCACAGGACTACATCCAGCATCTCTACGATCGTCTTCATGGGAGAATAGCAGCCTGCATTGCTGCGAAAGGTGGATATACACTGTACTAGTGCCGACATTGTGCATGCTCTGTTGCCTGTGTCTATGTGCCTGTGGTTCTGTCAGTGTGATCATGTGATGAATCTGACACCAGGAATGTGTCAATAAAGTTTCCCCTTCCTGGGACAATGAATTCACGGTGTTCTTATTTCAATTTCCAGGAGTGTAGATGGCTCTGTGGTGAAATAAGTCAGACGAAATTCACCGTTCAGTAGCGCCAGAATCACATCTTAACTGTACTGTTGATACAAGTGTAGTGGTAAGCATGTGGACCGTACCAGAGTTAAGCATAAGCTGATGCTTGGTGCTAGCGCACACATTTGTGGGAGCGCTTCTCTTCTTCATGCTGGCGATGAGACAATGTTTTGTAGCGCTATTATGTTGTTACCACAATCAAGTACTACATATGTCAAAAATATGTACGGAAACTCGTTACAATAATGAAACTACACCCCACATTAACATTAATGTGGCCACCGCCTAAGTTCGACTTCAGTCTGCAATAAACACTCACAGACGGCAGATGGGGGCACTAGCATGAAGGGTACAAACGTGTCGCGGGGGACTCGAAATAAATACAGTCGTTGTCGTTACGCTGTACCGGAGCGATTCATCTGATTTCCAAAAGGACCTGAGCATAGGCTTTTGGGATAAAGGTAGAAGCATGTACAAAACGGTTAAGTCTGTATACTGTTCAGGTGCCGCCGAGGCAAAAGGGCACTCTCCAAAACAGGAGCCGAGACAACTATGTTGCACCATAGGCCATAAATGATAGAGGTGGACAAAGGCTATGAAGATTTGTATGGGATGAAAGACGTGCAACCGCTGAGAAACGGACTTTCCAGATGAACCAAGCGGCTAGCAATAGAGCCTCCTCAACAACAGTTCAGCGAACATTACTGCTTATGAGCCTCCGTAGCAGACGCCTGCTTCATGCACGTATGGACCAGTGACGAAGCCTGGAATTTACACGAACGTTATAGCCAACCCTAGCAGGCGCCTGATTCATGCACGTGTTCATCAGCGATTGCACGCTAATAACTGCAACTGCTCGTTCACTGAGTGGCGACAGGTGGCCTTTCCACACGAATCACATTGGACAGATGGCCCCTAGTGTGTGGTATAAAACGTCTCAAATCAAACACCGTGCAGCAATTGTCAGAAAGTTCCAGGCCAGAGGGAGTCTCCTGGGTGATTTGGTCATCTGTAAGGCACAACTGACCAACACAATTATGGATCTTCCCTTGGGGAATGCATCTGTCGTTGGGGACCATGTCCACACCTACAAGCAGGTTTTCTTTCCTCGGTACGATGACATCCACCAGCAGGAATGTGCAACGTCTCACAACCTGCAGTGTACGTTCGTGGTTCAAACAGAATCAAGAGGAGTTTAGCCCCACCTCCCTATCCGCCGGCTCCCAAACTACCAGGATTTAAAACGCAATCGAGAATCTGTGTGACCCTCTCCATCGGCGCCATGGATTGTCAACTGAGATACTCACCTCAGCCGGCCACGGTATTGGAGTCGGCATGGCTACACATCTCTGTCGATACCTTCCAGAACCTCTTAACTCGCTTTCTTCATGCCTCGCTGCTACTCGCGCTGCTCAAGATGGTTCTTTTGGCTTCTGACAGGTGGTCTGGACATGTCGTTATTATTATCTCTTCTAGTAAATACACATAAATTAGTAATCAATATTCATTCACTAATAAAGATTTTGCATTACTTTTGAGCCATCATGTCACTCCTTACTCAATTCCATGTGATAATGGACTAAAAGACAGATAACGCCACCCCTTGAGTGTGGAATAATACGGTCAACGCTAACTTTTGATTTGTGGTATTCGGTTCTCATAACTGTCTTCCTAATTTCTGGGCTAATTCCCTGATTGTTGTATTTTTTTTTTTAATCATCAGTTTGACTGGTTTGATGTGGCCCGCCAACAATTCCTCTCCTCTGCCAGACTCTTCATCCCGGCGTAGCACTTGCAACCTACGTCCTCAATTATTTGCTAGACGTATTCCAATATCTGTTTTCCTCTACATTTTTTGCCCTCTTCAGCTCCCTCTAATACCATGGGAGTCATACCCTGATATCTTAACAGAAGTCCTATCATCTGGTCCCTTCACCTTGTCAATGTTTTTCACATATTCCATTCCTCTCCGACTGTGCGTAGAACGTCTTCAATCCTTACCCTATCAGTCCATGTAATTTTCAACATTCGTCTGTAGCCCCATATTTCAAATGATTCGACTTTCTTTTGTTCCGATTTTACCATAGTCAGTGGTTCATACCATAAAATGCTGTGCTCGAAATGTACATTCTTAGAAATTTCTTCCTCAAATTAAAGCCTTTTTTTGATACCAGTACACTTCTCTTGCCCAGGCCTTTTTTGGTAGTGGTAGTCTGCTTTTGATGTCTCCCTTGCTCTGTCCGTCATTGGTTATTTTGCTACCTAGGTAGTAGAATTCCTTAACTGAATCTACTTCGTGTTCAGCAATCCTGATGTTAAGTTTCACGCTGTTCTCGTTTCTACTACTTCTCATTACTTTCGTCTTTCTTCGATTTACCATCTATTTATATTCTCTACTCAACATACTGTTCATTCCATTCACCATATCATGTAGTTCTACTTCAGTTTCACTTAGGATAGCAATGTCATAAGCAAAACAGATCCTTGATACCCTTTCACCTTGAATTTTTATCCAACTCCTGAAACTTTCCTTTTATTTCCATCATTGTTTCTTCGACGTAAAAAAAAAAAAAAAAAAAAAAAAAAAAAGATGGTTCAAATGGCTCTAATGGCTCTGAGCACTATGGGACTTAACATCTGTGGTCATCAGTCCCCTAGAACTTAGAACTACTTAAACCTAACTAACCTAAGGACATCACACACATCCATGTCCGAGGCAGGATTCGAACCTGCGACCGTAGCGGTCACGCGGTTCCAGACTGAAGCGCCTAGAACCGCACGGCCACACGGGCCGGCCTTCGACCTACAGATTGAACAGTAGGGGTGAAAGAGTACACCCTTGTCTTACACTCCCTTTCATCCGAGCACTTCGTGCTTGGTCGTCGACTCTTATTTTTTCCTCTTGGCACTTGTACATATTCTGTATCACCCGTCTCTCCATATAGCTTACTCCTACTTTTCTCAGAATTAGAAAAACATCTTGCACCATTTTACATTGTAGAACGCTTTTTCCCGGTCGTCAGATCCAATGAACGTGTCTTGATTTTTCTTTAGTCTAGTTTCCATTATTGACCGCAACGTCAGAATTGCCTCTCTGGTGGCTTTTACTTTTCCTAAAGCCAAACTGATAGTCCTCTAACACAATTTTCTTTTCCAGTCCTATACTACTGCTGTTACCAACTTGGATTCATGAGCTGTTAAGCTGATCGTGCAATAAATTTCGCAATTATCAGCTCTTGCAGTCTTCGAAGTTGTCTGGATGATATTTATTCGAAAATTAAATGTCAAGTCGCCAGACTCATACATTCTATACACTAACGTGAATAGTCGTTTTGTTGCCGCTTGCCCCACTGATTTTAGAAATTCTGGTGGAACGTTATCGATCCCTTTTGCCTTATTTGATCTTAAGTCCCCCAAAGCTCTTTTAAATTCTGTTTCTAATACTGGATCATCTATCTCCTCTAAATAGGCTCTGTTTCTCCATGTATCACACCAGATAAATCTTTCCCCTCATAGAGGCTTTGAATGTATTCTTTCCACTTATCCGCTCTATCCTCTGCATTTAAAAGCGCAATTCCTGTTGCACTTTTAATGTTACCACCCCTGCTGTTAGTTTCACGGAAGGTTAATTCGACTTTCCTGTAAGCTGAGTCAGTCCTTCTGACAATCATTTCTTTTTCGATTTCCTCACATTTTTCATGCAGCCATTTCGTCGTAGCTTTCTTGTACTTCCTACTCATTTTATTCCACAGCGACTTATATTTCTGTGTTCCTGAATTTCCATGAACATTTTTTTATTTCCTTCTTTCATCGACCAACTGAAGTATTTCTTCTGTTGCCCGTCGTTTCTTCTCAGTTAACTTCTTTGTACCTATATTTTCCTTCCAAGCTTCAGTGTTTGACCTTTTTAGAGATGTCCATTCCTCATAAACTGTAATGCCTGCTGAACTATTCCTTGTTACTCTATCTAGAGCCTTAAATAACTAAACACGTGTCTCGTCATTCCTTAGCAATTCCTTATTCCACTTCTTGCATATTGATTCCTCCTGACAAATCTCTTTAACTTTAGCCTACTCTTCATGACTACTACCTTGGGATCTGGGTCTATATCTGCTTCTGGTTACACCTTATAATCCAGTATCTGATCTCGGAATATCTGTCTGACCATGATGTAGTCTAACTGAAATCTATCTGAAATCTTTTCGAAGTATACTTCCTCCTTTTGTGATTCTTGAAGAGAGTATTCACTACTACTTGTTGAAATTCATTACAGAAGTCAATTAGTCTTTCTCCTCTCTCATTCCTTGTCCCAAGTCCATATTCTTCGGAAACCTTTTCTTGTTCTACTCCTTCGCCTACAACCGCATTCCAGTACCCCATGACTATCAGATTTTCTTCTCCCTTTATGTACTGTATTACCCTTTCAATATCCTTATATACTTTCCATGTCTCTTCATCACCAGCTTGTGGCGTCGGTATGTATACCTGAACTATCTTTGTGGGTGTTCGTTTGCAGTCGATTCTAAAGGAACAACCTTATTGCTGAACTGTTCACAGTAACACACTCTCCGCTCTGCCTTCCTACTCATAAGGAATTCTACTCCAATTATACCATTTTCTGATGCTGTTGATATTACCCTATATTCCTCTGACCTCAGATCCTTGTCCTCTTTCCATTTAACTCCACTGAGCCCTACCATATCTATTTTGAGCCTTTGCATTTCTCTTTTCAGATTTTCTAGCTTTCCTGTCACGTTAAGCTTCTGACATTCCACACTACGGTTCGTAGAGCATTAAACTTTCATTAGTTATTCAATTTTTTTCTCATGGTCACATCTTCTTTGCCAGTCGCTTCTGCAGATTCGAATGGGGGACTATTCGGGTATCTATTGCCAGTGGAGAGATCATATGACACTTTTCAAAGTGCATCCCACATGCCCTGTGTGTGTCTTTAATGCAGTGGTTTCCATTGCCTTCGTGGGGGGGCGGACTTAATAATAATAATGGTATAATATTATATAAGTCATAAGTAATAGCAGAAAATATTTGAAATATTTGAATATTGTTAATATGCTGTAAATATTTGATTACTGTTCGCCACTTTATACGAGAGCCTGGGAAATATTTCTGTGGTCAGCCAGAAAGCGATGGAGAACATACTGACCATAGTTCCCATTCTTGTCCAGTCGACTGAAAGAAATGTTTCTATTCTCTATTTGCTCAGCGGAATCAGGACTAATTGAGAGATATATTTGGTAAAATTTCTAACACTTAGCATTGTAATATTCAGTATCTTAATAATGACAATAAATCTATCTATCCTCAACAGCACTATGAACAGTTCAGAGGCGAATTCTATGGTAAGTTCCCATTAAACTGTCTTCCGCCCTGACATCTGATAATCAAAATAAATGCTCGCCAGAAAAGTGGAAAATAACTGTCACCACTTGCCATTTGGATTTTATAAACACTACAGGCTTCACACTAACAGTCACTTCTGCAAAATCTATGCGATCCAGGACAGAGTGCAGTCCTCGAGAGTTCACTTTCAATTATTACCGAAAATATGCGTTTAGTAGCAGCCTATCTCTGACGTCATCCGTGGCAGCGCGCACTCTGGCTTTTGACTGACGCGGATCTTACAGTGGCTGGGCGAAAGTGAAGCCTAGTCTTGCCTCTGGGGCTGTATTTGCACATGTGACGCAGTAGACGGCCAAGGGAATACCTGCCGTCATCCGCCCTATGCCCACGGTAGCAGCCTCTAAACGGCCGCTTTCTCGGACACATAATATTTCATAACGCTATTGTGTATTAATTTTGAATCTTCGTAATTTTTGTATGCATGTAGTTAAGTTGGTCAAAATCACAGAAAAAGTTTTAGTTCGCCTGCATTTAAACTTTGCCGTGTAGAACTTTCAGAACGTAACTGACAGTAGAACGTGACCTCTGAACTACAACATTAAGAGACCTTGTATTTCTTATTACTTACATCCAGGCCCTAAAACTTATTATAGCTCCATTACTTAATAAATTTCAGCATGTGTTGCAACCAAAACTTTCTAGCATTAATATAATAGATACTTCATCTACTACAAATAAGGATGTTATAGTTCCAAATTTAGTTTTCTACAAATGACTCGAAAACTATTAGAAGTAGCTCAAAGGGGTTAAATATTGTTTTTATGTTGAACTAAAGCTTCATACAAATTTTCATATTTCTAAGTCTAATATTTAGAGCCTTCAGTTTTTCTTAAAAACACAGATTCTGACCAAAATATTTGTTTGTTCACTTTGAGACTTGTACAAGCTAATTTTGGCACACATCTGCACATTAGCACCAAATTTGGGTTTCTAGCTTTATTATTTAGCGCCACTTATTTTTACCTTAAAATGATTTATTTATGGAAAAATATTGATCTAATCATTCTGAGATTTGACAGTTTACAAATTGATATACTAAAGCACATGCTAACAAAGTTCGGAAAACCAATTATTACTTTTACTTCAATTCTAAAATTATGGTGCAATACTTGTGTGCTCCTCCCCCATGAACCATGGACCTTGCCGTTGGTGGGGAGGCTTACATGCCTCAGCGATACAGATAGCCGTACCGTAGGTGCAACTACAACGGAGGGGTATCTGTTGAGAGGCCAGACAAACGTGTGGTTCCTGAAGAGGGGCAGCAGCCTTTTCAGTAGTTGCAAGGGCAACAGTCTGGATGATTGACTGATCTGGCCTTGTAACAATAACCAAAACGGCCTTGCTGTGCTGGTACTGCGAACGGCTGAAAGCAAGGGGAAACTACAGCCGTAATATTTCCCGAGGGCATGCAGCTTTACTGTATGATTAAATGATGATGGCGTCCTCTTGGGTAAAATATTCCGGAGGTAAAATAGTCCCCAATTCGGATCTCCGGGCGGGGCCTACTCAGGAGGATGTCGTTATCAGGAGAAAGAAAACTGGCGTTCTACGGATCGGAGCGTGGAATGTCAGATCCCTTAATCGGGCAGGTAGGTTAGAAAATTTAAAAAGGGAAATGGATAGGTTGAAGTTAGATATAGTGGGAATTAGTGAAGTTCGGTGGCAGGAGGAACAAGACTTCTGGTCAGGTGACTACAGGGTTATAAACACAAAATCAAATAGGGGTAATGCAGGAGTAGGTTTAATAATGAATAGGAAAATAGGAATGCGGGTAAGCTACTACAAACAACATTGTGAACGCATTATTGTGGCCAAGATAGATACGAAGCCCACACCTACTACAGTAGTACAAGTTTATATGCCAACTAGCTCTGCAGATGACGAAGAAATTGAAGAAATGTATGATGAAATAAAAGAAATTATTCAGATTGTTAAGGGAGACGAAAATTTAATAGTCGTGGGTGACTGGAATTCGAGTGTAGGAAAAGGGAGAGAAGGAAACATAGTAGGTGAATATGGATTGGGGGACAGAAATGAAAGAGGAAGCCGCCTGGTAGAATTTTGCACAGAGCACAACATAATCATAACTAACACTTGGTTTAAGAATCATGAAAGAAGGTTGTATACATGGAAGAACCCTGGAGATACTAAAAGGTATCAAATAGATTATATAATGGTAAGACAGAGATTTAGGAACCAGGTTTTAAATTGTAAGACATTTCCAGGGGCAGATGTGGACTCTGACCACAATCTATTGGTTATGACCTGTAGATTAAAACTGAAGAAACTGCAAAAAGGTGGGAATTTAAGGAGATGGGACCTGGATAAACTAAAAGAACCAGAGGTTGTACAGAGATTCAGGGAGAGCATAAGGGAGCAATTGACAGGAATGGGGGAAATAAATACAGTAGAAGAAGAATGGGTAGCTTTGAGGGATGAAGCATTGAAGGCAGCAGAGGATCAAGTAGGTGTAAAGACGAGGGCTAGTAGAAATCCTTGGTAACAGAAGAAATATTGAATTTAATTGATGAAAGGAGAAAATATAAAAATGCAGTAAGTGAAACAGGCAAAAAGGAATACAAACGTCTCAAAAATGAGATCGACAGGAAGTGCAAAATGGCTAAGCAGGGATGGCTACAGGATAAATGTAAGGATGTAGAGACCTATCTCACTAGGGGTAAGATAGATACCGCCTACAGGAAAATTAAAGAGACCTTTGGAGATAAGAGAATGACTTGTATGAATATCAAGAGCTCAGATGGAAACCCAGTTCTAAGCAAAGAAGGGAAAGCAGAAAGGTGGAAGGAGTATATAGAGGGTCTATACAAGGGCGATGTACTTGAGGACAATATTATGGAAATGGAAGAGGATGTAGATGAAGATGAAATGGGAGATATGATACTGCGTGAAGAGTTTGACAGAGCACTGAAAGACCTGAGTCGAAACAAGGCCCCCGGAGTAGACAATATTCCATTGGAACTACTGACGGCCGTGGGAGAGCCAGTCCTGACAAAACTCTACCATCTGGTGAGCAAGATGTATGAAACAGGCGAAATACCCTCAGACTTCAAGAAGAATATAATAATTCCAATCCCAAAGAAAGCAGGTGTTGACAGATGTGAAAATTACCGAACTATCAGCTTAATAAGTCACAGCTGCAAAATACTAACACGAATTCTTTACAGACGAATGGAAAAACTAGTAGAAGCCAACCTCGGGGAAGATCAGTTTGGATTCCGTAGAAACACTGGAACACGTGAGGCAATACTGACCTTACGACTTATCTTAGAAGAAAGATTAAGGAAAGGCAAACCTACGTTTCTAGCATTTGTAGACTTAGAGAAAGCTTTTGACAATGTTGACTGGAATACTCTCTTTCAAATTCTAAAGGTGGCAGGGGTAAAATACAGGGAGTGAAAGGCTATTTACAATTTGTACAGAAACCAGATGGCAGTTATAAGAGTCGAGGGACATGAAAGGGAAGCAGTGCTTGGGAAGGGAGTAAGACAGGGTTGTAGCCTCTCCCCGATGTTGTTCAGTCTGTATATTGAGCAAGCAGTAAAGGAAACAAAAGAAAAATTCGGAGTAGGTATTAAAATTCATGGAGAAGAAATAAAAACTTTGAGGTTCGCCGATGACATTGTAATTCTGTCAGAGACAGCAAAGGACTTGGAAGAGCAGTTGAATGGAATGGACAGTGTCTTGAAAGGAGGATATAAGATGAACATCAACAAAAGCAAAACAAGGATAATGGAATGTAGTCTAATTAAGTCTGGTGACGCTGAGGGAATTAGATTAGGAAATGAGGCACTTAAAGTAGTAAAGGAGTTTTGCTATTTGGGGAACAAAATAACTGATGATGGTCGAAGTAGAGAGGATATAAAATGTAGGCTGGCAATGGCAAGGAAAGCGTTTCTGAAGAAGAGAAATTTGTTAACATCCAGTATTGATTTAAGTGTCAGGAAGTCATTTCTGAAAGTATTCGTATGGAGTGTAGCCATGTGTGGAAGTGAAACATGGACGATAAATAGTTTGGACAAGAAGAGAATAGAAGCTTTCGAAATGTGGTGCTACAGAAGAATGCTGAAGATTAGATGGGTAGATCACATAACTAATGAGGAAGTATTGAATAGGATTGGGGAGAAGAGAAGTTTGTGGCACAACTTGACCAGAAGAAGGGATCGGTTGGTAGGACATGTTCTGAGGCAATAAGGGATCAACAATTTAGTATTGGAGGGCAGCGTGGAGGGTAAAAATCGTAGGAGGAGACCAAGAGATGAATACACTAAGCAGATTCAGAAGGATGTATGTTGCAGTAGGTACTGGGAGATGAAAAAGCTTGCACAGGATAGAGTAGCATGGAGAGCTGCATCAAACCAGTCTCAGGACTGAAGACCACAACAACAACAACGACTTGTGTGCTACGCACAGACCCGTTGTGGTGACGTGGCACAACTAACAGTGGACTGGGGTAATTCCGGCTCACTTGCTCACCTCTGTATTTCTCCAATGATACAGCACTTGTTTCACCACAGCTTCTTCATTCTCATGGCATTGATCATTTCTGATTCTTCCATGTTTAGGGCACATTCCCACCCCAAGGAGAGGAGCGTCCCCTGAATCGCTGTCCGCTCATTCACCCTCTTTGACAAGGCCAACTTCCGCCGACAGTGCTGGTTATTAATCAAAATTTAAGCGGCGGCCGCGACGTTTTGATTACGAAGCAATGACGCCTTCTCAAGACAAGGGAGTTACTCGTAGACAACACTATAACTATCCATTTTCTTCCAGGAACGTACGAAGAGAGGGTCTCGTTATCGATGTGACCCAGATATGCAATAGTCGGTAAACGTTTGTGATTACGTTTAAATTTTGATTGCAGCTGTGGTTAGTGAATTTTGATAGTATCAAACGCAGACTGGAACACAGTTACACATACGTAATGGAATTATCAGGTGTAATATTACTATTGATGCCTTGGATGGGAGGAGGAAGTTTAAACAAACCATTTGTGAGACTAATGCATGGTTTCACTTTTCCTTTACGATGTATACCATAGGATTATATAAGGAATAAGTGTCTGATTTATCCAAGCACTTTAACTTGAATCTGTATTTTATTTTTTCTTTTCTTTTCGGTAGGTACTTCTTGAAGCTGCATCTACGTGAAATTGAATCACTATTTAGTCAGTAGTTCAGACAACGACATCAACTAAGATCATAGCTGTAGAACTGACTGACAGTTGCTCCTGACGTTGATGATGGTGTAAATTGCCGAAAGCTCGGGGCTTTACCCTGAACTAACGCGGCAAGAAATCCGAGAGTGTTTTATAGGATAGTGCCGTCGCAAAAGACTTGGTTCTCAAGATCACAACTGGTATTAATGCCGTATATCGCTGTCTTTTGTTTAGAACAGAAATATTATAAAGTAAATGAGACATGGGGTTCTTCATACTCCACCAACAGAGCTGAGGATTAATTGTGGGAAACTGCAATTCTGTTCAAGCAAACCTGTACCAAATGAAATGACGCTTCTTTTGGTTGCTTGCGTTGAGCTATGAACTACTATAACCGTTAGGTTGCAATATGTCTGTTAACAAGTGTGTTGCCTGCACTACGGAATGACCACATCATGGCGCTGACAGCGATTAGACATGTGTGCACCGAACGCAGCTCATCACAGAAAACCATTAATAATATTGCGATGCAATGGACCAACAGATACTTAATTGACATTTTGCTGTCTCTAAAAATGAGTTTGAAAATAAAGAAATATTAATGAAGATTAGCCGAGACATCGCATATGTGAACTATTAGGTGAGCTCCAGATTCCAGTGAGGATCGAAATTTAATTCTACAGGTCTTGCACAGCTGAAATATCGAGAGGCAGCTGTAGAATTGTAAATTAAAGTGACATTGGGAGGATAAAATTTCATTTCTTCTCCTTTCTATTTTCCTTCCCTCAGAAGACGGGACATCTGCAAAGGCGGAAAAGGCTTGGAACGTTTACAATAGACCTTTGATCGATTTGGGTTTAAAAAAAGGAAGAGAGAGAGAGAGAGAAAGTAAGAGTTATATTCTGTTTGACTCCTTTGCGAGGAACATGGGCGCCACCTTCACATCCGCATCGAGCCTCAGGCATCCTTTGTAGTGTTCACAGGGTCTGCAGTCGGCTTTGAACAAAAGATTCCGGCAGAGCCTTCTGAGAATTGCTTTTATGCAAAACAGCTTTCAAACTACGCGGCTGTGATTACGTCACCAACACTACAAAGCAAGATAAAGTGCTGAAAATATATGTATAAGCTACGACAAACGATCGTGTTGTTCAGGTTAAGAAATGTTGGCTTCGACGCGAACAAGTGGAAAGGACAATTGAAACTGTGTTGGAAAGTCAGCTTTTATTGCATTGTGAAACCTAGGTTGATTTACAAAACTAGTTTTATTTCCTCGCTAATTAACATTTCACATTTTACAAAAAAAAATGGCTCTGAGTACTATGGGACTCAACTGCTGAGGTCATTAGTCCCCTAGAACTTAGAACTAGTTAAACCTAACTAACCTAAGGACATCACAAACATCCATGCCCGAGGCAGGATTCGAACCTGCGACCATAGCGATCTTGCGGTTCCAGACTGCAGCGCCTTTAACCGCACGGCCACTTCGGCCGGCTTCACATTTTACAGATGCATTTTTTTTTCGGTATACGTTCTACGAATTTTCCTGAGAAAGGCCCCAGTCGTGAGTTTGAAACGGTGGGCGGTGAAGAAATTCCACGGTGTCCCTGCACGAACGACGTAATGAACGTGAGTCCTTGTTGTGAAGCATTCGCTTGTAAACGTAGTACTCACGATGTCTTCCCTAGCTGTCCCAGAGGCTATTGAGCACTGGTTTTGTAACGCCTCCCGTTACTAGACAAGGGCCACCTCTTGGTCAGAAGTGATCTTTGATGATGTCGTAACGCTAATCTTTCATTCGAGGACGTTTAATAAATATTGAGTCAGATGTGAGTCCAAGAGCCTCCCTGGGTAACAGACGTTTCACGCTGCATCTAATCGTCCACTTGGAAGACTTGTAGACTTTGATGTTTAATGTGGAACCAGTACTGCTCCCACCACGAAAAAGACGCAAACCAGTTGCACATCGTCAGTATAGTGTGTTTATATTACTTTTCTTTGCCCAGCAGGGTTTATTGTTTCTTTGTATTTGTCGTCGATTTCGAAGATCTACATTTTCATCTTCAACACCTTTAGTTCTGCAACCGATGTCATACACCGCAGCTTGTATGAATGTTTAATGTAATACAGTAATTACAGGACTCTAAGAAAAAACTTCCAGTTGTGTACGTGCTCCTAAGAATTTGGCACCATAGAAAAGAACGTTCACTCTGCAATGATCGCCTCATTCCACGAGATTATCCCTCTTGCAACCTATCCTTGGGTAATAGAGAACGAAAAGACCTCGAGCATTACTAGAGGGAATGCTCCTCATATCCTTCTGGGTGGTGTCGAGTAGCGAACAATTCAGGGAACGCAGTCTTCGTTGACCGAATTCCAATTTGGTCTACCCGTGTGTTTGATCAACCCGTGTTTCCCGAACTGATGGCTGGTCAGCATCGTCATATCTCGCTACACGATTCAGCGACCACGACGCTATGCGACAGTGTAGCGTCAAACCTGCGCTATATATTAAACCAAATTCTTATACAAAAGAAACAATGCTGGCAGCAAAACATAGATTACTGAGAAGAAAAATGCACTCTCAGAACAGGCAGAAAAACAGTTTTTAGGCGTTTGCTGACAGCTATTATAAATCCAGAGGAAGTAAAATCCTAGTGTATTTGATACGAAAACAAAGTTACAGCCGACTATCAGATGAACCGTAAACAATTCGAAGACTATTAGACCGCAGGCTTTTGTTATGAAGCGACCTCATATAAAAAGAATACTTGTCGATAGGCATAACTTATTACAGCTCATAAACTTAGAATTAAAGGTTATTGAACAATTGTGTATAGGCCACCAACGAGATTATGCTGGTTTATATTCAGTAGAAAGTTTTTTTTTTATGGATATAGTAAGACTGGTACCCAACACAGTGTTATTCATTAACATTGATAGATCCATAGCTTGGGTTCAGGATGTATCGTTCTATCTTTGATAACCTATCTTTCATATTTCCTCTGATAAGTATGGCTTGTACATAGAGAAGGGCTATGGTACTATCTGGAGGCAGAATATCCTCGAACTGTTCCATGACTGGCGCTTCTGAGGTGTCTTCCAATTACTATACGTCATTCCCTCCCCCACGTTAATTTAAACGTCGAATTAGCGACGTCCTCTCTTAATGTTTTGAAAAAAATAATGGTGTCCCTCAAGAAACAGATTTGGGTGTCTTTACCAAATTTATTACGGTAAGGATAAAGGTATCCCTATAGAAACTGTTTTAAGTGTGTCTTTGCTGTTTTTATTAATACTGGAACGATGACAATAAAAATTATTGTAAGTATTCCTCGTTGTGGATACGTTTTGGTTTTTTGTTTTTTGCCTAGCCTTGGTACAAGATCCCTTCAGCATTAGCTGACAATTAAACGGTTTGAAGAATTGGTTCAGAGGCATGGAATTATGCAACACTGCTCCTAAGCCTCAGCAAATAGTAGAACAACAATTATCATTATAAAAGAAATTAATGACAGCATAGTAATGTTAGTCGAGAACAATGACTGGTATCTCATATAATTACTGTAGTTCTTCAGATATGCACTGCTATTATTTTCACAGCACATCACATACTCATTGTCAGATATAAAATCTTGCATCACTTACGAGTATGTTGCTTAACGTCACTAACAGAACGTCGCGATGTGTTTGGCGAATTAGGAGACGGATACTAAAATCGAACTGTCATCATATATCAGCCTGCGAAGTGGCCATCATAGTCAGATGAGAATCTGAACTGCTAATAAGGTAGAGCTGTCACCCCTGTAAACATCGCAGATCGCCTACAACGGTATCGCCACAGGCCCCCTCCCTCCCTCCCACCCCCTCCAACGATGCTCGTTGGCAGAGTGCCCATGCAGTGACAGCAGTGTTGAATACTGGAAGGAACGATATATTGCAGTAAAGAACTCATTTATCGTAACGTGAGGATACACAGATAGTTGCTGCCACGTCTAGGCAATGGAACAGTGTCCCTAAGAAGTCAGAGGAAATTAGTTTGGCGCATACAGGGTGAAAAAAATGCCGCACTCTTCATCGAAATTCAGGAGGAGCTGACAATACTTTTACATCGTGCAGCGCATCGGAATGTACAGAGTAGCGTGTATCACCCCGCCCTACCCCATCAGCTATCGTAGCTCACTGAGTAGACTGCTGGTATAATAAAAAAAAATGCCGCACTCTTCATCGAAATTCAAGAGGAGCTGACAACACTTTTACATCGTGCAGCGCATCGGAATGTACAGAGTAGCGTGTATCACCCCGCGCTACCCCATCAGCTACCGTAGCTCACTGAGTAGACTGCTGGTATAATCAAATCCACATGCACAATGGAGCTATTGTTCGATTACTCGTCTGTTTTTTAGACCCCGTTCCCTAGTTCTCGTCGATTGTAAGTGGGATATCTCTTTGCCACATGACAATAGCCTATCACATAACAATGGGATTCATTAAATTGCATGCTTGTGTGTAGTTACTGTGTAGTGCACAATTATAACTAGTCCTGTCAAATTCATATAGGGCGGCTTCCAGAGGAAGCACACAAACAATGAATACGTCGATATGCTTTTAGTACTGGGCGAAGTTCTGCCTCGAGCGTCGAGTGGCAAAGTTGCTAGTTTATCGCCTCATCGCTGCGTTGTGCATGCCTGGACAGTTTTTCCTCTTTATTGTTTGTGTCTTCGTGTGTGTTGCGACGTTGTTTGATCCGCAGGGTTAGTTGCTGTGGTGTGACAGTTAACAGTGGTGTAGTCCGCTCGTAGTGTACGCCATGGTTTCTAAGAAAAGGTACAGTTAGCTCCAGTTTCGATAAATCCAAGCGTCCAGTGAAATCCGCATCTTTGGAGATTCATGACTGGCTCGTTTATACGAATGTATCATCTGATCGGGTTCATATTGCCTCTTTAGATTCTGGTAACTACGTCTTTTTGTAAAGTTTATGGAGCCACTACAAGTAAATAGGTTGCTTTTGCGTCATAATTCTGAAGTTCCCTTTAAGCATCGTGATGATAATGATGTTTAACTTCCTGACCGATTAAAACTGTGTGCCGGACCGAGACTCGACCTCGGGACCTTTGCATTTTGCGGGCAAGTGCTCTACGATCTGGCAGAAGTAAGGCCCTGGGGACGGTGCACGAGTCGTGTTTGGGTAGCTCAGCGTTTTCGGTCAGGAGTGCTAGTTCTGCAAGTTTCGCAGGAGAGCTTCTGTAAAGTTTGGATGGTAGGAGACGAGGTACTGGTGGAAGTAAAGCTGTGAGGACAGGGCGTGAGTCGTGATTGGGTAGCTAAGTTGGTAGAGCTCTTGCCCGCGAAAGGCAAAGTTCCCGAGTTCGAGTCTCGGTCCGGCACACAGTTTTAATCTGCCAGGAAGTTTCATATCAGCGCACACTTCGCTGCAGAGTGAAAATCTCATTCTGGAAACATCCCCCAGGCTGTGGCTAAGCCATGTCTCCGCATTATCCTTTCTTTCAGGAGTGCTAGTCTGCAAGTTTCGCAGGAGAGCTTCTGTAAAGTTTGGAAGGTAGGAGACGAGATACTGGTAGAAGTAAGGCTGTGACGACGGGGCGTGAGTCGTGCATGGGTAGCTCAGGTGGTAGAGCACTTGCCCGCGAAAGGCAAAGGTCCCGAGTTCGAGTCTCGGTCGGGCACACAGTTTTAATCTGCCAGGAAGTTTCATATCAGTGCACATTTCGCTGCAGAGTGAAAATCTCATTCTCATTATGACAATGTTTGGTTTGTGGGGCGCTCATCTGTGTAGTCATCAGCGCCCGTACAAAGTCTCAATTTTTTCACAGTCCAATTTTTTTCACTGTCACAAATGATGAGAATGATTATGAAATGACGACAACAACACCCAGTCCCCGTGCAGAGAAAATCCCCAATTCTGTCTGGAATCGAACCCGGGACCCCCTGATACAGAGGCAGCGACGCTAGCCGCTAGACCACGAGCCGCGAACTAAGCATCGCGATGATTCCATAAACATCGTGGTTCTTGCTAACGTGGAACTGGATTATATCAATGTCCGAGTGTTCATTCTTACGCTGGATGTTACCGACCGTTTACTTAAGGAGGTGTTACTCCCTTACAATGATGTGAGGGGTATATGACGAGGGTGCAGGTCTACTCAACACCGGTTCCAATGTTACGGCGGAATCCATTCGGTGCAGATTTCAAACGTAATATTACTTCCCAGCTACAGGTCTGTGGTTACCACATTCATATAAGGTATAGGGGTCAAGTGGGAGCCGGCCGAAGTGGCCGTGCGGTTAAAGGCGCTGCAGTCTGGAACCGCAAGACCGCTACGGTCGCAGGTTCGAATCCTGCCTCGGGCATGGATGTTTGTGATGTCCTTAGGTTAGTTAGGTTTAACTAGTTCTAAGTTCTAGGGGACTAATGACCTCAGCAGTTGAGTCCCATAGTGCTCAGAGCCATTTTGAACCATTTGGCAAGTGGGAAATGCTTCCGGTCCATTGAAAGTGGCCACCTTAGATATAATTTCCCGCGGTGGCTATCTGCATTGAAAACAGTTTCGAAAATTGACGTTACCTGCTATAGTTTCTTCCGTTCACGAGTTTGGTGCTACGTCTTCGCCGTGTGCATTGGAACACCAGAAGAATGGGCTGCTTACTGCTTTTGACTTCTCGCCTTTATCTTCGCAGCACTGTCCTGAAACTGTTGCTGCCAAGTGGTCAGTGCCCGCAGTGCCACATAAAAGACACCGTACTCAGGTTTGTGAGGAGTCAGATACGTCTACTCTTTAACCAGCCATCCCTGAAGTAGCGTCGTCGGTTAATGAATCTTGTAGCGCTGAGTCCTGCATTCCTGATGGGGTCGATAGTGCGAAAACAGCTACTGAGGTCTTCAGCGTTTATCCTAGTATCCCTCCTGTGGTTGAGGTAACACTCCCGGAACCACTCAAAGATGAGGAAATTGTGAGACTTCTGATGTTCCAATGATTTTGCAGCAGCATGTTGAGTCGTCACTATAAGAACCTGTCCACTGGTGTCATCCATTTCACTGACGTTCAGACGACTAACTGATTTTACTGCAATGGAGTCGACAGGTAGGCATGAAATCCTACCTTTCAGCACAGACAGTGTGATACTTGAACCTCTCTTTCATGCTGAAGTCAAATGTAAGAGTCCTAGCCTACGAAGTGGACCTCTGCGGCTCATTGTTTGTCATCTACTTTGGTTAATGTTCGCGAACCGCCTACGTCCACAGCTGCCGATGCTGTATTGCCTCGTAGCAGTTGTAAACAACGCATCCAACATGAGCGGTGGTGGCTCGTAAAAAGAAGAAACAAAGATTCCAGAGGTGATGTTGGGAGCTGCCCTCCCCTCGGACTCGTCACCGGCCTCTGCAATGGATCTTGACATTTGTTGTTGTAATTCAGTAGGTCGAATTTCGTTTCTTGTTGTTAAAGTATGCAGGCTTATACTTTTCTTTCTTTGAGTGTTAATAGGTTAGAATTGGATCTGTGGCTCGCTTCGCTGCGTCATTTTATCTACGAATCCTATGCGGATGTCGTATTCATACAAAAGGTACAATTTACTCGATTTGCTCACCCCATTTTCTACACTGCATTTAATATGACTCCCGAATGTTCCACGAGGACTGCCTTGCTGTTAGGGAGGGTATTCTTACTGAAGGAATTGAATTTCTTGATAATGGTAAAGGAATATAATGTACTTTAATTCACGTGACCTCGGTTCTCCTTTACGCATTGTCCGGTACCGGACGCACTCTGGAGCGTTCCCTACTTTATTAGAAAGAGACAGTTTATTTGTTACGAAAATGTCGGCAGAACATTTTAATAGGCGATGACTTTAACTGTGTGTTACGTCCTGCACACCAGTCTCCAGAATTTAGTTTTTGTCGGAAATTGCAAGATTTAGTTAGTTTCTTGAAATTGCGAGATGTTTGAATCTATAAATATCCCACTCGTGTCAAATATACACATTTTATTGCCACTTACAGCAGAAGTCTAGACAAATTTTATCTGATATTATGTGTGATAGGAATTTGACTGTCAATGTCACCACCGCCAGCTTCACTGGTCACTGTGTGGTGACTGCTACTTCAAATCACACGCGACAGGCAGTGAAATTGTTTCGATCACCCTGCATGCTCAATACGGCGCACTTGGAGGATCCCTCTCTATGAAGTTACCCAGGAAGTTTCGGACGGTAGTCTTCGTGCGATAAGTCTCTATTTTTGAAGTGTGGTTTCAACTGGCAAAGCTGAGACTCAGACAAACGTTGATACAATTCTGCGCTGATAGAGCTCGGGAATTTCGGAAGTCGCAAGAATTTTGCAGCCCTTCATGAAATTGTGCATCAGGCTCCGCTACGGACTGCAGAAATAAGGCGTGCACAGGCGCAGTTGTTATGGTTCAAGCAGTGTCAAATGGAAAGGTTAAGGATGTGATCCAAACCACGTTCCGTGGTAGAAGATGAATTGACTTCTTGATATCATCTAATCCGACGTGCTTGTATTACGTCTCTCAAGACACAGGACGGTACATCTGGGTGCGGGCATACGCTGATGATGTGGTAGTGTTATTCCGGTCTCCCTCTGCGATTTCATTGCTCAGGGCTGCGCTGGATATCTTTTGCTACGCTCCAAGTCAATTCTCTGCTGGGTTATATTAGATACCCGTTCCTATCGATAAGTCATACGATTTATTTGTAAGCTAAAAACATTCAACAGTATAGATCGCATAAATATTTCTTTTTTTAGGACAACCTGTTTCGAAAGATTTTTCTGTCATCTTAGGTTTTAAAATATCTTTTTGTTACGAAACGTGTTCATTTTACGTTGGACGTCATGCCAAATTGTCATGTGGATAAAAATCAGTAAACGTTTTATAATGTGCTGATTTTTATCCACATAACAAATTGATGTGAGGTCATAACAAAAACATGTTATAAGACATGAAGCAGGCAGGAAAGTATGCCGAAACCGGTTGTCTTAAATAAGGAAAGATTTATGCGATCTAAGCTGTTAAATGATTTTAGCAAGACAACAGGTCGCTCCTTCGGTCTCTCAGAATGAGAAAACTCAATTATTTGTTCAGACTCTTGATAGTAGACTTACACGTGCTCATAATACCTCGTTTTCAGAAGCTTTTCGATGGTACGATGCCTGTGATCTTATTGTCAGATCGTCTTCTCGCAAGTCGCCGGGGTTGGATGGTCTGCCTAGTTTTATGTGCGTTTTTGACCTTTGTTGGCTACTACTCTTACATTGATTTTTAACGAGATGTTGAGAGGAGGCCTCGTGCCCGATTCGTTGACAACATTGTTTTTATTCCTGAAAGTTCTGGTCAAGCAAAAACTGGTAAAATTCGTCCGATTACCTTATTAAATTTTGATTATAAGGCTGAGGTGAGGGTGGTGAATAGTCGGCTGTCGGTGGCCGCCGCTACTTCTGTTCCTGGTGCTCTCGCATTTTTGGATTTTGACAAGCTGTTCGCCCAAGTAAGCCATTGCTTCGTGTTGTAGATACTGGATGCTGTTGGGTTCACAATTGAATGGTGCAGAGTCAACAAACGCCCCTATTGCCATCTATAGGGGTTCTCTTCGGGGAAGTCCGATTTCAGTGCCATTTTTTGTTCTATCACTTGAGCCCACTCTTCCAAGAATTACCAGTCAGTTACAAGGATGGACACCCTTGGGCGAGAAATCTCGATGCGCTCATACGCGGATGATATGATATGATGATGTTATTCCGTTCTCTCGTTGAGATGCCATTGCTCATGGCTACAGTGGATGTCCTTTGCCATCTATCAACGAAGGTAAATGTCGGTTGATCAAGTTACGAAGTTTTGATAATGCTGTCATTTCGTGGTTGACAGACACAAAACCTTGTAACTCATAACTGACCTTATCCACCCCAAATGGATACATCTAATTGGAAGTCGGTTTCGGTGAAGATGCAAGGAGCAATCCTAGAACATGAACGGTGATCCCTTAACCTGCTTCAGAAATTTTGGATTCAGGATACCTACGTCCTGTGCAAACTATATCACATCTCTGAGATCTGTCCCCTTCCCGCGACGAAGGCTAGGCAACTAAAACAGCTGTCTAGTCGTTTTTATAGAAGTACCACAGTTTTAGACTACGATGCGAGGTGGTTGCGCGTGCGCATTCTCTCGGGGGTTTGGGACTTTCCGGTGTTCAAAGGCAAGCGTCTATGTTATTTGTTGGATACAGCGTGCTGCCTATCTCTCACGCAGTCCACACTTTCACGTCTCGGTTATTTTACAGTCTGCGTTCGGCAATCTTCATCCGCCTGTCAATGTTGATCGATTGAATTTCCAGTTATAAAAAAGGCCGTGAATTTTATATTGCTCTCAGACATTTGGAAGCTGACATTCTACCGATGAAGCATCTCACTACCTCATTTTTCGTTAATGAGTGGGAGAAGAGTGTACGGCGCCGGTCGAACGCTCATCATCGCAGTGTTTCTGGAGGACGGCGTGGTTTCATCTTAGGATTCCTTAGAACGAACAGAATTACATGGCTGTTAGAGTACTATGATCATTACATTGTAGATGGAGTGGGCGACAGGGACCCACTCGCCTCCCACCAATATATGCCAATGCATACTGGAAGTATTTGCGCCTGCCACGATATCGCGACTTATTCGTCGATATGTTTAATCTTGTATTTCGTCGTCAAGGCATCGGTTGAGTTATCTAGTCCTTGTGGTATTCTCGTCGTGATCACTTTTCAGGAGTATAATTATGCAATATATTTAATTTTTGTTGCCCTGTTTGTTTTGTTTTCTTTCTTAATTAATATGAAGGAAATACACAGAAAGTTGTTGCAAGCACCGACTTGAAATGAGAAAAAAAAAGTAAATGGTCAGTACCATGTGAGGAACCAGCACAGCGACAGGTGGAGGCAGACATCGTAGCAGGGCCTCGGCAGGATTCGACCACTGTGCACCTCGTCTCCATCTAGCTGAAGTAGACTGTAGACTGTTTGCTGCTTCCTGCAGATAAAAAGGAGGAAAGAAAAGAGCGATTAAGCGTGGCCTGAAAACCGAGAAAAGGAGGAAAAAATGGACTGATCCTAGTTTCTTAGTTGCGAGGTATGTGTTCGATTCTTACTTCCGGCACGTATTTAAAAAAAATAAACAAAAGCCGGTTAAGCGGGTGCCTGGGAACTAAGAGATAGCGAGATCAAATCCCGATGGTACCCCAGAAACCTAATTTTCATTTCGCTTGCCTGTCTGTAACCCAGCTTTATTTTTTTCTTTTAAAAAGGAAAACTGCTGAGAGATAAAATCCACTTCCACCTAGTCAGGTTCATTTTTTTATGTTTTAGATGTCTGTTCCTCAGTTCTTGTAGTTAGAAGCTGCCACATGACAGTGGGATCGATTGTATTGCATTCAAATGTCTAATAACCGTGCAGTGTACAGCCACAATTGGTCCAGTCAAGTACGGCTTCCCGACGGAATACGCGAACGATAAATACGTCGACATGATTTTGGTGATGGGTACACCCCATAAACAACCTGCTGCTGCTGCTCGTGTGTATTTGGCACGGCATTCTCAAAGACGTCATTCCGATAAGAATGTTTCTCGTCACCTGGAGCAATACCTTCCTTAGGGAAACTGAAAATTTTGTCCACAAGTATCGTCAGAGTCCGTCCAAGGACTACACGTACTCCACAAAAAGAGGAAGCAATTCTTGAAACCGTTCTCCAATCACCTCGGTGAGGTACCCGTGATATTGCAAAGCTGTTCCAGATACCTCAGGACTGGTTGTTGAACTGTTGCGTCTTGAAGAACGGCATCCATATCATTACACATTAACTTAACACCAGCATCCAGATGACCGCATTCGATGTGTGCAATTTTGTGTATGGATTTTGCTTCAGGTGGAATACAGCCAAATTTTAAAGCCATTATTGGTCGGAACAGAACCCACATGTCACTCGTGAACGACGCTTTCAGGCACGATGTGGCTTAAACCTGGGGTCTGGAATCGTGGGAAGTGTGCTTTTGGAACTCTGCTTATTGCCAGACAAGCTGAATACCCCCTGTATCGTACGTTTCTTTGCAATGCTTTGCCTGACGCATTAGAAATCGTTACACTTGGTGTATGGCAAGAGCTGTGGTTTCAGCATGACGGTGCACCACCAAAATGTGCAAAACTATTTAAATGATGGTTTTCCAGGGAAATTAATTTGTCGTGGAGGTCCCATGTGGACCGGTTGTGAAAGAGGTTTTCTAAAGCCTGTCCTGGAAACGCGATGAATGAGTAGTATTTTGCAAGAGAGTAGTCTGACGCAACAGCAGGAGTTTCGGGGTAATCATCGTTAGTGATGCGTTGGATGAGGAGTCAAACGTCGTGTTTTAGGGTGTACATAGATAGATGCTAGTCGGTGTCGACAAGTTGGCAGTTAGAGCAAAGTGGCGATGTAGCGAGCCAGTCCTGTATGACAACGTCCACGATTGATTGGGACCGCGCGGGATTAGCCGAGCGGTGTAAGGCGCTGCAGTTAAGGACTGTGCGGCTGGTCCCGGAGGAGGTTCGAGTCCTCCCTCAGGCATGGGTGTGTGTGTGTGTGTGTGTGTGTGTGTGTGTGTGTGTGTGTGTTTGTCCTTAGGATAATTTAGGTTAGGTAGTGTGTAAGCTTAGGGACTGATGATCTTAGCAGTTAAGTCCCATAAGATTTCACACACATTTGAACATTTTTTGATTGATCGGGAACTGAACTAATGGGACAGCTCCGGCACAGTGCCGAGTTCATGCGACCTGCTCTTGGGGTTTCGTCTTTTAAATCGCATTTCTATTAAACCTACTGGCGAAAATAGGTTTTGCTAGATATACTTTTGTCTTGAGCTGCCGACCAACAAGAGTAGCATCTTTTTCTTCGTCATCTCGTTGCTGAGAGAATGAGTCGCCTTTTATTAGGAACTAGAAGGTTTAACATGCATAGCATCACAACGTTTG
Source organism: Schistocerca piceifrons (assembly GCF_021461385.2). Classification (NCBI taxonomy): domain Eukaryota; kingdom Metazoa; phylum Arthropoda; class Insecta; order Orthoptera; family Acrididae; genus Schistocerca; species Schistocerca piceifrons. The sequence goes on along the minus strand of NC_060142.1, from coordinate 302,116,857 downwards.
TGACGCAGTCGTGAGCAGACTTTAGTACAACTACCTTGATTGCAATATGCCGTTCGTCCCAACAATCTACGCTGATGGCGCTGCATACGCACCCTGTAAAGGGGCAGCGCTGGCGGCTCCTGGCGCATGCACAGTGTGTCTTCTGCGGCTACCGTCTCAGCAGTTCGCGTCTGAAGATGGCGGGAGTCCTGACATGGAAATATGTAGTATTAGACAAACCTACCACAAATTACTACGCCGGAAAGTCAAACGTATTAAACTGAACATCGCCTGCAGAGAGAATTGCGGATTCTTAAAGCAACGACAAAACTGATACACTTATCAACAGATTACTTTCGTAGATTCTGTTATGTAAGGTAGGCATCAAAATTATGGACAATAGTTCTATTACAGAAGATGCTGATATAAACCATCTAAGTAATATCACTCAGCTACTTGCAAATTTTCCAGTATTGTATGGCAATGAAAATTAGGACAGCAGTTAATATATAACTGAAAAGCACATACAGGGCAGCAGCGGCTTCTACAAAGTTTGCTGTGGAAGCTATTCTACGTATCACATAGGCCTGAAATGAAAAAATAGGTCAGATACTTTCCTAAGGACAACTTGATACATTTAGAGTGAAGCTTTTCAACAAATCATCCATAGCCACACGAAGTGGGACTGATCACAAAACGCATGTAGTAAATAACACCCTCGGTGTCCTCCATAACACATTTAAGAGGAAAAATCTCAGTTTACTAGAAGAGTAGAAAATTGATTTAAAGCAATTTAAACAATTGGCAAAGTTAATGAATGAGAACGCTGAATTCCACAGCCATGAGTTTTCAGCAGTTATGTAGGCACAACTCTACAAATAAAGAGAAAAATTTGCTACATATACATACATTGCCCGATATGAAGTATTTGGACGTGCGAATGTAATGCATAATTTACCACTAGATGTCTCAAGAGGCCGACCCACCAACATAAAAGGGGCAGCGATTGTTGTGTTGACAGGAGAGAAGCTCTCAGAGCAGAGTGGGTCGGTCAGCAGAACTTACAGACTTCGAAAGTGACCAGGTCACTGGGTGCCACTTGAGTACCATATCCATCAGGCGCAGTTCAACCCTTCTAAAGATACACAAGTCGACATCTTGATGAGTGGTTGTGAAGAGGAAACGCGAAGGAACAATGACAGCTAAATCACGACCAGCAGAGCTTACGTAATCATGGACAGGGATCGTAGAGCATCGAGGCAGGTGGTTGTAAGAAATCATACCAAATCAGCGGAAGGAATCACGCATGAGACCCAAAGCGCTACCAGCAGTCCAGCTAGCACAATGACGTACAGCGGTCAAGCGGCTCCTCATAAGCCAAACGTTTCTGCGGTTAGTGCTAAGCGACGCTTGAGGTGGTGTGACGAGGGACGCCAATGGATAGTGGATGATTGGAAACGACTGATCTGCAATACCAAATCGTACTGTAGACTGTGGAAATCCCAAGGATGGGTTTGTGTTTAGTGGGTACCTGGAGAACGTTACCCGTCGTCATGTGTAGTGTGAACAGTGAAGTACGGTGGAGGTGACATTCGTGGTTATGGTGTGGTCGCACTCAAGAAAACGCTAAATGTGCAAGGCACATGACAGCATTTTGTACAGCTGTGTACTTTTCACAGTAGAGGAACGACTGGGACACGATGATTATTTGTATCAGAACAGCAAAGCACTCTGCGAGGCAACGGTTTGTGTTCAATAACATTCCTGAAACAGGTCGCTGGCCCTGAGGTCGGACCTGAACTAAATGGAAAACCTCCTGGATGTGTTAAAACGTCGACTTCTCTCAAGACTTGAGAATTCAACATCTCTACCTTTTCTGGTTTCGGGAGAATTGATGTATTCATGTATGTAGTATCTGAAACTAAAGCATATACGTTATTGTGTAATAATTTAGTATTCGTATAAAGTTTATACAATTAAAAGAAAAATGTAACAAACAATTATGCTGTAGTCTTCTCGTATAAATCTAAACTAAACTAAACTCCTACCGAACAGGCCATGAAGGCCCAAGGGTACCGACCGGCTGCCGTGTTATCCTGAGCCCACAGGCGTCACTGGATGCAGATACGGAGGGGCATGTGGTCAGCACACCGCTCTACCGGCCGTGTGTTAGTTTACGAGACCGGAGCCTCTACTTGTCAATCAAGTAGGTCCTCAGTTTGCCTCACAAGAGCTCAGTGCATCCCGCTTGCCAACAGCGCTCGGCAGACAGGATGGCCACCCACCCAAGTGCTAGCCCAGCGCTTAACTTCGGTGATCTGATGGGAACCGGTGTCACCACTGCGGCAAGGCCGTTGGCTCTTCTCGTATGCAAGTGTTTATTCTAGTTACATTAACATGTAGTGGTTAAATCAGTAATTATGTGCCAGACTATACATGCAAAGATTCTAATTTTGGTCTTGAGTGGGTCATGTGATCCATCCTGTCTGTTTTCGCTATTTGCGTGGACATTGCAAAGTTGCACCGTAGTTCGGACGCGATGTCAGGGTGTAGGTCCTCCTGCAACAGACTATAAGTCAGTTCAAATGTCAATGGAAAACAAGTACACCTCAACCGCAGTAGGATCACGGCTAGTAAAATACTGCGGTGTTCAAACCACTCTTAGGGAGTAGGACTGCGTAAGTTTTAATGTTCAGGTATGTATCGCGTAATGTCCTTCTCTGTTATACATTACCACTTGTGTTTTTTGAGCCGTTTTATTGCCCTCAATCGGTATGAAATACGTTTTTCCACTACAATAATATATTTTTATCCCAAAATTCCTTTAATAGGGTGAACGTAACATCGTTTCGATTAAAACCAAATTGAGGGAGCCACTTCAGAACTAAAATATACATAATGGGAGAGCCAAAAAACATAGGAACAGATCGACAACTTTCCAGTCTCGTAACGACGTAAGTATAGCTGTTCTGTGACTGAAGGCGTAATACATACATATTAATGTGAGTGTCACAGGGCTCGATCCCCCTCAGTAGCTGAGCGGTTAGTGCGTTTGACTGCCAAGAGGAGGATTCGCGTCCGATTGTAGGCACGTTACTGGGACTTTTCCTCGCGGTGAGGACTCACACAGGGTGCACTCAGCGCCGTGATGCCAACTGAACCGCTGCGTGACCGAGTAGTAGCGGCTTCAGGTCACGGAACTCGACAACGGCCTGAAGAGAGGTGCACTGACAACACGCTTCTCCATACCGCATCCATTAGAAGAGGATGATCCGGCGGTCGGTTGGTAGCGATAGGATGGCCAGGGCCTGTAGACGGAGTTCACTTAGTGTTGGAAGCACTGAAAATTGTTTCTAAAAGAGAAATACATTTAATGTGAGAGAAGACGTCTTTGCTACATACGTAACTGCACCTCCCACGATATCAGCAATCGACGTTTAGACACTACATATACACTATTCAGAGAGACAGATTCGGCACACTGATCTTCAAAGTGCGCATAAGAGTGTTCGTTTGTACTCCGTACGAATCGAGTAATATACAATAGCTAGAAATTATGAGCTATACCTTAAGCATAGTTTACACGACGACATTGGGTTGCGCCACTCGTTGGGTGGAATGAGTTGCACGCAAATGATTTCATATTTGACTGTAGACACGGCGAGGGTGAGGGGTCAGAGTAAGTGCGAGGAGTAACTGGGCTGGCCAGAGGTGAGAACCGATCGGAGGAATCGGATGTGCTGGACGTCCGTTGGATCCCCACGGCCGGCCCACATCAGTGGCGCCCATCCACTGCAGCTTCAAGCTGTGTAACCGAAGCCGTCACAGGTTGGAGCTGACAGCGAATTGTCGCCAACTCGGTTCACATCCTCACGCTACAGTCACAGTCCCTCTCCATAATAAAGACCGTGGGATACTTCACTACACAGGTAAACAGACTATCGGCACATGTTGCGGAACTCTACTTTAGACTCTGACAAAAAAGCAGGAACTGTGTCTAATAAAATAGATCAATAAGCAGAGACTCAAAAACCGAGCTACCGAAGTATTCAGGTGAGACTAAATTTGCCCCTGATTAGGAACTTGTAATATGTCACAAAATCGGTTTACTTTCCGACTCAAAGAAAATCCCGAGAACTGTGGCTATTAGATATTAAATTAACACGCAGAAACTAAAGAAACTAAACTCTCAAAGCACACAGATGAAATTATACAATTCTCATCTGGTTAGGAACTCGTAAGAGTTACAAAATCGGTTACTTTCCTGTTGCTGCGTCTGTCTCGGCAGGTCACTGCTGCCTGTCTGGTTGGCTGACTAACGCCAACAAGTGGTCACCAGCTGTCAAAACAAACGAACAAACGACTATCGCTCCGCTGTAGGGAGCTCTATTGTGAATCCCGACGGAAACGCAAGAACTGTGTCTAATAAAATAGACCAATTGGCACAGATTGGAAAACCGAACCAATGTGGTAAAGAAACGTAATTTACTTTTTGAAAAGGAACATTAACCACACAGACGTCCATAATTTCTAAGTATCCAGTGCAAAAATCCAGCCTGTGTTCTACATGTACACGTCACTGTTATTTGGTCTTTTTCAAATGTGATCCCAAGTGCGGCGGCTCATCTAATAGTAACAGGCAATCACTCGCTGTTATTTACCATCGGTTTTATTTCAGTGATGGAATGGAATGTAGTTGCTCTAGTGACAATTATTTCACGAATAGAAAGTCGTGTCGATCAGCGGTCTAACAGTTGTTTGTTTCGCGTATCTCACAATTTAGCTATTAGTATGTAGTGTTTCTGGGTTCCAGCAACTGGAAAATAGCCAAAAAGCTTATCTCTGTCTGCCCGATACATAGGGACAATAAACATTAATCTATCGTGTGGATGCAATTCGAATTTAGTTTGTCTCAGCCAACGAAATTCTTCTGGGCCTATGACCACACAGAACTCTATAACACTTCCGGCGTTTCGGCTACTATTGGAAACTACCTTCCGCGGGATGGAGTGAAGCTATACCATAGACCTCAGACTACCGTAGAAAGTCATATCTCCAGGAAGTACAATTAAAAGCGGTTAACAGTTTTACAGAACATGGAGTTTACGTGCTTTTATTTTCATTGTTATCATGTATATAATATTTGTTTCCGTGAAACGGATACTGAGTAAAGCGCTTGCAGGGTCATAGTTTTCATCGAGAAAATTTAGACAGTCAGATAAAGGACTAAATTATAGCTTATGGTAATTCCTTATTACAGATCTACATTGCGTTGGAAAGAGTTAATGTACGAATGCGGTGTAAATTTGTATTTATTTTTATCAAATGAAGTGCCTAATATACTTCACATGTTAGTTTAGATCGATTAACATACAAAAGAGAGATTACATATATTAAATGATAGTAAATTAATATCAATAATGATCTCTCTTTCTCGGTAACAAACAGTGTACGACGAAGCATATATCGGTGGCATAAATGTGAAAAATATTAATGAAAAAATATGAAAAATACAGTCACTGAAAAATCATATCAGTGGTATCCGTTATTAAAATTGTTAGCCAGCAGCGTTTGAATTAATGTAGATGATCATTTAAAACTGAAAATGAAATTGTCAGAGCAGACACATGAAAATGAGAATGCTTAAAGTAAAAACGTAATTATCTGGACAAGATACATAAACATATTCATTCCTCTCTGCTTAATATTCATATTAAAAATGTGGAAAAGAAAATAATTCTAGCGATGTATAAAAACCGACAGGACTTACTGACAACTGAATCGTATCCACTCCCTCTCTTTTATTTCCTACCGTCGCCAGCACCACCGATGCCGCCTCTTATTCGGAAACAGTGGACGCTGACAGGCAACATTTAATCGCTTGTGGCACACTGCAAACACTTTATAAGTAAACGGTAATTCGCTATGTTTTGCGACAGATCCCGTGTTGATTACCCTTACTACACCGCATGGTAATTCTGAACGAGGTACTAGTATCTGACTGTCAATTCGGCAGTCTTACCGAAAATTTCCTTTCGTTCTGAATCAGATTCGCTGAAGAACTCATTCCAGACAGGAAATACTAAACCAGTTTCTTTTGTGACATGCTTTATCCTCAGAGTTGAAACTCAGGGACGTGAACTGTTCCGGTAGTGTAATACATTCCACTGCGTAGGGTGCATGGTTCAACAGTTTCAGTTTCTTCTCGACTTGTACTATGCACAACGTGACAAGGAGTAAGTACTACTTTCATTTCCTGTCACTAAGGTAAAATTCTCAATCACCTGGACTTAAAGATCCGTGTCAGCCTGTCGACTCTTTCGAGAAAAATTGTGTATGATGCAGATTATCTGAAGCGCACAATTTTTTTTCTTACGCTATTGGAGTAATTGTGTAAAACGTGGATGTGTCATGTACTAGCAAACATTCAGAAGCAGTTACATGGTGGGTTTATTGGGTGGTCAGTTGCTAGTGGCTGGTCCTGATTCTCTACTAACTTGGTCCATTTAATCCCTGCTACAGTCTGGACGTTCCGGGAATCATTACGCTCCTCTAGTGTTTAGATACGTAATATGAAAATTTTCCCGTAACAGATAACAAACAAAGACTCTCGCAAATGGATCATAGGTGCCGGTCTTGTATAAATCATTAAATGATAGGGGCAGGCCGGCCGAAGTGGCCGTGCGGTTAAAGGCGCTGCAGTCTGGAACCGCAAGACCGCTACGGTCGCAGGTTCGAATCCTGCCTCGGGCATGGATGTTTGTGATGTCCTTAGGTTAGTTAGGTTTAACTAGTTCTAAGTTCTAGGGGACTAATGACCTCAGCAGTTGAGTCCCATAGTGCTCAGAGCCATTTGAACCATTTTTGATAGGGGCAGGAATTGTCTAACTACCGAGTAAATACATGAATGAAAGAGAAATTTTCAGATCTTGGGTTAATGAAACGGCGACTGTGGATATTTGTGCCGGACCGGGACTCGAACCCTAATGCTCCACTTCTGTAGAACGGTGCCCTTAACCGCCTCGGCCCTCCAGCAAGGCCGCAGCCCAAGGGAGGGTACAGGATGTCCGGATCCCCTATGACCTTACTGAAATTGCACACGACCTAGTTGCCGTGTTGTGAAATTGAAAGATACTTTGATTTTCAATCGTACGACGAAAAAGGGATCCGCGCTATCTATAGTCAGCAAGACCAGCGATAGATTCAAACTATGTATACGTCCATAGCAATATCGGTTATCGTCCATACCTATTATAGCCAATTGTTTGGGCTCAATTGTTGTTTTGTTAATCAGTTCAATTGTTACTTGCAACAGAAACTAATGAGTTATCGTTTACTGTTTTTGTATAGTATGCTTTTGTGTTGGTTTCTAATTATACATAAGTTTGTACAAAGAAAGAAGAGGAAAATCGATTTTGGTTCATCGCCTACCGTAATGATAAGTTAAAAATATGTACACACAACTGCAACAGCAAAATTATCTATCTGTGACAGTTTAATGTTAGCACTGGTTTTCGTTATGTGGCGACTGGTGGAACTTTGGGGTTCCAATATTTCAGTATTTCACAAGGCAGAGGAGCGGTAAGTATCATTACAATTAACATGAAACTAAAATAAATGCATAAAAATACACTTAGATTTATCTGTGTTGCCAAAAAGTCGCGTTGGTCAACAAAGTCATTTCTTAAAGTTCTATCAGCAGTAGCCCAAATGGAAAAATACCGTACAATCTGGTCACCTGGGTGGTATTAGAGTATGTAAACCATTTCCGATACGGCATTATCGGGAGGGGTTTGTGGAGAGCGGAAGATGGTACGGGATGACAGTATATTCTAGAGTTAGTTCGTTTCTAAGAGCTTTTTTCCGGAGGGCTGCTTGAGTTTGCCCCGGCGGACTGCGCTCTGCCTATCTCCATCCCCCTTTCGTCCAAAATCTATTTACAGTCTTGTAGTACTCATTAACTGAAGCGAGTAATTCTAGGCTTAGTTAAATCTTAAAATATCCAAGCATTCATTCACTATCAAATGACTAAACATGCACAGTTAAAGAAAACACGTGCGACGTAAGAATTCATTTTATTTTATTTCAAAACAATGTACAACAAGCAGTTATTCTCGCCATCGACGGGGGCCTACGTCTGAGCGTTGAGCCGCTGAGCTAGCAATCCCTGGATTCGGGAGGCGAGATGGTTTGAATGCATCGTCCACCAAACTTGAAAATTGTTCTATGTTTTCCCATTTTCAATTTAGGAAAATGCCGGGTTCGGTCTCTTACTACAGCCATAGCCAATTCCTTCAGAATTCTTTTCTTTCCGGAACGATTCCTTATCTCTTAAAGATGCAGCCCCTTATCTTAAATGAAAAGTGCTGCATCGGAAGTGAGCCGAGCATCTCTTTGGGGCCTCCCGGCATTAAAGCCCATATGACAAATAAGTAATAATCCAAACCCTCCTCATTTAGGCTCATGTATTTGTCAGCCAGGATGTTCTGTAATGCAGAAAACGATTATTCTTACATTGCAAAGAGTGAGAGATGCATACCTAAATGAGGAAATTTGGGAAGTACAGTTTCGCCACCAAAAATAGTTCTAGTTTCCCTCTCGAACGTAGATCTCTTTATTCCAAACGCCCTGTCGATAATACTCACGGGGTCCCAAAAAATTAGCGCTCGTCCATTCCTGATCACTTCCGCAGCTCAAATCCAAACTGAAAGAAGAAGGGTGTAAAATGTTGGAGGCTGAAAGGCAATTGGAGTATGACTGTTTCTTAGTGGTTTATCAAAATACAGCACTCATAAGTCAAGGCATCATATCCCCCTCCGGGAAAACTCCCTGATTATTGTCGAATAAAATGGTTTCTTTTTCTTTATGGAAATAAAGAAGAATAAATGAAAAAATGAGCCTTTTTAGGGTCCTCTTTCACGAATCAGACCCTCCTTGCATCTGAACGCGCCTCTGCTTGCAGGTATTCAGCTGAGTCCCGCAAGTGTTTGGACGAGTGAGTGTATCCACACAAAAAATATCATTGCGTCGTTAAAGCTCCTTTATATGCATGTTTATATGTGTGGTATCGTTCTTCCAGACATGCCGAAAGAACAGACACCACACGGGCCTCTACCTGCCAGACGCAACGGCCATCTGCCAGCTCACGGACCGTCGGCTCAGGCACGTGGGATCCGCTAAGCAGTCGATGGCGTCCCCGCAGAGTGGGACAAGTTGGTGACTGGGTCGGCAGTCGGGTCGACGGATCAGTCGGGCTGTTAATGGGCAGCTTAAGAATCGTTTCACACTTGCTGGGCTACCATGTAAACGACGCAAATGCGTGGCTTCCGGATAGATACTTTTCACATCGAAGTGGCTACTGCGTAAATTGGCCGGTCGGCTGTGCTAGGAATAACTGACAGGCTGCAGCAACAACAGCACGCCAAATGTTCTTAAAGCATATAAGAATAAAGGATTCAGTCCAAAACTCCAACACATCCTTCAAAGATTTTAGCAGTCACAGTCAGGGAGAACGAAACATTTTAAATTTTATTGTAATTTCTCTTCCTGTTTAAGAGGTCCTCGACAAAATATATTATGCAGTATTATATATTTAAAAAAACATTTAAGAACAAGTTACATATGTATTAAAGCGTAATATTTAATAGATAAAAATTTTAAGTACAAAATAACGTTAAAGATAAAACTTCAAATATTTAATTTAGAAATTGAATGAACTGAGTAATAAGGTTTCAGAATGATGAGTGACAGATGTACAAAATGTCCACGCATACTCTTGGTAACAGGCTGCAGGGTATGGTTGTGGCTACTGAAATGCAGTGGTTTCTTGTTTGATAGCATTTTTTAAAATTTACACGAGTGTTTTAAATTTTCTAATTAATGATGCATTTTTTATACAATTTTCGGTGTGTTAAAACAATAATTTTTAAAATCTTGTGCGGTATTCCTGGCAAATCTATTTATCTCTGGGAGTTTCCGCTCCACATCTACCCCCATTTCCCTCTTAGCGATTGTAGTAAGCACTTATGCAACCAGCCATACACAGAAAAGCACAAAGTTTATGATAAGTGTTTGAAACAAGTGTTGATTTCATATGCTTTTCTCGAATTTAGTTGACAAGTACATCTTTCACCATGGAGGCAGGCACCATTGTAGGGGTTGCGTATCTAAAAAAGGAACAACTGACCTACGAACTGAAAAGACGTGGGTGTAATATTCACGCAACCATTGCTGAAATAAGTGAGCGTTTTGGAAGAGCACTCAACTGTCTGATACGGCGTGGTACCCAGGCCGACGATGTGTGATGAGTTCTTGTTTGTTACGTGTCCCTCCCCGGAGTTCTTTCCCGCCGTGTGCTCAGTTACGTCAGACTGTATCGATAGTCAGATACACAATATACGGCGAATCACCGGCGATAAGGAAGACATATCTGAGACTGAAGGACTACAGGGAAGTGTACGAGAATTAAAACATTGTGTCAGTTTACTTGAAGAAGGAGAGGCTTTTGAAATTTCTATAAGCCAGCAGAGTGATGCAGCGGTGGCGGGTAATAGCGATGTTGACAGGTGGCAAAGGTTTAGTCATTTGCCTAATCCCCTCATAGCATTTCTGCAAGGAGTCTGTAAATTACTTATAACGCAGATTTATATTTGTCAGTGGAGATGTTGAAGTTTTCTGATTTCCTTACAGTGCCTGAAATTTTTTTATTTTTATATATTTTTTATTCAAGTCCTATTTCCTCTAACGGCTGTTTATGTAATGTTTTAGGACTGGTAACTGGGTTGAAGGTACTTTGAAAGAATTGAGAGTGTTTACTAAAATTTGTCACATCAGGTTGTTAATGACATTTAGTTTCGTGTCTAAAATTGAAAAGAAGATTTCTTTTACTATGTGGAGAGTGTTGAGGGAGCTCAACTTGCCTTTTTGCACTGAGAATAGCGAGAGTGAGGTGATAGGTGACATTTCTTATCGCATCTAACCTGAAAATCGCTCTAGAAAAGTATTTAGTACCAAACCTAGAACCTTTATATTTCGGCGTAACACCAAGCGCCGGCACGTCAGCCCCGAACGATACAGCAGAGAAGGCTTTGAGACGATGTCAGCCAATTGGACGGTGACTAGGACCACACCACGACACGGGCGGCACCTACACGAAGTGAAAAGAGAATACAGCGCCGCTCCAGCTAGACTCGGCCGCACTAGAAGACCCGCATTAGAAGACGAGACGTGACCCAACGATTTAGCCGTGACTTGTGATCTGTATTAATTGCTTGCATGAATATTGTATATATCGAAGGACATTGATTATCTGCGTATCGCCAATTGCTTCCGACACCCCACTGTAAAAAGGCAAACATAAGTACTGTCAATTCAATTTACTGTAATAAAATGTATTAATAAGATTTGCTTGTATGTTTTCTAGCTAGAAAACAGCTCCCTAGGCTCCTTGTATTAGACGAATAGGCAGGATCCCACACTTTACTGAAATTAGTGAGATCACAAGTGATATTAGGTATACAACTTTGCTTTCACCGTTTTGCAATAGACGGCAATAGCGGCAAGTGGGGTTCGGGTGGTTGGTCATAGGTGTAATACAATAAGCTTAGGCATATGTATACATAATGCCATAAAAATATTAATCGATTTGTGATTGCATCATAAGGTTATTCTCGATTAAGTACGTCAACTTACGAACCCATTTCTCGCCATTTGTGGGAAGTTTTAATTTTCTGCTTTAACATGAAGAAATCTGCTGCTGTGGCTCTTAAAATGTAGGGTAAGACCAATGGTGTGGGAACTATTCGTGGGAGAACGTGCAGAGAACGCTTTCAACGCCTAAAGAACGGTGATTTTGAAATCGAAGACCGGCATGGGGGTGGAAGACAAAACGTTTTCCTAGCTACTGAAACAGATGAACATAGTCACACGACGTAATTATCGAAAGCAATTGATGCGTTCGAGCCCAGCACTGAAACACAAATGGCCATAATAAAGGTCAGTGCTCGACCTCATGTCGCAAAACCCGTCAAAATATATATGGAAACGTTGAATTGAGAAGTTCAATCCCTTCCGCCGTATTTTCCATACGTTGCTCTCTCTGACTACCCCCTTTTTCGATCAGTGGCATACAGTCTGGCTGACCAGCACTTCCGATCATATGAAGAAGTACCAAATTAAATCGATTCATGGATCCCCACAAAAGACGCCCAGTTCTTCCGCCACGGGATTCGTATAATATCGGAAAGAAGGGGGAATGTAGTGGGTAATACTATGAATCATAACTTTTTGTAAGTTTTTCACAATAAAGCTCAGTACTTCGAGAAAAAACGGCGGAATAAAAGTTGTAGACCTAGTATAACATTAGTTTTTCTGATCAGTGGCAAACACTGACACCTGTTGGAAGCATTCCTCAGAAAGAACGTCCGGTATAATAAGAGAGCTGAGAAAATGATTTTGACAGATTCAGGTGCTTTAAATGCTATGAGCCTGGCTATTTTGCGGGTAACTGTAATATGAGCCATCAAAGGACTAAAGTAGGTTGACGGTTTCGGTAAAGGGGGAGCCAAAAGAAGGAGCTCCCCAATGGTTCTAATAATATCAAAGTGGATGTTAAGTTTTCTTTACCCTGGCTATTAATCATAAACCTGTGTGTGGCCCTTTAGATTCAGAAAGCAATCATTCATTAACATCCCATTAGTAGCCTTTAAATATTAGAAAATATATAATACAGGCCAGCTAGAGACAATTAAACATACCTGTGATCTAAGGGTGCCGGCACGGTAGCTCATTGTGTTCAGTCAGAGGGCTGACTGCCTCTTGTAATAATAATAATAATAATAATAACTGAACGAAGTCCTGGGCGATGTCCTTGAAGGGGTGTCGCGTGACGTCCTTCCAGACCAAATGCCGAGAACAACGACGAACAGGTAGCATCTTTGACTGCTAATCAAAACGCCCTGCGTCACGGGTTAGAACTTCGGTACTGCTTAAATTTTGAATAAAAATCATCAGCAATGGCGGTTGAAGAATCCCGAAATAAAAAGTTTCACACCAGAGGCTTAGGGAAAGCTTTCCACCCATGCCTTTCCCCACATACGCACATTTCACATGTAGGGAATTTTCCCCTGCAGTTTAGTTTTCACGCAACTCAATGTTTATGACATCAAATCTGCTGAACTATGTGTCGGGCGGTAACATAATTTTGTAGCTACACTCAGTGGCACAACAGCATATGTGCAAATGTCTGTAAAATTCGTCGCGCATAGAGTTAGCAGCAAAGAAGTAATTAATTTAAACGTCATGCATGATGAGGCAGTTTTTCACGTGTTTCAGTGTTGATGACGGCATATCTCCTGAGCTATGTGTCATAAATTTGTGGGTACATTCAGTGGTAAATGTGAATACTCTCTGTAAAATGTGTCGCGAATACGGTTGGCAGTAAAGAACAGAAAAATTAAAACGGCATGCCTGATGCGGCCGTTGTTCTGAATGAAAAGCGAATATAGTAAGCGACAAGCTTTTTCCTTTCATGATTTTATAAGAAATCTGTCACAGTTGCAATAGACGTACTTTGGCTCATTCTCAAGCCAGACGTACAGAGACTCCATTGGAAGTGCTTCCTCTAAATGATAACCACCTAAAACTGGCACTACATTCATCAAGAAGTGACGGTATATAAATGTCACGTTATACATAATATGATCAATATACGAGTCAAAATCAAACTCCTCCGACCCGCCGCGTCAAATCCCCTGCTGCAAGGAGTGCAGCGATCCGCCGCTGCAAGGGTTTGTCAGAGCTTCCTGTCCCATCCTAAAGCTAATAAGGCTAAAACATCTCTAAAAATTTCATAATAATTACTACGCACAAAATCACTGTCTTCTTTTACCAAACTTTATGAGGTTTTCCTTTAATTGTTATTGATACCCGTCTCCTAAGTGATCGCGTCTTTGACTAGTGATCACCACATCCTGGGTCCTACGTTCGAATCGCGCCACTACTCATATTTTGAATAAAGATCATCGACAATGGGGGCCGAACACTTCCTAAGAAGTCACAGTCGTTCTGCTAACGGCCTTGACAAAGAGGACGGGGGAGCAGACATAGTTTCAGGGAACTCTCTTGCCCTTGGGGTGGAACAGGCAGCAATGATGAACGGCATGGGGATATAGAAGGCAATGGATGTTACTGCACTGAAGAGACACAAGGTGTTTCCACAGGATATGTGGCCTGTAACTGAAAAAGTGTCATTATGACATCTCCATTGGCAAAAGATTCCGGATGAGTCCGCCATTCGTATCGTCGGGAGGGGAATGTCAAGAGTGAGATGAACAGGAGGAAAAGATTGAATAACTAATTATTGGCTAACATTCTGCGAGTCCGTATGTTAAATATCAAAAGTCTGGACGTGGTAGGGAAGCTAAAAAGTCTGAAAAGGAAATGCTTAATATCAGCTTTCATATAGTGGGGCTCAGCGAAGTGGAATGGAAAGACAAGAATTTCTGGTTAGATGAGTATAGAGTAACATCAACAACAGTAGCCAAAGGTATAATGGGAGTAGGATTCGTTATGAATAGGAAGGTAGGGCAGAGCGTAAATTAGTGTAAACGGTTCAGTGATACGGTGTTTCTCATCATAATCTACAGCGTAGCAACACCAGCAACGATAGTTCAGATATACACGCCGACACCGTAAGCTGAAGACGAAGAGACAGGAAAGGCATGTGACGACACTGAACAAGTAATTCAGTATGTAAAGGGAGACTGGTATGCGGTTATAGGGGCGGGAGTGGGAGAAAGAGTTACAGGAGAATATGGGATTATTAGTAGGAATGAGGAAGGAGAAAGACTAATTTAGTTGTGCAGTAAATTTCAGCTAGTAATATTCTGTTCAAGAATTACAAGGGGAGGAGGTATAATGGGAAAGATGGGGAGATATGAGAAGATTTCAGTTATATTATATAATGGTCTAGTGAAGATTTCGAAATCGGATATTGGATTGTGACGTGTATCCAGGAGCAGATATAGACTCAGATCACAATTTAATAATGAAAAAAAAGAGGGTTGCAGTTTAATAGACTTATCGGGAAGAATCACTCTGCAAGAAAGTGAGATACGGAAGGAGTAAGGAATAAAGAGATACTCTTGAAGTTCTCTGAGGCTACACATGCTGTGATAGTGAATAGCTCAGAAAGCAGTTTAGTTGAAGAAGAGAAATGGACGTTTCTAAAAAGGACAAACATAGAAGTACGGAAAAGAAACATAGATACAGCGACGGTAAGTGCGAAGAAACTATGGATAACAGAAGAAATACTTCAGTTGATCGACGAGAAAGAAGTACCAAAAAAAAAAAAAAATCAGAGACATTCAGGAGTACAGAAATGCAAATGACCTAGGAATGAAATAAATAAGATGTATAGGGAAACTATGGCGAAATGTCAACATGAAAAATGTGAATAAATCGGACAAGATTGTCGAAACTACTGACTCAGCATGTAGAACAGTCAAAAAAATCTTCTGCGAAATTAAAAGCAAGGTCTTAATTTTATAAGAGCAATGGGAATTCCACTGTTCAATGCTGAGGTGATAGCGGGTAGGCGGAATGCATTGAATCTCTGGAATGAGGGAGAGACGCAAGGAAGAGATGCGGGATCCAGTACTAGAATCAGAATTTGGAAGAGTTTTGGGAGACTTAAGATCAATTAAGGCATCATGAGACTTTCGGAAAAAGATCATCCACATAATTCCGAAGGTAGCAAAACCCGACAAGTGCGAGACTTATCTCAAACGCCTCATACATTCAAGTTGCTAACAAGAATTATGTACAGAAGAACGGAAAAGAAAACTGAGGATCTATTAGGTAACGGTCAGTTTCGCTTTAGATAAGATATAGACCGTATTGACGTTGTGGTTGATAATGGAACCAAGACTGAAGAAAAACCAAGATACTTTCGTAAGATTTCTCGACCTGAACAAGCTTCTGACGATGTAATATGGTGCAGGATGTTCGAAATTCTATGAATAATAGCTGTAAATTATAGAGAAAGAAGGTGATATGCGATATGAACAAGAACGAAGCGGAGGTAACAAGACTGGAAGAAGAAGAAAGCAGTGCTCGGAATAAAAATGGTGTAAGACAGGGATAGCAAAATTTGTCTACTTTTCTTACTTGAAAGAGAGTCGTACTAGGGGTACAATAGTTTCTTTAGTGTCCTTGAAAACCAAACGGCTGTTCGTCATAATTTATAATTACAAAGTGGTTTTAACAACATACAATTCTGTCTATTTGGCTCCATCCGACTCCCTAGAGGCAGAATAAAACACTGAAATGACCAACACTCGAAGAAAGCTGTTTTGGAACGTAGAACCTACTTGCCGGTGTTCTGCTGTCGTCGCCGATGACACGTTGACGAGAGCTTAATCGAGTGACTGAAAGCAGTCGGCGCATGAGTCGGCGAGCTGTCATCACCGAGAACTGTAGGCAGAGATACCTGGGTTTCCTTAACGACCAGAAAGAGACGTGTTGCCCCCTAGTAATTCATGACCGTATATAGATGTAGTCTTGCGATGAAGACAGCGACCTCTTGCTGTTGCCTGGCGAGGTACCTGGCGGGCTGTAGTTTTCGATGCGCCTCCTGCCAGTCTGGGGATATATTTGAAAATCACGCGTGCCTGCTATGGAGCGCGGGAGCGTTGCCCTCCATCGAGGCAATGGCAGGCCCTGGAGGCGTAGAAGAGCCAGATCCAGCTCCATTAGCTTCGGATGACACTCGAAACTGAGCATCCATCCTCAGGAGGTCCTGGGTCGGGTCAACGGCAGGTGATGCAAAGAGCGTCTCATCCCCGACATCTGAAATCGAAGAAGAAGTTAGGGCGTCCGTCAATGAGTTAGCTCCAAGACTGGCCAAAACTTGATTCATAAACCAGAGACAGCAGCTTACTCGCAACAGCTGGACGTCTACCATCGGCCACCCAATCAAGTGGAGGACGGAGGCAAGCTGTCACAGCTGATGATCTTGTTTTTCTATCTGCACCCACACTTTATCCTGCAGAGAAAATCGTTAAGGGCTGCTCTGGGGGAGCAGCAAGGTAACTGCGATCTGTGGGGGTGGCAACGCAGTTTTTCTGCTGGCAAGTAACCATCCTGAGGTGCAGCATGGTACGAGGAAAGGAAGAGCATCAAAACATCCTGAATGGAGTGACGTCGAGTTAACTTTTCCATTTGGGTCTTAACATGTATACTATATGTTCAGCCAGACCAATTGAGGCAGGGTGAAATGGGGGTGTGTGGATTAAAGAGATGCCATTTGATGTTATTCGAACGAGCATACCAGTACCTGGTTGGTCTTCACTGAGTTGTGGACAGCATGAAAAACACGAAAGGGGATGCATTGCTCACATCTGTAACTAGGAGCCAGATAGAGCCAAGGAAAGGGCCAGCAAATTCTAAATGGAAACAGGACCAAAGAGCCACTGTGGCGATCCGTGTAGAATACCGATTGAGGGGAGGGGGTCACTTGTGTGCGTTGACATGTGGGGCACTCCTTCATAGTCCTGGCAATACCTGTTTGGCCAGGAATGCCCTTAATGCCTTGCTATCTTCTTTTGATGTACTCCTTGCTCTGTACGTCACTGGCTATTTTGCTGCCTAGGAAGTAGAATTCCTTAATTTATCTACTTCGTGACCATCAAGTATCTCGCGGTTCTCATTTCTGCTACTTCTCATTACTTTTGTCTTTCCTCGATTTACTCTCAATCCATATTCTGTACTCGTTAGACCATTCCATGCAGCAGATCATGTAATTCTTCTTCACTTTCACTCAGGATACAATGTCATCATCAAATCGTATCATTGACATCCTTTTACCCTGAATTTTAATTCCACTTCTGAACCTTTCTTTATTTCTGTCACTGCTTTTTCGATGTGCAGATCGAACAGGAGGGGCGAAAGACGACATCCTTGTCTTACACTCTTTTTAATCCGAGCACTTCGTTCTTGGTCTTCCACTCTTATAATTCCCTCTTGGCAGTTGTACATATTGTGTATTATCCGTCTTTCCATATATACTCACTCCAACGTTTCTCAGAATTTCAAACATCTTCCACCATTTTACATTGTCGAACGCTTTTTCCAGGTCGACAAATCCAATGAACGTGTCTTGATTTGTCTGTAGTCTAGCTTCCATTATCAACCGCAACGTCAGAATTGTCTCCCTGGACCCTTTGCCTTTCCCGAAGCCAAACTGATCGCCACCTAATACTTCCTCCATTTTCTTTTCCATTCTTCTGTACATTACTATTTCCATCAACTTGGATGCATAAACTGTTAAGTTGATTGTGCGATAATTCTCGGACTTGTCAGTTCTTGCAATCTTCGGAATTGTGTAGATGATATGTTTCCGAAAGTCAGATGGCATGTCGCCCAACTCATACATTCTACACACCAACATATGTGGTAGTTTTGTTGCCACTTCTCCCAATGATGTTAGAAATTCTATGAAGTGTTATCGATCCCTTCTGCCTTATTTGATCTTAAGTCCTCCAAAGCTCTCTTTAATTGTTATTCTAATACTGGATTCCCTATCTCTTCTAAATAGACTCCAGTTCCTTCTTCTATCACATCAGACATATAATCTCACTCATAGAGGTCTTCAATGTACTGTTTCCACCTATCCGCTCTCTCCACTGCTTTTAACAGTGGAATTACCATTGCACTCTTAACGTTACCACCCTTGCTTTTAATTTCACCGAACGTCGTTTTGACTTTCCTATACGCTGAGTCAGTCCTTCCGACAATAATTTCTTTCTCGATTGATTCGCAGTTTTCATGTGGCCATTGTGTCTTAGCTTCCTTGAACTTCCTATTTATTTCGTTCTCCTGCGACTTGTGTTCCCGTATTCTTGAATTTCTCCGAGCATTTCTCTACTTATTTCTTTCATCGATCAACTGAAGTATTTCGTGTATTACCCATGGTTTCTTCGCAGTTACCTTCTTTGTATTTGCGTTTTTCTTTTCAGCTTCTGAGATTGCCTTTTTAAAGATGTTCATTAATATCCAACTGCACTGCCTACTGCACTGTTCCTCACTGCCGCATCTACATCTTTAGAGAACTTCAAGCGTGTCTGGTCATTCCTTCGCACTACCGTATCGCACTTCTTTGCATATTGATTCTTCGTGACTAATCTCTTAAACGTGCTCATCATCACAACTGAATTGTGATTCGTGTCTATATCTCTTCCTGGGTAAGCCTTAGAAGCCAGCATTTGACTTCAGAATCTCTGCCTGACCATGATGAAATCCAACTGAAATCTTACCGTATCACCCTGCCTTTTCCTAGTATATTTCTTCCTCTTGTGATTCTTGAACAGAGTATTGGCTATTACTATTTGAAATTCATTACAGAAATCCGTTAATCTTTCTCCTCTCTCATTCCTTGTCCCAAGCCCATATACTGTTGCAATCTTTTCTTCCACTCTTTCACCTACAGCTGCATACCAGTGCCGCATGTAACTGTCATAGAAGCTGCTAGACAGTGGGTCCCACATTGGTCAATAGTGAGACGCGCTGCTCCTGATTACCGCAGATATTGTACACTGCAAAATGCTGCTCTGATCGGGCTATGTAGCAGACCCAAGGTCGATTTTCTTGTCAAAGCCTTAAAGGGCGGAGGTGGCGATGCGTCTGGGCAGTCCTGGGCGGCGGGCAGAGCACAGATCCCCGCAGTAACCTGAGGGTGTGTGTTCAAAGCCAGAAAAGCCTCATTCGTGTGCTACATCCTTCGGAGTAAGAGCAACACTGGATTTCTAATGTCTGTGTTCAGCAGCAAGGACGCCGCTTGTTCCTGATCTATTTGGGACACGGCACACATGTTCTAATCAGTTCAAGTTCCGTCCCAGTCGGCACTGCAAAGTCTGTCCACTTTTCCTGATTGAAAGAGAGTCGTAGTAGGAATGCAACAGTTTATTAAGCGTTGCTCCGAAAACCAAATTTCTATTCGTCACGGTTCGTAATTACAAAGTCACTCCGCATCTTCTGCAATTCCAAACAAAATATATTTCTGTGGATTTAGTTCCACCTAATTCCCTAGGCCCGGAAGTGACACTGAAACGACCAATACTCGGAGAAAGCTCTTTTCGAACGCAGAAGTCTACTTTTTGGCTGTCGTCAGCGATGGAGCGTCGACGACAGCTTAGCTGAGGGACTGCGAGCAGTCGGTGCATGAGTCGGCCTTCTCTCGTCGGTGGGAACTGTCCGCCGTGCTTCCTGGGTTTACTTAAAGAGCTGTTCTGCGGGAAGAGACGTGCCGCCAGTAATAACTCGTGACCATATGTAGACGTGGTCTTGCGATGCGGCCAGCCACCTTTTGATGTTATCTGGCGAGGTACGTGGTGGTCTGCAGCTCTCGGTGCTCCCCCTGGAGATGTGGAAACATACTTGAAATTCCGCCTGGCTGCTACGGAACGCGGGAGCGTTGCTTTTCGTGGCACGCGCCTTGTAGCCACCATACGTGTTGCGGCTGGTGATCCAAGGCACTATAGCAGGATGAAGTCTTTCGCCACTCCTGTTTAATCTATACATCGAAGAAGCAATGACGGATATAAAACGAAGGTTCGAGAGTCAAGAGTAGGATTGAAATTAAAGGTGAAAAGATATCAATGATACGATTCGGTGATGACATTGCTGCCCTCAGGCGTAGTGAAGAAGAATTACAGGATGTATTGAACGGAAGTGACGGTCTGATTAATACATAAAATGAATGAGAGAAAATGAAATAAAGACGAATGTAATGAGAACAATCAAAAATGAGAACTGTGAGAGATATAACATAGGAATTGGGGATCACGAAGGAGACGAATGTAAGGAAATAGCCCACGATGGATGGAACAAGAACAGCATATAAAGCAGGCTAGCTCTGGAAAAAAAGTGCACTCTTGGCCAAAAGAAATCTACTAGTATCAAATATAGGCTTAACCTGAGGAAGAAATTTCTGGTATGTACTTTCGGAGTACAGCATTATATGGCTGCGAAACGGATTGTGAAAACCGGAACAAAAGAAAATCTTAAAGTTTGAGATACGGTGCTACAGAAGAATGTTGAAAATTAGATGGACTGATAACGTAAGAACTGAGAAGGTTCTTCGTAGAATCGGTGGGGAAAGGAAGGTATGGAAAACATTGGCAAGAAGAAGGGACAGGATGATAGGACGTCTCTTAAGACATCAGGAAATAACGTCTGTGGCATTAAATGGAGCTGTAGATGGTATAAACTGTTGGGGAAGACAGAAATTTGAATACATCTAGGAAGTAATTGAGGACGCCGGTTGTAAATGCTACTCTGAGATAGACTGTTTGGCACAGGAGAGGAATTTGTGGCGGACCACATCGAACCAGTCAGATAACAGGTGACCCAAAAAAAACTCGACATTCTCCAGCACACACAGCACACTCAAATAATATATTTTTGGAGCTCTGTGTCATTACTAGGTGCCACTAGGCTTCAGTCTCTGCTTAGTCTCATTTGCCACTGCCATGCACTGAGTGTCCCCGCTCAAGTTTCAAATCCCTCACGAAGACCCATGTGTATGTAAAGGAATTGTGAGCAAGGAAACACAAGGAAATAGTCGGCACTAACATTTGGACTGTAAGTGTGTGCCAGATAAATACAAGTATTAATAATTACTAAGTGTTGACACAATGTAATGCAACAATGATTGCAAATGACGTTTCTTTATTGGTTGCAAATTCAAATGATTGCTGAGAGCAAATAAGGATCAATACTCGTCATGGGAGTATGAGTGCATGCACACGTGTGAAAACCTAATAATTGTGGATCTTCGCGAAAGAAAGGACCGGAAAGATTTCACAGAACATACGGTATGGATGAATATTGTGTTAACTGCCAGTTAATCGCAAAAATTAAATGGTGATGTTGATTACATTGGCGGACATCACCTGAAATGGCTGAGTGGTTGCCAGTCGAAATATCGTGGCAACAAGTCAACATGATCCGGGTACTATCCCGAAATCGCATAGAATATGCTTACTTATATTGGACTGAGTGGCACAAGGTCTCTCCTATTATACTACACAGCCCTATCACATTAATGTGATCACCATGTATGCAATAATGTTGTCATGATGTGGAAACGGAGCGATTTATCTTCGAAACGGCCACGATCATTGGCTTTTTGGCCTAGTGTGGAAGCATTGCCGAAATGATAAGTTTGTAAATTGTTCGCGTGCCACCGTGATTCAAGTACATCGTGCATGAGGAAATGGCACTATCCAAAACTGGCGCCAAGACAATTGTTGTGCACTTCGAGCCATAGATCACAGGCATAAGCAACAGGTTCAATGTGAATGGGCAAATAGACATTTAACTGTTGAGCAACTAAACATCTTTTTTTTACCTCTTTATTGTAACTTACATAACCCACTACCTAGTAACACAAGTGGATGCTACTTTCTAAAAATTATACTGATTTACAATGGACAGTGATTTCTACATTTAGTATACTTTACAGAACAAAATATTACAAAAATCGGCTTCTTTGCCGCTCCAGATATTCGGGAGCATTGCCCATCCCTACCACGAGGAGGTGGGCCGTCTACTACCTCAGAAAACCACTGCCATGTTAAATTTAGTTTTCTTCCCTCCACGACCCTTGTTTTACATAAAGACTACTTTACAAAAGAATCTACTTCTACAAAACGTTAAACTAAACTTACACTTCTGCGCTAATATAACAAAAATTTTACAAACAGAAAAGCATGGATAAAATCAAATATATACTATGTATTTACAATGTATACAACTCAAAGCGTCTGGTCGAGTTTATATAAGAGGATGCCCCAGCTCGACTCCTATAAGTAGGAGGGTTGCCGGGGAGATTTACAACATTGAGGTGATGTTCCATAATGATATATTCCAGTGCTTGACCTCTTTGATTCTGCACTTGGCTGTGCCAGAGTGGGGACCTTGCATTGCTATCCATAGGGACTATTATTGGCTTCCCTTCGAGGACTCTTAGTACAGTTGACAACTGCCTCAGGTAAATATCTATTGGATCTCTGTACTGGCAGTATATGTTGGTCAGATACCAAACATAATTACAAAAGTTTATTTCCACGACTGTGGTGTAGTACAGCACTGCGTTAGCACAGTTGTTTTGATTAATTTGTTCAGAAGTACGATAACAGACATTGGATTAGGACCCATAGATATGAACTGAGCGGTTACAGGAAAGCCAGAGACACTGCCAGAGAGACAGTTCGGTTCTTGTATGAGTAATATATTAACATTGTTTTTCTCAGCTAGCTTGCGGAGCTCCTGAGTTACCAAAGAGCTCCGCATTGCATTTATTAGGAAAACATTAATATTAGTTAGGATATCAACTATAGAAATGACTGTTGGACCATGTCTGGGCAGTATCAAAAGCGATCCTGCCGTACATCTCGATAGATTTTATTTAGATCAAATACCCTGCCTCATTGGGAGTAGACTTTTAAAACTAGTTCTTTCAATTTTTCATTCTCAGTAGGAATGTTAGCTGCAGCAAGTTGGACGCAGCCTACATCCATCTGAGTTGGGAATGTTACTCTATCTCCACAGGGATGCCCAGCTAGAACCAGCTGCCTCGATGCAACCATCAACAACGCTGGATCTTCCAGCCTACTAAGCTATATGGCCCAATCACTACTAACTAAACACCCAGATGTACGAAGAGGTTATCGGCAGTGTCTCCTCAACGACTACCCAGCGAAGACTGCTGCATATGAGACTCCACAGCAGGCGCCACCCATGCTGACTGTCGTTCATCAGCGACGACGGCTGGAATTTGCACGCCGGTGACGCAACTGGACGTCCACTGAGCGGCGATAGGTTCCCTTTTCAGATGAATCACACTTTATGCTCCAATCACTGGCGTGCACGTGCCCACAACAATCTAAAGAAAAGTCGTCACTGGAGGAGCATGCGTTATGGTCTGTCGAATGTTTCTGTGACATTCCTTGGGTTGCCTCGACGTTATGAAAGGCACAGGGGATTATCACAGGTATGCGTCTACCCATGGGGACCATATCTACCCCTATATGCAGACTGTATTTTTGCTCTGCATACTGGCACCTACGAGCGGAA
The DNA here is from genome assembly GCF_021461385.2 of Schistocerca piceifrons. Lineage (NCBI taxonomy): Eukaryota > Metazoa > Arthropoda > Insecta > Orthoptera > Acrididae > Schistocerca > Schistocerca piceifrons. The sequence continues at coordinate 302,092,743 of NC_060142.1, read as the reverse complement.
CAATACAACGTGTTTCACTGCTCACAGTGTACGTACTAGGTTCGAAGAACACCAGGATAAGTTTACTGTATTCGCCTTTCCACCAAACTCCCCAGATTAAAACCCAGTCGACAATTTATGGGACCAATTCGATTGGGCTGTATGCACCATGGATCTTCAACCAAGAAACCTAGAACAGCTGACAACGGTTCGAAGAGCACCAGGATACGTTTACCATATTCCACTTTCCACCAAACTCCGCGGATTTTACGCAGTCGAGAATTTATGGGACCACGTCCATTGGGTTGTTCGCACCACAGATCCTCAAACAAGAAACCTAGAACAGCTGACCATGGTTCGAAGAGAACCAGGGTGAGTTTACCATATTCCCCTTTCCACCAAACTCCCCGGATTTAAACCCAGTCGAGAATTTATGGGACCACTTCGACTGGGCTGTTCACACCATGGATCCACAACCAAGAAACCTAGAACAACTGACCACGGTTCTGGAGTCGGCGTGGCTCCATATCCCTGTCGGTACCTTCCAGAAACTCACTGATTCTCTTCCTGCACGTCCGCGGTGCAAAAGGTAGCTATTCAGGCTTTTGACTGTTAGTCACATAAATGTGAATAAATCGTGTGTCTGAACATGTATCCTTGCTGGAAACGCCAAAAGTGTTCCTTCCTCCCTACCTTTTCTCGGACAAATATCAATACTTAATTGGTTCAATCCCATCATTCTCTAATGTCAAACGCATTTCGCATCCTACTCGTGTTTCTTTGTCATTTTCACATGTTCATTTCATTTTCCATTCATTTAAACCACAGAATGGAGTCGCCAACTTATCTTTTGTAATAAATCATTTTCTTTTTAACTTCTGGAAAAGAACTAAAAATTTGTTCCTGTTCTTCAAAAAATTTTGGCCAAAATGCCTCATAGACAATTTACGATAATATAGCCCTAGTCTTCTACATAAATTCTATTGTTAAAAAATAATTTTTATTACGTTTTATGCAAACAAATCCTGTCAAGGATAGTTATTATGTAAATTCCGGGTTAGAGACTATCATGAATGGTAACTGCCAACACATTTTTATTCTGCCACTCTGATTCTACGTCAGTCATAGTCAAGCGTGGCACATCGGTTAACAACTAAGGTAACAGGGTTATTCTAATTGTGTGACCCATTTTCAAAAATTCGTATTTATTCAAGTACAAATCCAAAATGAACAAGCTTTATACCAATGAAAAGAGGAAGTTTCAAAGTTTTTGGCGGGCGGCGGCGGGCGGGCGGACGGTGATGGTTTCAAAAGCAGCCGGTAGAGTTCGCGCGGCAGTAGGGCCATCATTCTGTTTAGCTGTCAGTTGTGAGTCAGACGGCGGCTGTGGAACACAAGGTTTCTGCTTTCTTGAGTTCGCAAGAAGTGAGTCGCAAGTTGCATTGCAGCGGGAATTTTGTGCCAAATTAGGTATTCGACCACCAACTCGCAAAAGCATTAGCTGTTGGTTCAAGCAGTTTAAACAGACTGAGGGTGTGTGCAAAGGAAAAAGCACACGCCGACCGCGAGTGTCAGAGGATGATGTCCGACGGATTCAAGAAAATTTTGTGCGCATTCCCAGTAAATCTACCAATAGAGCCAATCGAGAACTTGGAATACCCCAACCAACTGCATCGAAATTTCTGAGACGGCGTTTGCTGTATAAGCCCTACCGATTACAACTCGTGCAGGTTCTCAGACGCAATGACATAGAGAAGCGTCTCACATTTTGTGGTTAGGTGCTAGCAAAGATAGAGGATGACGCATTTTTATAACGTTTAATTTTTAGCGATGAAGCGACGTTTCACCTTAGTGGAAAAGTCAACAGACACAATGTTCGGATGTGGGGTTTGGAAAATCCACATTCACCATTGCAACACAAGAATGACTCACCGAAGATCAACATGTTCAGTGCCGTATCCCGTACAAAGGTTTATGGACTATTTTTCCTTACGGAAAGAACTGTAATGGGAATCCCGTACCTGGACATGTTGCAACAATGGCAGTTCCCTTTAGTTATGGAAGGTTCCCAGGTTATCATTTTCCAACAGGATGGAGCTCCACCCGATTGGCACCGTGATGTACGAGGCTTTTGGAATGACTCCCTTCCTCAGCGCTGGATCGTTCGCAGGGGACTTGAGGATCTGGCTCTGCACTTCCGGCCACCGAGATCTCCTGATCTCACACCGTGCGACTGTTTCTTATGGGGCTATGGGAAGAAAGCTGTTTACGTCTCGCCTCTACCAACCACTCTGGAGGATCTGCAGAACCGAATCACTCAGTAACAGTAGATATGCTTTCGCGTGCGTGGGACGAGCTTGGGTACCGCGTCGATCTTTTCCGTGCAGCCAACGGTGGCCGTATTGAAGATTTATAACATTTATCACATTTCTAATTATTAGATAATTATTACAAACTAATTAATTAAAGATTATTAGAAATTAAGAAATTTATTAAATTGATATCAAACATTGTGAAAAAAATTTTGAACCTCCCTCTTTTTACTGGTATAAAGCTTGTTCACTTTGGATTTGAATTGGAATAAATACGGAGATTTGAAATGGGTCCGTCATTTAGAATAAAGATGTATTTTATCCGGAAAACAGTTGTTAGCATTTCTTCCCGGGATGGTGCCATAGGGACTGGGTAGTAACTGAAGCACTAAAAATTGTTATGATATTTATTGTACAGAAGTGCAATATGTCGTACTGTTCTAGAGATATACAAAAACAGGAAACATTGATTCAATTAACGAAATAAACTCAGATTAAGAGCTCTAACATGCAATTCTTAAGCAGAGGGTAACACATCATACAGGTAATAAACTAAATACTCACTCCAATGTAAGGATAAGTCACAGAATATCTGAAGAGAGATTCAATTATGCTACCTCGGTCGGAGATATCGTAATACGTGGGCCAGAAAAATGAGAAAGGCTGTCACATATACATTAGGTTCAGCATTAGCAGTGGATACCTAACGATGAGTTTGACCATGGAAAGTAATATATAGACCATGGAATCACAACTGGACTCTCCTAACACACTGACCTTAAAAATTTGCACCTGAAAATTGAGCGAATAACTGTGCAATCTATACAATAGTACGAATTTGTATTCAGCGCCGAGTAGAGAGAAAATAAAGCCTTTTGAAAACATTTTCTTGATATAGAGTGCGATTAGCTGTAGCTCCAACATGTGGCCATCAAATACAGAAAATTTCCCAAAATTAATCAGTTAAGGCAGCAATTCGTATCTTGCAGCAAGTGAAACACAGTCTGAATCATACAGTAAGAAAGATATCTCCCATGAAATCATTTGATGTGGAGCTCGTCCAACTATAATTTCAACACACAGGCCATTATACAAAGGCGGTGACCCTAAATTAATTAGGTACAATTAATAAAGGATAGAAAGTAAAACAAATTCTGCACCTTATGGAAAGGAAAGAGGACCTCGTTAAAGCATTCCAGACAGCATCTTGAAATACTGACAGAAAACATCACGAGCTTCTGTAGGTTTCTCACGCTGTGGATATACTTTTCTTTCAGTGTTGCATCCAAGGGTCCTCCCTCTGAGGCACCTCCCTGTTAGCACATGCTCCGGCCGCTGTGGCCGAGCGGTTCTAGGCGGTTCAGTCTGGAGCCGCGCTGCTGCTACGGTCGCAGGTTCGAATCCTGCCTCGGGCATGGATGTGTGTGATGTCCCTAGGTTAGTTAGGTTTAAGTAGTTCTAAGTCTAAGGGACTGATGACCTCAGATGTTAAGTCCCATAGTGCTTAGAGCCATTTGAACCATTTTCTTAACACATTCTGCCGACTTCTCACCAGCCCCCCGTTCCTAGCAGTTCCCATCAACATCAATGAGAGCTCGCAACTTCGCTACACACTGATTGCGCGTGCGTGCATAGTACCGGACACACATTCCTCAGTTATTTGGAAATTGCTAGCGGGACTTTAAAGACAGCTCAGAAATAACAAATACTTGTTATTTCTCGGATCAAGCTGAACTGTTACATCTATATCAAACGTCAGACCTTAATCTGGACTGGCATATGAAACATATCGGCACGTTAATACGTGATGCATTTCAACATGTCCTTGTTGCCCCTTGCATTTGTTTTTACCCACTTGTAAAATCGTTATTTTTCAGGACTAATTTTTGTAGTTTCGAAGAAAGTCTGCAACACACAAGTGACTGATATTATTTAAAAGCAATGACCATGATGTACCTTAGAACATTTTCTTCACATTTTGAAAAAAAAAATTACTTTTCTGGAGTAAATTTTGTAATTTCATAGAAATAACTGCAGCACACAAAAATCAGACGACATGATTTATAGATGGAATAGGAATATATATCAAACTCCTGTTAAAGGGCGGTATGTAAGCGGAAACCTGAAAAGGTAAAAGCCTATAAGCTATAAAATTCGCTGATCACTTTGCTATCCTCAGCGAAAGTTAGTAATAATGACATGTCTTTTTCATTAGGATCAGTAGTCACACGAGCACTAATTATGGATTGAGACATAACCAAGCAAATACGAAAATACTGAGGAGCATCAGAAAAGAAATTAACAATAAAGTTTACGTCAAAATGTAGGACCACCAAAGAGACAAAGTGAAGAAATTCCGCTGTCTTGGAAAGAAAATAACACATGAGTGATGAAGATATGACTTACAAAGCTGAATAGTACTGTCAAAGAGGGCATTCATGCTTAAAAGAATTGTACTAACTTCAAACATCGACATTAACTTGCTCAAGAAATTGCTGAGAATGCAACCCTGGATCACAGAATTGTATGGAAATGGATAATAGATTGAGGGAAAACCGAAAAGAAGAAAATTTAAGCGATTTAGATGTAGTGCTATAAAAGTGTTTTGAAAATAAGGTGCAATGATAAGAATTCCGGAAGATCTTCGCAGAAACGGCGAGGAAAAGACCATGTGCCAAATACTATCGGACATGTGTTAAAGAACCAGGGAGTAACTTCCATGGTACTACAGGGAGTTGTAAAGAGCGAAAAATGTATGGGGAGACGAGCACTGGGATATATCGAACAAAGAATCGAGGACTTAGGAGTAAGTGCCACTGCGAGATGAAGAGACTAGCACAAGAGGGGAAGTCACGGTGTACAGCATCAACTCAGTCAGAAAAATACTAATGACTCAAAAAAATTAATTCCTATAAATACAGTTACTTGTCCAGTGCACTGAACAAAGGAAACAATGTAGATATCTGGTACTTCTTCCGCCGAGTTTTTGGTGATTAGCTCTTACTGTTTGGATATAGTGACAAAAAAAATACAGTTTGATGAGTGACTCGACATATTTCCTATTCGCAATACTTTACCGGGGGAACAAATTACGAGCTTAGCAGGATGGCCTGCTACAGTGCACCTTTGTACTAGACGTAGGATTATCTTTGACCTTGTGTTACGTCCTGTGTGTTTCCACGAACTGACTTGCACCTGAGAACCACTGGTCTCTTAAGCCTCAACGATGGTATTGTGAAACTTCTTGAGAATAAATTTAGCACGATCGAATAACAGTTTCCTAGAACAATCTCAACACGATCAGCTCCGCAAACATCTACCGCTACACCCGCTACACCGACGTAGCCTCCACTGGAATGAACTGGCTTACAATCCTAGCGACAACCTATTTCGGGGCACCTATCGTTTAGTTGGGCGAGTCAAAACAACACGTAGTAATGAAAATGCACCTGTGGTTAAGAGGTAGCCGGAACGATAGCTCAGCGTGTTCGGTCAGAGGGATAGTTCTCCCCTGTAATAAAAACTGAGTGAATGGATCAACGATGAGATTGAACGGGTGTCATGGGGCGTCCGCTCCGCACAAATGCAACTAACAGTACCGAACAAAATGAGTTTAAAAAAAAGGGGAGCGTCTTTCATGAGCAATCAAAACGTTTTCGCCAACGCTTAAATTTTGATTAATAATCAGCATTGGCGAAAGAAGAATTCCGTCATAAGAAGTCGCCCTCATACTACTAATGGCCCTGTCAAAGAGGGCGGAGAACCTGACAGACTTTCACGGCACTCGTTTGTCCTTGGTGTGGAAAACTGCCCATAAAGGCGGGAGAATCAGCAAAGGTCAACGGTATGAGGATGCAGAAGGCAATGAGAACTACTGCATTAAACACACATAAAGTGTATCCATAGGATACGTGGCCTGTAATTGAGAAAGTGTCATGATGATCTCTCTATTGGCAAAAGAACCCGGAATAGTCACCCATTCAGGTCTCTGGGAGGGGACTGCGAAAGAGGAGGTGACCACGACAAAAAGACTGAATAACTAACGAAAGTATAACGTTTTTTGAATCGGGGCGTGGAACATCAGCAGCTTGAGCGTGATAGAGAAACTAGGAAATATGAAAAGGGAATCCCGACTGGAATTTTTTGCACGCGACAGAAGGAGGAAATTATTGTTAGCCCTAGGACATGAACTTACGAAGTGTTACGAGAATCAAAGAATGCAAAAGCTGAATAGACTGTCCGCCAACACGAGAGCAGCAATTAGGAAATTATTGTTTGGTGAAGATGCAAGTGCAGTAACATAGGAATCAAGTTCAGCACACATAAGCAAGCGACTGTCAGTGTTGAACGTTGGAAGCTGTGTCCTAGGAAAGAAACTGGATGTATGAAACAAAATGAGGCAAGTGCTGTTCTTTCGTGTGTAGTGAACTCGCAGTAATCAAAACAAAAAAGATGCAAAAATTGCACTGGTTCTAACTGAAACGTTTGTAGTTACTAATAGACACTATATTTCAATAAAAAATAATAAGTTACATAATTTGTTACCAACACACTTGAAGTAAAATAATTTTTCATAGCACTGTTATTGTAAAGAGTTATACTTTCTTCATTACTGTGTCACTGTACATGATTACTTTTGTTGTTGTACATGTACCGTATTTAAGATTACATTTTGCATTGGGGTACTCCGGTACCTCCTTTGATATGCCCTGTTATTTACTTATGCGTAAGGTTAAAAGGCCTCAAGCTTTTTTTACTCCACAGAAGCGTTGGTAGACTGCTTAGCTAAGTTTTGCAAACTAATAATGAGAGAATTGTCTCACGAAACGTGTTGTTGAGTTGTGTGCAGGACAAAAAGTTACTGTTAAATGGTACCAATTATTACTGAAAGCTTAAAGTTATCTCCAAAGCCACAGTTTCTCTACAAATTGTGTATCAGGAGCTAATAACAGTCGATTTTTGCTGTAGCCGCCCGACACGTTCAGGTGTAAAGCAAATGGTAGTTACTCCGATAACAGGAATGTCGTGAGGAGATATCAACCTGGTGGTGGGTTCCTGATGTACAGGGGCATGGTGGTTTACGTCCTACGTGGTGGCTGCAGGACCACTTTAACGTTCGTGAATAAAGAGATGAAGTGCAGCAGTCTGATATGTGGATTTTCAAAGATGCATTTCATGTAGTAAGTCTGCTCAGTAATAATACTAGCCGTCCGCATTGGGCTGGTTTGGTGGACGAGCATCAAACGTGATCTATCTCACATAGTCTGGCTTGCAAGTTATTCACATCTGTATCTCGCTCAATTTTCGTACCATATTGTACAAAACGTTTCCCATTGTTAATTTTAACCAACATCTAATTTGTAGCACATTTTTTAGAGTCATTATTACGGAAAACGTAAAGAGCGCAACAATAATACATCGACAGTGGAACAACGCTTGAAGCAATGAGAGCCGTTGCCTAGTGACATTTCGATTCTGCGATCGAAAGGGAACGTGTGCGCTCGTGAGTATTATTCGGAGAAAAAGGTTATAGACTACTGAGAGTCGTCTGAAGCGTAGTTTCAGAACATCTTCGTGGTAAAAGAAGCTTAGAAGAGAAGCCACAAGAAGCGCATATCTTGCGAAAAGCAAAGGTAAGTGATTACCTGTTACCCACAACCCTCCTACGGATACCATCATCCTCATTCCATAGACCTGATCGATCAAAAACCTACTCCGACGTGCACGTGAAATAAGAAACGATGCCTTACCAAGTGCATTATTTTACCATCTCCGTAACGTCTCGCAGTTTTTCGTAACAATTACTCGTAGATCTGTTCATTCATTCAGTGGCTCGGAGACCATGTGTAAGCTTGATGTTTATATCTTCTCATTTGAGAGTAGATGTGCTTTGCTGTCAACTGCTTTTCGTTATATATAAATGTCACTTTATTTTACCTTCGGAATGTAATATACTTAGGAGGTCTTCGACAGTGCAATAGATATATTTATTTTACTTTTTAAGACCGTAAGAGGCTGTGAAGAACTTTTTTAATTGACAGGCAAACAGTAAGACATTTCCTGACACACGGTACACTTTAAAACGTAGACAAGGGATTGAAGACGGGATTTTAATTTCTAGATTTGCGAAATGCGTTCGACACTTCACCATAGTACGAACTATCGACAAAGTTAGCAGTGTATGGAATCGATTTTTAGTTATTTGACTGCCTCGGACACTCCACTTTTCGTTTGACATAAGAAGTCCTCAGGGATTGGTGACACGATAACCTTGGTTCTCCATGTACAAAAGCAATCTGTCGGGCAAGGTGGTCAGTCCTCTGAAACTCCATATCAGAAGGTGTTGTACCTTGAAACACTTTTCAGAATTCCGCTTCTCACCAGCCGTATAACAGAAGTTTAATATTATATATTATATTACTCTATTTTTGAACGATAGCTTTCACGTTTTGCGAGATGCAGTGTTTTTTTCTCAAATAAAAAAAAAATTACCGAAAAAGTTAGGTTGTCCAAGTGTGAAAATAATGTACCAAGATACAACATTCCTACCAAGCATCTGTAACATATCATTAGCATTTAAATGATTAGAACTCAGAACATTCACAAATACTGCACAAAAAACAACCTCACGCCTCACTAGAAACGTATTAGGTCCCTGAAACTGTTTACAGCCGTCTCTAGTGAGCATTCCATCATCCCCTCAGTCAAATATTAAAATACCAGCTAGGGAACATCATCTGTTCCGAGGGACACTATTGTCCAGATACAATTCCTTCCGCTACTAACGACGTTGCTGTTTGGAGGAAAGTGTCGCCTTTCAGTGGCTTTTGGGAGATGCAAAATGAATGGCTAGAAGAAAAGTGAAGATTAAAAACAGACTTTACAGGCAAGGAAAAAATTCCTCACCAAAACAAGTATTCCAATATTAAACATAGATTTTACTCTGGATACGTAGGAGAAATACTTCAACAATTATTTGATTAGTTTGTTCCGTGTTCAATGGACCATTTGCAAGATTAACTTAACGAGACGTTTTACGTTCGCATTACGCATTCATATGTAAATATGGCTTCATGCCGATCAGTTACAATTTTTTAACACTGTTGTGACTTAATGATACCAATGCATCACCTGTTACATGTTACAAAAGTCGTAATTCTAGTGAATTTAAGCAGCTGCCAAGGAGAAACTTTTCAATTAGTTTTCAAATTTAGTATTGCTGTCTGTCAGACATTTTATATTGTAGAGTAAGTGATCAAATATTTTTGGTGGCAGCGCTAAGGACAACCTTAATGTAATGCACTGAATACCATTATTCCTATGTGTGTGTGTGTGTGTGTGTGTGTGTGTGGTTTGAGGTTTTCGGGCGCTAAACAGCGTGGTCATCAGCGCCCAAACGCATAGAAACAGGAACACATGCGGAGAAGGGACGAAGACGGACAGCGAACAAGGAGAACGACTAAAAGACACAGGCCTGACGCAGTTACAAATCCTCACATACAGAGGCAAAACAAGAGGAGAAGAAACGCACTAAAAAAGGAAAGGAAACACAAGAAAAAGAGAACAAAATTTGAAGGGAAACAAGTAGGTAATCGTGACTGGCGGACCTCTTACCTAAAACCTGGGTGAACCAGTCACCCAGCAGCACATTAAAATCCTCTCCCTAAAATCCGAGGCAACAAATTGGACAGGACACAAAACCGTAAGACCTTAACCACAGTCGTTGCGTCGTCTTGCAAAATAGAGGGCAAATCCGGTGGCAAGGAAACCACCGCCCTCTGGTCAGAGAATAAAGGACAGTTATCTGGACGCCACAAGCACTACAGATTGGGGGGTCCTCCCGCCGGAGTAAAAAACCGTGCGTTAAGGGACTGTGCCCGATGCGGAGGCGGGTGAGGAGAACCTCATCCCGCCTGCATGACTGGTAGGATGTACGCCATGGCCGCGTGGTGGCCTTGACCAGTCGCAGCTTATTTTCACCGACTGCCAGCCACTCCTCTTCCCATTGACGCATAACACGAGAACGCAAAAGGGAGGTAACAGCATGGAGGGGGACGGCACATTCAACAACGTGAGGGAGGGAACATGCATCTTTGGCAGCCACATCCGCCAGTTCGTTTCCCCTAATACCCACGTGCCCCGGCACTCAGCAGAAAGAAACCTCCTTCCCCTGCCGTTGCAGGTGGAGTAGGGCATCATGGATGTTCTGGACGACCGTATCCGCTGGGTACAAGTGTTGCATGGTCTGAAGGGCACTCAGAGAGTCAGAACAGATGAGAAACTTAAGACTGGGAACACATCTCATCTGCTCCAATGCCCGCAAGATCGCAAACAATTCGGCATCAAAGATGGTAAACGCTGCAGGAAGCCGTAATTTGATGACTCGATCAGGGAAAACCACAGCACAACCTACAGAGTCCCCCTGTTTAGAGCCATCCGTAAATACTGGTACATGGTCAGGATGCTGGTTTAAAATATCGTAAAATAAGGAGGTAAAAACAAACGCAGGAGTGCAGCTCCTCCGGTACTCTGACAAGTCTAAAAGGACGCTGGGCCTCTGGAGCAACCAGGGAGGCAGGCGGGTAAAACCCTGGAGTTGGGGTGCCACACACTCCACACCAAGGGACTCAAGCAAATGCTTGGCACGAATCCCAAATGGTCTCGTTGCCCTTGGACGACTGGAAAAGAGACGTTCCATAGGCGGTCGGGCAACAGTAGGGTATGCAGGGGAGGGAGGACAGGCAAGGAATTGACACACTCGTCGCACCATGAGGAGTTCCCGCCGGATGGCGAGCGGCGGTTCCCCTGCCTCAGCACACAGGCTGGGGATGGGACTGGTACGGAAGGCACCAGTGGCCAGCCTGATCCCTCATGGTGTACTGCGTCAAGAATCTTCAGATACGAAGGCCTCGCTGACCCATACACAGTGCATCCATAGTCAAGACGCGACCGGACGAAAGCCCTATAAAACTGCAGCAGACGCGCCCGATCTGCTCCCCAGGACCGATGGCTCAAACACTTCAAAATATTCAGCGCCTTCAGGGCCCGCACCTTGAGGTCTTTAAGGTGCGGCAACCACGACAACTTGGAATCAAAAGTGAGGCCCAGGAACCTCATAGTGTCTCTAAAACGAAGAATGGTGCCCCTCAGACGCAATTCAGGGGAGGTAAAAGCACGTCGAGAACGATTAAAATGAACACACACACATTTGTCTGCAGAAAAGGTAAAACCCGTCTTCGCAGTCCATGCCTCTAATCGCTTTATCGTAAGCTGCAGCTGCCGACTAGCAGTGACAAGACTGGAGGAAGAACAGAAAACAGCAAAATCGTCCACAAACAAGGAGCACTGGGCAGGACTCCGGATAGTGGACGTGATACTGTTAATGGCGACGGCAAAGAGGGTGACACTTAAAACGCTTCCCTGAGGAACACCATTCTCCTGCACGTACAAATCAGATAGCACATTACCAACCCGATATCGAAAGAGGCGGCGGGAAAGAAAGGACCGAATGAAGATGGGGAGATGGCCACGAAAGCCCCACTGATGGAGTTGATTGAGGATAAGGCGGCGCCAAGTAGTGTCATACGCCTTATTAATGTCAAAGAATACACCTAGACAATGCTGGTTACGTAAGAAGGCCTGCTGGATGACCGCCTCAAGCAGGGTCAAGTTGTCTATAGTTGAACGACATCTCCGAAAGCCACACTGAGAGTGGCTAAGGAGCTGCCTGGTCTCGAGCAGCCAAACCAGGCGACGGTTGACCATGCGTTCCAATGTCTTCCCGACACAGCTCGTCAAAGCAATACTCCGATAACTACTGGGATGCATTCGGTCCTTTCCCGGTTTGAGGAGGGGAACCAAAATCGCCTCCCTCCACGAGTCAGGGAACGTGCCGGATGACCATATCATATTAAAACAATTCAGGAGTACTTCCTTGGATGGCAGCAACAAGTGCTGCAGCATGCTGTACAGGATTTGATCATCACCTGGCGCAGTGTCATGAGCCACAGACAGCGCCGAATCCAGTTCCCACATAGTGAAGGGGCAGTTGTAGGGTTCAGAATTCGGAGACCGGAAGTCCAAGTGATCCCTCTCGATGGCAGTGCGGTAGCGGCAGAAATCTGGATCACAGTTAATAGTGGCAGTAGATTCGGCAAAATACATGGCCAGTGTCTGGGCAATGTCTCTCGGCGCCGTGAGCAGACTACCCTGATGCAGCAATGCCGTGACAGGTAGTTGGCTGCGTTTCCCGGAGATCCTCCTGATGGCTTCCCACACTTTTGTAGAACTAGTGGAGCGGGAGATGGAGTTCAGGAACGATTGCCATGACCGTCGTTTGCTCTCTTTAATCACTCGCCGCGCCTTGGCCCTTGCCACCCGAAAGGCCGCGAGATTGTCAGCTGAGGGACGGCACTTGAAGCGGCGCAGAGCTGCACGGCGGGCTCGGATGGCTGAGCGGCACTCAGTGGTCCACCAAGGGACAAGGCGCCTCTTGGGATGACTTGAGGACCGTGGGATCGACAATTCAGCAGCATGGGAGATCACGGCTGTAACATGGTCGACCCATTCGTGGACGCTGGCACGTTGTTCCAAAACAGCTAAATCGCTGAAAAGTGTCCAGTCAGCTCTGCAGAGGTTCCACCTGGGCGGCACTGGTAATGCCACAGTCTCATCCAGGAGGCGAATCCAAAGGGGGAAGTGGTCACTAGAATGGAGGTCAGCGGCAACCTCCCACAGAGCAGAATCCGAGTGTGCTGGAGAGCAAAAGGAAAGGTCAATAGCTGACGACGACCCAGAAGCAGTACAGAAATGAGTGGGAGCACCAGAGTTGAGGATGCACAGTTCTTCGGATGCCATGAGGCTTTCCAGAATGCGACCCCTGGGGCAAGTAGTCGTAGAGCCCCATAAGACATTATGAGCATTGAAGTCCCCCAGAAGGAGAAATGGGCGGGGGAGTTGGGTAATAAGGTCTGTGAGAGCCTCAGAGTCTATGGCGTCCTGAGGCGGTAAGTAAACGGAACAGATTGTGAGCCTCTGCCCCACAAGAAGGTCAACTGCAACTGCTTGCAAGTCCGTAACGAGAGGGAGCTCAGATGAGTGGTGCATGTCATGGACAAAAACCGCAACACCACCCTTTGCCCTTTCCCCCATCAGATCATCTTTTCGATACACGGTATAGCCCCGTAAAGAAGGAGCATCAGTGGCCCGGAAATGTGTCTCTTGGAGACATAAGCACAAGGGGCGCTCTCGTACAAGGAGTTGTAATTCGGCCACATGCGTCCTGAACCCATTCAGGTTCCACTGTAATATGGGAGCCAGTGATCAGGGTGGCTGAATTTTCACCCTGCCCCTGTGCTTTGGAGGAGAGCCCGTACTGGCCGGAGATTTATTCCTGGGGCGAGAAGATCGCCCCTGGTCGACATCAATGTCCATCAGCTCCGATGGCGACCCAAGGGAGATGTCAGATTGTACGATGGCATCATCATCGGACTTAGTCCTGTAATTATATATGCACACGAGAACAATAGTGAACCTAAAACTGGTCCTTGTGGAATGCCACAAACCACTTCTTCCATCAGAAGAATCTTCCCTTCTTACATTCGCTTAAATATTAAGAAAAACTTTCTGAATGGTTTTGGTTGGATATGATATGAACATTGGTTGGCTATGCTATCAGTTCCAGAAAAAACATCACTTTATGAAGGAAATTAGTGTGTTTCGCACTCCAAATGGCTTCGACAGGCCACATAAATCGCCAGCTGGTGCTATTTTCATATTTAGTGCTTGCAAAATTTTGTGAGTGAATGTGTGTATAGCTTTCTCGGTTAGGCAGCTGTTCAGAAATTCCAAATTAGGTTTTACTAACAATATTGCTGTTGCTGTTGGTGGATACTGCTCTAGAACAATGTTCTCAAAAATTTTGAAAAATGATGTTGGTAGTGAAAGGGATCGGTAGTTATAGACACTTTTCCTATAAGCTTTTCTGTAGAATGATTAACAATGGCATATTTCATTCTGTCTGGAAAAATGCTTGGTTTAATGACACATTACTTATTTTAGAAAAGACCATGCTTGTTAAACGGGAACAAGTCTTCAGTACTCCGTCGGAAACCCTATCAAATCCATATGATCTTTTATGTTTGAGGGGATATATGACTTTCTTAATTTCAGAAGCAGCGGTGAGTGAAACATCCATATGATCGACTTTTTGGACGGTAAGATGTTTGTTCAATCAAATCTTTTGATTTTTCTCTTGAACTGTTAGTTTTTATACTTTCTACTACATTTATGAAATGATTGTTAAATTAATAAGCTGATCGTTTATAGGCCTCGCATTTAAATTAATAGTGACGTTATCTTGTTCTGTGGTTTGTTGTCCTGCATTTCGTTTTACTTCATTGCATATTGTCTTACGTTTGTTGTCAGAATTAACTGATTTCTGATATAATGTGCGCGTTTCTCGATTTTCTAAATAAACTTTGGTAATCATTCTCAGCAATTTTTGTAGTGTGCAAATACTTCCTGCCCTTTACTTGTTCCTACCAACACATAAATTACTGTTTCCCTTTCACAATATACTTTAATACTTCTAGTGAGCCACGGTTTTTGATTTACACGAAAATCCATTTTCAGTAATGATATGAATTTATCATGGCATACATTAAATTTTTAATCAAAGAGAACATTCGTTACCAAATATAAAGTTATTTTTTTGTTTTGGTCTTCATTAGAGTACACATTAATTAGGAGCATACTATCTTTATCCAGTGCATTGGATAGCTAATTACTGAGATTAAGTTGTAGAAACGAAGTAAGGTTTCCGCATAATTGTTCCTATAGGACCCCTTCAGAAAATCTACATTGAAATGACCAAAGGCTGTTAACTGTATGCTGCTGACTGGCAGATACCATAGTAAGAAAACCATACGTCTAATCTATTTCGTAATTTCCCTGTGATTTCCCGAATGATCTGCGCTAAAGGGTTGCACCTCTCCAATTCAAATAAGACATATAAACCCCGTGATCAGAATTTTTAAACAATGCGTGTGATTTACATATATTATTTTCCTAGTAATTCACAGTATAAACAGTCAAACAGACGGCAAGTGTAAATCTGGGCTAGGGATAGTTCCCCTTTCCTAAAAAACACACAGGAAGAGCCCAAACACGTCTTCATTTTTCAGGTGTGAAATTATGCCTGGCATTCTGACTATCAAGAAGTGGCCAGATACAGCAGTTACCATGTGTTGGAAAAGACTGACTACTTTTTAAAGGGAAATTAAAAGAAAGTATAGCATCATTGAACCTGTCTGAATACTTTAGTTGCTGATGCTTTTGTTATCAGTTTTGTAGAGTATGAGTTCGATTTACTTGCAACAGTGACAACAGTAGTTAATTTATTTCCATTTCCGTCACTTTTGCATCTAATCTACTAAGGCAGGTATACTCCGCCAAGTCATCTTACGGTGTGTGGGGGAGGGCACTTTGCAAACCACTGTCATATCAGTCTTTGCTTGTTCACCTGGCCTAACGGTTTATGGGAAGAAAGATGGTTGGTAAGCCTCCGCTTAAGGTCGAATCTATCTTTTCTTTTTCACGATCTTTTCGTGGAATATACGTAAGTGGAAACAATATTTTGGTTGACTCTTCTAGGAACGTACGCCCTCAGAACCACTTGCTTCTGCAGAACACCTCTCTTGCAGCGTCTGCCACTGGAGTTGATTGAGCCTTTCAGTGACGCTTTCGCGCTTAGTAAATGAGTCTGTGACGAAACGTGCTGCTCTTCTTCAGATTTTCTCTATTCCGTCCATCAATCCTCTCAGGTATGGATCCCAGCCTGACGAGCAATATCCAACCACTGAGCGAACGACGGTTTTGTTGGGGTTGGACGACCATCCTCATTACAGATGTCGGACATCGTAGTCTGGGCAGACGGGTAAAACAGGACAGGTGGCGAACTGTGGCGGATTTAATATTATATTTTTATGCTGCGCAGAGTAAAAGTGTGTCTGAACCCAGAGTGCACTCCAAACGATGGGCCTCCGCAGCCGACGGCTCACCCGCAACTACGACTGAAATCGGCACGTGACTATCGGCACTGGACGTTGATGCAGTGGCAGCGCGTCTCATGCTCTGATATATTCCGATACCTTCTTCATCATCCCGATGGGAGGGCGCGAATCTGTCGTCTACCAAGGGAAAAGCTCCATGACACATGCACTGTGGCGGTGGCTCCATTATTCTCTAGGAAACATTCACGTTGGGCATCCACGGCTCCACTGGAGTTCGAGCAAAGCACCATGAGGGCCAAGCAGTACCGTACACTGATTGCGAACCACGTACACCCCTTCATGACGATCACGTTTCCCGACGGCAGTGGCATTTTTCAACAAGATAATGCGCCATGTCACAAGACCAGGAGTGTGATGGTGTGTTTCGGATTGATGTGCTGGCCCCGCAACTCGCCAGATCTGAACCCAATCGAACACATCTGGGATGTGACTGAACGCGGCGTCAGAGTTCATTTACGGCAATTAGATGACTTGTATGTGCAGATTTGGTGCCACCTCCCGCCAGCAACCTGTCAAGGCATCATTGCTTCCATGGCACGGTGCGTCGCCATTTTTATCTGTGCCAAAGTTGGATTACCGGCTACTAAGTAGGTCGTCATAATGTTCTGTCTGATCAGTGTATGTATAGGGTGTATCACCCACAACTTGCACAGAGGATATTGTGGAAATATAAAATGCTCTTCGTATGTTGTTTTCACAGTATGGAATTGTAGACAGGGCTTCGTATTGCTAGCCAATAAACAGATTGTAATACTATTTAGAAAGTGAAGTTTTGTGCAAACATCCAATTTTTAAAATGGAACAATGCTTATTGGCATTAACAGACTTAAAGTAGGGTAAATAAGAATTTATGTTCTGTTTGTTTTAGGGGTCTGGTGGGCACCGTTTACAAGATATTGTATTTTGAAAAGTTTCCGCACCGACAGTTGTTTGTGCCTGTTAACTTGTGTAGTTGCTAGGTACGGTGTTGTTATCTTTGCTTACAGTGTGCTTGTGTGTTCATTGAGTGAAGTGCGAGATGCCAGTCAGGCAGTGTGTGACAGTCCAAGAAGCAGGTCGTGAGCGACCGATGGGATCTGCCAGAGAAGGAAAAGCCAACATGCTCATCGTGTGTGGAGAGTGTAGGAAGCGAGCAGTTCGTTCTTGTACGGCGTATTCGGCGAGATATCTCAATGAATCAACTCGGCAGTTATTTATCAACCTCTTCAACAAGTTAGGTTAAAGTTGCAGCGTAACAAAAGGAAACAAGTGATGAAGGAAGAGGGAGAAATTAATGTACTTGTCACTGCTCCATTTGATCCGTACATTATAGCCTGCGCAATCGCACGAGGAAGAGACATGAATCAGACAAGTGTCCTACGTGTTCTACAACGACTTAGGTTCAATTCCTATAATATCTCTCTCCACCAAGAAAAGCACGGAAGGGACTATGAGAATCGTATTAATTTCTGTACATGGGCTGCAAGATAGGATACTGCAGATGAATAATGTATCTTGTTTAGTGCGGCTGATCCCGTCGGAGGTTCAAGTCCTCCCTCGGGCGTGGGTGTGTGTGTTTGTCCTTGGGATAATTTAGGTTAAGTAGTGTGTAAGCCTAGGGACTGATGACCTTAGTAGTTAAGTCCCATACGTTTTCACACACATTTGAATACTTTTTTCTTGTTTAGTGATGAAGCCACTATCACAAACCATGGCCAAGTAAACCGTCGAAACATGCAATGTTGGTTTGTTCACAAGCTGATGTTTTATTTCGTGCAGGCCATAGTGCTAAACACTGACCTCTTAGCCAGTACCCATGGTCAGCACCGCGCAAGAAAATTGTTCTATGCAGTTGAGGCGACGGGCACTGTTGCCCCTTGCAGCACCACGTAGAGGTGGGGCTGCGTAAAGTTCTTTTGTCTGCATTTTGGTTTTCTCTATTATTTACTTACAACAATTACACTTGCCTTTTTTTGTAAATACAGAAATTTAGAAGAAGGAAATCATAAATTTATAGCACAATCTAAGAAAAGAATAAAAGAAGGCAGGAAAAAGTAGATATAGATATCCCTTCATTAACACAATTTGGGGAAGGAGACTTGGTACTGAACAGTGTCCACGATCTGGGATCCTCAGTGCATTGTGTAGTGTTGTTTCCGCGACCACTACGGTCGCAGGTTCGAATCCTGCCTCGGGCATGAATGTATGTGATGTCCTAAGGCTACTTAGGTTTAAGTAGTTCTAGTTCTAAGTTCTGGGGACTGATGACCTCAGATGTTAAGTCCCATAGTGCCCAGAGCCATTTGAACCATTTGTAGTGTTGTTTCCGTAATGTGTTCTATGTTATTACGTAAGTGCCTGTATCTAATGAATTTAAAAATGAAGCGTTCTAGGGAACCAATTTCGCCGGACGTGCAACGATTGCTTTCTGAAAGTGACATGCGACGCACGTCCGTGGGACAAGTGCCATGTCCAGTCACAAAATAAACCAAACCTCGGCTGGGGTTGACATGGCGCAATCGTAACCACTCCATGACGTTGGGGAAAAGTGCACAGACTCGACGGTACTTGTCAGTTTAGTTCCACTCTTGTTGCCAAGTGTTCAAGTGCCAAGTTTTCAGTTGCCGCCTATCTTCCATGTGCTGTCCAGTGATTTGCAACACCCTCTCAGGTCTATCCATCTTCAGCCAATATGTTGCAACCCGATACCTGATTGTTATATTGATCGAGTATATTCGAACAGCACATACAGCGAATCTACTGATGTCATGCTGAACGCCCCAGATAGACTAAGTAGCACACTTCCTTGCCCTCGCCCAACAGTGATCATGTTCATGACAAGAACGAGTCTTTGTGCCCATGTCCTAGCTGCTAAGCTCAATAACGACTCTAAAAGTGCGCAGTGCTACACTCTTAAGTGTGTGAGTGGTAGTCTGTATTGTGTCGAATGTAATGTCACTAGTTGGTGAAGTATACTTTCGGCTTTGTTTGTGATTAGTCGTATGTGACCGTTGAAGCTGTTGTACGTCAATGAGTACTCCAAGATACCTACACTACTGACCATTAAAATTATTACACTATGAAGATAACGTGTTACAGACGCGAAATTTAACCGACAGGAAGAAGATGCTGTGATATGCAAATGATTAGCTTTTCAGAGCATTCACATAAGGTTGTTGCCGGTGGCGACACCTACAACGTGCTGACATTACGAAAGTTTCCAACCGATTTCTCATACACAAACAGCAGTTGACCGGCGTTGCCTGGTGAAACGTTGTTGTGATGCCTCGTGTAAGGAGGAGAAATGCGTACCATCACGTTTCCGACTTTGATAAAGGTCGGATTGTAGCCTATCGCGAGTGCGGTTTATCGTATCGCGACATTGCTCCTCGCGTTTGTCGAGATCCAATGACTGTTAGCAGAATATGGAATCGGTGGTTTCAGGAGGGTAATACGGAACGCCGTGCTGAATCCCAACGGCCTCGTATTACTAGCAGTCGAGATGACAGGCATCTTATCCGCATGGCTGTAACGGATCGTGCACACATGTCTCGATCCCTCAGTCAACAGATGGGGACGTTTGAAAGACAGCAACCTTCTGCCCGAACAGTTCAACCACGTTTGCAGCCAGCATGGACTATCAGCTCGGAGACCATGGCTGCGGTTACCCTTGACGCTGCATCACAGACATGAGCGCCTGCGTTGGTGTACTCAACGGCGAACGTGGGTGCACGAATGGCAAAACGTCATTTTTTTGCATGAATCCAGTTTCTGTTTACAGCATCATGATGGTCGCATCCATGTTTGGCGACATCGCGGTGAACACACATTGGAAGCGTGTATTCGCCATCGCCATACTGGCGTATCACCCGGCGGGATGGTGCCATTGGTTACACGTCTCGGTCACCTCTTGTTCGCTTGCTCGCATTGACGGCACTTTGAACAGTGGACATTACATTTCAGATGTGTTACGACCCGTGGCTCTACCCTTCATTCGATCCCTGCGAAACCCTACATTTCAGCAGGTTCTGTACGGGCCTTTCTGGATACAGAAAATGTTCGACTGCTGCCCTGGTCAGCACATTCTCCAGATTTCTCACCAATTGAAAATGTCTGGTCAATGGTGGCCGAGCAACTGGCTCGTCACAATACGCCAGTCACTACTCTTGATGAACTGTGGTATCGTGTTGAAGGTGCGTGGGTAGCTGTACCTGTACACGCCATCCAAGCTCTGTTTGACTCAATGCCCAGGCGTATCAAGGCCGTTATAACGGCCAGATGTGGATGTTCTGGGTACTGATTTCTCAGGATCGATGCACCCAAATTGCGTGAAAATGTAATCACATGTCAGTTCTAGTGTAATATGTTTGTCCAATGAATACCCGTTTACCATCTGCTTTTCTTCTTGGTGTAGCAATTTTAATGCCCAGTAGTGTATTTACTACTTTGCGTTTTATTTTTGTGTAGTTTATTTTAATTGCTGGCTGTCTTTGTGTGATCCATTAACCATTATGTATGCTGCTTTTTGTGCTGCTATGGATAATTTGCATTGGTTGCACAATTGTTGCCTTTTTGTGTAGCATACCATTGGTTTTTTTCCAACATTGTTCTTGTGCTGGCTGATATTACAATTAACATGTTGTGAGCTTACCCACCGATTACGTCTGAACGTTCATCTCCCTGCATTGAATTCAAGAGCGGTTCAACTGTGATATCCCAGATGATGGGTCTTCACATAGAGCCTTGTGGACATCCTTTGATAATACTTTATACAACCTTGCCGTTGCTCTCTCGCCACTCAGACACACTGTTCCTACAGTAGTCTCGAAGCGTATTGTAGTGGTTTCGGGTACCTGTAGTTTGTGACATTACAGCCTTTATCACTGCGATTTTTAACATGTAAAAGTTTTTCTTTTCTGTATTCGCGTCAGTATGTGCGAACTTTTAACATTTACCAATGAATGTTGTAACCAGATATCTTTGCCGCGCTCCTGAAAAGCGCAGAATATCACGATAGCTATAAACTGTTATACGCTGCTATCGATCAGTAAAAAAGACGATGCACCTATGTTTCAAAATAACAATTGCCAATTTTTACTTCTGCAGGGAGCCGCGCCGCTCTCTAGCTGTTCTGTGGATGTGTTGTGAGTCGGACGCAAAAGTATTGTGCTCCATACTGATATAATCATTTTATTGTAACTTTAAGAGTTTAAGTGATTAAAAAATATATGTAGCCACAAACAAGCGAGAATGCACACTCCTGGAAATGGAAAAAAGAACACATTGACACCGGTGTGTCAGACCCACCATACTTGCTCCGGACACTGCGAGAGGGCTGTACAAGCAATGATCACACGCACGGCACAGCGGACACACCAGGAACCGCGGTGTTGGCCGTCGAATGGCGCTAGCTGCGCAGCATTTGTGCACCGCCGCCGTCAGTGTCAGCCAGTTTGCCGTGGCATACGGAGCTCCATCGCAGTCTTTAACACTGGTAGCATGCCGCGACAGCGTGGACGTGAACCGTATGTGCAGTTGACGGACTTTGAGCGAGGGCGTATAGTGGGCATGCGGGAGGCCGGGTGGACGTACCGCCGAATTGCTCAACACGTGGGGCGTGAGGTCTCCACAGTACATCGATGTTGTCGCCAGTGGTCGGCGGAAGGTGCACGTGCCCGTCGACCTGGGACCGGACCGCAGCGACGCACGGATGCACGCCAAAACCGTAGGATCCTACGCAGTGCCGTAGGGGACCGCACCGCCACTTCCCAGCAAATTAGGGACACTGTTGCTCCTGGGGTATCGGCGAGGACCATTCGCAACCGTCTCCATGAAGCTGGGCTACGGTTCCGCACACTGTTAGGCCGTCTTCCGCTCACGCCCCAACATCATGCAGCCCGCCTCCAGTGGTGTCGCGACAGGCGTGAATGGAGGGACGAATGGAGACGTGTCGTCTTCAGCGATGAGAGTCGCTTCTGCCTTGGTGCCAATGATGGTCGTATGCGTGTTTGGCGCCGTGCAGGTGAGCGCCAAAATCAGGACTGCATACGACCGAGGCACACAGGGCCAACACCCGGCATCATGGTGTGGGGAGCGATCTCCTACACTGGCCGTACACCACTGGTGATCGTCGAGGGGACACTGAATAGTGCACGGCACATCCAAACCGTCATCGAACCCATCGTTCTACCATTCCTAGACCGACAAGGGAACTTGCTGTTCCAACAGGACAATGCACGTCCGCATGTATCCCGTACCACCCAACGTGCTCTAGAAGGTGTAAGTCAACTACCCTGGCCAGCAAGATCTCCGGATCTGTCCCCCATTGAGCATGTTTGGGACTGGATGAAGCGTCGTCTCACGCGGTCTGCACGTCCAGCACGAACGCTGGTCCAACTGAGGCGCCAGGTGGAAATGGCATGGCAAGCCGTTCCACAGGACTACATCCAGCATCTCTACTATCGTCTCCATGGGAGAATAGCAGCCTGCATTGCTGCGAAAGGTAGATATACACTGTACTAGTGCCAACATTGTGCATGCTCTGTTGCCTGTGTATATGTGCCTGTGGTTCTGTCAGTGTGATCATGTGATGTATCTGACCCTAGGAATGTGTCAATAAAGTTTCCTCTTCCTGGGACAATGAATTCACGGTGTTCTTATTTCAATTTCCAGGAGTGTATATCATGAAAATTCGCTCCACCGCCACATTGGGTGGCCATGTTAATGTAAGTTTCCGTTTCATAATATAATACTTGAAGCCTTGAAGTTTATTTAATTTCAAAGAAAATCTCTGAACCTTATTTTCATTAATTATACTTGTGATAATCTTTCCTGTTTAAAAGATTTATGCAGCTTATGATCCAGCGTGTGTTCTGTCGGAACAGGAGGCTGTCGTGACGACATCGTTACAGTATTTATTCCAAGTTCTTTCAGTTCCGTTTATGTGTTCGTACAAATCCAATTAGTTGGTCCCTTAGGTTTCTTTCATGTAACTTCTGTCTGTTTTCTCCGCGCGATCTTCCTCCGAAAAAAATTTCTGTTCATTTTTTAGTAATTTTGGATATCGCGAATGAGAAAAGACAGCCGCCTCCTGCTCCGAACGGAACACCACGACTTTTCTAACGTCGGAGAGTACCGCACGAATTTTCCGCTAAAAGGTAATAGAATTTCTTAAAGCTGGATCAATTACACATGTTGCTGCTGTTCTCCGACAAATCTGGTGTGATTAATAGTAATTTATTCTGTCACGACAAAAAGAACCAATTTTATTTTTACCAAAGCAACAAAGCTTTCAATTAAATTACTAAAAGAAGAAAATCATACCAGATCTGGCGCCCGAACAGGGACTTGACTAAAATATTGAAAGTGTCACGGTACTAATATATGATTGTCTTATTTCATGTATCGCTCTTTGGAACCCAATGCTGCATAAAATTACGGATGAGCAATAAATATACGCAATATTGAAGGACGCGGTATTTACACAAATATCTTGGGATTTAATAAGACGCAGATTTGCAGTTTTGAAGACAACGCCGAGTGATTACCAAATTTTCGTTTGCCATAGTTCTGTCTAAAGAGTAGCTCATTTGACCTTCAAATTCGACCTCACTCTATACTTTCTGTAGCTTAACGTAAAAAACCACTTTTTTTTTCTACGTAAATATTTGAACATTTTCTGTAACCTTTTGCTTGACTATTTGTTTTATACTGTAGTTAGTATTCTCGTGCAAGTTCAAGATGGATGCCATTTCAGTCTTTTCTGTGTAACAGCGTTGGCAATCAATTGTTTCAACGGCATTGAATCCATCTTGTCTTTTTGCTACAGACGTGTGTCAGTTATTACCCACTAACATTAGACATTTGACGAACGCGCCGCGACTTTAACTTGCGCGGCAAGAATAATTGACAATCAGAATTTCAGTTGGCAGTACCCATTTTAAGTTGGCAATAGTTGAATTTCATTATGGCGGACGGACAATCGAGCGCGAACTCTGCAGACGAAAGCGACGGCACTGTTAACAAACATTACCGACTCCGCTCACGCGGAACGACGGCCAGGACAGACGACAGACAAGAGGTAGTTAACGTGGACGACACTCAGCAGGAAACACCCACCTCCCCGATAACGGTATCAATTGGCATTGTCAAAATGCTACAGGAATTGATACTAAACAGACAGGAGAGGGAACAGCGCGAACGTGATCGCGAACAACGTGAGAAAGACAGAGACAAGTTTTTATCAGAGTTGAAAACGGATATGACAACACAGATTGACTCAGTTAGGAATGACGTAAATTCCACCATTGATGCGAAAGTAGGTACCGTCACTACGCAAGTAGGCTCTCTCACAGCACAGATAGATTCGGTTAAGGGTGACGTCACGGCGCAAGTAACCACTTTGACAACACAGATAAGCACTCTGAATAACAAAATTGATAACATTGGTCAGAATCTCACAACTCAAATCGAAGCGTGTTGCAAAGAAACCGATTCGGTAAAACTTGCGTATAAAACAGTTGCACGACAGGTAGACGAGTTAGCGACAGCGGTAGCCACTGTAGAATTAAAAGTAAATGCAATGGCGAATGACATTTCGGACCGAACTATTGAGGAAAGAGTTAACAGTAGTGTTGCTTCGCACACTAAAGCACTTACCGAACATTACAAAGAATGGATTGATGTACAAGAGAAGCTTGTTGAGGAGAAGGTTACACGTGACTTGAAAGATGTTGTTAAATCCGCAACCTTAGACATATTATCTGCACCCGGCAGTTCAGGAGACACTGTTTGTACTGAACTAGGCCAAATTAGACGAGTGTTTACCCGGGATTTGCCGGAATGGCAGAAGCAAGTAACAGATGAGATATCCGACCTGAAACAGCAAATTCAAACACTACAGTATGATAACCAGAGTGACGGGAAACACTACCTTCTGAGCCAGATGAACATCAATACCAGACAACACAACAACACAACACACCACAGTACATTCCGCGACCGAAAAATGAATTTAACGATTCACACAACAACAACACTGAACAGTTGACACTCACAACCCTCATGAAAGAGGAGAGTGTATTGAAACACAGAGTTTTTCAACCATTCCAACCGGAAAAGCGAAATATTCATCCAGTCGTTTTCCTAAAGAACTTTTCAGGAGTCTCTCCAGCTGCCTGGAAGGACAAACAGAGAATACAATTCATTACCGGATACATACAAGGAGAAAGTGCTATATGGGGAACCGAGATGGTTGATAAGTGCAAAACATTTAGCGAGTTTGAGAAGAACTTTTTAAGCAAATTTTGGAGCGCAGGTGTTCAGCAACGCCTACGCAAAGAGGTCTACAACGCCGAACCTTTCCATTCGAACAGTGGCGGACTTCGCCGGTACTTTGAAAAGTACTTGAGAAAGATACAATATTGGGACACTCCCATAACAACAAAATATGTTATTATGATTCTTAAGTCAAAACTACCCATTTCCATACGCGAAAAATTAGTGAACGTGTCAGAGGAAGATCAGGACGCATTTTTATCCGTCCTTGATTCGCTCGATCTTATACATGAAGACGCGCGTGCGAATGCTAACCGTAAGAACAACAACGCAGGCACGTATTCGAATGGAAACGGTAGTAATGGAAATGGTTCACACGAAACACAATACGGAAACAAACAGTACAATAACCGCAATAGAGGCCGAAACAATGGTTACCGTAATGGTAAACACAAAAACAGCATTACGGCAACCAACGGTACAATCCAATATACAACACGCAACAACAGTATTACGGGAATGCCCCATACCAATCAAACAATAACGGTAGTAACTTCTACCAGAATGGGAACAAATACAAGGGTAAACGTTGCAACAATCAAAATTGCGGAGGTCAGCTACCTCCACCACAACCCTACGGGCAGCCACAACACTAGCAACAACAGCAATACACGCCTCAGCAACAACCATTCATGCAACAACAACAGTACACGCCACCACAACAGGACTTTAGATACAATAACAATAAACCAAGAAAACAATACAATCCACCGGTATATTTTACGCAGGCAAGTAATGTACCGATTTTTCAGCCTGGTAACCAAGTGCAGTACCAACAAGGGTTTGATACAAATCAACACACACAATGGGTAAAAAACCAGCGAGAATGGTCAAGTGATGTGACAGAAGAATCAAATCAGTCGCATCACAAGAAAGCGGAAAACTAAAGGCAGCACCTTTTCGCCTCCTTGGAGATGCAGCGGGACATAATGGGGGCAAACTCGACCTTGAACGGCTTAACGTAATACGTTATGATCGCGACACTGACTTGAGAGACGATTTGTTGCAGGAAAATGTTGAAACAGACTTGAATGACGTATGGGAAGACGAAGTACAAGCAATGACTAAAATTTACATAGCCAATACACCAATAGATGCTATTATTGATACTGGTGCAAACGTAAATGCTTTATCATTATGTATGTTTAAGAAAGTTTCTGCAGGGATGAAAATTTTAACGTTATCAGTACAAGGTTGTTCAGTAACAGGAGCGGTAGGATCTTTATCACAGCGAGTCAATTTGCAAGCTCAGGTACCGATAAGGATTAATTCTACTTCTTTCATGTGTGTATTTCTAGTAGTTAAGAATTTGTCAGTGTCATGCTTATTAGGAATGGAGTTCCTGAGGAAGAATAAGGCAGTGATTGATATGGAAAAGGATATCTGTACAATCCGAGTAGGTGAACAGGAGGTAACGCTGCAATTGTTGCGCGGCAAGGTCAAAAGAATCAACACTGAGCACAAAGTTAAGGTACGCAGACTGGTACAGCGAATGTTTTTGAACCAAGCACACATGAGAAGACAGGGTAACAGTTGGACGGATTTTGATACTGATGACGGACTTCCGACTAGAGAAGAGATTTTGAATAAAGTAAGCGAATCAAGTGAACTTGATTACATACAAAGGCAAGATTTACAGCACTTACTTATGAGGTATCTTCACGTCTTTTCTTCGAAACCTGGAGTAATACGTGACTACGAATATGACATGAAGGTCGCTCCCCATTCTACTTTTTGCAAGACAACGTACTCTGTCCCGTATGAAAGGCGCGAGGCTGTGAAAAATGAAATATGTAAAATGCTTAAGTGGGAGATCATTGAACCGTCAGACTCACCTTACAGTAGTCCGTTATTGCCAGTTTTGAAGCAGGATGGTAGTGTACGTATAGTTTTGGATGCAAGAAACATAAATAAAATAATTATTCCAGTAAGAACTCGACCAGAGGCTATGGATGAACAATTACAAGGGTTTTGTGGAGTAAAATTCCTCACATCGGTGGACTTGAGATCGAGCTACTGGCAGGTCAAGATGACATCACAGTCTCGAAAATATACAGCGTTTATATTTGCAGGTAGATCATACCAATTCAAAGTAGTTCCATTTGGTTTGAATGTGAGTTCAGGCATATTCATAGCTGCACTTGATCATGTATTAGGACCTGAACTGTTGGATGGAGTAACAGTGTATGTTGATGACTTACTGATTGCTACGAAATCTTGGGAAGAACATTTAGACACAATAAGCAAAGTTTTCCAGAGGTTTGTTGACTATAGAGTCACAGCTAATCTACATAAGTCTAAATTTGGTAAAAGTGAGATTAAATTTTTAGGGCATCTTGTATCATCACAGGGAATTACCCCAGATCCAGACAAACTGGCAGCTATTAAAAACTTTCCTGTGCCCTCTTCTAAACGCCAGTTGAAAGGCTTCCTCGGAATGACTTCCTTTTTCAGAAAGTTTATTTCGGACCAGTCGATGAACAGTCAAGCATTGCATGATCTTCTAAAGAAAAATACTCACTGGCATTGGACGCCAGAGTGTCAGGCAGATTTTGATCGCATTAAACAAGCACTTCTTAACAGCAATATTTTGTTCCATCCAGACATGGATAAAGAATTCTGTATTTCGTCAGATGCTTCATTTCAGGGGCTTGGTTCTTGTTTGTTTCAAATAGAAGTAATTGATGGAAAAGAAGAGATAAGAGTTATCAGCTTTGCAAGTAGGGTTCTCACAGAATGTGAGAGGTCATGCTCGGTGACAGAGTTGGAGGCTCTGGCCATTGTATGGTCCTTTAAAAGGTTCAATTACTACATCCATGGTCGGAAAATTAAGGTCTTTTCTGATCACCAAGCTCTTAGTTTCGTGCTCTCGTGTAAACTTCTTCATCCTCGTCTTACACGATGGAGTCTCATCTTGCAAGAGTATGATTTCGAAATAGTATACATCAAGGGAAAAAAACATTATCGCGGATGCTTTGTCACGCATGCCGCAAGGACTTCCCGAGTCCAGTGAACTTATCGAGCAGATTTCTAACTACCGAATTCTTCTAATGAAAGACCCACTACATAGAAAGTATTTCCTTCAGCTCTGCAAGTAGATGCGTATATTCCAAGAAACAGATCCCAAATGGCGTAAGGTCAAACAACTTCTTCTAACAAAACCCCATCACCACTTGTCCAAATTTTATAAACTACACAACGATGTTTTATTCCATCGAACTTCTCTCCTCTCTGGTAGATGGTGTGTGTGTATACCACACGCATACGTTGAACACCTTATCTGGTACACACATCTTTCCTGGGGTCATTATGGACCTGAAAAATGCAAACGTAAGATTTCTGCGTATTGCTATGTACCGAACTTGCACCATCGAATCCACAAGTTGTTAAGTACATGTCTTATCTGCCAGAAGGCAAAACCCTTCAACCATTCGAACCTAATTCCTCTGAATCCAATTATTACTGAGAGACCAAATCAAGTTCTGACCCTTGATCTCGCCGGCCCCCTGCCGCAAGGGAGGGGAGGGGTGAAATACCTAGTCGCATTGATGGATCTTTTCACAAAATATGTGAGACTTTATACAGTGAAATCATCCCGTGCACTTCCGATCATCCGTCGAATCGAACAAGACTGTTTTCCTCGATTTGGCAAGCCGGAGGCCATTCTATCAGATAATGCATCGAATTTCACTGGCAGACAATGGCGCAATTTTCTTGCCAGACATGGCATCAAACAAATACTTATATCTCGTTTCAGACCGCAATCTAATCCCACCGAACGTATCTTCAAAGAGTTCAATAGATTCATTCGAACCTACATACCTAATCGACAAACCCGTTGGATTGACTTTGTATCTTCATTCGAGCAGATTGTCAACAATCTTCCACACTTCTCAACTGGATTTACACCTGCGGAATTAATGACGAGTCATCGGGAAAGAAATGAATGGTTAGATCCCATACCTAAAATTGTAGAACCAGAATTAGATTTAGATGCAAAACTTAGGCAAGCATTGGTATCCTTAGCTGTACAGGCGAATCTACGCAAGAAGTCTTATGACAAGAAAGTATCTAAGGCTCTTACATATGATATTAATGAAAAGGTGCTTTTACGGACACATTTTAAGCCATCGAAGTTGTTGAAAAGAAATCGGAAATGGAGGCTATTGTACGACGGACCATTTGTAGTAATTAGAAAACCACATACAGGATGTTGTCTAATAGCGGATCCAGCATCTGGCAGAATTAAAGGATTGTATCACCACCAGGATCTCAAGAAGTACAACGAGGCAAAGTAACAAGCAAAGGAACATTAGCCTAAGGTTTAACCCGTGAAACACTTCGGTATTCAAACACACCAATACGAGTACTCACACTTTGGCGAAAAACTATGGAGGTAATTGAAGATTTGATTTATTATGGCGTACGAAAAAGAAAGCACATTCCATTTGAGAGGACAGATTCTCAGTTAGTTTTAAGTTAGTCATAGGTGTAAGCAGTCCAAGTTGGCTGTTGGCATTGAGAAATGCCGTTATTGGTGAAAGGAGATACGGAAGGAAGTAGCAGATTGCCACCTTCCAACTCCAATGAATATATATGTATGTGAAATATTAGGTTAAGCAATTTCTTTTTCAGCCCTCAAGATGGAATGTTAGTCTTTAAGTGTACAGAGTACAGCCTATTGCGTGTAATCTGTGCGTTATTGTAACACCGCCATGAACTATACCTTTTGTTAGCGCGATCTTCAGAATTCAACAGATTTGTGTAGCCAAGTGTTTGAACTGTCAAAAGCAGTAAATAACAGAGAGAGAGAGTATCACGTAGTATTTGATAGTTTTCAGGAGATGCAATCTCAGATTCAAAGTATCATCTGCGAACAGTAAGCCTCATAAAGATTTAATAGCTAAGCAACAAAGCATTTCCTTTATTCTGTTTTACAACAGCTGTTAGGTCCTGTAGTCGAGAGTGCCACTACATGGAAACATATACGTCCTACTGACAAGTCTGAAGTATTCCTGATGGTAAACGTTTCTTCTTTAAACATGTAAGATGCACTAAAGTAATTAGCTATTTCACAGCCAAGCCCGACAATCGCCCAGAAGGAAGAGTGAGAAACTAGAAAGCTGTCACCAGATATGACTCACATTATAATAATAAAACTAAGATCTGATATTAGATTAAAGAATAGCCACTTGAAGGCACACGTGACGCATGTCATGCATCTAAGGTCACAAAAATATCCTAGTGTAGTTGTGCTAGAATTTGTATATGTATATAGTGTATTTATGTTCATATTTGATCCTCTCCTCTTCCACTTCCCCATCCTATCCCATTAAAAAAGAGTGAGGATTAGAATTTGACAGGCTCATCTGAGTGCTCTTTAGACGGTTGAAGTGGAAACGAAATTTGTGGGAGAGATCCGTTAGCGAAAGTTTTGTTCTAATCGCGTATCGCGAGTAGCAATGTTGAGAAATTATAATACATTCCGCGAGTAGTACTTGCAGCCAGTAACTTTATGAAGCATGAATCTTCCGGAGAGAAACGCATGAGTATGCTCGACCAGTAGAGACAGAATTTGTTCAATTTGTGCTCTACATAAACAGTGACACTAAATTTTGAAGAGAAACGAAATAACAAGCTGCTTAAAAGATTTGTTTTAAGAAAAATTTTACCTTTGTAAAAGGGAGAGAGAATAACCGAAATAATCGTGCCTTGATGCACAAGTAGTGGTATTCAATACGCTAATCCGGCGTGGCGTGATTGAAAAGGTTAACAGAATTTTGTGACTGTAAGCAAACTTAAGAAATGTATGTATGTATGTATGTAATTTATGGACATTGTTTAATCTTGTAATGTATTTACCTGTGAGTAACTTGAACTGTGAACTTTGAAATCACAATGTGAGATGGGAGATGTGAATTTGCAGACACTCTAAGACGTTCTAAACAAAATGCGAGTGATAAAGTGTACAAACTACGTGTGCAGTGACATGTTTACACGCAAGTGCAGGTAGTGACAGCGATCACAGCAAAGCATTTTGCAAACTATATGTAAAACGTTGGCTTCACTTACCTGTGTGTAAGCAGCATGGCAGGTCGCAGGGACTGTCGTGTGAAATCCTCGAAACAGACGGTGGTATTTTCTACCCAAGTTTTCGATACGCCGATCGACGATGGAGAAAGGACACTAGACGTGTGTTTTCCGCGTGTTCTCATTTTAGCAGAGCGCGAGTGACACACGTTAAACTTCATACGAGCATACACGAGCGCGTGTTGCACTGGACTAGTAACCTGCAACAGCGCGGAGCTGTTTGCAATTGGACTCAACAATTAACATTTGAAACACAACCGACGCGCGCGCTGTGGAGGCGTGTCATTGACCTTAGAATGTTCTCCGTCTCACAACTACGCAAGAGACATTGCTAAAGCTATCACAGTGAAACTTAATTATGAACTTTATTTATTCTGTAAAAAGAGAAGTCTTAGCTTCAAATTAATTTCCATTTAATCAGTCACGTCGGATATTTTGCGATAGATAGTTAAATAAATACAAGGCATTACTGAGCACTGAAACGTTAGCTGGAAGGGAAGGTTATCAATCCTGTCCAGAATCCTATAAAACCTTTACCTGTAAGTCTACATTATAGCACGAACCTAACACAGGTTTCTTTCTGTTTATTTGCATGTAAACGACATGACGCTTGATGCGAGACACTAGAGAGGCAACACGAGCGAAGACAAAAAAGACGCTACCCAGGGTCGTGACCTCTCGGACGACGCCGCTCACCGAACGAGAATAGACGTTGCAGACTCCGGTTAAGTGAGCGCGTGACAAATAAAAGTGTACAGTGTAGTGTCAAGGGAAACGTCCTGATTAACAACGACATTCTAAAAGAATCTAATGAAACGGATAAAAAACATTACGAGACCAAACAGGTCACAGACAATTTTAGAGGACTGTTTAAGTAATTATTTCAATGTATCTGTGTATGTTTGTCTACTGACATGTTTTGTTTTCTATATAGAATATTATTCATTTATCTTTGTGTGTGTTAGACTTAAGATTGTTTTTTTGTCGTATTTTGTTTCACAGTAACAGCAATTAAGATGACAGTCCAAGGACACCTTACAATGAACTGAGAGAAGTGCCAAAGTGCACAAAAGACACTGAAAGACTATTTGTTTTCATAACTGTACTGGAAGCATAAAATAACTAGATGACATACTCATTCCAATTTTATGTTAGAACGAAAGTAAACAGATGATAAAACACAGTAATGTCTTGAAACTACATGTGAGTCCTGATGATCCTTCCGGAATCATCATGCCTCACATGGGAGGCATTGTGACATTACAGCCTTTATCACTGCGATTTTTAACATGTAAAAGTTTTTTTTCTGTTTTCGCGTCAGTATGTGCGAACTTTTAACATATACCAATGAATGTTGTAACCAAATATCTTTGCCGCGCTCCTGAAAAGCGCAGAATATCACGATAGCTGTAAACTGTTATACGCTGCTATCGATCAGTAAAAAAGACGATGCACCTATGTTTCAAAATAACAATTGCCAATTTTTACTTCTTCAGGGAGCCGCGCCGCTCTCTAGCTGTTCTGTGAATATGTTGTGAGTCGGACGCAAAAATATTGTGCTCCATACTGATATAATCATTTTATTGTAACTTTAAGAGTTTAAGTGATTAAAAAATATATGTAACCACAAACAAGGGAGAATGTATATCATGAAAATTCGCTCCACCGCCACATTGGGTGGCCATGTCAATGTAAGTTTCCGTTTCATAATATAATACTTGAAGCCTTGAAGTTTATTTAATTTCAAAGAAAATCTCTGAACCTTATTTTCATTATTTATACTTGTGATAATCTTTCCTGTTTAAAAGATTTATGCAGCTTATGATCCAGCGTGTGTTCTATCGGAACAGGAGGCTGTCGTGACGACATCGTTATAGTATTTATTCCAAGTTCTTTCAGTTCCGTTTATGTGTTCGTACAAATCCAATTAGTTGGTCCCTTAGGTTTCTTTCATGTAACTTCTGTCTGTTTTCTCCGCGCGATCTTCCTCCGAAAAAAAATTTCTGTTCATTTTTTAGTAATTTTCGATATCGCGAATGAGAAAAGACAGCCGCCTCCTGCTCCGAACGGAACACCACGACTTTTCTAACGTCGGAGAGTACCGCACGAATTTTCCGCTAAAAGGTAATAGAATTTCTTAAAGCTGGATCATTACACATGTTGCTGCTGTTCTCCAACAAATCTGGTGTGATTAATAGTAATTTATTCTGTCACGACAAAAAGAACCAATTTTATTTTTACCAAAGCAACAAAGCTTTCAATTAAATTACTAAAAAAAAAACATACCAGAAGTTCTCGATATGTTGCAACCTTGCTGGCCACCAAAGATTATCGAAGGCGCCAGTAATGTCAATAAGAATGTCAGCTACACACTTCTGTAATGCCTATCTACAATTTGGAAAGCCCAATTAACTGTTCTGTTAACAGCTTCAGTTGGCTTCATCAGCTGGAACGTCAGCGTCAAAGTTGTGTAAACTTGTGATGCGGAATAGTGAAAGAAGCTTATAGGCCGATTATTCCTGGACGGAACACAAACGCGCTCAAATATCGCAACGTCCTAACAGACCACCGTCCGAAGATGTTAGAAAACATTCCTCTGAGGACTAGGAGGAACCTGTGGTACCAACATGATGGCTTGCAGCTCATAGTGGACGATGCCCTTTTTAGCATGTCTTCACTAATTGTTTACAAATCGTTGGATTGGACGCTGAAAACTGTGTAAATTCGCCGACCCGTTTCCCGGATTTGACGTCTGTTGACTTATTTCCGTGGGGAAAGCTGAAAGACGCTGTGTACAGGGACACACAGCAACTACACCCAATGATGTGCCAAGACTCATCATTGCAGCACGCTCGGGGATCTCAGCTGAAATGCTAGCACGAATGTAGCAGTCGTTCCATACCTGAGTGGAAGCGTGTATTACCGTTTCCGGTGGTAATTTTGAACACAACATGTTATGATGGTTAGTTCTCTGGTCACAAACCACATCGCTAGTACATGCACATGTGCTGTTCTGTAGTGTGTGCTA
Source organism: Schistocerca piceifrons (assembly GCF_021461385.2). Taxonomy (NCBI): domain Eukaryota; kingdom Metazoa; phylum Arthropoda; class Insecta; order Orthoptera; family Acrididae; genus Schistocerca; species Schistocerca piceifrons. The sequence continues at coordinate 302,057,947 of NC_060142.1, read as the reverse complement.
CCACAGTTATCGTAAATGTATTGTTCTTGGATCTTTTCAAAATACGAGATCCCGTAAATGACTCGCACTAGAATCATGCAACAAACGCCACTGACATTCTGATTTATCCTATTTTTAGTTTGTAAATATCAATAGGCATTGTTCTGTTTAAAAAAGCGTATGTTTGTACAAAAAATACACTGTCTAAGAATTATTGCAATCCTTTCTTGGCTAACAATACGTGTCCCTGGCTAACAATCATTTCTGTGAAAACCACTTATCAACAGCAATTTCCATTAAAAAAAATTCTTTATTCACAATACATTATAATTATACAAATGTAACTAACCACCTTAATGATTAGTGGGTTCTAAGTGTTACAATGTTATTATTTGCAGCTAATTACAATTTTACTTGTGAACTACAGACAGCACAGGTTGATGGGCAAACTTAGGTTCTATGTTAAGCTATACACACTTTCTTTTGCTTGTGGCGGTTTTCCCGCGGATACGCAGGGTCGGCATGGTTAATCGGATGTGGCAATGTTAGCTGAAGGGGTGGCCAGGTGCCACCCCGTAGCCCCCAGGAAGGAATTAGTGTACCTCAGCTGTCTGCGACTAGTGTAATCCATGGAATAGTGCGAAAGTGTTCAGATGTCTGCGAGCCGTGTAACTGAGGCGGGACGTGGGGACCAGCCCGGTATTCACCTAGGGGGATGTGGAAAACCGCCTAAAAATCACATCCAGGCTGGCCGGCACACTGGCACACGTCGTTAAACCGCCGGGCGGATTCGATCTGGGGCCAGCGCGCCTACCCGAGTCCAGGAAGCAGCGCGTTAGCGCGCTCGGCTAACCTGGCGGGTATAAGCTATACACACTAATACCTACTTGTAGCTAATCTCAACTGCTTGCAGTGTCACAGGTGTGTCAGTGTGGATATAATCCTACTGCAATGCCTTGCTCATCGAGCTAATCCCGATGAACGTGCCCTGACAGTCCAAAATTACTAATCGCTGCAAGTTCCTATTTCGGTTTCTATTTCTAAATCCTACTAAGTAACCTACGTCAAGTCCGGTGCATGTCATTGTTGCGAAATTAATGTACCCCACTCCCCCTAGCCCTGCACGTGGCGGATTCCAACTTACAAGTCGACCTGTCCACGCACAGGTGGTACAGGATTAGTGTAGTATTGATCACGAATGTCCTTCAAGTATGCTTCAAACACCTCGTTAGCCAGATTATTCAAGGTTTAGAATGTCTCCTCATATCTCACCAAGTCGTATGTGTCGTTGTTTGGTAGTTGCTGTCGTAATGCAGCTGCTACATCATCGAAAAGAGGGCACTCGTAAACCACATGGTCGGGAGTACCCTCCGATGCGCCACAGTCACACGCGGACGTAGCTCTCCTCCCAAACCGGCATAAATATGTCGGATAGGGCCCATGACCAGTGAGAAAATGGAACAAACCCCGGGTTGGCTCAAAGTGCCCCATACCTAGCCTTTCCATTACATTTGGTAAGAGTTGGAAAGTTCTTCTACCAGATTCGTCCATTTACCATGACTCCTGCCATAGTTCGCCTCTTTTTCTTATCTCACGCTTGTCCCTAACCCGAACTCCCAAAATGTCTTCTATTTTCGTATCATCATCTTTCTTAGCCCATTACCATGCGGCTTGTTCCCTTATTTTGTTGTCCAGATGTCAGAGCCCAATTATCGCTAATAGGGCACCCCCTGGATATGTCCTGTAAGCCCCCACAGACCTTAGCAACATGTTTCTCTGTACTCTTCTCACTGTCATGGCGGGCACCACCCTCGTGAGCCTGTGTGCCCAGACTCCCGAGCCGTAACCTACTATTGACGTTAATATGCTATTGTGGTACAATTTTATCAGGTGAGGGGGAAGGCGAAATCTTTTATGACCTATAGAGATGAGGTTATTAGGTACTTGTAATGCTCTTTGGGTCACGGATTCAATGCGCCCTCCGAAGTTCCACCTTTCATCGATGATAATTCCCAAGTAGCGTGTCTCACGTCACCTAAGGACTGGTTTCAATTTCAGAAATATTTGCGGTGCAAGGTTTTAAGTGATTCAACCTGTGCATAAACGTGTCCATTGGCGTTTACAGTCATGATTGAAACTTGCGGTCGACTCCTACGTGTTGTGCACCCCGTAGCCCGCAATCCAGCGCTGAGTTTCATCTGCGAGGGGTGGTGAAGCAAGGGTGTGGAGGAACGGGGCAGGAGGTGTCTCCTATTTTGAGCATTGGAGCAATGACTCACATTAATAGCAGATTTTTAATCTAAATCATATCTACACTGTTCTATACATTATAACATCTGTTATCTCATTGTTCCCTACGAGAAGTTGCATTTCTGAAACTGCAATAACGAGAAGAGTCTAGTAAGCAACCATAGACAGGACTTTTCATTTGTTGATGTCAAATTACCGACACCGTGACCAACCTTTACAGTTTGTCACGCGGGACGGTTCGATATGCAGTTGTGAGTCTGAAGACGTGTGTTCTCAGGAGTGCAGTACCTTGAGCGTGAATTAATATTTGTGGTAATTTAGTGCAGAGGCTTACGGAAAATAACTTCGCTTTCCAGGTCAAGCACCTAGGGAGGGTTGTAATGATTTTCTGACCTGGCTTTTACGTGAAAGTGGATTGGATATCTGATTATGATATTGCGAACAAATTGTACTGTTTTCCTGTTTGTCACTTGCAAAATGAATCACCGGGTGCCAATGACGCTAAGAGGCGTTGACGATCTGAGATATTGATCACAGAAGATAAAATAACATGAGCAGTCTAAATCACATATTACTGCAGAGCTGTAGCACAACATTTTCGGGAAACACTATATTAGGAAACACTTGGACAACGTTTATAGGCAATCACTTGAAAGATACAATGACCAGATTCGTAAAAATCGTTACGTACTCTCTAAAATGGCGAACTGCATTAAATTTTGTTGTGCTTCTGAGCTCGCACTTCGCGATCGTGGCGCATGCAGTGAGTAATCAGATTACACTGCTGACGTAGGTGTAGAGCTTAGCGACCACCTTCCGAAGACTAATGTTTTCAAAGACACCGCGAAACATATTCAAAATGATTTTCTTTCTAGTATGCTGGAGGTCTATCATGACCGAATAAGAAATACGTTCCCTGATGCTGCTGTTTCATTGCAGATGAGACAACTTATGTTTCAATAATTTCACAGTTTGTCGTTGTTATCAGGTACGTTTTGTCTGAGAGTAGACCCGTAGAGAGGATTCGGATTTTCTTCTCGTGAACATGATTCTAAAAGCTTAGCAAAATCGTGCTGTAAAGTATTTCTCACAGCTACGATTGTGCAGGTGTTAAGAGTGGTCGTCGTTTGGCTGTACAGACTCTTCTGAAACAGCAATTTAAACATGCATATTTTGTTCACTGCTATGCCCATAAGTTGAATCTGATTTTAGCTCAAACAATGAGTCAGAATAAGAACGTCAGAATTTCTTATGCTGACAGTAGTGAGATTCCCAGTTTATTTCATAGTTCATCCCAGCGCACAGCGATGTTAACTGAGGTAGTGAACACGAAAGTGCCTCATGTTCGTAACAGGAGATGGAATTTTAAATCAAGAACTGCGAAAATTGTGTACGAAAATAGAAAGTCTTTTGTATAACGCCTTGAACAAAATGAGCTAGTATCTCAGCAAACTACTACAACTCTTGAAGCGAGAGAGCTCCGCCTGAAATTAGAGCACCCAGCTTTACAGTTTCTGTTGCCTGTTCTCAGTCATACTGTACAGTTGACTTACTGACTAGACAACAAGGGATTAAATGTTTCAAAAGACCCATGCGTGAAATCTGAATAGCATCACTGACACTATTCCCACGTACAGACAGCTGCTGTATCCTGCTAACAGACAGACACAGGAAAATGAAATTCCGAAAACTTTTGTCCCAAAAGAAGTGTGTGATACAGTTACCGCTCAAGTTCTTGAACGCTTTGACATTATACTGCGTCGCGGCGCTGCATCTTTATTTAATTCTAAAAAGTTTGTTTCGTACGCAAGTCAATTTCCGCAAACGTTGCTGCAGAGGTCTTGTGAAACATACATCCCTCCGCGAACCCAAAAAGCTGAAAACGGAGCTTGAGGTACTATACACCGGGAACGAGTTAGGAACTCTCATGGGAGTTCTTTCCACTTCCGCAACTCCTGCTCGAAACTGATTTGCAGGAGCTTTTTAGTGGAACAATAAAACTCATGAAAGTCGTTGTTACCACATCGATGTCAACGGCGGAGCGATCCTTCTCCGCCCTGAAGGGAATAAAAATATTTCTGAGATGTGCTATGTGTCAAGAGAGGCTAATAGCACTATCGACGTTTTCCACCGAGAAGGACTTCATTCGCAGCATCGTGGACACCAATGAATGCGTCACTGACAGATTCTCTGCTCTTAAGGAGAGGAGAAAGGGTTTTCCTTACATCCATAGTAAGGTGAGCGTCTTTCCACAGAGCATTCATTTTGTTATTCATTTTCATTCTTTTTATGTTAGTTAAATGGAACTTCGTTGTCCATTTTCCTCGGAACCCGCTAGAAAAACCTATGAGGCCGCTACTTTAGAATTCGTTTAACGCTTCACTATCCTTACACTAATTTTAGCTTTGTTCAGCTTTTATTTATCTGCTAGGTTTTCGGTATGCCGGCCGCTGTGGCCGAGTGGTTCTAGGCGTTTCAGTGTGGAGCCGCGCGACCGCTACCGTCGCAGGTTCGAATCCTGCCTCGGGCATGGATGTGTGTGATGTCCTTAGGTTAGTTAGGTTTAAGTAGTTCTAAGTTCTAGGGGACTGATGACCACAGCAGTTGAGTCCCATAGTGCTCAGAGCCATTTGAACCATTAGACCGTAATCAAAAGAGCTTCGGGCTGTTTACGGACAGTGGTCAATAACTCATGCTTCAGTACATAACAAGCGCAGTCTTTATCTATCTTTAATCAATTTTCGTCCATACCACATACACCATAACACTAACACAAGGAGTAGCTGGGTGCAATCTGAGTTCTGTTGCTAAACTTCTTCTGGTTTTTACTCCAAGTCATCTCACACAATACAAAAGTATTAAAAGCTAACGCAAAACATGAAATACGTTAATATACAGTATTGAACACAGTAAAAGACACAGTTACAATTCAGTACTTCGCAAAGCATGTGAGACGAAAACTAAACTGCGTTCTGTGCGACGAACAGGATCCGCTACTGCTGCTTACGCCCCGCTGCACCCTGCGGCTCCGGTATGCTGCGCCGGCTTCGTCGGTTCTGCTGCTGCAGTAGAGGGGAAGGGGACCCTGAAGATAGCTACAGGGTGACCTGGAAAGCAGGTATACAGGTAAGGGTAGTGCCTAACAGTGCTCTGTACCGACCATGGTTGTTAGCCACAACGTAGTACTGAGACGTAAGCATCACTGCTTTTTCCTACGTCTGTTGTGAGACAGGTCGTCAGAAAATAAATTTCGTGGAGCACTATCTCTCAATTCTGTACCGTTTAAGCATTCTGCTACGTAATTAATCCGTAACTAAATGTTAGACGATGAGGTCGAGCGTATGACTGCACTTGCATTCATTTTGTGTTTTACAAATACATTACCAAACCATCGATTAGTGCTGAATGTGGTGTCACCGCCAGACACCACACTTGCTAGGTGGTAGCCTTTAAATCGGCCGCGGTCCGTTAGTATACGTCGGACCCGCGTGTCGCCACTATCAGTGATTGCAGACCGACCGCCGCCACACGGCAAGTCTAGTCAGACTCCCTAGCACTCGCCCCAGTTGTACAGCCGACTTAGCTAACGATGGTTCACTGTCTACATACGCTCTCATTTGCCGAGACGACAGTTTAGCATAGCCTTCAGCTACGTCATTTGCTACGACCTAGCAAGGCGCCATATTCAGTTACTATGTCTTCTGAACAGATAATATTGTGACTCATGTACCGTCAAGAGCGACGTTCATCATTAATGGATTAAAGTTAAGTATCAAACTAATTATGTCCGCTTTCTGAATTCTCATTCCTTGTCATGTTCCAGACCTCACGTCAGTATAGTTGTTCCCTCTTCACGCCAGCCTGCGTGAGCTAAAACGAGTGCATTTCGGCCTCCAATTGTAACACGGTGTTGGCTCTTCTGCCAACACAACACTGAAAATGTTCAAATGTGTGTGAAATCTTATGGGACTTAACTGCTAAGGTCATCAGTCCATAAGCTTACACACTACTTAACCTAAATTATCCTACGGACGAACACACACACACACACACACACCCATGCTCGAGGGAGGACTCGGACCTCCGCCGGGACCAGCCTCACAGTCCATTAGTGCTGAAATTTAAGCTCTCGTACTAGCTGGCAGAACTCAGAAACTGACGTCACAGTGAGGAAAGGAATAAAGCAATTAGGAAAACCAGAAATTACAGGCTAAGCAGTACCTCTGTGTGTGTGTGTGTGTGTGTGTGTGTGTGTGTGTGTGTGTGTATATGTGTATGTGTGTGTTTGTGTTTTCCACGTTCCACATTTCCTCCTAAACCACTAGACCGATTTCTACCAAATATGTTATGCGTATACCTTAGAATCAGGCAACAATCACTATGTGGGTAAGATCCACCTACTATCAGAGTTCAGAAAATATTACAGCATAAACCATGAGATACGTGAAAATTGCCGCATCACACATGACGTTTAAATTTATTACTTCTGTGCTACTAAATTTATTCGCAATAAGTTTCGAAGACAGTTTGCTTTGTAAATAAACGCCTACTCTTGCTGCAAGAAAAGGCGTTTTGCATTTACAAATCAAATATTTATGTGCTTTCTGCGGAGGATGTCCACGCAAAAACAGACTCGATTGCAAACGGTATCTACATAGGCCACCGAATGTTCCTACACAAATATATCATTGCACGTCACATATTTCAAGAGACATAAAATTACACAAACTGAGAAGCGTGAAAAAAGTGCCTAATATTGCATGAAGTTTTAATACGTTTATTATTTACTACTAAGACACTCCTAGCCTGCCGTTGTGGCCGAGCGGTTGTAGGCGCTTCAGTCCGGAGCCACGCTGCTGCCACGGTCGCAGGTTCGAATCCTGCCTCGGGCATGGATGTGTGTGATGTCCTTAGGTTAGTTAGGTTTAAGTAATTCTAAGCCTAGGGGACTGATGACTTCAGATGTTAAGTCCCATAGTGCTTAGAGCCATTTGAACCATTTGAACTCTCCTACAGTTGACTCTGCTCAAGGAAATTCCTGAAACGTCGAACTGCTTTTGGCAGCTTTCAACTTTTGAAGTGCAATCGGCAGTAAGCGGAAACGATAGCCATCTGTAGAGCTATAAAGAAGGAGTGCCATAGAGACGTTTACAAAATCACATCATACATACGCGAAGCAGCCGTGTCGTGCGTACAGAAATAGTACGTTTCTAGTAGAAAATTGGCAAAATGAATAACCGGACAATGCCGGGTTTGTCAGCTGCTGTTTTGCAAGAACTGCTCCATAACCACAAGTTTCAGGTTCTGTTGTCGAAAAACTTGAAGTGCTTGAAAATTTAACGCTCTGAATTATTGATTCACTATAGACTATTTGGCGTTTTTAAGCCTAGGAGTTTCAATACCGTTCTTAACGAAGGTAGTACACATTATGATGCGCCCTGCAGTTGTGTTGAGGCTGCTTAACGTTAAGTTCAAAACAATTCGTAAAAAAGTGCAGCTATGTTTCAAGCACGTGTTCTTGAAACGAGAGAGTCATTTCCAACGACTGATTATTGTTTCTGTTAATAAAAGCATTCGACTAATAAACAAGCCAGGTTCGTGTCTAATGAAAAATTTGTCCATTATATCTAGTATTTTCTATCTCGGACGTGAATGTTTGATGTTGACTTATCAATCTGTTTCTCGGAATATTTATTAAGGAGAAGTATCATCTTACATTTATTTACATTCATCTCGACACTGCAGCCAAAGATGCTACAACGTTTTAATATAAATGATTCCTGCCCTAAATTAACTTGATATTAAAGTTGGGACCTGATTGTAACCATTTAACTTAAAGCATAAACGTCGAAAGGTCAGGTCTCTGATTAAATGCTTGAGGTAATTTTCCGGTTAAGAGATTTAGCAAATACTATAAAATAACCAAGAAAGTTAAGCCCTTATCTTACCAGACCACCTAATTTTCAATGAATGAGAAGGTTGTGCGCAGTACCGCAGAGGGAAGGAACATGTGGAAGACACTGACAAAAAGAACGAACAGGATGTGAAGGATAGTGAAGGCGATGATAGGACACCTGTTAAGACTTCAGGCAATAACTTCCATAGTACTAGAGGGAGCTGCAGAGGGTAAAAACAGTAGAGGAAGACAGAGACTGGGATACATTCAACAAATAATTGAGGACATAGGTTGCAAGTGCTACTCTGAGCTGAAGAGGTTGGCACATGATAGAAATTCGTGGTAGGCAGCATAAAACCTGTCAGAATCTTTCACTGATAACGCGAACAATCAAAACCTAAACAATTTTCTTGGGGGCCGGATATCCTCCCCGCTATCCCATCAAGTGAGGTTTCCTCATAGGGGTTTAGTTTCTCAAAAATAAGACGTCCAGTCATTTGGAACTCTTCAGTTTTACGTCTAAAATGTTTCACAGGAGGCAGAACGTTGTTTCGTTAGCTTGTAGAACAGTCAAACTTTAATAACTATTTTCGAATTTTGTTCAGAGCTGAAAGTCAAAAGCAGTACGCTCCGCAAATCCCGGGAAGCTTTAGGCTAAAGTTTGTGTATTACACACCACATCTTATTTATAAACAAAGAATGTATATTTCACAACAGTATATATCGATAGAACTTCGTTTACTTCCTCTTTAACCACCTGTATGTTAGCTTTGAACGATTCTAGTTCAAAGATGGAGAAGATTTTTTTTCTGATTGCTCTGACACGTTCATTCTCAAATCTCAGGGTGGTTATTACTTCTTCAAAAATGGCTCTGAGCACTATGCGACTTAACTTCTGAGGTCATCAGTCGCCTAGAACTCAAAACTCATTAAACCTAACTAACCTAAGGACATCACACACGTCCATGCCCCAGGCAGGATTCGAACCTGCGACTGTAGCGGTCACGCGGGTCCAGACTGAAGCGCCTAGAACCGCACGGCCACACCGGCCGGCTATTACTTCTTCAAACAGACTAAAAGTTATACTGTAACCTATATAGCTTTGCTTCGAGGTGACATAATACTATCGTAGAATATTCAACTTTCTGTAATCGGTAAATGTTCTGCACATTTTGAAGTTATGCCAGCATCTTGTTCTATAATTACTGTGAGAGAGTTCTCTATATTCAGCGTAAGAATCTGTTTCGTGTCATTGCCTGATAAGCATTGTTTTGATGCTTCCATCTATAATCCCGATATTGTTAAGATAGCATTTCTTTTGAGATTTCTGAGATTGTTAGGGAAACAGTCGGACAGAGAATGTAGTAAGGAACATATCAAACGCTGTACGTCCGACCAGAGAAGTGTCATAGGGCCTCAGTTGCTCTCTATATACGTAAATGATTTGGGGGACTGTGTGGGCAGCAATCTGTGGTTGTTTGCTGATGGTGCCGTGGTGTACAGTTAGGTGCCGATGCTGAAAGACTGTAGGAAGGTACAAGACGATTCAGACAAAATTTCCAGTTGGTGTGATGAATGCCGAGAAATGTAAGTTAATGAAGATGAATACGTTCTACTAGACGGACTGTGGTAGGGAAGGCGAATGGTCGATTTCGGTTTATTGGGAGAATTTTAGGAAAGAATATATGAAGACGGTATCTGTTCTTTCGGACATGTCCATCGGTGACCATGCAGTGCTATAGAATGAAATGATACTTAAATCCAGACCCTACTCCGCTGACAGGCGTTGATATACATGAACGGGGACAGTTAAAAATGTGTGCCCCGACTGGAACTCGAACCCGGGATCTCCTGCTTACATGGGAGACGCTCTGTCCACCTGAGCCACCGAGGGCACGGAGGATAGCGCAACTGCAGGGACTTATCTCTGGCGCGCCTCCCGTCAGACCCACATTCCCAACTTGTTGTCCTGCACTATATTCGTAGTGCGCCTACCCATTGCATTCATTACTCGCCGCTTTACCTATTCCAGTAAGAGTTCGGGAAATGTCCGGAAGAACAGACACCATCTTCATATAATTAAGGAACTGGCGATTGGCCTTCTTCTTCTGTACGGATGCACACGTATTGCCCGAACTCTTACGGGGCTCGGTAAGATCGTTTGCCTCAAATAATGAGTGTAATAGGCAAGGGCACTACGAATGTAGTGTGTGGACATTAATATCTGAATGTGGATCTCATGGGGAGCGTACAAAGGATAAGTCCCCGTAGTTGCATTGTCCTCTGTGCCCTCGGTGGCTCAGATGGATAGAGCATCTGCCAGGTAAGCAGGAGATCCCGTGTTCGAGTCCCGGTCGGGGCACACATTTTCAACTGTCCTCGTTGATGTATATCAACGTCTGTCGACGCGTAGGCTATTGGTATAATTACCATTTCATTTAGCAAAGAGTGGCTCACCTGTAAAGGAGATCACATGTAAGACGCTGGTGCGAACTATTCTTGAGAACAGTTATAGTGCATGGGGATCCGTACCAGATCGCATTGAAGGAAGACATCGAAGCAGTTCAGAGGCAAAAGAAATGCAGACGATAAAGGGGTATTCATTGGACAAATATATTATACTAGAACTGACATGTGATTACATTTTCAGGCAATTTGAGTGCATCGATCCTGAGAAATTAGTACCCAGGCCGGCCGGTGTGGCCGAGCGGTTCTAGGCGCTAAGGTCTGGAGCCGCGCGACCACTACGGTCGCAGGTTCGAATCCTGCCTCGGGAATGGATGTCTGTGATGTCCTTAGGTTCGTTAGGTTTAAGTAGTTCTAAGTTCTAGGGGACTGATGACCTCAGAAGTTAAGACCCATAGTGCTCAGAGCCATTTGAACCAGTACCCAGAACAACCACCTCTGGCCGTAATAACGGCCTTGATACGCCTGGGCACTGAGTCAAACAGAGCTTGGATGGCGTGTACAGGTACAGCTCCCCATGCGCTTCAACACGATACCACAGTTCATCAAGAGTAGTGACTGGCGTATTGTGACGAGCCAGTTGCTCTGCCACAACTGACCAGCCGTTTTCAATTGGTGAGAAATCTGGAGAATGTGTTGTCCAGGGCAGCAGTCGAACATTTTCTATATCCAGAAAGGTCCCTACAGGACCTGCCACATGCGGTCGTGCATTATCCTGCTGAAACGTAGGGTTTCGCAGGGATCGAATGAAGGGTAGAGCCACGGGTCGTAACACATCTGAAATGTAACGCCCACTGTTCAAAGTGCTGTCAATGCGAACAAGAAGTGACCGAGAGGTGTAACCAATGGCACCCCATACCATCACGCCGGGTGATACGCCAGTATGGCAATGACGAATACTCGCATCCAATGTGCGTTCACCGCGACGTCTCAAATATGTATGCGACCAGCATGATGCTGTAAACAGAACCTGGATTCATTCTAAAAAATGACGTTTTGCCATTCGTGCACCCAGGTTCGTCGTTGAGTACACCATCGCAGGAGCTCCTGTCTGTGATGCAGCGTCAAGGGTAACCGCAGCCACGGTCTCCGAGCTGACAGTCCATGCTGGCTGCAAACGTCGTCGAACTGTTCGTGCAGATGGTTGTTGTCTTGCGAACGTCACCATCTGTTGACTCAGGCATCGAGACGTGGCTGCACGATCCGTTACAGCTATGCGGATAAGATGCCTGTCATCTCGACTGCTAGTGATACGAGGCCGTTGGGATTCAGCAAGGCGTTCCGTATTATCATCCTGAACCCACCGATTCCATATTCTGCTAACAGTCTTTGGATCTCGACCAGCGCGAGCACCAATGTTGCGATACGATGAATCGCAATCGCGATATGCTACAATCCGACATTTTTCAAAGTCGGAAACGTGATGGTACGCATTTCTACTCCTTACGCGAGGCATCACAACAACGTTTCACCAGGCAACGCCGGTCAATTGCTGTTTGTGTATGAGTAATCGGTTGGAAACTTTGCTCATGTCAGCACGTTGTAGGTGTCGCTACCGGCGCCAACGTTGTGTGAATGCTCTGGAAAGCTAATCATTTGCATATCACGGCATCTTTTTCCTGTCCGTTAAATTTCGCGTATGCAGCACGTCATCTTCGTGGTGTAGCAATTTTAATGGCCAGTAGTATATGTAGATGTCGACCAGGAGGCATGTTTCCATTCCTTTACAGTCCATTCGCTACTATCCCGCGCTCAAAGAAACCGGAACTGGCGATGTCGTGTAGTTGAGGTGGGAACACGGTGCGGTCGTCTCGTGAGGGCCACCGTGTTGAACAATGTGAAATGAACATGTGATCCGAAACACATGCGCTTACATTGCACTCTACCGTCAGACTTTCCAGAGTGGACAAGCCTCTGACCTACACGCTCTGTGAAGAGACGCGAACGACTAATCACTTGATACCTACTCGTTGTTTCACCATATTTTAACCACTTTTCATAGATTCACACGACAGTCGCACGTGAATAGCCGACCAGCATCGCCACGTTTTCAGGCGCCGGACCATAGTGGAATTCCCTTTGTCAAGGTCGCTTATATTCGTGAATTTCCCTTTCTGGAACCCTCTTCGTGGCTGGGATGATTTCCTATCCCTCTCTGTTTCACTTATATACTTTCCATACCGCTGCACAACCCGTTACGTCGCTAGGCATTCAGTATGCAGTGCTCATAATATTTTGGCTCGCTTGACTTCATAGTACTTTGATCCAGCAAGCACTGTAGCACACTCTAGATTCCTCCCACCATGGCTGATTCAATGTTCCATAAGAGCACTGTTCGATTAGCATTGTCTCGTAAAGAAGGTGTCAAAACCACCAGGATATTCGGGAATTTCGAATAAATTATCCGTTGTCCATAACTCTCAAAGCCATTTGGATCACTCAAGAACTACATTTTTTTTAGTCGTGCTATATTGTCAATGGACCGAAAAAAGTGCTCAAATGTGTGTGAAATCTTATGCGACTTAACTGCTAAGGTCATCAGTCCCTAAGCTTACACACTACTTAACCTAAATTATCCTAAGGACAGACACACACACCCATGCCCGAGGGAGGACTCGAACCTCCGCCGGCACCAGCCTCACAGTCCATGACTGCAGCGCCGAGACCGCTCGGCTAATCCCGCACGGCTCAATGGACCGATTTCGTCTGTAAATTTACGGACTTTTCTTTGTTTTGTACTGATGTGGATAGTCTTTAGGCATCATCCTTTCGCCAATAGAAAGAACTAACTGTTAATTTATTACCCTTTCAGAGTATAACATCAAACCGTACTAACCAAAAGTAACGAGTTTCTTGAAGTTCTCACGCGTGTGCTTCATTGTCTGGATCGTAATAGGGGTTTGTAAAACAGTTGTTTTTACGTCTTTTTACCGGCCATCCGTATCAGCAGGGTGCAAATTTGTACATATTTGACCTCATCAGTCAAATCTCAGCGTGATGGGAGAGGAGCAAGACTTTCACAGTGGGATTTCTTGGTAAAGCATTTCAGTTCCAATATTCTCCTCACTCTGCTGGGAATAAAGAGAAACCTGATATGACTTACTGGACTACAACTGCTTTTAATTTATTTTGTGGATCGATGTTATCTACTTCTGCATCTACATTCCGCAAGCCATCTTATGGTATGTGGTGGAGGGTACGTTGAGTACGAATGTGACTTTCCCCTTTTCCCGTTCCATTCGCAGGAGAAACGACTGCTGGTAAGCCTTCGTGTGGGTTCGAATCTTACTAATTTTATGTCGATGGCCTTTTCGCGAGATATACGTAGGAGAAGGAATATATAGGTTTGTGCTTCCCGGAACGACCGCTCTCGTAACTCTAACAGCAGGCCGCATCGTGATGAACACACTTCTCTCTCGCGGCTTCTGCCACTGCTGTTGGCTGAGCACCTCCGCGACGCTCTCGTGCTTGCTAGAAGAACCCGTAACGAAACGTGTTGCTCTTCTTTGGATCTTCCCTGTTTCCTGTATCGGTCCTATCTGACACAGATTCCATACTGAAGAGCACATTCAAGTATTGGTAGAACGAGTGTTTTGTAAGCTACTTGCTCTGTTGATGGGCTAAGGTTCCTGAGGCTTCTTTGAACGAATTTCAGTCGGGTGGCTTCTCTCTTGCTCGCGATTAATTTTATGTGGTCGTTCCGCTTCGAATCACTCTGTATTTACAAACCTACGAATTTTATTCCAGTTATTTCTTCCACTGATTTGTAATTTTATAACCATAGAATAAAGGGTCTTTCTGTATATTTATTTGCTATACGCTACATTTGTTTACGTTGAGCGTCAACTGCCATTCCCTGATCTAAACGTTGATCCTCTCTAGGTAGTCCTGCATTTCGCTACAGATTTCTAGCCTCGCAGCTTCTCTCTCTTCAACAGCATCATCCACGGAAAGCCTCGTGGAAATTTCAACGTTATCTACTACGTCTTTTATATACAGGGAGACTCACGTAAGAACTAACACCCCTTTACTTTCCTGAACGGCTATACGTATCGAACCGCGGATTTCGGCAAATATTAGAAGGTCAAGGGGCACGAATTTTTTTTCTTTTGTTTGCTTGAAGTTCTAAGCACTTGTATCAACGGAGACATTAAGGTAAGGATGTTTTTTAAATTGAGCTGTATATTTTTTATAACTGCATTCGATAGCTCTTGAGAAGACAATTACGGTGAAATACCGATTTTTAATGTTGAAAAAAAAATTGAGAGATATCCTACAATCTGAGGGCACGGTGGCTGGAATCGGCATTAGCGGTGCGAATACCGCCAAGCAGAGGTCTCGTAATACGTTGTGTCAAAATGTCAATACGTTTGCCTCTCTACATATCTGCACAGCAGGCCGCTCATTCCTGCTTCAACTTTCGTTGCGTGCTGACATGTGCACCAACCAGCAGTTGGATATACTACTTTTATACAGTGTATGTAAAAGAAATGCCGTAAAAACAGAACAGCAGTACTGGCTTATCTACCTCGATCGCCAATGTTCGACGTGCCAGGGAATTGTATGAATTATTAGGACGCCAGTTTGGACATTCTCCCTGAACTTCAAAAAGAGGACAAGAAAGAAGATTGCAACTGACAGAGAACACGAAGATACTGTTGTGGCTACGACGCTAATGAATACGCACAGTGATACGAGACATATTGGAAAGGCATGTGGAATCAGTCAGACGATTGCCATTGGCACCCTGCATCGACAGATTTTCCATCCCTATCACCTGTCTCTTAATCAGGCAGTCGACGATAGAATTTTGTCGGTTTGCCCTTCAGCAACTGAGAGACGACTCTACATTTCTCCTACTTGTGATCTTTGCCGATGAAGCAACGTTTACTAACCAGGCTAATGTAAATTTGCATAACATACACTACTGAGCAGCCAAAATCCACACTGGCTTTGTCAGGTGCGACATCAACAACCGTGGATCGTAAACGTATGGTACGGCATCGCAGGAAATTACATTATGGGGCCTTAATTCATCTCAGGCGTTCTAAATGGACTTTCGTACACTCACGTTCTGACGGACATTCTGCCTGTTCATTTAGAAGAGATACCATTGGATATTCGACAGTTTATGTGGCTGCAACACGACGGTTGTCCAGCTCACTTGTCCCGTGTTAAAACGCTAGTACTTAATGATAACTTTCCTTGACATTCGACAGGACGAAACTCTGTTGTCAAATGACCTGCGAAGTCAGCCGATTTGACTCGTCTCAGTTTCTTTTTTGGGGAGCGCTCAAGGCACTATGACAGAGCCACAACTACTCAAGACGATAAGTGTCGTCGAACCGCCAGTGCATCCTCTACTGTATCATCCACAGTAATTTCATGTGTTCATTGTTCTTTCGAACGGCGATTGCAAATGTCTTTTAGTCCATGGGCAGCAGTTTGGACACGTGCTTAAATAAGGGATAAAGCTATTTTTTTTGGAAGACAAAATTTGTTATCTGATTTGGGTCGTTATCAAATCATTGTTAGTAAATTGTTTATTTCATTTACGTGTGTACGAAATTGCATTGCAATGTCAAATAAGTCGACAGCGTGTATTGCACATAGGTGGTAACACTGTCATTACGCGCTTACGTTCAGCAGGAAACGACGTTTCGTTAACAAGAACAGTTATTTTGTGATGGGCAGGTGGTCTACAAAGTATTTTCAATAAAAAAATTTAGTTCAACGAATGTATCCCGTATGATGTAATTCAGAACAGTGCAGGTAGAGACGGTTGACGGACAGCACGTATTATACTTCTAAGAAGCACACAGCCATGTACAGGAGAAGGTAGGTCAAATTCCCTTCCAACATTTTCATATTTAACACAGCAGTTGCTTTTGTACCGTATAAGACCTCTTTCTTTTTTAAGAATGAACCGGTGATTTCTCTGTGTCAGCTCAAGTAAATCTTTGGAAAATAGTTTCCATAAGCCCTTTGTGATACAATAGGTTCTATCGCATGTCATATTTCCATTTACAACATTCGTAAGTGAATCTGCATCTAGGTCGTGTGTTGGTTCCAGAGGAAATAAAGTTTTCTCGTGGTAGCGCTGGCCTACCTTACGGTATACAACTTCGCAGCCTGGTCCGAGACGCCTGCTTGGCAGTATTTGCCATTTCCGATCAGCGTGCTCTCACATTTCAGGACATTTCACGAGTTCTGTATGACTGGTTTTAATGGCAACATTAACAAAAGGTATATCATTGTAATAGTCTTCTCAAGAGTTATCGAATGTAGTTATAAAATGTATAGGGTACCATTACAAAAAAAGAAAAAAGAAAAAAATCCTTACTTACTTCAATATCGTAGTTGATACCAGCGCTAAAAACATTAACCAGACAAAAACATACGTGACCCTCGACGCTCTAACATTTGTCAAAAACCGCGTTTTGATGCGTGTAACTGATCATTAAATAAAAGGGATGTTTCGCGTTACGTGAGTCACCCTGCGTATTATGAAAGGCAATGGTCCTATGACATTCCTATTGGCCACAGCCGAAGTTATTTTAAATCTGAAGACCTGCGCACCTGTATCTACTGTGTTATGCGTCTCGTGAGCAAGCAGAGCAAGCTGAGTTGCACAGTTTCTTTGTTTCCAGAACCCATGTTGGATCCTACAGGGGAGATTTTCGGTATTCATAAATGTCGTAATAAACGATCATAAAACATGTTCGAAAACTGTACAACAGACAGACGCCAGAGATATAGACCTAAACTTCTGTGTCTCTGAATCTTCCTGGCAGATTAAAACTGTGTGCCGGACCGAGACTCGAACTCGGGACCTTTGCCTTCCTCAGGCAAGTGCTCTACCAACTGAGCTACCCAAGCACGACTCACGCCCCATCCTCACAGCCTTACTTCTGCCAGTATCTCGTCTCCTGCCTTCCAAACTTTACAGAAAATCTGATGCGAAACTTGCAGAACTAGCACTCCTGAAAGAAAGGATATTGCGGAGACATGGCTTAGCCACAGCCTGGGGGATGTCCGTTCGACAACCTTTCTTGAGAATGGAATGACATGTACTGTTTTCCAATCATTAGCTACTCTAGAGACTTATGGTAAGTTACTACTAGAAGAAAGGAAAGTTCACACGTATACTACGTGTGTAATCGAATTGGTAATCGATCAGGTCCAGTGACCTTTCCTCTGTTGATTAGTTTACGGTTGCTTTTCTGTGCCTTGGTCACTTATTTCAATATGTGTCATTTTGTCGCTCGTGGGATGACTTACTGCTGTGTCATCTTCCGTTGTGAAACAGATTTTCTCCACACCAAAATAAAAATACGCGTGCATGTGTAAACCTAAATGTGTGATTTTTGGATTCGTCTGGCGTCCTGTGTAAATAGAAAACAATTAAGTACTATTATTTAATACCGTTGTGTTCGCTGTAGTCCTTCGCTCCTTGGTCCTAGAGATTCGTAATGATTTTCTGTCGTCATTGTTAAGCGTCTCATATAACAAGATCTACTGAAGTAGATTCTGTTTGGTTGGAGCAAAAGTTTACGTTTTCAGAATAAATCTTCTGATACCAGAATGACTATTTTTACTTCGCAGAAGTTTACTATAGTCACATTATAAATGGCGTTGACAGAGTATTTTTGTTGTAAGACATGTTACAATGCCCTGAAAGTCTTTGCTTTTCACTTAGTAAAAACTTAAGGTATTTACTAATCAGGGATTTTGTATATGCAGCCCGTTTTCTCTACGTCCGTAGAGCTTTAGAGATTATGCAGTTGCCACATACCCGGACCTAAAAAATGCATTTTGCTTTAAAAACGTAGCAGTCACAACTCACAATGCCTCATGTTTACTAAAATATCACCAGACACGTGATTACAGTCCATTCTATTGGGAGAGACAATTCTCATGACTGTATAACGTATGTCATGAGTGTACTGTTGCCTCCACGCGTGTTTCCGGGTCGGAATTTCTGCCGATTTTCTGTACGGTTAAGTAATTATTAAAATTCGGACTGAAGACGGCCCCCCTTAATACTCAAAACCAGTTGGCGTGTGTAGTTGATCGGCATGATGCGCAACCTCACTCCCGACGTCCATGGCGAAGTCCATCTTTGCAGCTATGACACCATGTAGCGTGGTACAGAAGAGCCAAGCAATATGCCGAATGGACCGCTCAGGTTTGGCATCACGTTCTCTTCACCGACGAGTATCGCATATGCCTTCAACGAGGCAATCGTGTTTGGAGGCACCCCGCTCAGGCAGAACGCCTTAGACACAGTGTCCAGCAAGTTCAGCAAAATGTAGCTTCCCTGCTATTTTGGGGTAGCATTATGTGTGGCGGACGTACGTCGTTGGTGGTCTTGGTAGCGCCGTAACGGCTGTACGATACGTGAATGCCATCCTCCGACCGATAGTGCAACCATATCGGCATCATAATGGTGAGTCATTCGTCTTTATGGACGACAATTCGCGCCCCAATCGTGCACATCCTGTGAATGACTTCCTTCAGGAGAACGACATCTATCTACTAGAGTGGCCAGCATGTTCTCCCGACATGAACCCTATCGAACATGCCTTGAATAGATTGAAAAGGGCTGCTTGTGGACGACATGACCCACCAACCACTCTGAGGGATCTACGCCGAGTCGCCGTTGAAAAGTGGGACAATCTGGATCAACAGTGCCTTGATGAACTTGTGGATAGTATGCCACGACGAATACGGGCATTCATCAATGCCGGAGGACGTGTTACTGGGTATTAGAGGTACCTGGTGTGTACAGCAATGTGGACCACCACCTCTGAAGGTCTCTCTGTATAGTGGTACAACATAACATGTGTGGTTTTCATGAGCAATAAAAAGGGCGGAAATGATCTTTACGTTGACCTCTACTCCAGTTTTCTGTACAGGCCCCGGAACTCTCGGAGTCGAGATGATACAAAACTTTTTTTGATGTGCGTATTTAAGAATTGTAAATTTCCATGACGCTGTACCTCGCTCATAATATTCAGCCTATCTTACAGTCGTGACATTTGGAGTCGAGTCCACTTTTTTTGAAAAACTTTTTCCAACTCATAGCTGAAATGGTACAGCTTACAGTAATAGACGATCAATAAAGAAACGGTCTTGGTTGCGGGACTGTAATTATTATTTCTTTACCAACGAGACGTTTCGCCTGACTAAAGTATCTTCAGGTTGGCAGACATTAGATGGTATCAGGCACTTGCGATTCCGAGCGTACATTATGTCCCAGCAAAACTGGCCTCTTCAAATATTCTGAAACACTGAGCGGTGTCCTTCTTGAAGCATGTAAGTAGTCTAATGAATACAAAACAGGATCAGACATACATAGATTTGTCAACATGTACACTTGGAGGTGTAGTTGCTGATATTCGGTCTATGCAAATAATACTGAGGGACGGGAACAAACCGAACCGCGCGCCTAGTATCCGTCAGTAGAAAGATCTCATTGTAGTTCCTCTTTCAAGTCATCCCACGAATGACAAAATGTCACATATTGAAATAAGTGACCAAGGCATAGAAAAGCGACCGTAAGCGAATTAACAGAGGAGAGGTCACTAGTCTTTATGTGATACCAGTTCCATTCTACTCGGAGTATGCGAAAGAACCTGCGTTTCTCCTAGTAGCAGCGTGCCATAAGTCTGTAGAGTAGCGAAACTTTACTAATGATTGGAAACCAATATGTGTCACTACGTTCTCAGCAATGGTCACCGAACAGACACATAAAACTTAAGGGTTATATCTCTGACGTCTGTCTGTTGTACAGTTTTGGAACACGGTTTATGATCGCGCATTACGACATTTATGGATACCGAAAATCTCCTCTATAGGAACCAACGTGGGTTCCAGAAACAACTAAACTGTGCAACTGAGCTTCATCTGTTCCTTCACGAGAACCTGAATACAGTAGATAAAGGTGCCCAGGTCTTCAGACGAAAATAACTTCCGGTGTGCCCAAGGGAAGTGTCATAGGACCATTACTTTTTGTAGACAACCCTGTAGGTGGGGCAACCATAGCTATAAGTATTCATCTTGGGTATTAATAATTGCTTTATCTGTATTTTGGTCCTTTATTACTGTACCACTACCGGTTTCGTGGCGTTAAAGCCATACCTTCAGGTGCCATATGACTAAAAAATTAGTGCGGAGAATCTTTTCGGTTAAAGCCACATCTTCAGGTGACATATGACTAAAATAATAGGGCGGAAAAGCTTTCCGGACTAATGTTTTAGTCATATGTCACCTGAAGATGTGGCTTTAACGACACGAAACCGGTAGTGGTACACTAATAAAGAACCAAAATACTTCTGAAGCGATTATTAATACCCAAGATTATTACTTTTTGTGTTGTGGTTTTCAGTCCAGAGACTGGCTTGATGCAGCTCTCCATGCTACTTTATCCTCTCCGAGCTTCTTCATTTCCGAGTAACTACTGCAACCTTCATCCTTCTGAATCTGCTTAGTGTATTCATCTCTTGGTCTCCCTCTCGATTTTTACCCTCCACGCTTCCCTCCAATAATAAACTGGTGATCCCTTGATGACTCACAACGTGTCCTGCCAACCGATCCCTTCTTTTAGTCACGTTGTGCCACAAATTCCTCTTCTCTCCAATTCTATTCAGTACCTCCTCATTAGTTACGTGGTCTACCCATCTAATCTTCAGAGTCTTCTGTAGCACTACATTTCGAAAGCTTCTATTCTTTTCTTGTCTAAACAATTTATCGTCAATGTTTCACTTCCATACGTGGCTACACTCCATTCAAATACTTACAGAAAATACATTCTGACACTTAAATCTATACTCGATGTTTACAAATTTCTCTTCTTCAGAAGCGCTTTCGTTGTCATAGCCAGTCTACATTTTATATCCTCTCTACTTCGACCATCGTCAGTTATTTTGCATCCGAGATACCAAACTCATCCACTACTTTAAATGTCTCATTTCCTGATCTAATTCCCTCAGCATCACTTGATTTAATTCGACTACATTCCGTTATCCTCGTATTGTTTTTGTTGATGTTCATCTTATATCCTCCTTTCAGGACATTGTCTATACCGTTCGGCTGCTCTTCCAGGTCCTTTGCTGTGTCTGACATAATTACGATGTCATCGGCGAACCTCGAAGTTTGTATTCATTTTGCATGGATTTTAATTCCCAATCCAAATTTTCTTTTGTTTCGTTTACTGCTTGCTCAATATACAGATTGAATAACATCGGGGACAGGCTACAACCCTGTCTTCAGTCCCTTCTCAACTACTACTTCCCTTTCGTACCCCTCGACTCTTATAGCTGCCGTCTGGTTTCTATACAAATTGTAAATAGCTTTTCACTCCATGTATCGTACCTCTACCACCTTCCGATTTTTAAAGAGAGTATTCCAGTAAATATTGTCGAAAAGCTTTCTCTAAGTCTACAAATGTTAGAAACGTAGGTCTGCCTTTACTTTCCTAAGATAACTCGTAGGGTCAGTATTGCCTCAGGTGATGCAAAATTTCTGCAGAATCCAAACTGATCTTCCCCGAGGTCAGCTGCTACCAGTTTTTCCATTCGTCTGTAAATAATTCGTGTTAGTATTTTTCTGAACATGACTTATTAAACTGATAGTTCGGTAATTTTCACACCTGTCAGCACCTGCTTTCTTTGGGATTGGAATTTTTATTTTCTTCTTGAAGTCTTTCTCGCTATGTCGTAGAGTTTTGTCATCGCTGGCTCTCCCAAAGCTATCAGTAGTTCTAATGCAATGACGTCTAACCCCGGCGCCTTTTTTTTGTCGAATCCTTCATGCAGTATAATATCTTCCATTGCGTCTTCATCTACGTCCTCTTCCATTTCCATGACATTGCCCTCAAGTACATGGCCCTTGTAGAGACCGTCTACACATTTCTTCCATCTTTTTACTTTCCCTTCCTTGCTTAGGACTGGTTTTGCATCTGAGCTCTTGATATTCATACTGGAGGTTCTCTTTTCTGCAAAGATCTCTCTAATTTTCCCGTCGGAGTATCTATCTTACACCTAGCTCTACATCCTTACATTTGTCCTCCAGCCATCTTTGCATTACTTTTTACAATGTATATAAAACACGTAACAGATAACGTCGGAATTTCCGTGAGGATTTTCGCGGATGATGCTGTTGAATAGAGATTAGTTGCGATGCTAGAATATTGTAGCGAAATGCAGGAAGACCTAAAGAAGATCGATGCTTGGAGCAGGTAGTGGCAGTTGACCCTCATCGTAAACAAATGGAACGTATAGCGAATACATCGACAGAAAGACCCTTTATTCTACGATTACAAAATTAGAGATCACTGGAAGCAGTAGCTGCAATAAAATCTGCAGGAATGTAAGTAGAGAATGATTTGAAGTGGAAAAACATAAAACTAACCGTGAATTCCCGCAAGTATATTTCCAACATGTTGACGTGGTAGAACACCTTTGAAGATATAGATATGATATAGAAATGTCGGACATGTCTGAGAGACCATACACATCTATAATTCTACTTGCGCGACATCCGTCAGTGTTTCAGTGCGGATGCACAACAACGTCAGAACACTTGTGTGAACCAGAAATCTGTAAACCAGGGGTTAATTGACGGGGGTCTTTGCGGTGCACAGAGCGGGAAGTTGGGTAACTGAGTCTGACGGAAATCGTGTCAGGATGGCCGAGGCGATTAGGATAACCATTCTAGAGAAGCGGAGCATACGGGTGCGTGTCCCGGTCCGGAAAAAAGTTTTCAACTCTCGCCGCTGCTTTGTCGCAAGGCCCTGTGCCGCTGGAAGTCATTACTTCTTTCCTATCTCTTCCCCATACCGTTACCTTTCCAATTCTTTCACCCCAGTTATTGACATAGACCCTGCATCTAGGAATGATCCTCTTTTGTATTCATTAGATTGCCCTGCATTCCTGAGCAAGGACACGTACTATATTTCCCAATATTTGACGAGGGCAATCATTTGCTGGGACGTTTTGTATGACCGGTACCCCGTGTGCCTAACACCATTTAATATCATCCAGTGTGAAGATACCCGAATCAGACGACACGCGTTAGTAGCAAATTAATAATATTAAGAATCCAGAATGAGATTTTCACTCTGCAGCGGAGTGTGTGCTGATATGAAACTTCCTGGCAGATAAAAAGTGTGTGCCGGATCGAGTCTCGAACTTGGGACTTTTGAATTTTGCGAGAAAGTGCTCCACCATCCGAGCTACCCAAGCAGGAGAGCTTCTGTGGAAGAAGGAAGATAGAGAGTGGGTACTCGCAGAAGTAAAGGTGTGAGGTCGGAACGTGAGTCGTGCTTGGGTAGCTCAGATAGTGGAGCACTTTCCCACGAAATACAAAAGTCCCTAGTTCGAGTCTCGGTCGAGCTCACAGTCTTAATCTGCCAGGAAATTTCAATTACAAGAATGTTTGTTTGTTAATTGTTTGTTGCTCTTCATGACTTCCACATAGTTACTCACGTACTCTTCCCCAAAGCGGTAATTCGATTCTTACTATTGGGTTTCCAAGTTTTTTGTACTTTATTTTGGAGTATCTTTTTTATAAACATTTTCCTCGCCCTCAGAGTTATTTCCCCAGATCACAGACACGCTTCTTCCTTTACGGTTCATGTTCTCTGCCATCTTTGTTATGTGGTTGATTCATATTTTGTATTTGTCCATGTATGGCGTCCAGTAGTGACTGAGGTTAATAAAAGAACAGAATCTACCACTTCTGTGGCTATTGTAATTTCATGTTTATTTCGATCGTGTATTGCTCCTCTGCATTCGGATCGTTCGTAACCATTGTACATATTTTGCGTGTACGTACCACAGTTGTGATGTCGGTGCTGTCTTCCTGAACCACCACGTCCGCTCCCATTTATTTTCCTCCAGGTAGTCTCTGATCTCACACATTTGTACGTCCATGAATTCATGTATTAAGTTTAATGTAAATGCGGTAGAATGGTGGTTCAATTAGACGACAGCCTACTTTACGCCGCACGGTAAAGTCAGAAATCGCGTTGGTACGCTGTTGTCTGTCGTGCATTAACGCCGTTTTCCGTAACGC
This sequence comes from Schistocerca piceifrons, assembly GCF_021461385.2. Classification (NCBI taxonomy): domain Eukaryota; kingdom Metazoa; phylum Arthropoda; class Insecta; order Orthoptera; family Acrididae; genus Schistocerca; species Schistocerca piceifrons. Next base: position 302,033,277 of record NC_060142.1, on the reverse strand, counting down.
GGAAACAGTATGCTACTTTATTTTAATCTGAACCCTGTTAACATCAATGTCAATGGTAATGTGTTTGTTTTTGGACTATATTCGTATTTTTATAAATTCCATTGGTAGCTGTATCTATTTTTTCTTTTAACTTCGAAAGGTATATAGAAAGGTTTTAATCTTCAGAGGCATAAAAAACCGCAACTGCTAACTTTTTCCGCTAAATGCGAGAAATATACGAGAAAAAATCTAGTTTCAAATATCATACAGTAGCAAGTCTCTTGGTTGCAGCTCAGTTTTCTGCTGCCATCGGTCTCCCGTATTGGTTTGCAAATGCTCCACCAGTATGCCTGTTTCATAGTTCCACTAGCTATTGTATATTGTCTACGCACAGACAGAAATGGCACAATTTTCGATTCTTTCAACAGTACCGTAGAGGTTCAGAAATTTCTGAATGATGTGTACTTTCAGAACTACGTCGCACTCTAGATCTCAATCTGATCAGTTCACAGCATTAAATTTTACGATTGCAGTCCTCATTTCTTACACTAATTATGCGTCAGGGAAATGACACTAACGGAGAAAAGTCGCCACACCAAAGAGTAATTAATGTAGAGGATGAAATTTCTGGAATACATTTGCCTAGCTAACATATTTTAGTGATTAAAATTGCAAGATCAGAGCTTAATGTAAGCTCGTGAAGAGCCATTGCAAATTTGAAATGCTTGTACATTAAAAATAGCTTAAACAGCCAGGACGTTGAATGCAGGCATGCAAACGTGAATGCATTTTGTCGTTCTGTTACTGGATGTCAGTCTGTGGGATGGAGTTCCATGCCTGTGGCACTTAGTCGGTGGAGAATTCCCTTATCCAACTATTAGGCGTTCAGAGATTTACACTATGTGATAAAAAGTATCCGGACACTCCCACAAACATGCGTTTATCATATCAGGTGCATTGTGCTGCCTTCTACTGCGAGGTACTCCATATCAGCAACCTCAGCAGTCATTAGATATCATGAGAGAGCAGAATGGGGAGCTCCGCGGAACTCACGGACTTCGAACGTGGTCAGGTGATTGGGTGTCACTTGTGTCATACGTCTGTACGCGAGAGCACTCCTAAACATGCCTATCTCCACTGTTTCCGATGTGATAGTGAAGTCGAAACGTGAAGGCACACAAACAGCACAAAAGCGTACAGGCCGAACTCGTATGTTGACTGACAGAGACTGCCGACAGTTGAAGAGGGTCGTAATGTGTAATAGGCAGACATCTATCGAGACCATCACACAAGAATTCCAAACTGCATCAGAATTCACTGCAAGTACTATGACAGTTAGGCGGGAGGTGAGAAAAATTGGATTTCACGGTCGAGCGGCTGCTCATAAGCCACACATCACTCTGGTAACTGCCAAACGACGCCTCGCGTGGTGTAAGGATCATGAACATTGGACGATTGAACAATGGAAAAACGTTAAGTGGAGTGACGAAACACGGCACACAATGTGACGATCCGATGGCAGGGTGTGGGTATGGCGAATGCCCTATGAACGTCATCTGCCAGCGTGTGTAGTGCCAACAGTAAAATTCGGAGGCGGTGGTGTTATGGTGCGGTCGTGTTTTTCATGGAGGGGGCTTGCACCCCTTGTTGGTTTGTGTGGCACTGCCACAGCACAGACCCACATTGATGTTTTAAGCAACTTACTGCTTCCCACTGTTGAAGAGCAATTCGGGGATGGCGATTGCTTCTTTCAACACGATCGAGCACCTGTTCATAATGCACGGCCTATGGCGGAGTGGTTACACGACTATAACATCCCCGTAATGGACTGGCATGCACAGAGACCTGACCTGAATCCTATAGAGGACCTTTGGGATGTTTTGGAACTCCGACTTCGCGCCAGACCTCACCGACCGACATCGATACCTCTCCTCGGTGCAACACTCCGTGAAGAATTGGTTGCCATTTCCCAAGAAACCTTCCAGCACCTTATTGAACGTATGCTTGCGAGAGTGGAAGCTGTCATCAAGCCTAGGGGTGGGCTAACACCGTATTGAATTCCAGCATTACCGATGGAGGGCACCACGAACTTGTAAGTCATTTTCAGCCAGGTGTCCGGATACTTTTGACCATCTCAGTGCGGACCCATGTGTTCTACTTTTCGGTAACAGACCTGATTATTATAGTAACCAATTGTTTCTTCTGCAAATAGTATGAGCCCTCCTCTATTTAATAAGTCTATGAGTGTGGTCTAGTACTCATTCTATGTACGTGGGCGTGGTACGGAACTCATACAGTCATGAAACTTCCTGGCAGATTAAAGCTGTATCTCGTCTCCTACCTTCCAAACTTTACAGAAGCTCTCCTGCGAAGGTCCTGAGTTCGAGCCTCGGTCGGGCACACAGTTTTAATCTGTCAGGAAGTTTCATATCAGCGCACACTCCGCTGCAGAGTGAAAATACCATTCTGGAAACATCCCCCAGGCTGTGGCTAAGCCATGTCTCCGCAGTATCCTTTCTTTCAGGAGTGCCAGTTCTGCAAGGTTCGCAGGAGAGCTTCTGTAAAGTTTGGAAGGTAGGAGACGAGATACTGGCAGAAGTAAAGCTGTGAGGACCGGGCGTGAGTCGTGCTTCGGTAGCTCAGATGGTAGAGAACTTGCCCGCGGAAGGCAAAGGTCCCGAGTTCGACTCTCGGTCGCGCACACAGTTTTAATCTGTCAGGAAGTTTCATATCAGCGCACACTCCGCTGCAGAGTGAAAATCTCATTCTTCATACAGTCATGTTTGATTGGGGCACTTCTATTATTATTCAATAACACTTCACCATTGGGAGACATTATTATCTACCTTTTTATTTCACCAAATATTGGATCAAAGAGTCATAGGGATAAGTAAAACACCAAAGCCGGTACTACTGCATGCGTGCATTATGAAAATGACAGGTTTTACTAGCTTAGTGCACACACGTCTTACGATCAGCAGTACGAAAATACCATAGTTGGATAAGCAATCACCAAATTGCAAGCTGCACCTGCGTAACGTCGTTCTCAGGCATCTACAGTTCCAGTCGCACCTTTATACGATGGCAGTCAGTCTTGCTTATACATAATTCTGAACATAACGATCTCCAAGAGATGAAGTTAAATATCAGCCAGAGTTTAACGAAAATGATCACCACTTAATAACGTAGCTTAGAATTGACACTGAAACACTAGATCTGAAAGGTGATAAATGCACCCGGCACAGATACGCGTTCTTCCGATTTTTCTTGCACAACGAAACATAGACTTCACCTTGTCACTGCAAGTATATTCTCACCTGCCTATCCTTGATTAATTAACATATCAGGAATTCTTACATCTTTATACAACCAACAGGTCATCTGTACTGTACGTAAGCCAACCAAAACAACATTTAGAATGCGAAGCCAAGAGCCAGAATCAGTTACCGATCTCAAAGTGACTACGCCATGGTTCAGGAAGGCAAACTATCTTCGTTCTGAAAATTGTCTCTGTCGAAAATATACTCATTCACAGACATAAAGCACTGCTTGATCGACATGTAAATTATGTATAAATACGTGAATCAAAACCTAACTTCTGATAAGAACCGATTCGGAGCACTCTGCGTGATCCCCGAACATCATCAGAAGTTACAGAAATTGTTTATTAGCACAGAGACTACCATTTCGTAGAATAATATTCATATTACTCTAAGGTATGTAAGCGACTTATCGTGTGCCGACAGATTGAGCAACAAAGCTTTGGCAGCTGTCCTTGCTCCTGTACATATGTCTCCACAAGGATCAGTACACATAACAACATCAGATTTATAAACTAGATATTCCATGTTGACCAATGCAGTCGACCTCACGAGAACCCTTTCCAAAATTTTGCATTTAATCTGAAATTCAATACATGCAAATGAACATGGAGGGCTCATTAATCTATTGAACTACTTTGAGACGTCATCGATATCTCGATACCTAGTTACTAACACCTTCAAAGGCAACTCCCCTGCAGGTGCGTCTCTTCTAGCATCTCTCAACCTGTGCTGTGTCAGTGTGTGTGTGTGTGTGTGTGTGTGTGTGTGTGTGTGTGTACGCCCTGGGACCTGGTGTTATTTAGGTAAAAATAAACACTGAAAGAAAAAACAACATTATTTGCTTAAGAATTTTTTGTATGTATCAAGTGTAATGTGACATGACAATACTGTTCCAGTAGTTGTGAAATTGTATTAACAAATATCGTGGACTAAGAGCATCACGAAGATTCTACAACATTCGAGCAAGACGTAATTTGCCCGCTCACCTCATATGCAAACGTCTACCAGTTACCTGTGCTTTCAGTAGCCTTACTTACCACTTCGTAGTTGCCAACAACCTTCCCTACTGAATGTTCCGCGCATTTCTCCATCAGTCACCGACCTATCATCTACGTGTCTCTCTTTCTGCAAAATTAAACTGAGACGTTAATTTACATAGCAACAAACTACATAAATCACGTCACCTTAAAGGGAGGAGTGATTTTCCTCAGTGTTTGTTTTAAATGAATCACATGAGATTTAGCATTACTATGAAACAAATTACTTAAAATCTCAAGAACAAGTTTAGAAAGGGAAAATTTTTCACAATAGTAATGGAATGCATCGCTGCCACTCTACGCCCTATCTACATAATATGTCAGAGACGTCCACAAACAACCTGTGCTGTGTCAGTGTGTGCGTGTGTGTGTGTGTGGGTGTGTGTGTGTGTGTTTGTGTGTAGGTAAAAATAAACACCGAAACTAAAAAACAACATTATTTGCTTAAGAACTTTTTATATCATCAGGTGTAATGTGACAGGACAATATTGTTCCAGTAACTGTGAAATTTTATTAACAAATATCATCTCGGCAATCGATTTGAGAACAATTTCTTTCTCATACGATGGTACACTGTCCAGTAACATTACAGCCCTTGCAGGTGGACACTTCAACATTAAATGTTCTCGCACCTGTGGCACAAGGCAATTATGGAACCATGTTTCAAATGTTTTTTATTCTGCAGTCCACCCCTATCTGGAGAAAATAATGGATAAGTAAATTGTGCGTTTCTTTTCCTTTGAAACAGAGCGGAGTTTTAGATTTACCTGTAACAAGATTAACTTTATTTTATCCCAACACAATACAGCTTTCCTTTTCTTGTTTGATTTATAACCTGGTGCACTACGCTCTGTTCCTAAAGCTCAAATCTCCGTTGGTGGGCACTTCCAAAACAACTAGGTTTCGTCTGCATTGAATTTTTGCTCCAACTCTACATTTTCTCGTGCAGTAAATCCGTGGAAATTGTTACAAAATTTATAAGTAATCTTATTATCCGCAATTAACTTCTCTCATTGGATGACAATCTCCCTGAAACCACGAAGTTGTTTAAATCTTGTTAACCATCCTGTAGATGCATTAAAATCCCGTTCAAGGCTCAAGGTTTTGAAGAAAATTCGGCCTGCGTGGCTCATATCGGGCCGTATACTTGTATACCCTCTGCTCCTTTGTGCTGAAACCATTTCAACATGGCTTTATCCAGTTCTGCGTACTCCTCCACTTTGACAAACTTTTAAATGACTGAGAACCAGACGTGGCAAAAAATAACTCAACTGGAATAACTAACCTGTTACTGAATATTCATTTCAATAACGGCAAATACCGTACGCCATCGACTTGCCAACCTACGTAAGTCGTACTTCCATAATTACCCTTCGGTCATGCTTTGTCTTACCGCGATTAATGAATACAATGACCACGTGATGTTCGTAGTACCATGGAAATAACTGGTGAGTAATTCCTAATACCGCGCCATCTGTTTACCGATCAACCTACATCTAACACGGTCTCGTGTATCAAGCCATGGATAAACCACGTGGCCCCACAGTATTGACTTTTCCATGGAAATAACTGATGGAATGACTTGTTATTTTCAATGATACAGAAATACTAACGTTTAGTGGCAACCAAAACTCCGGGTAAACTGAGTTCATTCCTGTTTCACTTGTCGAAGGCACTACAAGAACACGTTTCGTCCGGTTTCGCCGCCGACGTTGAACTAAGATGAAGAACTCCAGAAACAGCCAAATGTGGAAATACTTCACTATTTTAGAGCAGTTTGCGAAATGCGATTTTTGCGCTAATAAATTATCGTACACGACGTGCACGACGAATTAAGGAAACCTTAGAAAACTCACACCTAACAGTGAATCTGCCGGTTAGAAGATCCGCGGAGCTAGGTTTAAAGAAGTATGAAACATCATAAGCATAATGAGGGATTTGCTGCAAGGCATGTATAATTATTTTTGTTTGTTTACATTGATAGAAGCAGCTGTTGTAATACCGAAAAACAGAGAGAGAGAGAGAGAGAGAGAGAGAGAGAGAGAGAGAGAGAGAGAGAGAGAGCATTCAGTCCTGGTATAAGCCCTTATTAAAATTTCACTTTTAATAGCACAGTGAAATTTGACGCGCGCTCTATTTTTGAAAGTAACGTTCTGAAGCTGCATTGATAATTACGTTTCACATTAGGTCACGATCTCCATTTTATACGAAACACCGAAAACCTCTGAAACATCGTTAACGAAAATTCCGAAAACAGAGCCAGCTCGAGTAACTGTTGTAATTTTCGGAAGCTAACAGTTTAGTCTATCTCTAGTAAGAAATGCCAGGAGACTGTATTATTTTGGCTTTGTTTTTCGGACTATGACGGATCGTAGTTTACCGACATTGCGAATCAGTGCCCGATTTCAGGAACCAGTACTGCCGTTTTCAAGTTTGTGTATTACTTCTAGTTTCTACTCCATATTTAACAGATGGTTTCGCTTTTCAGACATTGTTTTCCACTAACAGGAACCAACGACTATCTTCCTCAACAATTACAATTGCAAAAACAAGTGGGAGATTTAGGGCGCGGATAACGCGTACGGCACGTAATTCTCCTGCAGATAATCGAGATCAGCTGTGTAACGTAAACAGCTTACAGAAGAAGGAGACGCCCGCCGACACTCTCCCTGAGTTCAACCTCAAAGGACCGGCGATGGAGCCCGAGATGTTTGCGGCAGGGGTGAGTCTCGCATCATGTTCACTGTAGCTGCAGATTCATTTATTACGCTTTGTTCAGCACTCACTGCTGTGCAGAAGCCATTAAACTGTCGAATATAATCTAATATCCTGACAAGCAGTGTGTAAGTGTTTGTTGTGTATACAATGCTGTATAAGGTACGGCACTTGCAACAGCGTTTTGCAACGTCCTACACGGTGTATGAAAGCAAATTTAGTAAGAAAGTCATATCTGGAAAGAGAATTTCGTTGTCAAGGCTATTTCTGATTAGAGTATACTGGAGTGGGACTTTTTTTTACATGTTTTAGAAACAAACATGGAGGACAATTTACTCCAAAATGAAAACTGAGTAACGCGTGTCACACAGGCATACGACATCTTGACTAAAGGGACTCAAGCGATCTCAGTAGTCTTTTATTGAAAGAGTCTTAATCGGATGTAAGTTGTATATAGGGTGGTCCATTGATAGTGACCGGGCCAAATATCGCACGAAATAAGCATCAAACGAAAAAAACTACAAAGACCGAAACTCGTCTAGCTTGAAGGGAAAAACCAGATGGCGCTATGATTGATCTGCTAGATGGTGCTGCCATAGGTCAAACGGATATTCGTGTAGTACGTAAAGAAATATGAATGTTTTAGTTGGATCACTTTTTTCGCTTTGTGATAGATGGCGCTGTAGTAGTCACAAACGTTTAAGTACGTGGTATCACGTAACATTCCGCCAGTGCGGACGGTATTTGCTTCGTGATACATTACCCGTGTTAAAATGGACCGTTTACCAATTGCGGAGAAGGTCGATATCGTGTTGATGTATAGCTACTGTGACCAAAATGCCCAACGGGCGTGTGCTATGTATGCTGCTCGGTATCCTGGACGACATCATCCAAGTGCCCGGACCGTTCGCCGGATAGTTACGTTATTTAAGGAAACAGAAAGTGGTCAGCCAAATGTGAAACGTCAACCATGACCTGCAACAAATGATGATGCCCAACTAAGTGTTTTAGCTGCTGTCGCGGCTAACCAGCACATCACTAACAGACAAATTGCGCGATAATCAGGTGCATCAACATCGATTGCACCCGTACCATATTTCTATGCCTCAGGAATTGCATGGCGACGACTTTGAACGTCGTGTACAGTTCTGCCACTGGGCACAAGAGGAATTACGGGACGATGACAGATTTTTTGCACGCGTTCAATCTAGCGACGAAGCGTCATTCACCAACAGCGGTAACGTAAACTGGCATTATATGCACTATTGCGCAACGGAAAAGCCACGATGGCTGCGACAAGTGGAACATCAGCGAACTTGGCGGGTTGATGTATGGTACAGCATTGTGGGAGGAAAGATAATTGGCCCCCATTTCATCTATGGCAATCTAAATGGTGCAATGTATGCTGATTTCGTACGTAATGTTCTACCGATGTTACTACAAGATGTTTCACTGCATGACAGCATGGCGATGTACTTCCAACATGATGGATGTCCGGCACATAGCTCGCGTGCGGTTGAAGCGGTATTGAATAGCATATTTCATGACAGGTGGATTGTTCGTCGAAGCACCATACCATGGCACCCACGTTCACCGGATGTGACGTCCCCGGACTTCTTTCTGTGGGGAAAGTTGAAGGATATTTGCTATCGTGATCCACCGACAAAGCCTGACAATATGCGTCGGCGCATTGTCAATTCATGTGCGAATATTATGGAAGGCGAACTAGTCGCTGTTGAGAGGAATGTCGTTACACGTATTGCCAAATGCATTGAGGTTGACGGACATCATTTCGAGCATTTATTGCATTTACAGGTAATTACGCTGTAACAGCATGTGTTCTCAGAAATGATAAGTTCACAAAGGTACATGTATCACATTATAACAACCGAAATAAAATGTTCAAACGTATCTACGTTCTGTATTTTAATTTAAAAATCCTACCTGCTACCAACTGTTCGTCTGAAATTGTGAGCCATGTGTTTGTAACTATTACAGCGCCATCCATCACGATCGATGGATCACCCTGTATAAGAGGGGGATTCATTAAGGAATGCAATTCAGTAAGTGACACAACACATTTTTTTTAAAGGACGTTGTTTTATTCAGGATTCCAATACACCATATTATTCTCCACTCTTTTGGCTACGATACTCTGTTTATCAACATCATCTCCGCTCAATGCGACAGCCCCACGCCACCTTATTGGAAGGGCGTGTATGCCCGACTCCTCATCATCCACGTACTGCTTCCCGCGGAATGCAAGGAAGGAAGTCCAGTGAAGTTTTGTGAACTCCTTTCCGGCGTGAAAGTTGTGTGAGTAATTGTGTTGTCGTGAGGACGTTTGCATATCCGTGGGGACTAACACGGTGAAGTTGTTTCTTCAGTTCACTGAGTGCAGCGCAACACATTTCACAGTTGATTGTTGCACCACGAGAGAGGATAGCAAACAGAATAGCCCCTTCAGAGTCATAAAACGCCGGCTGAGGGTGTGGCTCTGGACTTTTTCTTCGGAGGAGAGCTGGTGTAGCGGCAATCTCCATGAACTGCGGTTTTATTTCCGGTTAGAAGTGATGAACCCGTGTTTCATGGGCTGTGATGAAGGTCGACAAATCCTGACATGATCAGCCTCTCAACGCGGAAGCAGTACAGCACGGATCGTCCTTCGGTGCCCTTGATGGTCTTCTGACATGATCAGCCTCTCAACGCGGAAGCAGTACAGCACGGATCGTCCTTCGGTGCCCTTGATGGTCTTCTTTCAGGTGGAGAGGAACTCAGCCAGTACACACCCTTGAATACCCCAAATGGTAGACGAGCGTGTCAGCACCACCGACAGTGACGTCCAGTTGAGCAGCGAGGTGTTTGAATGTGATCCTTCGATCAACTCGAATGAGAGTGTCCGCACGTATCAACATTGCACGAGTCACAGCTGTGCGCGGGTGATCTGACAGGCCCGCGTGACGTGACGCCTTTCCCATTGACTCATCGTGCTTTTTTCACTGACAGGTCTCCGTTGACATTCTGTAAGTGCCTATCATTATCTGCGACGCTCTTGTTTTCTCCAAAAAGGAACTCAATGGCAGCTCTCTGCTTGGGATGCAGCCCGTTACAGACGTCATTTTGAAGGGTGTGTACAGCGGAAGTTCATGACACTATAGGGGCTAAGCGGGAATATTCCACGCTGTCCCCCGACAAATTCTTTATTCCTTCAACCGAAATTGGCCAAGATGAAAAAAAAAGTGTGTTGCATTACTTACTGAACGCCCTCCGTCCTTTCACAATGCTGGTCAGGAAAGTCTGTCTTGTCAGCGCCCACATGCTATGAAAACCCGTGGAGTTTTGAGTCAACTGCAGCTGCAGCCAACTCCGTATTTTGCAACTGGCTTGTTAGGCAGGCTGAAAACTGACGCGAGTCTCAGAGCTGTTGTGAGAAGACAGTAACCAACGCGCAAACCGAAGTAATTCAACAGAGAGGCTATACAATATTGGAGGGATATTTGCATTTAACGTACTGTCGACGACATGAATTATATAAATGTATGGACATGAGGGTCGGTGGGGAGGGAAATCAGGATTGTCTATTCTATATGAATCATCCTTGGATTTGCTTCGATTTAAGAAATCCATGGAAACCTAAATCTGAATGGACAGACTGGAACTTATACTTTATTGCGCCTGAGTGACAATCGGTGGCATCGAGCACTGCGCCACCTCGCTTTATCCTACGGGATAGGGCTGAATTAGAAGCCAAGAATGGTACAAAACAGCAAATGACGCAGTCAAGACGGATGTAGATTTTCACGTGTATGTCATCAAATAAACGTCTAAACATTTGAAGAACCGTTGTGAGAGAGAACTACCAGTTACACATAGGAACTTAAATGATGGAAATCGAGAAATATATAATTTTATTACATATTTCCGTATTCTAAATGCATGGTGTTTGATAAACGTCAGTTAACATATTAGTCGACTTATATTTAAATATGATCATGGATATTAGCTCCACGTAATAAGATATCAGTACTGTTGTGGTACAAGTGATCACAGAAAATTGTTCTCAAATGTTTTTGTTGTCTTTGGAGCTTGCTGATACTTTTTCTGATATTGTCGTCGTATTTTTGTAGCACTTCACGTGAATTATGTTTTCGCGAATTTTGTATTTCATTTGATCATAATCTTCGAACTAAAAATATCCAGAATACCACAAAGGGTAATAACAGATTTTAGAAGTAGAAAATAGGCTGAGTTTTCGAAAATGGTTATTGTCAGTAAAAAAGAGCTTCCGGGGTGTATGTTAGTGAATCATTAGTTATACAAAATGCGGTACCTGGATTTCACTAAAACTAGAAGTCTTGAAGCCATTATACTCCATTCTGAAGTTATGCTACGTCTCAAAAAACAAACTGGGTAAGAAGTTGTTTTTAGTGATATTCTAACCTCATTTTTTTGTAGCGGAACAACAGTCCTTCACTATAGGACCATGACCCTTTTCTCTTTCGTTGCACAAAATCCTGAAGAGAAACGACTCTGAAAGTTTTCTGATTTGTGGTCCGATAAACACAGCTTCTTTCCACTTGGGCTCTGTGATCTTGAGAAAAACATTTTTTAATGATTCAAAAAATCACTCTGTTTATCAGGAGCCTTCACCTAAATCTTTATCAGGCCGATCTCAATATGAAGCCGAAGCAGTATAACATTACTTGGCGTAGCTAGTATTTCGTTCGTAACGTTTTCTTTTTTTACAAAATACATTCTATTCGTTCCTCCTTCCATGATATTTAAGAGATCTTTGATGTTGGCTGTCCCACAAAAGCAGAAAAACTGTATTTATGCAACCAGCTATGCATTTGTGAGTAGCACAGCGACTGAATGAGCCAAAGATATTAATGGAAGATGCCTGCCGTACTGTAGCAACACCATTTTGGAGCTACATTCAGACACACCAGTAATTAATCTCCATCACGTGGGTTAAGGAGAACATAAAATATGGTATCAAACCATTCACATTTGTGCACATGAATACTGAATTTTTATTTTAAAAGTATGCTTACAATGAACTAGTTCAAGTTCTCCAAATCAGGGATGCTGTTCCCTGACCTTGGGTTTCACTGATGCAATCTAGAAATGAGAATTTCTGTTCATTGTATAGACAGTTTCAAATGGCCAGCAAAATCATTTATTCTCCTCTGAGGTGACCTAAAGTGAAGAATCTAATTTAAATCCTTAAAATATTTGTAAAAGTCCTGATTCGGTATGCAAGTTGAACTCTTCAATACAAACTTATATTACAATTTCAAACTGGTAAATAATGTGGCAAATATAATATCTTGCCACCTAGCGAAAGCTTAAGAGATCGTCAAATGCACAGAAAAGCTATTCAATCAAAATCAAATAAACATAAAAATAATAAATAATTTTCATATCTAGAATTATGTCATAATTCAAATCTACATATTTTGAAAGCAAATATACATGGAAATTGCTGTATCACATACTATTTGAAAATTTTTTTCTTGTTTGTATTGATTTATGTACAGCTGATTAAATAGTAGACAAGAATTAACATAAATTTCATTAACATAATGCAAACGATTTCACGAGGATTTCAGAATTGGTTTTATAGATTGTGCGGGTATTGTACCTAAATACTTATTTTGCGACTGCATAAGACATTTAACACAGTTGCAACTGACGCTCTGCAACCTATAATTGTTCAATAAATGCGAGTGAGCAAACATGGACTAACAGCAAAAAATACATTATGCACTTTATAGATTAGATGTATTGATATTTCCTCTTATAACATATTTTTCAAAATGTAGTGGTTTCGCATTCAGATATTACAACAATCTTTCTGTTTAATAACAGGACGCAAAACAGTTGGAAAAACCAGCATACGTCGCACCCCCAAATAAAAGAGCTGCTGACGGAAATCTGTCAAAAAGGACATCGTCACAGCTGGTCACGACGAACGACAACGACTGTGCTCCATACCTGCGTACAGGCATCGATGATGATAATGGAGACAGAATACCCAAGGACACAACAGACCCACCTGAGAACAAAATTTTAAAAAACAAAACTGATCATAGGCTGCTGGCAGGCAAGACGAACGAAATGCTGCACCTGGAAAATAGAACCGCAACTCAACCAATAGCTTCCAATGAAAGTTGTGGCTATGAGGATAACTCCTCTTACGCCAAAAGTGTTCAAATGGGTGATGGTGTGCCCAAGCATACACCAAATGTAAACAAAGGCATAGACATGGTTAGAAGTGTTGTGATGAATACTCAAGATACTCCGATAGAACACAGAGAAGAGCAAAGGCGCCATGGGGCAATTGAGGCTGCAGATCAACCAACAGCTTCGAATGAAAATTGTGGCTATGAGGTTAACTCCTCTGATGCCGATAGTGTTAAAATGAGTGATGGTGTGCCCAAGCATACACCAAATGTAAACAAAGGCATAGACATGCTTAGAAGTGTTGTGATGGATACTCAAGATACTCCGATACAACACAAAGAAGAACAAAGGCGCCATGTGGCAATTGAGGCTGCAGATCAACCAACAGTTGCCAACGAAAATTGTATCTATGAGGATAACTCCTCTGATGCCGATAGTGTTAAAATGAGTGACGGTGTGCCCAAGCATACACCAAACGTAAACAAAGGCGTAGACATGCTTAGAAGTGTTGCGATGGATACTCAAGATAATCCGATAGAAAATAGAGGAGATGAATTTTATCTTGTGGCAGTTGCGGCTGCAGCTCAACCAGCAGTTTCCAATGAAAATTGTGGCGATGAGGATAACTCCTCTTACGCCAAAAGTGTTAAAATGGGTGATGGTGTGCCCAAGCATACACCAAATGTAAACAAAAGCATAGACATGCTTAGAAGTGTTGTGATGGATACTCAAGATAATCTGATAGAACACAGAGAAGAGCAAATGCGCCATGTGGCAATTGAGGCTGCAGATCAACCAACAGTTTCCAATGAAAATTGTGGCGATGAGGATAACTCCTCTTACGCCAAAAGTGTTAAAATGGGTGATGGTGTGCCCAAGCATACACCAAATGTAAACAAAAGCATAGACATGCTTAGAAGTGTTGTGATGGATACTCAAGATAATCTGATAGAACACAGAGAAGAGCAAATGCGCCATGTGGCAATTGAGGCTGCAGATCAACCAACAGCTTCAAATGAAAATTGTGGCTATGAGGTTAACTCCTCTGATGCCGATAGTGTTAAAATGGGTGATTGTGTGCCCAAGCATACACCAAATGTAAACAAAAGCGTAGACATGCTTAAAAGTGTTGCGATGGATACTCAAGATAATCCGATAGAAAATAGAAGAGAAGAATTTTATCATGTGGCAGTTGCGGCTGCAGCCCAACCAACAGTTTCCAACGAAAATTGTGGCCATGAGGATAACTCCTCTGATGCCGATAGTGTTAAAATGGGTGATGGTGTGCCCAAGCATACACCAAATGTAACCAAAGGCATACACATGCTTAAAAGTGTTGCGATGGAAACTCAAGATAATCCGATAGAAAATAGAGAAGATGTGGCAGTTGAGGCTGCAGCTCAACCAACAGCTTTCTATGAAAATTGTGGCGATGAGGATAGCCAATGTGATGGCGCAAGTTTTAAACAGTGTGCCTGCGTGCTGAAGCATACACCTATTGGAAAGCTTGTCTAGAGATATTTATTGTCTCCTTGAGGAATAATTTTATCTCAGTATTACAAAAAATTTCAAGGAATTTTGAGGAATTGGAATATCCTCCTTCTCAACATGAAGTGAAACAGAGTCAATTAAGCTGTGAGAAATACTAAACTTAGGCATGCCCATACATTAACCCACAACTGACACTGAAAATATGTCCTTTCGGAAACCTGTGTGGTGATTTTGTAAACAAAGTGAGAACGCTGCAGCTGATACCATTGTCCCAGTCGAAGAACTTAAATGGTACTTCACATAACCTATAACAGCAATTCTACCGCAAACGAAATACAGACTTGTTGATTATTTCATTGTTGTAAATGACTGTAGTCATGAATCATTCAGTGTAAAGTTTTGACTTGTTATATCTTCCAAAATCCACAAGGGTTATCAAATCAGCATGTGCTCAACACGATTGCATCAGAGTCCAAATGTTGAGGTTTGTTATTAATGGCCCATTACTGCCCACTATAACTGGTGTGTTCAACCACTCTTTAATATGTTTTTTTTTCTGGGATCTAGAAACAGGGGCTCGTTAAGCCACTATCTAGAGTGGACGTTTCTACAGAAACCATTGATTACTGGCCTATTTGCATTCTTATTGCACTGTCCAAGGTCTTACAATATACAATCCACCATATAAACTACTTAACTACAAATAACACACTAGACGAACAGCATTCGGTTTTCTGTAAACATTTCAGCACAGCAAATGCCCTAACAAAGATAACAGAAGACCTTAAGCTTGCCATGGGTGGACAAGAGCGACTATCACGTGCTTCTTGGATTTCAGCATAGCCTTTGACACTGTCGACTTCGACATTTTACTTGCCTATTCTAGCAGCCTAAATTTCTCGTTAATTACAGTCCAGTGGTTTCGCTCGTACCTGATGTCTCTCTAGCAATGCATCACATTCGGCACTTTAATGGAAGGTGGTAGTTTCAGGCTCCCCCAGGGTTCAGTACTGGGTTCTATATGCTTGTCATTGTATTCCTCAGTCAAATATGTGTCACCAATTTTCTCTTACTGCAAATACCACATGTATGCTGATGACCGCAAGTTGTATCTAAGTGCAAAACCAATAAACCTCAAGACAGATACCGAGAATTTCACTACTGATTTGTGTGCACTGTTAACATCGGCACGGAATATAAGCTTAAAGTTCAACCCGTTTCAAACTCTTATGGTACTGGTCAATCATTCTAGGCTCTTTAAGTCCTGAGTATTGGGAACCCTACAGTCTTCAATCCCAAATTGGACAAATATCAACTTGTCTCCCTCATCAAGTAGTCTAGGAGTAACAACAGATGAAAATCTAAATTGGACTGACCTCCTAATTGCTGTGTGGAAGAAAACATCAGCATCTCACCATGCGCTACAAAAATATAAAAACCTCTTCCTTCTTGACCCGAAAAAGAAATTTCTACAAACACTTATACATCCAGATATTGATTACAGCGATGTTATCCTGCAAGGTCTTCAGGAAAACTCACAGTGCCTGGAACTATTTATGAATGCCTGTGATGATATGTCTGTGGTGTTCGGCTCTTCGATTAGATTTCACCATAATTTGCATAACTATCCCGGTTGCAAGCACGGGTTCCCATACACTTTCTTTCGTATACTGCCTTAACAGTGTACTCTTCCTAATATACACCCTCGATGTTAATACTCCTATGTAAACGACATGGAAGAGACACCGTTCCCATCAGAGCAAAATCCCCATCGTGCAGCCTCTTTCTCGAAGACTTTTTCAGGAAACCAACTGTGGAAAATCCTCCTTCATTATATGACAGAATTGAATAACACCCACAGTTTAAAAAGGCAGTTAGTGACTTATCTTCTGAACCATCTGAACCAACAGTGATGACTGCCACAGTCCTTGTAAGCACCTATTACACCTGTACACCCTTCTTTCCAACCAGATCGTCCTCATTTTGCAGCTTTATTACCTGGTACGTTCTCCTTAACCTTCTCTTCCCCTAGTGCATGCTATATTAGATATAATCAGTTTATACATCAATAAATTATTTTTATATCTGCCACTATTATTATTATTATTATTATTATTATTATTATTATTATTACTACTATCACCATTAATATTGTCAGTAGCAGCAGCAGTAATAAACAGAAAATTTTACTTCATTAGTTCTTAGTCACTACTACTTATCCACGTTGTTTCTAGAGCCACTCAGTTTATTACTGTCAGTATAATTCTTTAAGGTATTTGACTGCATTGTTAATATGTAATTGCTCACTGTTGCAAATATACTTTCTCAGGGTGTTTTGCTAACTGGTGAATGAGCGAAACTTCATTTCTTACTATTACTTATTAGACTTTACCCTGTAGCTTTGCTTGTGTAAGTGTTCCACACATATACTACACATATCTCATACCTCTGTGTTGTAGCCTTCCTCCTCAGTTTCTCTGTCCACTCATCCTCCCACCTCCATCTGTTCTTCTCTTTCTTCCCCTCTATTTGTCCACCATCTCTGTCACCTTTCACAGTTCACATCCTCCACCCTTCCTCAATACAATCACTGCTAAATCAAATTAGAATTGACTTTGACATGGCCAGACAACTCACCCCACACTTCCACAGGCACCAAGGATATATAGAGTACCAAACGTCCACTAAGAGGCTTTAGTTGATAATATTAATCCACAGACCTATAAACTAGTGAAAGAACAGGCTCTGAAGCTTCAGCATCCATTGAGGCACACAGATTCTACACTAAGGACACCACTAATTTTATAACAGCATCTGATACCACAAATATCTCAGAAGAGTGTGTAGCACCCGATGTTAGCGACCTACTGCATTACTACTCTACTATCATCTACTTAAGATGGAAACAGTAATTCTATGAACAGATGGACAGTGCAGCTATGGGTTCCCCTCTGTCGCTTATTTCAGGAAACATATTCATGGAGGCTGGTTAGTTACTTGCATGTTCCATAAATAATTCGAACGATCCATCAAATGAAAGGATGTGAGATGAGCCAGTTTATGGGATATGTATACAGTGTTAGAGTTGGCATTAAAAGAGACAATTTTTTAAACCAACTCATGCAACTGTATTTAAAACAAAATTTTTTGTTGGCTACCAGTTTTGTAAGTATAAATTCTTCAATGGAGTAAAAGGAATTGTCCATGAGAAATCATTTTAAGATAGATTTAAAACTTGATTTTCTACCTATCAGATACATTACGCGACTGGCCAGATGATTAAATATTTCTGTTGTTGCACTTTGAACACTCTTTTAGATTTCTCCATCTAGCGTTCTAGGGATGGACGTGACCGTTCTTCTGACCTTGATGGATTAATTATGATGAATTACACTAGGGAATATATGTATTGTGACGGCACAGTTGAAATGCCTAGCTTCCTGAGGAGGTACCTATATGACATCCGTGGGCGAACATTAAATATTATTCTTATTGCTCGCTTTTGTGCAGTCAGTGCTTTATTTTGAAGTGATCAAATACGGTAGAAAATTATTCCATAAGGAATTGTTAAGTGGAAATATACCAAATACGTCTGGAGGTTAATTCGTTTGTTTCCTATATTGGCAATTATACGAACAGCAAAAGTAGACGAACTTAATTGTTTGAGAAGCTCAGTTATATGCTTCTTTCTGTTCAAGCTTTCTTCATTATGTACAACCAACAATTTGGGTCACTCTGCTCAATTTACTGACTCCAGCTCATGAGCTACACCAATTATTGGTATGACTATTCGGTGTTTATAATTGAATATAGTGTGTTTTTCCAAATTTAGGGAGAGTCCATTACATGTAGACTACTACTTAGTTCTTTGGAAAATACCATGTAACATTTGTTTTCTTTCTTTCTCTCCAACAGGATTCATTATAACACTAGTATCGTCGGTAACAATTATTATTGTTGAATGATAAGTGGAAGGTCATTCACACATAAGGCATAGGAGTGGACCCAAAATTGAACGTTGTTGGACTCTGTGGCGGTATGCCACACAACTGAAAAAATAATATCGATGAACTTCGCAAATATAACAGAACTGACGTCGTAACGAAATAAATATTATTGCTGAACAATCACAAAGACTATGTAATCAACTAATATGATCTGCGAATGTTATTGTAATCTCTCTTCCTTTTGAAAAAGGATCGCCGTCTCCTCCCTTTTGTTTCTTGTTAGTGGAAGAAGCCATTTTGTGGCGACGCACGAAAATGTGTATGTTCTAGGTAATATTTAGTCTAAATATAATCAAATATTAGTTAAAAGTGTTGCTAATGTTTTACTGTAACAGATCCTATATTCATGAAGCGAATGACATAAATGGTTAATACAAATTTTATAGGGGAACATTGGTGCAGAGGTCAACGCCATTGTTCTAAATGATAACGGCCCAGAATCGTAATAGATATTGTAATATTTGATAATTTTGACAAAAAAAAAATAAATGTAAATGTTGGTGGATTCAGCAGCATTTGCCTGAGTTAGCACTAAGTAGAACTGTGTGAACATTGCTGGCCACACATATGTCCACTGAATGTCAGCCACGGCTGCTGGAAGAAAAGCTCGTCCTTGTGCGGATGGATGGTTATAGTACCACCCTGGCTGCGAACTACATCCCTCCAAGGCTGAAGATTGGTGCTGCTGTGGCACCTGGGGAATGGCGCCCTATTGCGTCGCTTAAGTCCAGAGGGTAGGCTTAGAACCGTGAACTGGCGTGATGGAGTTGGCTGCCCAGAGTGGCGTTGGTTGCAGGCTGGCCCAGGTGTTGGTTGCTGACTGGCCCAGAGCATGTTGGAGACTGATGTGAACTCGATGTTTTGGAGGGTGCTGCCGGACTGCACATAACTGTGCTAGAAGCAAATGCATTTATAGTGATTAGTAGCACCTTTGCACCTTTGTTGTGCCGTTACACTGTTTTCAGGAACGTATAGGTCAACACCTATGTGTCCCAATTGAATGGAAATATACCACATGAAGGCCCATCACTGCATGGTGTTTCTGTAGTGCCACCACGACTACGCAGCTTAACTCGATTGCCTTGCGGTGTACAAACTTGCTCGCTTGCGAAATTGCGTATCAGCACATCTGTGCCTGCAAGCTTAACTCAGACATGGCCGCAATGTAACTGCTTTAATTCATTAACGCGTCGGAATCAGATACCTCTTTTCTTTCGGGAGATCTGGATCAAAGGTCTAAACTCGTGACCAGTATTCAACGGAAGACTACACCACAAAGTTAAGACACAGATTAATTTACAGTGTTCCCTCTGACATCAAGCAGCAAAGCTCTGAAAGTAGCACACATTGCCTGTACAATTCCCAGCCCATTGGCTCCATTAGTCCTTATGCTACTACATAAGACCTCCGTTTCCATTTGAGCTCTCTCTTAACCACTAACCCCAGCAACACATTCAATAATTATTTACATGAATATCTCCTTATTGCACCCTCATGGTATTTCATACGTTACGGAACAATGCTCTTTCCAACACTACTCAAGGTTTCTTTTCCTTCGAATCACAAATAATTATGTCCTACAGTATATTTCTCTTAGTACTATATATAACGGTACTTTGCGGGCAGACGTGTCAATTATCATCATATTAATTAAAATCGGGGATAAATAGACTTTATTTTGGAAGAATTAAAAAGGGGAAAGTAATACGAAACTTTAATAACTGCACAGTATTACTAAGAAGCAATATAATGAAAAGTAGTAAAAAGCAAAATAGCAAAGACCAAGCGGGACAGAAAGATATAGGGGCGCGTTTGTTTTTAATACATATAAAAGAACATGTAACACATTATTGAGCTCTCTACCTTCAATTATCGCGATCGGGCTAGTCGATGAAAAAGTGGTACGCGACTGCGAAATTCGTTAAGGAGATTATTTAAAGACTCTTCAAGCACGTTTAAAATGCATTACGTGTGACGAAGTGATAAGAGACGTTTATTGTCGGGTGAAGTGAAAATGATTCAGACAACATAAGTCGAACATTATGTTAGCTGGTAAAAATACTCTTGGGGAACTATTATGGTTGTGGAACCCACGAAAGTTGTACGCAACGGAAAGCTATCGTTTACGTAATTCTGCATTTTATGAAATTGTGAAACGCGTATGCGCGGAACATTAAGAGAATCTTATCCTTGGACGGTTGCGGGGGTAACTGATACAAACAACGCGCCAGCATAAAAATAGTTCGCTTATTAACTACCAGATATTAATTAACGGGGACCTCAAATACTAAAAACAGTGCATACACCGTTAAATTGAACCCTGCGTGTGAAAGACAATCACATCGAACATTTAGAGAGCGAAGAATAGACATTTAAGTGCCAAATTGATAGCCTGGGCCGTGTCGATATTTGGACATTATATGACACGCGTTATTCAGAATACGATGTCGACCATTTTAATACTGGAAAGAAGGATAGGATCAGCACCCCCAATCCCGATTCATATTTCATATTTAGTTAGTGAGAAGAAAAGTGATAATAAACAAACTACATTTCAATTTTACCCACGAATTTGGCTTCATTACGTAGTCTTGACTACGTGATAAACAATATCTGTGGAAGTTGTATACAATGTATCGTCATAATATTTAGCCAACCAATATTGTGGGACACCAAAAAATGTAAATGCATAAAATTGTTCTTACAGCGGATGTATAATGTGTGAGTGCGACGAACTATATTGAGAAACTGAACATCCATTACGTACTTGTTTGTTTATCTGCGAAAATGGTCCTTGTCGGTACATCAGCATAGAGTTCGAATAGAATCGCTGGAACATTGCAAACCATTCAGATTAATCGAACATCTAAATACGCCTAATGCTGGTATCACCGGGATGTGTTCTTTCTCCTCACCCCCGTGGCAGTAATTGAATTAAGAGTCAGCCGGGAATAACATTTAAATCAATTGATGACCATTGAGCTAGCGTCACGAATTTTCAAACGTCCACTGCCATGTATGAAGGCGAGTGACACCACGAGTGCTAACGTCGATCGAGGGGTGTCGTCGTGATCGTATTGAATGACATTGAGCGAGCACATAGAGTAACGCTTGCGATCTTGATTGTGTCCTGCTGCTCCTCTCAGTATTGCAGAACATGTCAAAGCATTTTCTCCGCAGAAACATGCCTCTCTTGCCTGTCTATTAGCGGGTTGAAGAACAAGATGTGTTAGGATTCAACATTTCATTAAGATATGTCAGGTTTTTCACTGGAATGCGTAATGTTCAATTTCGTTTCCCCTGTAACAGAGGCTGACAGGTGACACGTCTACCGTATTATCTAACGGTCTGTCCCGTTAATAATTACTCTTCTTCCATGCGGATAAAAACGTTCATCTTCCACGAGCTTTACCTGCACGTAGCAGTTCGCTACTACCACTTCGGTACTTTTTATAAAAAAACACTCAGTGCGAAACTGCTGGCTGAAAATGGTGTTGTGGCTCAAGTAGGTCCCGCGGACAGTCCTGACCTTTTGCTGTACCTAAGCACTACTGCATCCTGCACGTGCTGGTACCAACCCTAAAGTTCTCCACTTTATCGGATATGGTCCTAGATCTGCGCACCGAGCGAGGTGGCGCAGTGGTTAGACACTGGACTCGCATTCGGGAGGACGACGGTTCAATCCCGCGTCCGGCCATCCTGATTTAGGTTTTCCGTGATTTCTCTAAATCACTCCAGGCAAATGCCGGGATGGCTCCTCTGAAAGGGCACGGCCGACTTCCTTCCCCATCCTTCCCTAATCCGATGAGACCGATGACCACGCTGTCTGGTCTCCTTCCCCAAAACCAACCAACCAACCTAGATCTGCAATGATCTCGACCGTTGGTAATACAGAGGTAGATTCGATTTTTCTAGTTCAACTACAAGTTCTAGTTCTGGGGCAACTTTTTCTGCTCTTTCCGTTGACCTACCAAGAAATGGTCGGGCATCAGCAGTCCTGGACTCAGCTGCCTGTGTGCCGTATGTAAGACTGCTTCCTACAAATCTATTACCAATGTTTGAGCATCCCAAAAGCTGTTAGCCAAAGACTGGAACAGTGTTGCAACTACCATTCTCCTGTCCTAAGTGTCCACTCGAGCCTGTATAACTTTCAGATCCGGTTTGCTGTTATCTTTACAATGTGTGTCACCTCTAATACTAATCATTGCAATACCCTTGCGTTGTTGTGTACTACTTATTTGAAACTGGATAACTGTATATTGTACTAATCCATGGTGATCTTATTCCTCCTTACATTATTCACTCTCTCTGTTGAAGTATTTAGTTCCTGGATGTCCTCAAGACCTGCAGTCCGAAAACATTTTAAATAATCTACACCCTGTGACCAGCCATCCCCTCTCATGTCGCATAGAACTCCGTCTTCAGGGCACAAGTGGCCCATCGGGACCATCCGACCGCCGTATCATCCTCAGAGGATGCGGATAGGAGGGGCATGTGGTCAGCACACCGCTCTCCCGGTCCTTATGATTGTTTTCTTTGACCGGAGCCGCTACTATTCGGTCGAGTAGCTCCTCAATTGGCATCACGAGGCTGAGTGCACCCCGAAAAATGGCAACAGCGCATGGCGGCCTGGATGGTCACCCATCCAAGGGCCGGCCACGCCCAACAGCACTTAACTTCGGTGATCTGACGGGAACCGGTGTATCCACTGCGGCAAGACCGTTGCCTCATGTCGCATAGCACTACTTCCAATAGCTATTGCATTGGCCCATGCAGATGCTTATATGACTGCTGCAACTTACCATACTCACTCCTTAGTTCCATCAGCAAATTTCTCCTTTCCATCTCACATCGTAGATCCATAGACACTTATTCTAAATGCTTAATCTAATTACGCATTTCACAAGTCTTTGGAGTCAGCTTGAGTGCCCAACGATGGATTATGAGCCCCACATCCTCCTGAGATGTAAAAAGTACTCCGCTTTCCAACAGTAGTACCCATAGCACTCCTGGTGAAGAGGAGCAACACAGCTAAGATAAGGACTCCTCTTTTGTCGTAGTTCGACAACCAGCAACCTGGGAACAGGAAACTCCCATCACTCTCCTCCCACTTTAAGAGTTCTCCAGTTACACAGACATGCAAAAGAAAACTCAAGCCAGAAATACCTAACTCAAACACAAATGAACATAAAAGTGTAATCCTACATACAATGTGAACAAAACTTTTTTCCTCTTATAATCATCCTCTACTGATATGCTAATCACTTACGCTCTCAAATAACACACATACTCTTACCCATAAACAAAATATTTCCTTCCACTTGCTTGTTCTACAACCCCTGTACTCTAACAATAGATGCTCATGTTCTTCTTTGCCCCCAAAACCTGTTTCCAAATTTCCCTCACTTTTTTTTTAGCAAAATCCTTAATAGATTCCCATCTCTGCCAACTCTTGGTCTTATTTTGACAAACAGTGACAGCACCTCCCGTAAACTACATTATTTGGTGACAACCCTTTCACAGAAGGTAATTTTGAATTATGAGCACTCACAACAGAAGATTAATGCATGTTACAATCATTATGGTGCATGTTCACATAATGATTCAACAAATTTGTAATTGTGGAATGCAGCCTCTCCGTCCTACCATTCGCCTGGGAATACAATAGATTTGTCCATTACGCCTTAAACTTTAGGAAATTTCACAGCTACTTAAACAAATCAATCATCAAAAATCTTCCTGGCAGATTAAAGCTGTGTGCCGGAAAAAGACTCGAACTTGGGACCTTGGCCTTTCGCGAAAAATTGCTGTACCAACTTTTTTTTTCCTTTCGAGGCAATGCTCTTAGCAACTTTCTTTCTTTTCTTTTCATTTTTATTAATTTTTTTACTTTCTCCTATTTTATATACATTTTTTTCTTTTTTCACTAGACCTCGTCCACTTCAGGTGTTGACCTCTGTCACCCACCCTCAATAACCTATCCAACCTAAAAACAGAAATATAGTGTCATCACCACTTTCACCCTAAATGATATCTAGGACGGTTGTTTGTCACCACTTCAGGCTCCATCCACGAACAAAAATTAAATACGCCTCTGATCGTTTTGTTGAAAAAAACGATAAAGGAAAGGGTAGGATACTTTTATCATATTTTATTTGTTTCATTTTTTGTCGTTATGTTTCTAAATTTTTTAATCCTTCTGGGGGTGTTCACAGCATCCAGATGATGTGACGTTCAGGTCGACTTCTCGTTCAGCGAGCGTGAAACACCTTACAATTAAGGTTGATGTCTCTCATCAGCCCAACATGTTCTGTATCCGGTACAACCGAATGGTCTGGAGGGCGCGTAAACGACCTCAAGTAAATCGCAAAGAGCGAGACATAAGACGTCTTGCGCCGTAAAATCACGTAGTTGCTCATTAAATAGTGCCAAAAATCTAACAACTCTCACTAAAACGTATGACAGTGCCATACCCTTAACCCGTAGCAGGGTAATAAGTGACGTCGGAATGGATCAGTTCGGTGGGCTCTACGGACTGAGGCGTCCGTAGGAGCGACAATGCTAACATGCGCCAACATGCGCCGTGTGAGGAGCCAGCAGTCGGTAGCTGTATCACAAACGAAACAGCCACGTCGGTGTTGACAGCGGCGCAGCTGGGTCAGAAAGGATCCTCGGCAAGATGTATACTGTACAAACGTTGTCGGGTGGGGAATTTTTCAGTTGTTGTGGTATACCAGAGCACCCTCACCACGGTGGGAAGGAAAGGCGAGTGTATGTTACTCCACACTCGCTTCCAGCGAACCGCCGGATGCCGGCGTTCAGTCACATTAGCAGACAGTGTAGGTTGAATTAAGCCGTAGAAATCCTTGGTTCTAGGAGCCCGCGTGGTCGATAGGACATTCAACAGATAATTCCTGTCGACCAGACAGGTGCGATATGTCCAACAGGAATCAGCGGCAGGAGGGACTGAGGCACCACCTCCTCAATCAGTGTATCACGGAGGGTGTCCTTGTCCAAAGTGAGTAGGCAATGCATCGTCCGCAGAAAGAGAGCGAACTCCCTACCGTGCATGTTTATCATTCCAATGCCGCTTGCGTGTGTGGGTAACGTTAGTGTCTCGTAACGGGTCTTGAACACCCTATCGTCGCTGACGAAATGACGTAAGGCCGCCTAGAACTTGGCAGCTACCGTAGCGGCCATTGGGAGAACGTGTGTGTAATGATTAAGTTTCGGAGCGAGGTAGACGTTGACAATATGTACCCGCATGATCAAGTCAAGTATTCGAAAGGTATGGAGCCGAACTTGAGTGCCGATCACATTAAGCAGTCTGCGAAATGTAGCTGCTGCTGTACGCTGCAAGTTCCCACGGAAGGTCACTTATAAACATTTCATCGCTGGGACCTTAGTAATGGACACTGGCGTACTCATATTCAGTTCTTTGCCTACATCCACGTAGTGCGACTTCCGCAGGTTGATACGGCTCCCGACCACCTCGCCGTACCGCTGAAGCCACGCGATCGCCATTCAAATATCTTTGGCCGATCACGACAAGGAAACTACATCGTCCGCATAGGCACAACATTTAAAATGCACATTGCGGAGACGAATGACCTCCCAACGCTGTCGTAGACCGTGAAGTGCAGGCTCGAAGGCGACGGCGAAGAGAAAGGCTAACAGAGGGCAGCCTCGTACAACTGAGCATTCAGTAGTGAGTGGGGGCAAGTGGTAGCCATTGACCAGGACTGTGGAAGAGGCTCCGCGGATGAGATGGAAAACCACACCTGGCGATATTGGGGACAGGCCCATCTCCTCTAAGGCATCCTGCAAGAAATTGTGCTCGACTCGGTCAAATGTGTGGTCTAGGTCAACTGCCACCAGCGCCCCTTCTAAGCGACATACCGACATGAGCACCACCACGTCTCTATAAGAGCTTAACTCCACGTGCATATTACTGCCACCTCCCATACATGTTTGGTCGGCATGAATGGCACCTTTTACAGTAGAGAGAAGACGAGCACGAGGTATGCGACCGAACAGCTAGTAATCCGAGTACACCAATATCAACGGCCGGAAGCCTTGCGGTCTTTCGGTCTGCAACCGCCGTTTGGTTCTGGCTCAGGGAGATCATGCCCTCCAATAATCCGGGGGGAGGGGGGTGGGGAGGACGCGAAAGCCTGGATCCAGAGCTCGCAGCACATCTGCCACGAAACTTCCCACTTCCCCCATCAGATCAAGAAAGGTGCTATAAAATTCAAGCGGAAGACCATCAAGTCCCCGCGATAGAGCCATGCGCATTTCTTCCCACGTGACGGCCTCGAAGAGCGCGGTGTCGTCCTTCGTTTGGAGCAGTGTGTCCACCATCGTGTCGCGGAATCATAGGTATGATGCCGTCGCTCACACTTGTGCCAGGTACCAGTAACAGCTACACGGCAAGCCCTTTCCCAAAGACGCTGACGTTAAAAGCCCAGCGTCCTCTACTATGGCTCGTCTGTTCTCGTGGCAGAGCCACGGTGCAGGTGAAGGCCTGATGGTCTGTGAATACAGTGGAGCACAGCTCGGCACCAACAGTCGTTGTCCAAAGACCTCGGGAAACGGAAATCCTGCCCAACCCGCCGGCCGAGTGGCTGGTGAAATGTGTATATCTGCGTCGGTCATCGTGGATTTGTGTCCATGCATCATGCAAAGCGAGGTCCCTGAGCATAGCTTGATGGGCTGGACAGCCTGCATGGTGAGAGATCTGATCCTTAGGGCGTAAGACGCTGTTTAAGTCCCCGTGTAAGTAGGCTGTTTAGGTTTTTATGTTGGTAACGCCACGTAGCGCTCTGTACGAAAATCACTGGCTGTGCTGTGTGCAGTCTGTGGCTGGTTTGCATTGTTGTTTGCTATTGTAGTTTTGGGCAGCTGGATGTTAACAACGCGTAGCGTTGCGCAGTTGGAGGTGAGCCGCCGGCAGTGGTGGATGTGGGGAGAGAGATGGCGGAGTTTTGAGAGCGGATGATCTGGGCGTGTGTCCATCACAGACAGTAAATTTGTAAGACTGGATGTCAGGAACTGATATATATACACTCCTGGAAATGGAAAAATGAACACATTGACACCGGTGTGTCAGACCCACCATACTTGCTCCGGACACTGCGAGAGGGCTGTACAAGCAATGATCACACGCACGGCACAGCGGACACACCAGGAACCGCGGTGTTGGCCGTCGAATGGCGCTAGCTGCGCAGCATTTGTGCACCGCCGCCGTCAGTGTCAGCCAGTTTGCCGTGGCATACGGAGCTCCATCGCAGTCTTTAACACTGGTAGCATGCCGCTACAGCGTGGACGTGAACCGTATGTGCAGTTGACGGACTTTGAGCGAGGGCGTATAGTGGGCATGCTGGAGGCCGGGTGGACGTACCGCCGAATTGCTCAACACGTGGGGCGTGAGGTCTCCACAGTACATCGATGTTGTCGCCAGTGGTCGGCGGAAGGTGCACGTGCCCGTCGACCTGGGACCGGACCGCAGCGACGCACGGATGCACGCCAAGACCGTAGGATCCTACGCAGTGCCGTAGGGGACCGCACCGCCATTTCCCAGCAAATTAGGGACACTGTTGCTCCTGGGGTATCGGCGAGGATCATTCGCAACCGTCTCCATGAAGCTGGGCTACGGTCCCGCACACCGTTAGGCCGTCTTCCGCTCACGCCCCAACATCGTGCAGCCGGCCTCCAGTGGTGTCGCGACAGGCGTGAATGGAGGGACGAATGGAGACGTGTCGTCTTCAGCGATGAGAGTCGCTTCTGCCTTGGTGCCAATGATGGTCTTATGCGTGTTTGGCGCCGTGCAGGTGAGCGCCACAATCAGGACAGCATACGACCGAGGCACACAGGGCCAACACCCGGCATCATGGTGTGGGGAGCGATCTCCTACACTGGCCGTACACCACTGGTGATCGTCGAGGGGACACTGAATAGTGCACGGTACATCCAAACCGTCATCGAACCCATCGTTCTACCATTCCTAGACCGGCAAGGGAACTTGCTGTTCCAACAGGACAATGCACGTCCGCATGTATCCCGTGCCACCCAACGTGCTCTAGAAGGTGTAAGTCAACTACCCTGGCCAGCAAGATCTCCGGATCTGTCCCCCATTGAGCATGTTTGGGACTGGACGAAGCGTCGTCTCACGCGGTCTGCACGTCCAGCACGAACGCTGGTCCAACTGAGGCGCCAGGTGGAAATGGCGTGGCAAGCCGTTCCACAGGACTACATCCAGCATCTCTACGATCGTCTCCATGGGAGAATAGCAGCCTGCATTGCTGCGAAAGGTGGATATACACTGTACTAGTGCCGACATTGTGCATGCTCTGTTGCCTGTGTCTATGTGCCTGTGGTTCTATCAGTGTGATCATGTGATGTATCTGACCCCAGGAATGTGTCAATAAAGTTTCCCCTTCCTGGGACAATGAATTCACGGTGTTCTTATTTCAATTTCCAGGAGTTGCATTAATTTGTTCTGAAAGCGGTGCTGATATTCAAGACAATAAAAGCGGGTTAAAAGCCGTGAGCTATCTGGGGAAGTTAACCTTGCATTACTGAGTAACTGTTTCATCAGGTATCCGGTCTAGCTTACCAAATTTCCAACCAGACTAACATAATTTATAATCTTTTAATAGTCATCTTTTGACAACCGGTGACATATATATATATATATATAGAAAGAGAATTAAAATAAAAAGAGATAAATCAGTTTACATTTGGACATTTATTTTAACATTGATCATTGTTCCGTTAAAATTTCAGCATATTAAACTTGATTCACAACTAAACTGGTGCCTTATTTAGGATTGTGAAAATGTGAGTTTGTAATCTTACGGAACACATCAAACACGGAGCCAAGATTGGGAGACTGCATACAACACTGCATTCATAAAACAACACACGAAGGACGTTGAAACATATGCAAAAGGAAATTAACCACAACCAACCGATTCAATTTTCACCCAAAGAAGTTACGTTCATAGCGCAATCCTGTTCGTCATGAAATTACCACACACTGGTATACTAAATTCATACTAACTCTCTGTGAAATCTTCCCAAAAAGAATAGCTGAGGGCTGCTTTGATGATTACACCACATGCTACACGTGGTCAACTTGGTTTACACAAAGAGCGTAACTCCACAATAATTTTGATAATTAAAATAAATTACATCGAAACGCAATTTATAAAAGAAAAACCTCGAACTCGTTACTATCGTCTTACTACTAACGTGATGAGTCAAACAATTGTATAGGCACATGGTACTGGTCTCACAACCCCACGTGGGTTGAACATAAAGAAAAGTTGCTATATTGAAAAATATTGTCAAGACGAGACGTTATAATCTCACGCACATTCGCATTTAAGATTGATGGTCTTAGTTAGAGTTACTGATCAACACGTGGTTCCACTCTACTCACAAAGTAGTGACAAATCAACTACCGGAAGGTATTCTGAACTTCACACTCGTATCACACTACGTTGCAATTTAAAATAACATTAGATATTTTAGAGCTAAACTTGAAATAAAGGTGATTAAGTTTTCAGTTAGGCTGAACTTAAGAAATCCATTGTCCTACGGACTTAGCAGACACACGCTTAGCCGGAGATCTTACCGCTTCAGACGCTCGCTGCGGACAGACTCTCATGGTCCCTTCCTGAGGGTGCCTCACAGATACAAACGGAAGTGAGCAGAGACGCAGCTTCCTATACCAACATGACAAGGGACGGACAGGACCATACTAAGAATAGAAACCTCTCTGCTTTCAGAAAGCATAGCTACCTGTTCCGACGTTGGTCCTACTGTTCTCTAGCAGACAAGCTTGTCTGCTACCATCAAGCATGCAACTAGAAATACATTTGCTCATTCATCCTCTCACACAGAAGGGAAGGGGGATGACAGTATTTTATCATATACAGTATATAAAAGAAAGCGGATGTAGGTTCCATATGAGACAGTGTGACATGAATTACATATAAACTGTGTTTTAAAGTGTAGTAGTGTGACACATCGTTCTTATTTATGTGTAAAAGTAACACGTTTCACTGCTCAGTCTCCTCCCAGATAGTCAGAAACACCACAGTAAATTTAGAAGAGGAATTTATGTCGTAAATGACAACAGATTTCAGAAATTAACACGAAAGGAGTCCAACAGAGACCCTTCAATATATATGTTACAAAGAGGTACGGCGAAACTTTCAGAAAATATTCCTCACACACAAAGAAGAAAATATGTTATGTGGACATGTGTCCGGAAACGATTACTTTCCATGTTAGAGCTCATATTTTTACTTCTATTCAAATCACATTAATCATGGAATGGAAACACACAGCAACAGAACGTACCAGCGTGACCTCAAACACTTTGTTACAGAAAATGTTCAAAATGTCCTCCGTTAGCGAGGATACATGCATCCATCCTCCGTCGCATCGAAACCCTGATGCGCTGATGCAGCCCTGGAGAATGGCGTATTGTATCACAGCCGTCCACAATACGAGCACGAAGAGTCTCTACATTTGGTACCGGGGTCCCGTAGACAAGAGCTTTCAAATGCCCCCATAGATAAAAGTAAAGAGGGTTGAGGTCAGGAGAGCGTGGAGGCCATGGAATTTGTCTGCCTCTACCAATCCATCGGTCACAGAATCTGTTGTTGAGAAGCGTGCGAACACTTCGACTGAAATGTGCAGGAGCTCCATCGTGCATTAACCACATGTTGTCTGGTACTTGTAAAGGCACATGTTCTAGCAGTACAGATAGAGTATCCCGTATGAAATCATGATAACGTTCTCCATTGAGCGTAGGTGGAAGAATATGGGGCCCAATCAGGACATCACCAACAATGCCTGCCCAAACGTGCACAGATAATATGTGTTGATGACGTGATTGCACAATTGCGTGCGGATTCTCGTCAGCCCACACATGTTGATTGTGAAAATTTACAATTTGATCACGTTGGAATGAAGCCTCATCCGTAAAGAAAACATTTGCACTGAAATGAGGATTGACACATTGTTGGATGAACCATTCGTAGTAGTGTACCCGTGGAGGCCAATCAGCTGCTGATAGTGCCTGCACACGCTGTACATGGTACGGAAAGAACTGGTTCTCCCGCAGCACTGTCCATACAGTGACGTGGTCAACGTTACCTTGTACAGCAGCAACTTCTCTGACGCTGACATTAGGGTTATCGTCAATTGCATGAAGAATTGCCTCGTCCATTGCTGGTGTCCTCGTCGTTCTAGGTCTACCCCAGTCGCGAGTCATAGGCTGGAATGATCCGTGCTCCGTAAGACTCCAATCAATTGCTTCGAACGTCTTCCTGTCGGGACACCTTCGTTCTGGAAATCTGTCTATACAAACGGGCCGCGCCACGGCTATTGCCCCGTGCTAATCCATACATCAAATGGGCATCTGCCAACTCCGCATTTGTAAACATTGCACTGACTGCAAAACCACGTTCGTGATGAACACTAACCTGTTGATGCCACGTACTGATGTGCTTGATGCTAGTACTGTAGAGCAATGAGTCGCATGTCAACACAAGCACCGAAGTCAACAATACCTTGCTTCTTCTGGGCCAACTGGCGGTTAATCGAGGAATTACAGTACATACTGACGAAACTAAAATGAGCTCTAACATGGAAATTAAGCGTTTCCGGACACATGTCCACATAACATCTTTTCTTTATTTGTGTGTGAGGAATGTTTCCTGAAAGTTTGGCCGTACCTTTTTGTAATACCCTGTATATTATGACTTTTGAACACTACTAAGGTAAATACATTGCTTGTTCTTTACCAAAATCTTTCATTTGCTAACTATGCCTATCAGTAGTTAGTGCCTTCAGTACTTAGAATCCTTTATTTAGCTGGCAGTATTGGCGCTCGCTGTATTGCAGTAGTTCGAGTAACGTAGATTTTTGTGAGGTAAGTGATTCATGAAAGGTATAGCTTATTGTTATTCAGCGCCATTCTTTTGTAAGGATTACTGAAAGTCAGATTGCGTTGCGCTAAAAATATTGTGTGTCAGTTTAAGCACAGTTATTATAATTTTTCTAAGGGGGCGTTTCACCCGCCCACCATGAAGTGCTCTGCAGTGCATTGAAATAATGGAGCTATCTCAGTAGAGTAATAGAGCGTCGCTCTCGACGCTTCACAGTACCAGATGCGACATACAGATTCATTAGGCGGACTGCGCCGATGGTGTGCAACCCTTCGCGCTGATGGCAAATACTGAATATCCGTTGGTCCTATGCCATTGCGTAATAGTATGGCCGTACCACCACCACCGTCGGTAGCTGAGTTGATATAGGACGTATCCAGAAATATCCAGATGCAGATTAGGCCATACCTCTTGAAGAAACACGAAATCAAAGTCCACCATCCGAATCATGTCCTTTAACAGCTGGGTTTCGATCATGGAGCTAATACCATTAACATTGACTGTACCTATCCGATCAGCTGGGTCACTGGATAGTACGATGACGTATTGTGCAGTCGTTTAAGCCAGTAAATGACACGTCCCTCCTCTGACCGTGCCTGTCACAGCACCATATTTATTACCGATCGGCAGAGACAAGGTGTCAGTCCGACGATCCGCCAAACGCGGGCATCAGTCGCTCGAGTCTGACATCATTCTTTCCATCTCCACCAGGGACTCCCAACCACCAAGCTGGAGGTGTGGTACGTTAGCGAACGGATGACGTTCATCTGGTGTCTTAGCCGCAAAATGGTCATGGGGCTCGTCGGTGCTTTTTTTTTGTGGTTTTAGGGCGCACAACTACAGTGGTCATTAGCGCCCAGACTAAATTATGAATACACTGCGAGGCACAATGGTAAAACAGCAACTAAAAAGGACAGCACTATAAAACGCACATTAACAGGCAAGGGATTAAAGGAAAACAACATAATCAAATGCGCTTAGACAGATTTGTCGAGTGGATAAAACGAAGAACGCAGGCCAAGATCAATGCGCAGTGTATTAAAATTCGGACCTGACGTTAAAATGTGGCGTACCGTCAGCAATTGCCCACATGGGCAGAACGGCGCCGGCACAGCCTTCAGCAGATGGCGGTGGTTGAACCGGCTGTGTCCAATCCGTAACCGGGCCAAAACGACCTCCTCCCGCCGAGAAGGGCGTGAAGAGGTCGTCCAAGCCGTGGGGAGAGGTTTCAAGGCCCGAAGCTTGTTTTCAGTAAGTGTAGACCAATCGGCATGCCACAGCGATAAAAAATGGCTCTGAGCACTATGGGACTTAACATCTATGGTCATCAGTCCCCTAGAACTTAGAACTACTTAAACCTAACTAACCTAAGGACAGCACACAACACCCAGTCATCACGAGGCAGAGAAAATCCCTGACCCCGCCGGGAATCGAACCCGGGAACCCGGGCGTGGGAAGCGAGAACGCTACCGCACACAGCGATAAAATGCGCTGACAAATGACCCTGCTAAAATCAGATGAAGGCACACAACAAGAAGCAGTCCGAGGCTGGAGGACCGCAGCCTTGGCCGCGGCATCTGCAGCTTCGTTCCCAGGGATACCGACATGGCCAGGAACCCACATAAAGGTAACCGGAGAACTGTCGTCCGCCAGCTACTGAAGAGAGCGTTGGATCCGGTGCACGAAAGGGTGAACCGGATACGGATCACTGAGGCTCTGGATGGCACTCAGGGAATCAGAGCAGATGACATAAGCAGAATGTCGGTGGCGGCGGATGTGAAGAACAGCCTGATAGAGGGCAAATAGTTCAGCTGTGAAGACCGAATAATGGCCATGGAGCCGGTATTTGAAACTGTGTGCCCCGACAATAAAAGAACACCCGACACCGTCATTGGTCCTAGAGCCATCTATATAAATGAAGATCGTATTAGTGAACTTTGAACGAAGTTCGACAAACCGCGAGTGGTATACCGAAGCTGGGGTAACCTCCTTTGGGAGCGAGCTGAGGTCAAGGTGAATACGAACCTGAGCCTGGAGCCAAGGTGGCGTTTGGCTCTCGCCCACTCTAAAGGTTGCAGGGAGTGAAAAATCAAGGTGCTGAAGGAGGCGACGAAAGTGAACTCCAGGGGGTAGCAGGGCAGATACATACAACCCGTATTGACGGTCGAGAGAGCCATCAAGAAGATAACGATAAGACAAGACGGGCGGTCGGGCATTGATAATAGCCGACAGGCATACCGACAAAGCAGTATATCGCGCCGTAGGTTAGTGGCAGTTCACCGGCTTCAGCTTGAAGACTCTCGACGGGACTAGTATAGAAAGCTCCAATCGCACGACGTAGCCCCCGATGTTGTATAGAGTTGAGGCGGCGTAAGATGGACGGCCGTGCAGAGGAGTATACAAAGCTGCCATAATCCAGCTTGGAGCGGACGATCGACTGATATAGGCGAAGTAGGACGGTTCGATCCGCTTCGGTGGGTGGAGCACCGTCAATTGTCTTTGGCCTTGGGCGGACGTTGTCAGCAGGGAACCAGGAACCGTTAAAGGGAAGTCCACAGCGTGGGCCACATAGGTATTTTCCTCATCCGCTTACAACGTGTCACCATCTCGCGAAGCAGTCCATGCGGACAGACTCCTCTTCTTTCGTCGTTTGGGGGACTTCTGCTTGCGGGAACGCGTATCCACGTCCTGTGGATCCACAACAAACAGTAGGCACCTCCCGCATCTCAGTGTCAAACTCGAATCGATCTTCTGGTACTACACGGCTGGAGAGTAGACATGGTCGCTCCTGTCGATAAATCTACTGTTCCGATGCAGGTAGTCGTGCGCTCGGAAACCGGGCCCGCAGGTATCGGTAACTGGAACAGAACAACCTACTCGTCCACGATGTTCCTCTCAGGATCAACGTAAGAGGCGACGTCAACGGTTACGACGTCAACGGTACAAGGCATCTCTGCAGGCATTCAGAGCGAACATGCCCTTCCTGCCCGAACCCCAGGCAAGGCCGTGGTTGACCGTCATAAATGACGATCGCTCGACAGCTACCAGCGGTCACATACTACGGGATGTGTTTGCGCAGTTCGGTTCACACCTGACGCACTCCGTTCAGAACAGGATACGTCTCGACCATACGTCACTTTTCGTCCATGTCACTTAGTACTTGTAAGTAAGGCCGCATCGTGATCACGACAAACGTGACCGGAACATCAAATGGCAGCTGGAAGTCCCGTATGTTCCGAACGCCGAGTCCTTATAACGGTACTTTGCGGGCAGACGTGTCAATTATCATCATATTAATTAAAATCGGGGATAAATAGACTTTATTTTGGAAGAATTAAAAAGGGGAAAGTAATACGAAACTTTAATAACTGCACAGTATTACTAAGAAGCAATATGATGAAAACTAATAAAAATCAAAGTTGCAAAGACCAAGCTGGACAGAAAAATATAGGGGCGCGTTTGTTTTTAATACATATAAAAGAACATGTAACACATTATTGAGCTCTCTACCTTCAGTTATCGCGATCGGGCTAGTCGATGAAAAAGTAGTACGCGATTGCGAAATTCGTTAAGGAGATTATTTAAAGACTCTTCAAGCACGTTTAAAGTACAATACGTGTGACGAATTGATAAGAGACGTTTATTGTCGAGTGAAGTGAAAATGATTCCAACAACATAATTCGAACTTAGTGTTAGCTGGGAAAAATACTTCAAAAGGTTCAAATGGCTCTGAACACTATGGGACTTAACATCTGAGGTCATCAGTCCCCTAGAACTTAGAACTACTTAAACCCAACTAACCTAAGGACATCACACACATCCATGCCCGAGGCAGGATTCGAACCTGCGACCGTAGCGGTTACGCGGTTCCAGACTGAAGCGCCTAGAACCGCACGGCCACACCGGGAAAAATACTCTTGGGAAACTATTATGGTTGTGGAACCCACGAAAGTTGTACGCAACGGAAAGCTATCGTTTACGTAATTCTGCATTTTACGAAATTGTGAATCTTCTCCTTGGACGGTTGCGGGGGTAACTGATACAAACAACACGCCAGCATAAAAATAGTTCGCTTATTAACTACCAGATATTAATTAACGGGGACCTAAAATACTAAAAACAGTGCATACGCCGTTAAATTGAACCCTGCGTGTGAAAGACAATCACATCGAACATTTAGAGAGCGAAGAATAGACATTTAAGTGCCGAATTGATAGCCTAGGTCGTGTCGATATTGGGACATTATATGACACGCGTTATTCAGAAAACGATATCGAGCATTTTAATACTGAAAAGAAGGATAGGATCATTACCCCAAATCCCGATTCATATTTCATATTTAGTTAGTGAAAAGAAATTTGTTAATAAACAAACTACATTTCAATTTTATCACCGATTTTGGCTTCATTACGTAGTCTTGACTACATGATAAACAATATCTGTGGAAGTTGTATACAATGTATCGTCATAATACTTAGCCAACCAAGACACCAATAAAATGTGATTGCATGAAAGTGTTGTTACAGCGGATGTATAATGTGTGAGTGCGACGAACTATACTGAGAAACTGAACATCCATTACGTCTTGCATGTTTATCTGCGAAAATGGTCCTTGTCGGTACATCAGCATAGAGTTCGAATAGAATCGCTGGAACATAGCAAGCCGGCCGGAGTGGCCGTGCGGTTCTAGGCGCTACAGTCTGGATCCGAGCGACCGCTACGGTCGCAGGTTCGAATCCTGCCTCGGGCATGGATGTTTGTGATGTCCTTAGGTTAGTTAGGTTTAATTAGTTATAAGTTCTCGGCGACTGATGACCTGAGAAGTTAAGTCGCATAGTGCTGAGAGCCATTTGAACCATTTTTGAACATCGCAAACCATTCAGATTAATCGAACATCTAAATACGCATAATTCTGGTATCACCAGGATGTGTTCTTTCTCCTCACCCCCGTGGCAGTAATTGAATTAAGAGTCAGCCGGGAATAACATTTAAATCAATTGAAAACCATTGAGCTAGCGTCACGAATTTTCAATCATCCACTGCCATTTATGAAGGCGAGTGACACCACGAGTGCTAACGTCGATCGAGCGGTGTCGTCATGATTGTATTGAATGACATTGAGAGGTCACATCCAGCATGGTTGACAGTCAGTACACCCACGTTTCCGTGCGAACGGTGGAAACGATATCCATCGGTGGAACGGCGAATAAGCCGTTCGCACGTTGCTTGGACGACAAATTTCAGGTGAACTGTGCTGGAGGTGATCGAAAGATGTATACTGAGATGTTCCTGTGGATCGACGTGCATTACTTCAGGCAGGAAAAGCTTTACTTCGTATGCCTTAGGTAGTGCGTGCTTTCTATACCAAAGCGCCACCTCCGTACGAGGTGATCTGTTTGCGCTACAGCACCAGAACGGAGCGCAGCACAGAGCCCCTAACACTTACGATTCACACCATGGCTGAGAGCCGGCTGACCGTCTGAGCTACGCAGCCACGACTCACGACCCACTCTCACAGTTTTACTTCCGCAAGTACCTCGTCTCCTACCGTCCAAACTACGCAGAAGCTCTCCTCCGAAACTTGTGAAAATTTCTTTCTGGAAACATCCCCCAGGCTGTGGCAAAGCTGTGTCTCCGCAACATCCTCTCTTCCAGCAGTGCTAGTTTCGGAAATTACACAGGAGAGCTTCTGTGAAGTTTCGAAGGTAGGAGAAGAGCTACTGGTGGAAGTAAAGCCGTGAGGACGGGTCGCGAGTCACGCCTGGGCAGCTCAGATGGTCATTCGCGAGTCAAAGCAGATGTTGTCCGAAGCAGATGTTGTTGGTCTTCATTTCTTTTTTGTGATTATCGCTGCTTAAGTAAAACCGGTTAGTGTAGATTTGTGTGTTTCCATTGTTGAAAAATGCGATGGCATAACTAGCTCCAACTACTCAGATTACACTGTTAGTGTTGGTGCTCTTGTCTCTCTTGCTGGGTAGGGTATACGGACAGTCAAGGTGTTTGAACTTCCTTTTGAGATGTCGGCTGATGAAAGTGACATTTTTCTTAGACCCTACGGCAGGAGTTTATAAAAAGGCGCAGAAAAACTGGTCAGAAACCCAGATGTTCCCTTTTCTTAATGGTGTACGCCAGATAAAAATTGAGCTTCACAGGCACATTCCATCGCATTTTGGTGTCTGCGGTTAACGAGCGCTAGCTATATATGACGTTCAACTAAGGACGTGTGCTTTATGTATTTCGACGGAGCACATTCGAGCTGAAAACAGCAGAAGAAGGGTCCCGCAATTATCAAGTGCTGAAGGTAAAAGCGCAGGGCCTGTTGTTCAGATGAAGATAACGTATGCGGCTGTCATATCACGTTCCCGACAGATGGAACAGATTTAGTAGGAGTAGGGGGAACCTTATTTGGTTCAGGGCGTTGGCACTACATTACGGAAATAAATAAAACTGTAGTTAGCCATACCCTGTCTCTGAAGGTGTCCAATGACGCCATAGAAAACGTCACTAATGAATAGAACACTACTGTTAGTACAGGTCACTCTACCATTTTGGATCAAAAACCACCTAGATGTGATGTGGAGACCACCCAGACCTCACCTGAGGGAGACCAATGCGACAATACTACAAGTAATGGTGCAAAACCAAGTAGGAGCTAGGAACGGGACGCATATTGATGTTACAGCCATCGAGTTGAAGGGAAAGACGCTAAGACTGAACAACGAGCAGAGAAAGACAATATTTTCGACGTGTCAGTCGTTCCCAAGTAGGGAGCAATCTCCTGGCAAGGAATGGCGAACGATAGCAGAAAATATGTTGGAAAAGAGGAGAAGTTTCCTTTGACGACCTCATCACCGGAGTCTTCTGAAAAGTTCCCAGATTCGTCCTCAGAGAGATCTAGATCACCCAGAAAACCGAGGAAACGTAGCAAAAAGTGAAGGCTAAACCGTTCACAGTTTCACCATCCTCTACCGTTACATCACATGAACTATAGCTACAGCGTCGTGCAATTTCAGAATCAACACTACCATTAAATGCCGCTGCGTTTTAATTTAAACCTGAGCACAATAGCTTTTCCTCTCCTACATGCACCTGCGCCACATTAATTTCATATCGCACATCAAATTCAGATC
Organism: Schistocerca piceifrons; assembly: GCF_021461385.2. NCBI lineage: Eukaryota > Metazoa > Arthropoda > Insecta > Orthoptera > Acrididae > Schistocerca > Schistocerca piceifrons. Next base: position 301,993,445 of record NC_060142.1, on the reverse strand, counting down.
CACATTCATTCTCAAACAGACATTCGAGATCCACAGATCGATCCAGAATTTCGAGTTCACCTCTATTAGTGGAAAGATACGCACAGATTTCTTCCTCTGAAGTATCAATATCAGCAGCTTCAACTTCCGTAGCTTCAGCACATAAAACATCGTTAATACCTTCCTTCAAAAATAATTCACCAATATCTGCCGATAAACACACAAATTCATCAACAGGTGACTAATGCTACGCCGCCCTTATTAACCTCCTTAACCACTTTCGCTGTCACAATATCACCTGAAACATCATCACCTTCATCACCATAATCGTTACCGCCGCTTAGTACCTGTTAAGAATTTTCTATACCATCTAACTCCACCAAATTCAGCTCCACCCTAGCCTCCTTTTGACACATAGAACCTTTCATTGTATTAACATTCATACACACTCTTGTCCCACATTCATAAAACGAATCATTTAGCCCTAAATCGTTGTCATTGCCTTTATTGTTATCTTTCATTATCTTAGGATTACGCCCTTGACGTACGATCTGATTTGAAAATTCACCTATTTGATTCTCATCTCTTACTAATGTCATTTGAATATTCTGACGCATTTCTACCGATTTATTAACACCTATCACATTTCCGTTTGCTCGCGTCCTATTCATCGCCGGTTTATTTTGCCATCTCCGGACCCAAGATGCGGCGAAACAGTTTCCCGATTTCCTATTACGATGGTTCATTTCTCCAGGTACCAGTCACTCAGATTTACGTTCTTGGTGTCGGTCCCTGTCACGAAAGTATCCGTTCCCATTACCCCTTTGAAATTTATCATTGGATGTGTTCCTGTTACCGTTTCCCTTATCAAAACTGCTGTTTGCGTTCCGTTGATAACTTCCCGGATGTCTTTCATAGTAATCACTCTCACCGTAGTTATGACTTCCACTCTGAAAACTATTTGTCTGCTTACTTGGCGATTTAAATTTCAGCGCCGGTTCAAATTTTTCTACAAAGTCCGAAAGTTCATCTATTGAGTTGCTAGGACTATGGACTGGATTCCACAGCAAATTTTCCGGTAATCGCCTTTTCAACGTCGTAATTTCAGTAAGCACTCGCAATGGACATTTCACATGCATTCATCTCGCAAGTTCACGTTTACGAAATTCTCGCATCGACTGTGCCCGCATTTAAATGTTTTCCCGTTCAGAAACTCATTTTGGAGTCGCGTTTGCTTCGCTTCACTCCAGAACTTGTTCAGGAAACTGCTTTCAAATATTTCGTAGGAGTGAACGTATCACTGTGTATGTACTTAAATGAGAGCGAAATGCTTGTTAACTCACAAGAGCTATGATCTATCTCCGAGTAGGGCAACTGAAATGGAATATTAAGGAATACTAACGTGAATGTACGTAAGAACACAGAAACGAACAGTGTAATAGAACAGAAGATACCACTCGAATTTCATCTTATTGTGAGAATAGCCTGTTAAAGTGGATCAAATGTATAACGTTACTACTATAAACACATACAAGGTACGATGCGACACATAAACGGCCGCTCTCAAGGACTTAACTCGATCAGTCTGATACAGAAGTTGTGCTAGTGCAAGAAGTCAATTTTCAAAGCTTTTCTAGTGCAGGATACAGAGAAATTTTAAATATGGTCTCAGAAAGGGCATGTGGCACTGCAGTTCTCTTCAAGGAAGGAATAGAGGTCACTGAAATTTGTTTCTTAGACTCAGGGCGCGGCATCAGGTGAATACATTTAAACGTAACTGTCGTTAATGTTTACGTTCCTTCCAGAAACAGTGCACCTCGTGGTAGGACCAATTTCTTTCAAACATGATATTGTGTATTTACTAAAATAAAATCCTGCGGAAGTTATTATTGGCGGTAACTGGAACTGTGTCATACACAGGAAAGATCAACACTCAAATTTTAATAACTCCAAAGAATTGGAGGGCCTAGTGAAACAAGGGAAGGACGTATGGGAAAACAAAATACCCCCTGTCTGTAAGACATACAATCTTCAGAAGTTATGCGCAAAGTAGGATAGTCCGTATATACAGGGTGGTCCATTGATCGTGACCGGGCCAAATGTCTCACGAAATAAGCTTCAAACGAAAATTCTACAAAGAACGAAACTTGTCTAGGTTGAAGGGGGAAACCAGATGGCGCTATGGTCGGCCCGCTAGATGGCGCTGCCATAGGTCAAACGGATATCAACTGCGTTTTATAAAATAGAAACCCCCATTTTTGTTACATATTCGTGTAGTACGAAAGTAAATACGGAATTAAAACACATAACCAAAATGATGCCAGATACTTTCATGAACTTCGATTATAAAATAACTGCTAGGGCGGTGATAGATAGACTCAGGCCAGTAATTGGTTTCCATCAAACATGTCTCGCTGGCCAGAATATTTTTAAAACGGTCTGTGAGTACATCGGTTTTCGAAAGCCTTTGACGGACTCAGCCACGAATATTTAATCAATACAATTACAGAAATGGATTTTACTGGTAAATTTTACTGTTATTTTAACAACTCTCCTGCAGGGAATAAAAACAAGAGTTTTAATCCACGCTCATTACTCAAGACCGATCGAGATTAAAAATGGCGTCCTTCAGGGAAGTCCACTGTTAATGCTTTTATACATCGTAGCTTTAGACCCTTTATTGTGTAGACTGAATAACGAACTTGAGGGTATAACAATATCAGGTGAACATCGAGTGACCAATGCTGAATAACGAACTTGAGAGTATAGCAATATCGCCGGCCGCAGTGGCCGTGCGGTCTAGGCGCTGCAGTCCGGAACCGCGGGACTGCTACGGTCGCAGGTTCGAATCCTGCCTCGGGCATGAGTGTGTGTGGTGTCCTTAGGTTAGTTAGGTTTAAGTAGTTCTAAGTTCTAGGGGATTGATAACCTAAGATGGTCAGACCCATAGTGCTCAGAGCCATTTGAACCTTTTGAAGTATTTTTCCCAGCTGGTGTCGGAGTAGTTGTTGGAAGCTACGGGGATATCCAAAGACTAACAGCACTGACTCGGCTCTGCTCCAGCACCACAGGAGCCAAAATAAATGATACTAGAGGCTCGTTTTTAAATCTCAATGGCTTTCGACGCGTAGACCTACAGCGGGCGAAATAGGTGGCAAATCACATTGCGTTAGGTGTGACCATTAACAGAGATCCATTAAAAACAACTACCTTCAACTGGAGGAAGTTATTAGAAAATATTCGAGGGGCTTTAATTCTAAAACGCATCAGAGATTTAAATTTGACCCAAAAAAATTAGAGTAATTAACTATGCTGTTCTCTCCGAAGCTATATACAATGGACAAATATTACCAATATCTTATGTAATATCAAAAAAACATCATGATAATTGTTTGCAAATCCATCGGGCAAGGCGAGAGTTTCAGAGTGGCTGTGGATACACTCACCCTAAAACTTGGAATGGGAGGCGTAGGGTTGACCAATATTCGTCGCAAGAATACGGCCTGTTTTTTAAATGAATTGTTCGGCTAAATTAGAACTAGCAAAATAGTATAACATCCAAGCTATTCAACATACTCACACCAGAAAGTTTAAAACCACCTACACACATCGGTAAAATAAACTACAAGTTATAGCATATCCGACAGATTTATGTAGAGCTATACTACTTGGGGGCACCATCGTGGAGAAACACAAACGAACTTGCAGATATATAATAGTAAACATTCAACTAATCGAAAGCAAAATACAATGGGACTTAAATATCCGAGCCAGAATTGGAAAAGCATCTGGTGCAATATCCACAACAAAGTCTTGTCAACAGACGTACAAGAAGCGTAGTATAAGATTGAAAAAAACATCATTTTCACGAATGACGGACCTTGTTCTATAGGTTTAAGTAACACAAACTCGCGTCAGAAATGTAATTCAGCTGATTGTTTCAATCTTCGTTTCACCTGCAACGGGAACCAAACGGTCTGGGATTATGTACGGAAACAAATAGCCTTCCTAAAAAGGATTTATGGCCGAGGCTTAACGATTAATACCATACTTCTGCCATAAAACGTATGGTCTCCTCAAGAGAAACGTAGCGTTATCTGGAAGTTTCGTTCTTTATGTCATTAACAAAAAGGCGCCAGCAAGTCATGGAACATTATCAATATTTACGAACACAATACTACAAAATACACAGAAAAAATAGTCAAGAACAGTTAGGGAATATGCTACAGACGCTTTTTGAAAATCAGGGAACCGGATGACAGATTCTAGGAAACGATAGATGCATGATGAGGCAGGGGATTGCTGCTGGAGGTGAAGTAAGGTAGGGACTTCGTGGGCCACGAGGCCGCTAAGGGAACCGTGGAGGCCTCAGCAGAAACCTGAAGAAGTATTGCAAGAAGTGCTTGAACAGGCTAGCTAACTTTGTTAGACGTCAGAAGGAGGTACCTCCAAAATGTTAGAAGATATTTATCTACTACTTCACTTCCGTTTATTATAATCTTTTTTACATTAACGATTATTCCGTTCAAGTTCCAAATGGTCTTTCTCAGTAGTACTCTTTATTTATCATTATTTCTTTTCCTGCAGAGGACTTCTCCTGAGCTGCGCTGATTTGAAAGAAGCGTCGTTGCTCAAGGGAAGCCCGTTTTCCAACAGCAACAAAGAATTTTTTGTTTTAGAAAAGGAGAAACGATCGTTATAGAAGAAGAAGCTCTTTGCTCTTAGAAGTAGATTTATGTTTATTATGAAGGAAGACATATCCTTGTTTCAAAAGAGGAGTTCTTTATTCTTCGGAAGAGGAATACCGTTTAGTTTCGGAAGAGACATCTTATTTAAATTTCTTATGAATTGAAAAGACACCTTCTTTTACATCAGAGAAGAACCTCACTGTTTATTCCAGTGAAGAGAACTACTACAGACTATGCCTTACCACACTGTCGAACGTAGCGAGACAAGCTAGCCAAGGAAGGCAAATTTGGAGAAAGGAAGGACGAGCTGGAAGGGGAGATGAGAGACCCTAACGAAGGGAAAAAAGTTTATAGAGCACTTGCCCGCGAAAGGCAAAGTGCCGAGTTCGAGTCTCGGTCCGGCACACTGTTTTAATCTGCCAGCGCACACTCCGCCGCAGAGCGAAAATTTCATTCTGGAAGCATCCCCCAAGCAGTGGCGAAGCCATGTCTCAGCAATATCCTTTCTCCCAGGAATGCTAGTTCTGCACGTTTCGCAGGAGCGCACCCTTGAAGTTTGGAAGGTAGAAGACGAGGTACTGCTGGTAGAAAAGCTGTGAGGAGCGGTCGTGAGTCGTGCATGGGTAGCTCAGTTGGTAGAATGCTTGCCAGCGATAGGCGAAGGTCCCGAGTTCGAGTCTCGGTCCGACACACAGTTTTAACCTACCAACCGAAATATCTGTTGACAAGATCAACTCTTTCTCGTCGTTCAGAAAAATTAGAACTGGATTTGATGTCAATCTCTCGACAACACCTCCAATGCATAACGATCGTAACTGTTTCTAATTGCCTTTAACTGGTTCCTATTGCTGTTACTATTAGATTAAGACCGTTATATGAAAGGTTAATATTGCTGTAGCCAAGCTACGCCTCATATTCCACAGGAGACTACAAGCAAGCCAACATCCATAATTTCTCAACTCTTCGTCAGCTCTTTTGACAGTGGTTGTGCAATTCTTTTTTTTTTTTATGAGTTGTTATGGGACCAAACTGCTGAGGTCATCGGTTCCTACGCTTACATACTACTTAATCTAAGGTAAACTAACTTACGCCGGCCGGAGTGGCCGAGCGGTTCTAGGCGCTACAGTCTGGAACAGCGCGACCCTTCTAGGCACTAGGAACCACTCGACCGCTACGGTTGCAGGTTCGAATCCTGCCTCGGGCATGGATGTGTGTGAAGTCCTTAGGTTAGTTAGGTTTAAGTATTTCTAAGCTCTAGGGGACTGATGACATCAGAATTTAAGTCCCATAGCGCTCAGAGCCGTTTGAACCATTTGAACTAACTTACGCTAAGAACAACACACACACCCATGCCCGAGGGAGGACTCGATCCCCCGACGGGGGGAGCTGCGCTTCAGACCGCGCGACTACCCAGGACGGAATTGTGCAAACAAAACACAAATACCATACACAAAATGAATACATTATTATAAGTTATTCACACAAGTTATAAAGTGTATACTAACAACTGAGATTAAGTGTCGATGAGAGGATATATGTCTTTGTGAATGTGGGTAGGCAGTGTTCCAAAGTATCAATAAAGCGAGGAAGCAGTCTGCCTCCAATAGTATTGTAAAAACCATTCTTCACACTTCACTTTTGTAATGTCAGCGCAGTAATAAAGTAGTAAAACTAGTGTCTTACACGTAAATCACTATGTCAACACACTTCGTCAGATGATTCTTATGTAAAGTTCTTGCATCGAAATTGTCATTTATAGCACATACGTAATTGTAATGTGCTGAGCTACTGCTAGAGAATCATAAAAAAGATAAACTGACAGCTGACATTTATCCTCCTGACACACTTTAAATGTTTAGCAGTCGGCATGTAGCCGTGACGCGACTTGGACGTGCGGCGCGCTGAGCAGCGTTCTACTCGTGTTTGTTTACTCGCTGCGCGAGGCACTGCGTTCGCTGTCTGATTTAGAGCTCTCACTACATATGGCGTTCTCTTACCGCCAGGCGACGTTGAAACTCACCTTCGGCTGCTGCTACGCTTGTCCAAATGCTTATGAAATTGCATGGTGTCTGAGGGACGACATACATGTCGATCCGCACTAGCTGATAGCCATACACCTATCACTTACAGTACAGTCAATCTCAATATGAAGAACGAAGAGCCATGTGACAACCTGTTCCTACGTTCCTCCTACGGCTACCGCTTTCGCCACACTGTTGGTAACGTAATCACGGTAACCGTGGGCAACGCGGGTATGGGTGTGCGCGCGGTGCTCACATTCGAACTGCCGTTCGAAGTCCCGGCAGCGCTTGTTACTGACGCGTTGCGGCCATGTTCAAATGTTCAAGTGTGTGTGAAATCTTATGGGACCTAACTGCTACGGTCATCAGTCCCTAAGCTTACACACTACGTAACCTAAATTATCCTAAGGACAAACACACACACACCCGTACCCAAGGGAGGACTCGAACCTCCGCCGGGACCAGCCGCACAGTCCATGACTGCAACGCCTTAGAGCGGCCGTGTGGAATGGTCCTAAGCTACATGCAAGACAAGTGGAACACCTTTGAAACGTATTGTGTGCTCAGTGGCGTCCGACAGGTACGCATAGAACTCCGCAAACACGTGCCGTCCTACATGTTCATAGGAGGTTGCCGAGCCATCATTATTTATGACGGAAAACCGCGGGAGTGTACCGGGTGTGGACAGGAGGGCCACGTGCGATCCAACTGCCTCCAGCGCCGTCTTGTCCAGTTGGCACGTGCGGATCCAGTAAAGACAGCTGTGCCCACCGCATTACCGCTTACGTACTTGGAAGCAGTGTGGCCGGTGAGCACAGATGCCGCGCCCATGCTGCAGTCCCACGTGATTGCGGTCTCAGCCGCCAACGACGCCGTGATTGCGGTTCCGCACGACGAGACGCCTTTTGACAGACACAACAAGGGGTACTGATACCAGCCCGTCGACGGGAGCGGACACACGGAGGAGGATACAACGGTTGACGAAGCGTCATAAGAAACGCTGCCTCTCGACGGAAGACGACCAACAGGGCAGAGACGGGGAGCACGCTACCGACGACGTCTCAGATGCGTCGTTGCCGACGGAACTCACCAGCACCGCCCCAAGGCAAACATCTGACACCACGGACAGGGCAGTGGCCTCAGCCGACCCAGGCGATCCCATGACTGAAGCCTCTCAGGACAAAGACCAAGTGATAGAGCCCACTGCCCATGACGGCGTTCCGTCACCGACCCCTTCCCCGCTCGGTGACTGGGCTGCTGAAATGGAGGCAGAAGACGCACCAGACGCCCTTGACACTCCTTCGTCACAAGGGACCGGCGCCCCACATGGGCAGAGCATAACACCCGCAGAAGGGCCCCGTTAAAGATACTTGCCGCAAGGATGGGTAGCCAAGAGGTACCATTATCACCGAGAGGCCGCCATTTGCATCTAGACACTCAGCATTTAGATGTCCCAATCCTACCGTTAACGTTAACGGCATACGTTCTGTCATCAAAACGCCCCACATCTATATCCGCAACAGCATTGAAGCCTTATGTCTCGTCAACGTGTGTATCGTCAACGTCGCCATCGCATGTCAGTCTACAAACACATAATAAGCCTGGAGGATAAACTTGGCACAAATGCAACTGCACAAAGTGTGATATTGAATGGACCCATTTTTTCCGTGGATGTCGAGTTAATTTCAGTCGACGTTCCCACAGGGAGTACTGGAAGTGGATGGTTTACTCTCGCTATCGTCCGATGTGAGAATGCGCTCTCTACCTGGATTGGCGGCGGACCTGGATGTCACTCTCCTTCAAGAAGTCCAACCAGAGCTGCAATTTTATTTATGTCGTGTGACTAGGGCCGTCAGGTAGACCGTTCTCCAGGCGCGCAAGTCTTTCGATTTGACGCCACTTTGGCGACTTGCTCGTCGAGGCTGCAATTGAACGTTTGTGGATAGATAGCCTACAGCATCCCATAAAGCGACGGTACCGGCGGAACCGCCATCCTATTACGCGACGGCATCGAGGTATCGGAAGTTACGTATCTGATATCTGCTCGAAGTGTTACCGTCACGGTGGGAGCAGTCACCATTGTCAATCTTTACGCGCCCTCCAGGTCATCACGTCGCAAAGAAAGGGGCACTTTTGTTCCGACGAAATTGCGCCACTCATGAATGGGAATACGGAACAGTACATCATAGGCGGCGATTTTAATAGCGTCTTGGATCCAGCAGACCAAACACCGCACTACTTTACATATCCAGCACTGCGGCCACTCGTGCAAGATCTGGCGCTACACGACACGTGGCGTCTCTTTCACGGGGACCGCCGTGGCTATTCATATTTCACTGACCACTCTGCAAGCCGCCTGGACCGTATATACGTCTCACGAGGACTCCGCACCGCGACTAGGGACGCGGAACTGTGGCCGACAGCCTTCACCGACCATTTGACATACATCTGCTCGGTCACACTCCCCCGACAGCTCACATACCGCAGCCGTGGTCCATGGACACTGAACGCTCTCTACCTGTATGAAGAAACATGTCAGCGGGAGATCGCTGCTACGTGGGACCACTGCCTCCGGACTTTGCACGCACATCCTTCCACCTTACATTGGTGACTCGACGGCGCCAAGCCGGCCCTCTGACGGACACTCATGGGATATGGCCGTGACAGAGTGTGATGGTGTCGGCCGACGTCGGAATTTTATTACACTGCGCTGAGACAACCAACGACCCAGCCGCCATCACGTGAATGGCAGACAGCGGTTAATCGTCTCAAAGCTCGCCTACTCCGTCTCACCGCGGAACAGTTTGACGGAGCCCGAGTCCGGGCGATGGTGCAGGATACCATCCCAACCGAAATGGCATCCGTATACCACGTTATCCGAGAGAGACACCACCTCAAGTGCCACCTTATAACATCAGTAGAGGCAGTAGAGGCTGGACGCGTCGACTCGCAGTGTGCCATCGCTGCGGCATTCGCCCAGCTTTACAGGACGTTTTGTGCCGAGGACTCACAGACTGTTAGCGAGACATCCTATGTGGTCTGCCTGACCACAAAGTCGTCGCCCAGCACGACGCCATGCTGGCTGCCATAACTGCAGAAGCGGCCTTGGCACGCGGCACCCAGAACAAGTCACCGGGGCCCGAAGGCTTACCAAACGAACTTTACGGCGCCTTCTATCCCCTGATGGGTGCTCAGTGGATTCATATGTTTCGAGACCTCCTCCGTGACGATTTTACCGTGCCCACGGATTTCCTCGAAGGCATCATGACACCAGTTTCCAAATCTTCTTCTCACGCTCCTGAACGCGGATTATAAACTTTTCACCCGCATCCTCCGCACACGACGTCAGACCACCATCGGACACATGATGCATCCTGACCAGACATGTTTAGGCGGTGACAACAACATCAACAGGGCACTTGGCGCCTACCGCAATGTCACGGCGCTGGCAGCAGCCTTCCGCCTCCGAGGCGCCATTGACGCCGACGATTTGGATCACGCCTTTGATCGTATCGACCACAGTTTCCTTCACGCCGTGCTCGAACGCATGGGCCTCTCACAGGCACCGTTAAGGGTGATGAAGAGTAGGCTGAAGTTCAAGACATTAGTCAGGAAGAATCAATACGCAAAGAAGTGGGATACGGAAGTACTAAGGAATGACGAGATACGTTTGAAGTTCTCTAACGCTATAGATACAGCAATAAGGAATAGCGCAGTAGGCAGTACAGTTGAAGAGGAATGGGCATCTTTAAAAAGGGTCATCACAGAAGTTGGGAAGGAAAACATAGGTACAAAGAAGGTAGCTGCGAAGAAACCATGGGTAACAGAAGAAATACTTCAGTTGATTGATGAAAGGAGGAAGTACAAACATGTTCCGGGAAAATGAGGAATACAGAAATACAAGTCGCTGAGGAATGAAATAAATAGGAAGTGCAGGGAAGCTAAGACGAAATGGCTGCAGGAAAAATGTGAAGACATCGAAAAAGATATGATTGTCGGAAGGACAGACTCAGCATACAGGAAAGTCAAAACAACCTTTGGTGACATTAAAAGCAATGGTGATAACATTAAGAGTGCAACGGGAATTCCACTGTTAAGTGCAGAGGAGAGAGCAGATAGGTGGAAAGAATATATTGAAAGCCTCTATGAGGGAGAAGATTTGTCTGATGTGATAGAAGAAGACGCAGGAGTCGATTTAGAAGAGATAGGGGATCCAGTATTAGAATCGGAATTTAAAAGAGCTTTAGAAGACAGAAGGCAGAAGGGATAGATAACATTCCATCAGAATTTCTAAAATCATTGGGGGAAGTGGCAACAAAACGACGATTCACGTTGGTGTGTAGAATATATGAGTCTGGCGATATACCATCTGACTTTCGGAAAAGCATCATCCACACAATTCCGAAGAAGGCAAGAGCTGACAAGTGCGAGAATTATCGCACAATCAGCTTAACAGCTCATGTATCGAAGCTACTTACAAGAATAATATACAGAAGAATGGAAAAGAAAACTGAGAATGCGCTAGGTGATGTTCAGTTTGGCTTTAGGAAAAGTAAAGGGACGAGAGAGGCAATTCTGACGTTACGGCTAATAATGGAAGCAAGGCTGAAGAAAAATCAAGACACTTTCATAGGATTTGTCGACCTGGAAAAAGCGTTCGACAATATAAAATGGTGCAAGCTGTTCGAGATTCTGAAAAAAGTAGCGGTAAGCTATAGGGAGAGACGGGTCATATAGAATATGTACAACAACCAAGAGGGAATAATAAGAGTGGACGATCAAGAACGAAGTGCTCGTATTAAGAAGGGTGTAAGACAAGGCTGTAGTCTTTCGCCCCTAGTCTTCAATCTGTACATCGAGAAAGCAATAATGGAAATAAAAGAAAGGTTAAGGAGTGGAATTAAAATACAAGGTGAAAGGATATCAATGATACGATTCGCTGATGACATTGCTATCCTGAGTGAAAGTGAAGAAGAATTAAATGATCTGCTGAACGGAATGAACAGTCTAAAGAGTTCACAGTATGGTTTGAGAGTAAATCGGAGAAAGACGAAGGTAATGAGAAGTAGTAGAAATGGGAACAGCGAAAAACTTAACATCAGGATTGATGGTCACGAAGTCAATGAAGTTAAGGAATTCTGCTACGTAGGCAGTAAAATAACCAATGACGGACGGAGCAAGGAGGACATCAAAAGCAGACTCGCTATGGCAAAGAAGGCATTTCTGGCCAAGAGAAGTCTACTAATATCAAATACCGGCCTTAATTTGAGGAAGAAATTTCTGAGATGTACGTCTGGAGTACAGCATTGTATGGTAGTGAAACATGGACTGTGGGAAAACCGGAACAGAAGAGAATCGAAGCATTTGAGATGTGGTGCTATAGACGAATGTTGAAAATTAGGTGAACTGATAAGGTAAGGAATGAGGAGGTTCTACGCAGAATCGGAGAGGAAAGTAATATGTGGAAAACACTGATAAGGAGAAGGGACAGGATGATAGGACATCTGCTAAGACATGAGGGAATGACTTCCATGGTACTAGAGGGAGCTGTAGAGGGCAAAAACTGTAGAGGAAGACAGAGATTGGAATACGTCAAGCAAATAATTGAGTACGTAGGTTGCAGGTGCTACTCTGAGATGAAGAGGTTAGCACAGGAAAGGAACTCGTGGCGGGCCGCATCAAACCAGTCAGTAGACTGATGACCAAAAAAAAATAAAGGGTGATCTTACACTTACTTCACGGGGCGCGCTCCTGGATTATGGTCAACGGCCACCAGACTGAACACATCTCTCTTGATCGGTCGGTGCTACAGCGATGTCCTTTATCAGGAGTGTTATTCGCGGAGGCCCTCGAACTTGCACTGCACGGCCTTCGTCAACGACTGGAAGGGATCTGAATTCGAGACGTGACCTTCCGATGTGCTGCCTTTGCTGACGACGTGGTGCTCTTGGTACGGTCGGGTGACGAAATCCAAGTGACGCGTCAGTGGTTGTGTCACTACGGCGCGGTATCGGGCAGCGTCATCAACATGTGCAAGACGACATACTTGGATGCCGGGAGAGGATTTCTACACCAGACGGCCAACCCCTTCCACAAGGTTTCCTCACTGAAAGCATTGGGGGTGCAGTTCTCCAGTATGGTTCTCCGATCTGCGAGAGCCACATATCGCCGGCTACTACAGAGGACACGGTGCTGCTCTGTGATAGCAGATTCCGCAATATGGATATGATTCTCCGAACGCGTTACGTCACCACTTACCTACCGTAAAAACTTGATTATTTTGCGTACATTCTTCCGCTAACAGTCGCCATGGCCCACAATTTCCAGGTGGCTTACGGACAATTTGCGAGTGCAGGTCATATATTCAAAGTTCGCTTTACTACTTTAACGAGGCCTCCCTGGCAGTGGGCCTGCGGGTGACTCACGTGCACAACCGCGCTCGGACATTCTACCTACGGACGATGCCGCTCGCATGGACCGCGGCCAACAACAGGTTGACGAGGACGCTGCTACAGATCGTCGCGCCGCATCTTCGTCCACCGGTTGCCGTGGGCCACTTATCACCGTCTCTTGGCCATATCCACGTTTTCCTGGTCGAAATGAGCTACATGACCGAGGATATGACGGCGACGAGGGCGCCGAGCACGAGAGATTACTACCGTATCCATAAAGCACGACAATCCCGTAACAACGTCGAACAACCACACCCAACCATCCGCTGGACCAGGTTGTGGCCTGATGTCCACACCCCATGCCTGTCCACGTGCGCTCGTTCCTTAAGGTGTGTGGTGGTGAACGGCAAATTAGCCACACGCCAGCGCCTCCATTCCATCCATCTCACTGACGGCCCTTTGTGTCCGCACTGTGCAGTCGTCGCTTCGGACGCGCACGGCCTGATGTGTGCTGTGACAGGCAGCTGCTGGGATCTTGCACAACGTATGCTGGCGCTCCTGTTGCGACAACAGCCAGAGTCTATCACGCCAGACGAACTCCTACACCCAGATACCGTTTACTTTCCCACTACCAGAATCAACACCGTCAACTGGCTGAAGGGCATGGTGCTGTATCACATTTTGCAAGCTGCGCCCAAAAGCGCTCTGGACTTGTGGGTCCAACTGACGACGACTCATGAACCGTTCCCCCATCATGCATTGTACCGCACGCGACTATCGAATTATTTATTTCCATTATACGGGGATCCTTCTGCCAATTGGGGCGTTCCGAGTACCAGAAGGAACACTTGTAAATGATTCACGGAACACGATTGATCCTCTGAGAAAACGGTTAAGAGGGTGTCCCCCTTACATTCATTATGCGAGCGGTTCTGGGCGCTCAGTCCGGAACCGCACGACTGCTACGGTCGCAGGTTCGAATCCTGCCTCGGGCATGGATGTGTGTGATGTCCATAGGTTAGTTAGGTTTAAGTAGTTCTAAGTTCTAGGGGACTGATGACCACAGCTGTTAAGTCCCATAGTGCTCAGAGCCATTTTGAACCATTACGCGAAGACGACTCGGAAGATTCTGTTTGCGGTTGTATAATTCAGTTAAGAATCACAAAAACAAGAGAAAAAAAAACAAAAACAAAAATATAAACATAAACGAGTTCAATATATATATATGACTTTTATCCAGGAAAGTTCTCTTGATCCTATTGAACCGCTTTCCTTCTTTGACTCTGGGAGGGCGGAAATGGGACATTGAGGCCAGGCCTCGGAAGACGACCCCTGCCATCTTTACCCCCGACCCTTCTCTCAGGTCACAAAAAAAAAGAAAGAAAGTTGGTAGAGTGCTTGCCCGCGAATGGCGAATGTCCCTAGTTCGAGACTCGGTCCGGCACACAGTTTTAATCTACCAACCGATATGTCTGTTGACAAGATCAATTTTTTCTCGTCGTTCAGAAAAATTAGAACTGGATTTGATGTCAATTCTCTCGAATAACTCCTCGAATGCATAACGATCGTAACTTTTTCTAATTCCCTTTAATTGGTTCCTATTGCTGTTACTATCAGATGCAGATAGTTACATGAAAGGTTAATATTGCTGTAGCCAAGCTATGCGTCGTATTCCACAGGGGACTACAAGCAAGTAAACATCCATAATTTCTCAATTCTTCGTCAGCTCTTTTGACGGTGGTTGTCCTTTTGTGTGGTGTAAGTTCTTATGGGACCAAACTGCTGAGGTCATCGGTTCTTACGCCTACACACTACTTAATCTAACGTAAACTAACTTACGCTAAGGACAACACACACCTATGCCCGAGGGAGGACTCGAACCTTCGGCGGGGGGAGCTGTGCGAACCGTGGCAAGGCGCTTCAGACCACGCGGCTAACCTGATCGGAATTGTGCAAACAAAACACAAATACCATACACAAAATGACTACATACTTATAAGTTATTCACACAAATTGTAAAGTGTATACTAATATTGAGATTAAGTGTTGATGAGACGATATATGTCTTTGTGAATGTGGGTAGGTATCTATAAAGCGAGGAAGCAGTCTGCCTCCAACAATTTTGTAGAAACCATTCTTCACACTTCACTGCTGTTATGTCAGCTGAGTAATAATGTAATACAACTAGTGTCTTACATGTAAATCACTATGTCAACACACTTCGTCAGATTAGAAATTATTTAAAGTTCTTGCATCGAAATGGTTATCTATAGCACAAAGGTAATTTTAATCTACTGAGTTACTGCGAGAGAATCATAAAAGGGATAAACCGAAAGTTGATATGAATCCACGTGACACACTTTAAGTGTTTGTACTTGGAAATTTTGTGTTGACAAATGTCATTTGACATCTGACTGTGTGTTAACATCTGACGTGTTTTTAGCTTCTCTCTTCCTGGATTGATTGTTGTGTTATCTTTGGTGCTGATGCTTCGTTGTCTCGTTGACCGCTGATCTGGAGCACGCACAGGTCGTGACTTTCTTGGAACTGAGTTTCATCGAACTCCTCCCAGATGGAAGAAGTCTCACGAATTGCGGTGCTATCTGTTTGAGAAATTAGGATTGTTTGTTCTTGTTGAACAACAAACGCTTTCATTCCTCCAATAACCTAAGTGCAGCAGTTCTGTAATGATTTGCCACATGCAAATCCATGTCTTTTGAATATGGAGACCACTGAAGTTACCTGACTAATCAGTTCGTTGCTGGAGATAATACAATGTCGCTCTTATAACACTTCGGGCAAATTATGAACAAATGAATCTATTTCTTGAGGACTTTATTTAATTTTATCTTTAAAACATTTTAGTTGCCGTCCCATTAATCTTGGCAGGATTTTCATCTTGACCCTGTTTTCTCTGAAGACATTGTTTTAGTTACCTCATTGGAAACTTTTAAAATTTGTCAAGTCTGTTATATTATCTTCCGGTCCGTGATCTATTTTGCATGTAAAACAGAGCAGCAACAATTATTCTAGAGTGTGTCTTTTTGCAAACTGTAAGCGCTGGAAAAGGTATGTCCTTAGTTCACTCTTCTCGTCTGTGAAATGTGCAATGTGTGCACACACACAAATATTTTTTTATACTCGTCCAAGGACCAGACGTAAGGGAAAACTCCTGTGCAGTGAGCAAATAATTCTTAATTTTGTAAAATAACTCGTGATAAACACTAGTGTTGAAAGAGTTTGACAACGTTTTCGATGAAGTATGTATATATTCTTCACTCTCTGAGTCTCCACTTATAGAGAAAGGATGGTATTCTCTGCAAATCATTTTTAAAAGTTGACCATCTAGTGCCATATATTGGCCTTATAATATTAAAAAAATTTACTTGTTGTTTATTGCAAATGAAAAGCAGTTGGGGATAAGGGCTTCGTAAGAGGAAATAAATCAGGACTTCATCGAGAAACAGACGACAGCGACGGGCTGGATACGGCTTGAGACTCAGTTTGCCTTCCTTGGAGGGTATCTGCACCCAAGGTGGAATGGAAACAGTGAGGACAGTTCAGTGGAAATGATTTCTACAATTTCTGCATCGGTCGACGGCGATCTTGATCGGTTTTCTGATACTCAGCTTTCCAGAAGTACTGTAAAGTACTGTTGAGTACTTCGATGTCAGATGTCGTTTTTATGTTTTTTGTGGAGTCAGAAGGCAAAGAAACTGGCTGTAGACAGTAACGGCATTTTAATTTTGGTAAAACGATACCATAAATCGGCTGTAGTTCTTCTAGGCGAAGACTATGTGATTGACATATTGCCCTGCAGCACTGAAAAGTACGTCGGAAAAATGAAAATACTTACCATCAAGACAAAATTTTTAAATACTGAAAGCTTCAAGTGAGAACAGTATACATGAAGCACATTCTATAATGAGAAGTTGTAGTGTAGGATGTAGGACGATGTTTGATCTGTGAAACCTAGACTCACAATGGAGAAATTTGTGTCACATAGGAAAAGGTCATAAACCTTCATAATGACGAATAAATTAGAGAAGACAGCTCTGACAATATGTAAGCATCTCACTGCTGAAAGATTAAAAATTTTTAACTGTGTGATATGCGAATTTAGGTTAAAAAACGAGTGACAAGTGTTGGAAGTATAATGGTGCGGACAAGTGCTGGAAAGAAGATCAGTTAGCAGCGAAAATGAACTCTAAGGTCTGTACTTTAGAAGCTAAGAACTTGTCAACTCAAGGCACCGGTTCTGTCACTGTGACTGTAATGTTATTGTAGTACATAGTTGGCCATAATTTACTCATGCACTTACTGATATATTTCTCTTAATACTATTTTTTATTTAGACCAGCCATTACTTTGTTAATTTATACTTACTTTCTTACAAACCGTTTGTCACGTAACTCATGTTACTTGATATTAGCACCAGTACCGTTGATAGTACTCTGTAACCATTCTTTTTAATTTGCTTTTACGGGTGCTACTGATTAGTGCAGATTATTTTTGTTCTTAGCAGGTGACCGCACGAACTTGCCCTCACTGATTCAATACATACTGACAGGATGTGTAGGGCACGACTGGAACTCAACACATGTAAACAGGAAAACACAACTCTCAACCGTTTGCGAAAAAATCGAGTTCGAAAATTTCACGCGCGCTTATATGTTTTGTAGGGTGGATAGGGCTCAAATAGCCCGGAACCGAGCTTCACATACCTGCTTCGCACGCCAAGTGAGTAGGTACTGTCAGTTCTTGCCTCTATCTTAGCGATGCGAGAGGTTTCTTGTTTGTCTTCAGTGTCTTGTGAGTCGTTGTGTGCGTCACATCGTTGTTTGTCTCTCAGCGTCTCGTGTTTGAGACTCAGTTTTGACGCGGCCTTGTTCAAAATCGTTCAAATGGCTCTGAGCACTATGGGACTTAATTTCTGAGGTCATCAGTCCCCTATAACTTAGAACTACTTAAATCTAACTAACCTAAGAACATCATACACATCCATGCCCGAGGTAGGATTCGAACCTGCGACCATAGCGGTCGCGCGGTTCCAGACTGTAGCGCCTAGAACTGCTCGGCCAAACGGCCGGCACGCGGCCTTGTCTTGAGCCGTGATGTCCGTGGCTCTCAGGTACATTCCTCGCGCAGGTACCGTCGGGTTTAGTTTTGGCAAGCCCACGCAACGCGATTAGCAAAATTAGTTAGAAATTCGTGATTGGCTTGTAGATGCGATCACGGTAACTAAGTAACAGGTTCACCCAGCTTACTTCGATTCTACACCGATTTTGTTTTATTTCAAGTTTCTTGACCCGCTTCAGACAGACTGCTCCTTTTGCGGCACGGACAACAAGTCTTTTGTGTAAATCCCTTTCAGTCATATCTATGGCTCTAATAAAATGGTTATTCTGGAGAACACGGAGGTGAAATATACGATTGTTAGAGTGTTTAACCTTCAACATGAAGATGATGACGGTTTCCTCAAGACGGTCGTGCTTTCGTTCGGGGACGTACGGAATATATGTTGGGAACGCTGGTCCACTTGTAGTGGAATTCGATCC
Source organism: Schistocerca piceifrons (assembly GCF_021461385.2). NCBI lineage: Eukaryota > Metazoa > Arthropoda > Insecta > Orthoptera > Acrididae > Schistocerca > Schistocerca piceifrons. The sequence continues at coordinate 301,974,807 of NC_060142.1, read as the reverse complement.
GTTGACATGGTTGTCAAATCGAATATCTCCTCTCATTTGCAAGTGTGTGGATACTGGGTATATATAATTTACACAGGACAAGAAGGGACCTGTTTTATGCGTAATGAGTGTGGACACCTCCGCACAAATTACCCGCTTCGTGTCACGGACCTAAATTCCAATTATGGGCACCGTAAAAGGCTAACTTTATCAGACCCGATTTCCCAAGTCGTAGTCATTATGCCTAACCAAGTTTGTGAGGGGCAACACGAGGCCGGCCGTAGTGACCGAGCGGTTCTAGGCGCTACAGTCTGGAACCGTGCTACCGCTACAGTCGCAGGTTCGACTCCTGCCTCAGGCATGGATGTGTGTGATGTCCTTAGGTTAGTTAGGTTTAAGTAGTTCTAAGTTCTAGGGGACTGATGACCTCAGATAGTCCCATAGTGCTCAGAGCCATTTGAATCATTTTCCTCTTTTACACTTTCTTCGGTGTGGCTCTTGAGGGGTCTCCGGTACTGCTCCATTTCAGAGAGAGGGAGTACCACTGACTGATTTCGAAGTTCTTGATAACGGTCGAGGAATCGGCTGCACATTTCGTGACCTTACTTTAATTCTTCTATATGCCTCTCAGGGTCTGGCCGTTCCACAGATTCTTGCGTTTTTATAAAGAGGATATAATTCGTTTAATTTGTAAAACTCCCCAGAACTTTCGGTCGGGCGGAGATTTTAATTAAGTTTGCGTCTTATGGATCAGCGCCCTGATTATAATTTCCATAAGGAACTATATGATTTGGTGCACTCTTCACGAACATGCGATGCTTTGATCTGTCACCGTCCCATTCTCCTCATGGGGAAGGCATTTTACACTTACTTCCAGCAGCAGACTCGATCGCTTTTATCTTTCTGATTCTTTATGTGGACAAACGTTAGCGATAGACGTGATACCCACTTGCCTCACTGACCACTGTATCGTAACTGTAACCTTAAACCATGTGCCGGAATGAGTGAAACAGTATCCCCTCCACCCGATGTTGAACACATCTCTCTTAATGGATCCTTCCCTCGAGATTATCGTTCTAGAGGTTTTGGCCTTTAGATTACGTTCACGGAACTGTTACCTTCCTCCTGTGGAATGGCAGTCAGGGCATGCAAAACCGTTGCACCGAAAAGGGTTAATGTGTTACGGTGGTGTGAGGGCAACGTATATCCGTCGGGCACAGGAATTTTATTATTCCGTCTTGCGACAACTTCATGGAGGTGCCAGACAAGCTGCCTTACGGATTATGGATGCCCGCCATGTGAAATCGAAGCTTCTTCGTTTAAAGAAACAACAAATGGAAGGACTCAGGGTGCAATAAAATCCGCTCATTCCTACAGGATAAACTGACCTCCTTATACCACCTCAGCCTGTTGCGGACGCGTCGAAAAAGAGCATGTATCGCGTCCCTCACTCATACCTATGGTCACCTACTGACGTCCGAACACGACATTTCCAGAGCGAACTATAATTACTTTACCGACCTTTATGATGTCCTTGTTACTGATACATTTGTTCCTGTTGGATGTAATCCTCTCTTGCACCGCGTGGCTACTCCCGCATTTAGTGATGAATTTCTAAGTGAATTTACTCGAGATAATATATATCGCCTAACTCTTGGTCCATCATCTCAAAAATCGCTGGAATTCGACGGTATTCCTAAGTAATTTTGTGTATATTTTTGACCTCTTGTAGTTGACACCATTGCGTCTTTGGTGAATGAGGTGATCCGTGGGAGACGTCCGGATGTTGATAAAATCCACAGGATCACACTATTTAATTTCGATTACAAAGCTGTCACCCAGGTTTGTCGATATTGCTAAAGAAAATTCTTGCTGTTCACCAAAGCTGTGTGCTTGTGCTCACGATTCTGACTTCTATAGTCGAATGCTGGGTTGTCGTGTCGGTGGCTGCAGAGACTTCTGTCTCTGGGGCCTAGCTCTTTATTGATTTTAATAAAGAAACTGACCAGGCCAATAACGATTTCTTGATAAAAGATAGTCAAGGCAGCCGGTCTGAATCATACTGCGTTTCCTGTATTGTCCAGTCTTTTTGCTGGTATTAAAGCATGTGTTGTAGTGAATGGGCAACTTACTCCCTAGGCTTACCATAGGGGAACCACCTATCCATGTCGCATTTTACCATGCCCTTAGAACCTCTCCTTCTCCGTACTGCTGATAAATTATGTGGGTGGAAGATATTAAGAGAAACCCTCTCGGTTCGAGCGTAAGCGGGTGAAGCTCTGTCTAGATTGCTACATTTTCTGTATTTGGGTTCCACATTAGTGAACGGAAATGTACCCTATTATCATGGCGCGGTTCTCATCGGGTAGTCACTCCATGGGTAATGGTGATTGTAGTCACAAATCGTTGGGAATTACCGTGAATCGCCGCGCAATGCAAAGGCTGCACTCAGTTGTCGGAAGGTGACGAATCGAATTCAAGGGGCAATTCGTGAACACGAACGCCGTTCCCTTAATCTTCTTCACAAAGTGCACATCTTAAATTCCTACATTTCCACAAAGTTTACTATTGTGCAAAAATATGCTCGCTTCCCGCGATGATGGCGCGCAAATTGATGCAATTATCCGGTCGTTGCCTTTGGAAAAGTCATATTTCTCTACTTCGGTATGAAGTGGTTAGAGGGTTGGAACCTCCCAACATCAAAGTGAAGGCTTCAGTATCGTTTATGCAATGTAACGTTTTAACATGTACTCGAGCTACTCATTCTATTACATCTCGCTTATTTACGTGTCTTCGACCAGCCAATATTACTGCCCGTTCCGATGTTGGCCGGATCAACTATAAACTGCCGCACACAAGCGAATTTTGTATTATAATAAGTTTCCTGGAAGCCGACATTTTATCACTCACACACCTTACTAGCCGGCCGAAGTGGCCGTGCGGTTAAAGGCGCTGCAGTCTGGAACTGCAAGACCGCTACGGTCGCAGGTTCGAATCCTGCCTCGGGCATGGATGTTTGTGATGTCCTTAGGTTAGTTAGGTTTAACTAGTTCTAAGTTCTAGGGGACTAATGACCTCAGCAGTTGAGCCTCATAGTGCTCCGAGCCATTTGAAACACACCTTACCAACAGATCTTTCCTTTCTCGTTGGGGAGTACAATCTTTCCTCGTCCCTGCTGAAATGGCTGCTACATTGATAACCTGGTAAACAGTGTAGTTTCACGTTGGTCTTCCCATCCTCCCAAAAAAAGTCGCCTCATCGTGGTATAGGGTCATTCACAATCTGGTCCCGACCAACGAATGTCACTATCACATTGGTCTTAGTCCTACCATTCTCTGCGATATATGCTGTCAACCTGATTCATTACCATACAACCGGTCGGGGTGGCCGAGCGGTTCTACGCGCTACAATCTGGAACCGCGCGACCGCTACGGTCGCAGGTTCTAATCCTGCCTCGGGCATGGATGTGTGTGATGTCCTTAGGTTAGTTAGGTGTAAGTAGTTCTAAGTTCTAGGGGCTGATGACCTTATAAGTTAAGTCCCATAGTGCTCAGAGCCATTTGAACCATTACCATACAGGTTCCTCTCTTGCGGACGACAATACTGGCAGTGATTCACCGACAACTGGCTTTCCTTACCCCATCATCTGAAGTAACTTTCTGTGTCCGAACTTTTCTATTTTCCCTTTGACGAAGACTAATTCGACCGTATGGATCCTCAGACACTACGCCCATAATGTAGTCGGATCTGACAGTAATCCCGACCTCTGTGTCTTTCGCCGATATATGGTGAACGATCGTCGGACGTGGCACAGGTTTCCACGTTATCGTGCTTTATTTGAAAATACGTTGCACCTTGTCTTGAATTTTCAAAGAATTCGATAGCTTTGTTTCTTTTCCTTTTTTCTTTTTCTTTGTTCTGGAGACTTTTCACATTGTTATCTTCCGAGAGAAAAAAAATGTTCTCTTTCGAGACCAAGAATTGTGGAATTTATGGCTATTAAGTTATTCTTTCATAAAGACTAAAAAATATAAAAAATCAGTAATTAAATAAAAAAGGTAACCTAGTACCTTGTCCATGTGAGGGATCAGCACAGTGACAAGCTGGAGCGAGCAGCGTGACCAGGCCTCGGGTTTGGAGTCCTGCCAGCCTTCTCTCCAATCAGACCTAAGCTGTCTGTGTCATTTTTTTTTTCCTGTAAAGCGCGAGGTCTTAGAATCCAATCTCCCTGCCAAAGCTTCTTTAATACATTCCGATGTAATTCACTAGATTTGTTATGACTATGCAAATTACACACATTGAACTATTAACTCTGGGAAAAGTATAATCTGTAACCTAAGGAGCACTGCATGAATCAGAATAACACTGATCATAGAAACATGGTAAGCAATAATTATTGTGACGTACAGCTGAATCATCTTTGTATGTGCATGGTTTTCTCAATATGTCTGTTTCAAAAGAATCCTGGTTTACATTCGTAAACCGTTCCTGGGTACCACACAATTTCGCAGCGTAACGCGGGTAGCTGTTGTTTGAATTACGTGAACAAACAAATCTCGTCTTATAAAACAAAGCACCTACTCGTTCGACTGCGGAGTCTTCGATTACTTTCCGCCACACGAAACGTGTAAGTACGCGTAAAATGTTCAAAATCGATTTTCTGGAGAACGGTTGAGGCTTGCATCTACCTATTTACAACTTTTGACGTCTTGCATGTGCCCTACACAACCTGTCAATGTGAATCAAATCGGTGAGGTAAAGTTCTTGCAAGGGAACCTCCCCATCGCACCCCCCTCAGATTTAGTCATAAGTTGGCACAGTGGATAGGCCTGGAAAAACTGAACACAGATCAATCGAGAAAACAGGAAGAAGTTGTGTGGAACTATGAAAAAAATAAGCAAAATATACGAACTGAGTAGTCCATTCGTAAGGTACGCAACATCAAGGGTTGTATAAGCTCAGGAGCGCCGTGGTCCCGTGGTTAGCGTGAGCAGCTTTGGAACGAGAGGTATTTGGTTCAATCCTTCCCTCGAGTGAAAAGTTTAGTTTTTTATTTTCAGACAACTGTCACATCCACAAGAAAACCTAAATCGGGCAAGGTAGAAGAATCTTTTTACCTATTCACCAAGTGTACAAGTTAGGTGGGTCGACAACATATTCCTGTCATGTGACGCACATGCCGTCACCAGTGTCGTATAGAATATATCAGACGTGTTTTCCTGCGGGGTAATCGGTTGACCTATGACCTTGTGATCAAATGTTTTCGGTTCCCATTGGAGAGTCACGTCCTTTCGTCTACTAATCGCAGGGTCTTGCGGTGCGGTCGCAAAACACAGACACTAAACTTATTACAGTGAACAGAGACGTCAATGAACGAACGAACAGATCATAACCTTGCGAAAATAAGGAAAGTAAACTATTCACCCAAGGGAAGACTTGAACGAAGGGCCTCTCATTCCGCAGCTGGTCACGCTAACCACGGGACAACGGCGCTCCTGAGCTCACACTCTCCTTGATGTTGTCTATCTTGCACATGCACTACTCAGTTTGTATATTTTGCTTATTTTTTTCATAGTTCCACACAACTTCTTCCTGTTTTCTCCATTGATCTGTGTTCAGTTTTTCAAGGCCTATCCACTGTGTCAACTTATAACTAAATATGAGGGGGGCGCAATGGGGAGGTTCCCTTGTTAGGCTCCTCTTGTTAGAGTGACTCGTTTTCCTACCTCCACTTTCCTTGTCACACTACTGCTGCAAAACTAGCTGACCGGTTTGCACTAGCTTCCTAGGGTTACTTTCTGCACCAATGTGTACGGGTTTCGTCACCCACGTCCTCCCAGCGCATTCCTCGCTCTTTTTCTACCGGGCAGGCAGACCAGCCATAACCACTGCCGCAGCCAGATGTCGTATCCTCAGGACGTGTACAACCTAACGCACAATACTCCATGTTGCTTACGTAAACGTTTAGTCGCTTTCAAGTCATCTTGACTAACTCCGTCATATATTCCCAAATACCGACATCAATGTAATACTTCTATTGGACGTGGACATCTGGCTCAAGCCAAGCACACTGTCCACTCCCTTGAATATAGACCACACTGCCCTAAACCATCACCAAAATAACAGATAAGGAGGTGGAGTACCAGCATACAATCACTTTGACTTATTTCCGACCGTGATACATCTAACAGTAATAAAGAGAACTGAATTGAATATATGTTCTTAAATATCAAACCCTGTGACAAAAAGTGTCTAACCTGTATCCTCTACAGACCTCAGAAAGTAGACTGGAAACCTGTTTCGAAACTGACATCTCAATATTTGAATTGACATAGGAGCAAACGAATAAACCCGATAACACCAAGAGAAAATTTCTGTCCCTCTTCTGTGAAAGTCAAGCTTATGCTCTCCTCTTCAAATGCAACACTACTGCAGCCTGCACCTACACATAATGCAGCCAACATTTACCCTCTCATACACACATTGGCCTTGAAATCCACAGACAGAATAATTTGTACCTAGAATATCAGCCCAGAACGTCATACACACGATGTACTCGCTAAACTATCCAACGAATAAACTACAACTGACTACGTAAAAAAGTGTATCAATGTACCTGAACTTGCAGAAGAGGCGCAAGAAATACTGCGGGAGAAAGAATTCCATTCCATTACTGGACATAACAGCCAAACTCCATGAAGTTACAAATACCATAACTCGACTACACAATAAATATGCTCCACCGAAGACTGGAAACCTGAAGGAAAACCTGCACCTTCGATAACAGAAGAACTAAACCGCTTATGAATCTCAGAGGCAGTGCACATCGTACTGCAACACGTTTCTCCTAGACGTTACAGCTTTTGAGTTTTTGCAATTTTTTTCTCTTGGTCTAATAGTTTACACAAAGAGAGCGAGAGAACTTTGAAAAAATTCACGCAATGCACATGTTCCAAGTGCACAGACAATGGAGTGACTCAAGTCGCTTTGTGTGACCCACAGGAAGGGGAATGACTCCTAATTCACTTTGCGATGAGATCTGCAAGAGTGGTGGGGAGCTGTGAGCCAGTGAGCTAGCTTGGGACTGATCTGTGAGAGTGGTGTGGAATGGAGAACTATTTAGACACTTTGCAGTGTGATTTGCAAGAGTGATGGGGAATGGAGATCCAGTGAGCAGGCTTGTCACTCATCCATGAGAGTGGTGGTGGCCAGTGAACCATTGAGACACTTTGCAACTGATCCCTGTGAGTCTTTAGGAGGGGAATAAATCCCAGGTCACTTCTGCTCCAGGCGAGAGGAGGCTGAAGACTGCAGCTTGTGCTTCTCACATGATCGCTGAAAACACATTCTGAGTGTAATGCTACATCAAAGGATAATAAGTAACTGCTCATTCAGAACTATCTAAGCGTTTATCGGACTTTTGGAATTTGAGATTTTCTTTTCAAATCAAGATCAGAAATATGATGCTACAAACTGTTTTTTGCATTAGTGCAGCATGCTGAAGAACTGATCGTTAGTCATTTTCTATGTTCTACATCTACATAAATATATCGTAATCCACCATATGGTGTGTGGCGGAGGGGACCTGATACCACTATTACTCTTTATCTTTTTGCCCCACTCATAGAAAGAGCAAGGGAGAAACTACTGCCTCTGTACAAGCCCAAATTTCTCTTATCTTACATTCTACATCAACATGATTACTCTGCAATTCACATTTAAGTGTTTGGCAGAGGGTTCATCGAACCACAATCATACTATCTCTCTACCATTCCACTCCCGAACAGCGCGGGAAAAACGAACACCTAAACCTTTCTGTTCGAGCTCTGATTTCTCTTATTTTATTTTAATGATCATTCCTACCTATGTAGGTTGGGCTCAACAAAATATTTTCGCATTCGGAAGAGAAAGTTGGTAACTGAAATTTCGTAAATAGAACTCGCCGCGACGAAAAACGTCTTTGCTTTAATGACTTCCATCCCAACTCGCGTATCATATCTGCCACACTCTCTCCCCTATTACGAGATAATACAAAACGAGCTGCCCTTTTTTGCACCCTTTCGATGTCCTCCGTCAATCCCACCTGGTAAGGATCCCACACGGCGCAGCAATATTCTAACAGAGGACGAGCGAGTGTAGAGAAAGCTGTCTCTTTAGTGGACTTGTTGCATCTTATAAGTGTCCTGCCAATGAAACGCAACCTTTGGCTCGCCTTCCCCACAATAGTATCTATGTGGTCTTTCCAACTGAAGTTGTTCACACCCAGGTACTTAGTTGAATTGACAGCCTTGAGAATGGTTCTATTTATCGAGTAATCGAATTCCAACGGATTTCTTTTGGAACTCATGTGGATCACCTCACACTTTTCGTTATTTAGCGTCAACTGCCACCTGCCACACCATACAGAAATATTTTCTAAATCGCTTTGCAACTGATACGGGTCTGCGGATGACCTTACTAGACGGTAAATTACAGCATCATCTGCGAACAACCTAAGAGAACTGCTCAGATTGCACACCCAGATCATTTATATAGATCAGAAACAGCAGAGGTCCCAGGACGCTTCCCTGGGGAACACCTGATATCACTTCAGTTTTACTCGATGATTTGTCGTCTGTTACTACGAACTGCGACCTTCCTGACAGGAAATCACGAATCCAGTCACAGAACTGAGACGATTCCCCATAGGCCAGCAGGTTGATTAGAAGTTGCTTGTGAGGAACGGTGTCAAAAGGTTTCCGGAAATCTAGAAATACGGAAACAACTTGAGATCCCCTTTCGATACCGGCCATTACTTCGTGCGAATAAAGAGCTAGCTGCGTTGCACAAGAACGATATTTTCTGAAAGCATGCTGATTACGTATCAATAGATCGTTCCCTTCGAGGCGATTCATAATGTTTGAATACAGTATATGCTCCAAAACCCTACTGTAAACTAACGTCAATGATATAGGTCTGTAGTTCGATGGATTACTCCTACTACCCTTCTTAAACACTGGTGCGACCTGCGCAATTTTCCAGTCTGTAGGTACAGATCTATCGGTGAGCGAGCGGTTGTATATGACTGCTAAGTAGGGAGCTATGGTATCGGGGTAAACTGAAAGGAACCTAATCGGTATACAATCTGGACCTGAAGACTTGCTGTTCGTGTTTCAAATTCTGGAATATTCCATTCGTCTTCCCTGGTGATGGAATTTCGGAAAACTGCGTTAATAACTCCGCTTTAGCGGCACAGTCGTCGGTAACAGTACCATCGGCACTGCGCAGCGAAGGTATTGACTGCGTCTTGCCGCTTGTGTACTTTACATACTACCAGAATTTCTTCGGATTTTCTAGCAAATTTCGAGACAATGTTTCGTTGTGGAACCTATTAAAGGCATCTCGCATTGAAGTCCATGCCAAATTTCGCGCGTCTGTAAATTTTAGCCAATCTTCGGGATTTCACGTTCTTCTGAACTTCGCATGCTTTTTCCGTTGCCTCTGCAACAGCGTTCGGACCTGTTTTGTGTACCATGGGGGATCAGTTCCATCTCTTACCAATTTATGAGGTATGAATCTCTCAATTGCTGTTGCTACTATATCTTTGAATTTGAGCCACATCTCGTCTACATTTGCACTTACGTGCATATGGTCTACAGCACATTTTTTGTAGCCTGTGAAATGCTTTTTTTAACCGTGTGTTGGGATGGTGTCTTCAATGCACTCATTACTGTCACCAAAGAGAAATTTTGGTTCAGATGTGTTACCAATCCTTTATTCTGAATCATCTATCACTCCCTCCTTAGAAGGATCTGGCCCTCTGAATCAATTCAGGACCAGATCTTACATTTCTAGTCCACTTAATTGTGCAGCCGTGCAGAAAACATCTGGTTGCACCGTTTGTGACGTGTTTGTGGGAAGAAAATGTTCAAATGTGTGTGAATTCCTAAGGGACCAAACAGCTGAGGTCATCAGTCCCTAGACTTACACACTACTTAAACTAACTTATGCTAAAAACAACATACACACTCACACACCCATGCCCGAGGGAGGACTCGAACCTCTGTCGGGGTGAGGGGTGGGTGGGTGGGGGGGGGGGGGGGGGCATGCAGTCCTTGACATGGCGCCTCAAACCGCGCGGCCAATGCGCACGGCTTTGTGGGAAGACAGCTGAATGCAGAGAAAAAGCAATCAACTCAATGCCTTTGTACGTGTTACGGTACAACATACATATATCTGCACTTATACCTGTTGCACCCTATACTTGTCACCTTGGCTTCCATCAACAGCTTAAAATGTCATAACAGTTCAAAAGTTTTAGCATCCAGAGCATGTAACAAAACCCAAAGGAAGTCAGTGACGGGAACAGATCCCTCCCCAACTCCCTGACACTCGGGACATAAACTTCTTGAGACGTTAGGGAGAGCTTTGTTTGCTATTGAAACTACACTTCGGCCTTCACTGCTCGTTTCCTATGTGAATACTTCTCTCTACACCATGGAGATACTCTTCAATGGCAGGCATCTGTCTTTTTATTTATTGTTCAGAGAAGAAGGCTACATAATTTTCCCTTGAAGAAATGCCCTCATTTCTATCGAATGGTGAAAATATGAGCTCATTAATCCATCGATAAACTAATTAAAGTCGGCACAAAATAAGGATGGGAATAATTTAATTCTTCCCCTATAATATGTTCGGCGAATTCTAAAAATTACCTATCGACGCTGCTGGAAACCCAGAATCTACTCTGTAGGAATCAAGATGGATTCCGGAAACAGCGATCGTGTGAGACCCAACTCGCTTTATTTGTTCATGAAACACAGAAAATATTAGATACAGGCTCCCAGGTAGATGTCATTTTCCTTTACTTCCGGAAGGCGTTCAGTACAGTTCCGCACTGTCGCCTGATAAACAAAGTGAGAGCCTACGGAATATCAGACCAGCTGTGTGGCTGGATTGAAGAGTTTTTAGCAAACAGAACACAGCATGCTGTTCTCAATGGAGAGACGTCTACAGACGTTAAAGTAACCTCTGGCGTGCCACAGGGGAGTGTTATGGGACCATTGCTTTTCACAATATATATAAATGACCTAGTAGATAGTGTCGGAAGTTCCATGCAGCTTTACGCGGATGATGCTGTAGTATACAGAGAAGTTGCAGCATTAGAAAATTGCAGCGAAATGCAAGAAGATCTGCAGTGGATAAGCACTTGGTGCAAGGAGTGGCAATTGACCCTTAACACAGACAAATGTAATGTATTGCGAATACATAGAAAGATGGATCCTTTATTGTATGATTATATGACAGCGGAACAAACAATGGTAACAGTTACTTCTGTAAAATACCTGGGAGTGCGCGTGCGGAACGATTTGAGGTGGAATGATCATATAAAATTAATTGTTGGTAGGGCGGGTACCAGGTTGACATTCATTGGGAGAGTCCTTAGGAAATGTAGTCCATCAACAAAGGAGGTGGCTTATAAAACACTCGTTCGACCTATACTTGAGTATTGCTCATCAGTGTGGGATCCGTACCAGGTCGGGTTGACGGAGGAGATAGAGAAGATCCAAATAAGAGCGGCGCGTTTCGTCACAGGGCTATTTGGTAAGCGTGATAGCGTTACGGAGATGTTTAGCAAACTCAAGTGGCAGACTCTGCAAGAGAGGCGCTCTGCATCGCGGTGTAGCTTGCTGTCCAGGTTTCGAGAGGGTGCGTTTCTGGATGAGGTATCGAATATATTGCTTCCCCTTACTTATACCTCCCGTGGAGATCACGAATGTAAAATTAGAGAGATTCGAGCGCGAACGGAGGCTTTCCGGCAGTCGTTCTTCCCGCGAACCATACGCGACTGGAACAGGAAGGGAGGTAATGACAGTGGCACATAAAGTGCCCTCCGCTACGCACCGTTGGGTGGCTTGCGAAGTATAAGTGTAGATGTAGAAAAATATAGTCGATATAAGAGTTCTACTGTTGCTTGAAACTTAAGGCAGCTGATAAACGAATATCTTAACGCTGCAAAGAGATTTTTTTTTTAGTTTTTTTTTAAATGTTACTTGTCCCATGACCAATGAAGGGATTCCAAGATTAAACGGTGTATTCCATTTTGTTGCAACAAGATTCGTTGCAATCTTCTCGGTCAGATGATAAGAGCCGGAAGGCTTCCGAAATACACAAAACCGTGGGTTGACGTTGTCTTAGCTGATCAAGTTGTTTATCAAATAATTCGCTCGTGAAACTATTTTGTACGGCATACATAACCACAATTGTTTTGTGCATGGCGTACACACACACACTATATATATATATATATATATATATATATATATATATATATATATATATATATATATACACTGCCTGATACTTCACACTTACTGCGTATCAGTCTTAATTTTTTTTCTAGTGTTCCTTTAGGCATTGGTTAAATCTGTTCCATGCCTAGAATTCTTTTTGTCCATAGTGAAGCTGACCGCCCCCATTTCCTTCTTACACTGGAAGATATGTTAGCCACTACTTGTCTAAAGTTCCTTCTGTAGTATCACCACGTCGCAGTCCCAAACTAATTGGCGTAGTTCTAATTTTTGGTTTAAAATTTCCTAAGTAATTTGTTTATTGCTTCTGTGTTTTCTCCTTTTTGAAACATTTATGCCGATGGTCATCTGAAAAGCTCAGAGGATCACTTTATGAGTGCCAGACAACGAATCCAAAGATCTGTACTTCAGTCAGTCCGAGGATATCTGTGTGTCACTTATTTTATTCATCTCCGGCAATGTTAGTTAATGAAGAAAGTTCTGATTTGCGCCGTAGTTTGGTGTCCATGTCAAAGTGAAATCCCGCTGCAGCTGGTTCGGTAAATCAATAAAAAGCTCGAAGGAAGGCAAAGTCATAACACCACCAGCAGCACCGTCGCTATTATAAAGCACTGTCCCAGTCCAATTAACCTTCGGTGTTACAACAGCCTTCCTTCCCGAAGACTTTCAGATTCCAGTGGTTTCAAATTTATTTATTTTTCTTCTTGTTTCGAATTCTGTTTCGCTGTTACAATTGCCATCACGCTCATGTAGCACCCAGCAGTACAATTTTTAGATATATTAACTTCCCTAATGATTCGTGCTTAACACAAGACTGTGCGTTTCACTAAACCGTAAGTATCTTGAGTTCTACCTACACTACCTATGAGTTAACAACTAATTTGTTCAACGGCAGAATGGAATTACCAGTCAGGAACGACAGTTCATACAATTCATTCTAAAATTTTGTTTTTGTCTTTAGAATGAAAACATGGTCCATGTAGGCTGTATTCTTTACGTCGCCGGAACCTGTGGACAGGAATATGTCTCAGTTCTGTGCGTATGTGGCACAAAAACAATACGATATTGATCATAGTTACGTCTATTATCGGACACAAACAGCGATGTATTACAATGAAAAATGAAGCTGTAAGCTTAATAAATGTGCTTGAAAATGGCCCAAGGTCGCAATTAGCCAATCGTACAGATACTAAGAAGAATACAGCCTACTTGGACCACATTTAAAATCTCAAATTACTTTACTTACTGGACCTGCTACACGGGAGGAGTGAGTCTCATTGGTTTTAATACAATCTATAATTGTTATTCTATCAAGATACAGCAAGTAATCGGGCTCCACCTGAGACATACTGATTAGTAATGGCACCGACTCTGTCTGAATGGCTACGTGAAGTAATTGAATAAAATATGGTCGGCGGATTAATGTTATTCAGAGATCCGTTTGAAAGAGAATCATTGCACATTTGCCGAAACAGAAAACAATGAGCATCGGTTCAGTCGTACTAGCAGGATTTAAAACTGTACTACGACAATGAATCGATATGAACTACAGGTAGGAAAAGACAACGAACAGAACCTGAAAAAAAGTGAAACACCCAAAAGACGAGGTCACATGTCAATATAACTTCGTACACGGCGGATGTTTACCATATATTATTAGAGTTGCAGCTCTCTGTGACAGGTCTAAAGCCCATCAATAGGCCTATGTATTTCTGTTAAGGGGTCTGAACACCGATAGGTGTTGAGTGATCACTGTCAAGGACACGGAGGCTCTGTAATCGTGTGAGACAGCGATATCAGCACCTGGCAGAATGTGAAACGGGTCGCTTTGTGGGTCTTCATTTGGCCGGCTGGTGGAGTCGTGCAGTATACCGATCAATCAGGCAATCGGATGTGATAGTGGTCTAATGTTGGTCTGCATGTGAACTTGAGAGCTCCAGCTCACAATGTTGTCTGCGCTGAGTATGAGCGTAACGGGTTTCATTTCACTCCCTGTACCAAGAAAATACCATTGAGCAAAATCACCTCCACGCGCAAAGGCCAAGTTTGTTGGTTGGTTTGACGGAGGGTACCAAAGAGTGGAGTCATTGGTCCCACCGGCCGGAGTGGTTCTAGGCACTAGGAACCACTCGACCGCTACGGTCGCAGGTTCGAATCCTGCCGCGGGCATGGATGTGTGTGATGTCCTTAGGTTAGTTATGTTTAAGTAGTTCTAAGTCCTAGGGGACTGATGACCTCAGAAGTTAAGTCCCATAGTGCTGAGAGCCATTTTTTTCGTTGGTCCCATCAGATTAGGGAAGACGGGGAAGGGGATCGGCTGTGGCCTTTCAAAGGAACCATTGCAGCATTTCCCTGAAGAGATTTAGGGAAATCACGGAGAACCTAAATCAGAGTGACCGGAGGCACGTTTGAACCGTCGTCCTTCCGAACGCGAGTCGAGTGAGCTAACCACTGCGTCATCTCGCTCAGTAAAGGTGAAATGTCGCCAAATGCACGCCGTGGGTGACCGCTGTTGTCTCCAAAAATATACCTAGAAGTTAATAACACTGCCTCAATATCGCACTTCCAACAGTATAACAGCATGATGACGAATCAAAACATCAAAATGTGTTCAATAGTCCCCTATGAACGACCGCATGGTACTATCCCGTTGCTCTCAAGTAAGGAAAAAACATTGTAAAACAAAATTATTTTTCATTGTACATGTCCAACATTCTCTGGCTGTGTTGCAGTAATTTTGAATTTACAGTTCATTCCTAGAACATTTTAGAGCCCCAACTATATCTACTGGTATTTCACTAGCATGCACAAAATGTTTTGTCCACAGCTCGTGGTCGTGCGGTAGCGTTCTCGCTTCCCGCGCCCGGGTTCCCGGGTTCGATTCCCGGCGGGGTCAGGGATTTTCTCTGCCTCGTGATGACTGGGTGTTGTGTGATGTCCTTAGGTGAGTTAGGTTTAAGTAGTTCTAAGTTCTAGGGGACTGATGACCATAGATGTTAAGTCCCATAGTGCTCAGAGCCATTTTAAGGTTCCCGTTGCAGGCTTCTAGGCGTTGTGGAGAGGACATAACAGACACAAGAAACCCATTTGTGGAAAAGTACCGTTCGGATGTAAAACAAGTTTGAAGTTTCAGTGACTTTGGAAAACTTGGAAATTTGTGATAAGGTGCTATGGGACCAAACTGCTGAGGTCATCGGTCCCTAGACTCACACACTTCTTAACCTAACTTGAATTAACTTACGCTAAGGACAACACACGCACCCTTGCCCGAAGGAGCACTGGAACCTCCGAAGGGTGCAGCCGCGCGTACCGTGACAATGCTCCCTAGACCGTTCGGCAACCCCGCGCGGCCCGATGCTTTCAAATCTTCCACTTCACAGTATAGTAGTTAGTGGTAAAACCGCACATCACCTGTCTCGAGAGCTTTTACCAGATCTCCTCAGTCCATTACATACCGTCTTATGCGACTACAACGACGGCTACAGGAAACTGGTTCGTAAGCAAAAAGGACGGTTGAATGTCACGCCCCACGTCAAGGACGCCCAGTGGGGTTTGTGAACCGTGTGCGTGATAGCAAACGTCCAAGACACACGTCTTGCAACAAACCTCAGGACTGCCACGTGGAGCAGCTCCTGTAGAGCAGGCAGATGTGTGAGTACCGTGAAACGGGTAGTTTAAAAGTGTAATTTATTATACATAAACGATCAATTTCAGCACATAGCTTCTTTTTCGAAACGAAATCCCCTCTACAACCACTAAAAGCCAGTAACAGGAATTGTGAAACACCCTGAATTTCGAGAGAATACCTGCGATCAATGAAGCTGGCCGTGAAAACAAGAGAGAAGAGTAACAAACGAAACCCGGCTGGCTTTAGACCAGGCAGAAATTCACGTTCTATTTAAAATAGCAGTAAGAGTTAGTGTATTTTGAAAATACGTAAATTTCTTCACAAGGCAATTCTTCAATGGTAATCCAATGATTTCGACATTGTATATATCAAGAAAAGATGAGGATCAATTTAAACGGAGATATTGTCACTAGATTACACTGATAAACTGTGTAGCCATTAATTAATGGAATATTACGAAAAGAAAAAGTATACGGAAAACTTATAAGTGCTCCAGTGATGTCGCAGTGTCGTCTCTTGTATCCGATGTTGTGCTTCTCAAGATGTCCGCCTAACTGAAGAATTTATAGGCTGTTACATAACCTACAGCCACTCGTGAAGGAAGCGACGTAACGAATGAGCCGCCACAGACGCGAATTAGATCCGCTCAGTACTTGTTAGCAGCGACGGGGCGTCGTAATTGTGGCCTAAGTGCGGTAGAGGCATGGTGGGCGAGATTGTTAGCACTCAAGCGAAAGGCCAGCTCTGTCCACTTCATCTTCTCACACGTAGAGGACTGGAGGAAATGGTAATGACCAGGATTAAGTGTCAGTAGCTCCAGCACCACAGAAAATTTTGGAATGTCTAATGTCGTATATAATCGGGGTACGACATCTTTGAAAATATGTGTCATTGAAAATGTATATTTTTTATACCATAGTCGTTTTCAACTACTCTACCATAATTAAAAATAGCGAGGAGCGCTTTGTATAAATTAAACAGCATTTTCAAAATGAAACAGCAAAGATGCTTATAACGAAAAGCTTCCACATAGTTTGTAGCCAAATTTTGATGTCAAGATGACATGGATTTTCACTACGGGAACCGTTGATCTAAGTTAGCGTTGTTCGTTAAGCAATGGAGAAATGCATTTTTGGAGTTATGAGGAGTTGCAGAAAAATAAGTAATGAAATGTTGTAGATGAGGCACACCGATATCTTACACGTGCTGCATTACATTTGGTATCACTTGTAAACACTCGCACGTACCGACCACTGCTTCAATATATCAAACAACATTACTAATTTTGGAAATTTGTGTTAAGATCTTATGGGACCAAACTGCTGATGTCATCGGTCCCTAAGCTTACACACTACTTAATCTAACTTAAACTTACGCTAAGGACAACAGATACACCCATGCCCAGGGAGGACAAGAAAGTTCCGACGGGGGAAGCCGCACGGGCCTTGACAAGGTGCCCCAGACCGCGCGGCTACCCCGCGCGGCATTATTAGTTAATTATCAGAGTGTAATATAAAGTAAAGTGAGCGAATATGGAAAAAGTTTGACATACATTGTGGTGTGGACGGAGGAATATGTATGTAATGACAGTGTGGGGTCATCATACGCGTAATGTATAGTAGCTGATAATAAAACAACAACTGTTGACTTCGGTATAAACTGACGGTGCGATCTCATATGAATGAAACCGTTATCTATGAACATTGAATCTCCATCTCGCATGAACATTCAACCATGGACTCTTCCACAAATGATGAATTCCCATAAACTGCTATATTACAGTGATTCAGCAATCATCTATCTTCAATAATAATTTCAGCAACGAGGTACGTTATGTTCAATGAAAAGTAGTCACCACACTGGATACGGATTCACAGACTCCACATTCATTCACCGACTTTATACTTCACGAGGTAGGTGCGCTTTCCTTGCATACGTCTTCGATCACAGGAAACTTAAACAGTTGGAAGTGAACCAGAAATAGACTAAGTCACGTGTGTATTCAAAATACGAGGGTTATTCCAAAAGTAAGGTCCGATCGGTCGCGAAATGGAAACGACTATGAAAATCCGATAAAGCTTTGCACAGGTGTGTTGGGTAGTGTCTCTAGTATAACCCCAGTTAGCATCACGTCGCTCTTCTCATTTCTGAGCTCGCAGTGAGTGCGTAAAGATGTCTAGAAAATAGTGTCTGCCGCCAAGTACGAGGGCCTGGTGAGAAATTTCGCCTGAAGCTATGCAGCCAACATTACATAACTGTCGTGCTGTTTCGTCTTCACGACAATTCTCAGCCGCATTCTGCAGGGGCAATGAAGATGCTCCTGCATCGTTTTCAAATGGAAATGTTAGATTACCCACAATACAGTCCGCAATTGTCTCCCCCTGAGTTTCATCTCTGGTCACATGAACCGCTGTCTTTGAAGACAACATTTTGACACAGACAACGAGGTGTAGGCCAGCGTGGAGAATTGGCGGAAAGCACTGGCGGCTGCCTTCTATGATGAGGCTATTGAAAAGTTGGTACAACGCTATGACAAAAGTCTAAGTCAGAACGGCGACTACGTAGAGAAGTAGCTGAAAGGTGTAGCTAATTGTTACAAGTAAAACATTTCTGATGTTCACTGTGGTTTCAATTTGGCAATCAATCGGACCTTACTTTTGGAATAACCCTCGTAAACAAGAATTAGTTTTTTGAAACACACGTAAACTAAAGACTTCCCTCTCATATTTAGTGAAAGAAATAATTTTTTTAAAAGCATGCGTTTTACCAGTATTTGAACAGTGAGAAGAAATCGATTTGAAAGTTGCGATTACGTTTAGTCATCAGCTATGCAATTTATTAGAGACACATGAAAATTTGTGCATCGAAAGAAATCAAAGCCGGATTTCCCGACTAACGCGAGCGGTCGCATTAACAACTCCTGGTATCGGTTTACGCCTCCCGAACCAATCCAAACCTCTGTTTCTCACAACATCTACAGTCCCTAGTGCTGGCAATCATTATGTGTACTCCCGCAGAGGAAGAGACAATGTTACTATCGTCGCTTTGGCCTGTCGTCCCCATGTAACACAAGTTCGCAAATTCTTTATTTTTCAGTGTGTTAGTGGTATTACGCATTGTCCTTCAGACGTGCATGCTCTTTGGAAGAACGCACACTGCCGACGATCAACAGCCGTATGAAATAGAAGATTTTTTGCAGATTTCGAGTACTGCTAGACGTCAGCTGTACAATTTATTAGTGATAGATGAAAATTTATGTCTGTCCGGGATTCGAAATGAGATTGCTCCGTTCTACATCTACATCTACATGGTTACTCTGCAATTCACACTTAAGTGCCTAGCAGAGCGTTCATCGACCCATTTTCATACTACTTCTCTACCATTGCACACCCGAATGGTGCGTGGTCAAAAGGAACACCTCAATCTTTCCGCTCGAGCTCTAATTTCTCTTATTTTATTATGATGATCTTTTTTACCTTCGTAGGTGGGTGTCAACAAAATATTTTCGCATTCGGAAGAGAAAGTTGGTGATTGAAATTTCGTAAATAGATCTCGCCGCAAAGAAAACCGCCTTTCAGTGATTGCCACCCCTACTTGCATATCGTGTCAGAGACACTCTCCCCCCTATTGGGCGATAACACGAAACGAGCTGAACTTCTTTGCACTTTTTCGAAGTCCTCCGTCAATCTTACCTGGTAAGGATCCCATACCGCGCAGCAATATTCCAGAAAAGGACGGACGAGTGTAATGTAGGCTGTATCTTTAGTGGGTATGTCGCATCTTCTAAGTGTTCTGCTAACAAAGCCCAGTCTTTGTTCCACCTTCCCCACAACATTATCTATGTGATCTTCCCAATTTAAGTTGCTCGTAATTGGAATTCCTAGGTATTCAGTCGAATTGGCTGCCCTTAGATTAGTGCGATTTATCGTATACCAAAAATTTATCGGATTTCTTTTAGTACCCATGTGGATGACCTCGCACTTTTCTTTGTTTAGTGCCAATTGCCACTTTTCACACCATACAGAAATTCTGTCTAGATCATTTTATAATTGGAATTGATCGTCTGATGATTTTACTAGACGACAAATTACAGCGTCATCTGCCAACAATCCAAGGGCGCTGCTCAGATTATCACCTAGATCATTATGTAAATCAGGAACAGCACAGGGCTTATGACACTACGTTGCGGGACGCCAGATATCACTTCTGTTCTACCTGGTGATTTACCCTCTATCACTACGAACTGTGACCTCTCTGAGAGGAAATCACGAATCCAGTCATACAAGTGAGACGATACTCCATATGCACGCAATTTGATTAATAGTCGCTTGTGAGGAAAGGTATCAAAAGCCTTCTGGAAATCGAGGAATATGGAATCGGTCTGAGATCCCTTGTCGACAGCACTCATTACTTCAGGGGAATAAAGAGCTAGCTGTGTTGCACAAGAACGATATTTTCTGAATCCGTGTTGGTTATGTATCAAGAAGCCATTTTCTTCAAGGTGACTGATAATGTTGGAGTGCGAAATCCTACTGCAAACTGAGGTCAGTGATATGGGTCTGTAATTAAATGGGTTATTCCTATCTCCTTTCTTGAATATTGGTGCGACCTGTGCTACTTTCCAGTCTTTAGGGACAGACCTTTCGTCGAGTAAGCGGTTGTATATGATTGCTATGAACGGCGCTATTGTGTCTGCATACTCTGAAAGGAACCTGTCTGGTATACTATCGGGACCAGAAGTCTTGCCTTTTTTAAGTGATATGAGTTGTTTCGCAACACCTAATATGTCTACTTTTATGTCATTTATGCTAAAAGCTGTTCTCGTTTCGAATTCTGGAATATTTACTTCGTCCCTAACGCGAGCGGTGGCATAACCACTTTGGCAATTCGTCCACACCTCTCGCGCCGATCCAAACTTCCATACGACACAGTGTTTACATCTCTTAGCGTTCGCACTCATTATGTGTATTCCCGCACAAGGATAGACAGTGCTACTCTCGTCGTTTTGGCCTGTATTGCCACGTAATACAAGGGGTGTTCAGTAAATAATGTAACACTTTTTTTCCGAATATGAGTTGGCTTTATTCGGAATTCTAATAAACCATATCATTCTTCACTCTTTTGGCTACAAAATCTATTTTTCAACATAATCTCAGTTCTGTGCGGCGGCCTTAGCCACGTTACTGGGAAGTCCTGCATGCCCGCAAATTACCACTCTATTGGTCGACGTCGTGCTGAACACCTTGATGTACTAATAATCTCCCCGTTGCCCACGTACTTCCAGTGAAGTGTATCCTTCACTGGGAGAAACAGATGGGTGTCGGAAGGTGCGAGATTGGGGCTGTAGGGGGGATGAGGAAGAACAGTCGCCGGCCGGAGTGGCCGAGCGGTTCTAGGCGCTACAGTGTGGATCCGCGCGACCGATACGGTCGCAGGTTCGAATCCTGCCGCGGGCATGGATGTGTGTGATGTCCTTTGGTTAGTTAGGTTTAAGTAGTTCTATGTTCTATGGGAGTGATGACCTCAGAAGTTAAGTCCCATAGTGCTCGGAGCCATTTGAACCATTTTTGAAGATCAGTCCATTGAAGTTTCCTGAGATCCTCTTGCGTGCACAGACTTGTGTGAGGTCCTAAGTTGTCTTGGAGGAGGAGAAGTTCGTTTGCATTTTCGTGTCAACGAACACGCTGAAGTCGTTTTCTCAATTTCCTGAGGGTAGCACAGCTGTGTGGAGGTGGCCGGCACGTGGGATACCGGACAGGATCGCGCAACGATGTTGCAGTGACGACAGACGCCTCACCCGATGACTCACTGTTCTTTTGTTCACTCTCAGGTTATCCATAGACATTCTGCAAGCGTCAGTGAATATCTGCGAATCTCTGGTTTTGCTCCAAAAGGAACTCAGTGACAGCTCTATCCTCGGAAGGCAGCTTCGTTACAGACGGCATCTTGAAGGCCACGTATATTGAAGGCTAAGGGACTGAAGTGGGAATATTAGATGATATCCGACAGTAAATTTCGCTTTTTTTCAACTGACATTGGCCGAGAAAAAAATGTATTGCATTACTTATTGAACGACCCTCGTACAAGTTTGCTATATCTGTATTATTCAGTGTCTGAGCAGTAGTAATTGCCTGAAGGAACATTATAGCTAATGGGATCTGTAAACACAGACACTGTACAATGAAATAAAGTGTATTACATACTTCGACGCGTTAAAACTACGATCACAACTGATGTCCCTCTCTATTGCAGGAATCACAAAATGATAGCTTTAGGAAATGTGGACAAGTGTGCATTTGGGGGGTTTGGGTCGGTATGGGAGGAGTGCATGGATAGCCGAAGTGTTTAAGGTGACCATTCACTATAAGGAGGAAATCCGTGTTCGATGCCACACTGGCCCAAATTTTCATCTGTCAGCAATAAATAGTACAACTGAAGTAAATTTGCATGCATGGGTGCATGTCGGAAGGAACGTTATACGTGTGAATTGTAAACACAGACAATGTCCAGATGCATCCTCCCCTGACAGCTGTCAGAACGCTAGTAAAATAGATGTTCCCACCTTTAGTTTTCATATCGCAACTCGAATCTTGATACAAGTTTCTAAAAACTTCAGTGAGATGATCAGGAAAACCTAATAATTTGTTGAGACCAGATTTCCCACTGTTCTTCTCATAGTGGACAGTCTGCTACTTTTTGTATTTTTTCCAGAAGCACAAAGCAAAAGACGTGGTTTAATTTATTGGCCTTCGGAATGTGACAATAAAGCCATCCAAACACAGGAAATGTATTACAATTGATTTTGACAATTCATCAAGTACCCTGGTACGATGTTCCATAGGATCAACAAAGGAGTCATTCGACGTAAAACAAGATTTACAATCAGAGTATGCTAAAACGAATAAACAAGACGGAAATGGAGTACAAGATTCACAGTGCTAGTATACTATAAAAGTCCTACCACTAACACAATAAGAAATGATAAACCGCCTTTAGTACACGTTTGGGAATTTCCCAATTTGGTCTGCATTAATGACTATATGTCTAAATTAACAATAATATATTCTTTTTACGTCCAGTGAAAATTATTTCAAGAGCTGGGGAATAGAATTAATATTTCTGCAGGTCTATAAGTATCACACAGACAGAACAGGAGAACATTTTACAAGAACAAGAGTTGTGTGATACAGCCACACTTATAGATACACCAGTATTCAGACACATACACGTATAAGGTACATAGTGACATACATTCAGAAGCTGTGCGTTCCATATTCTGCAGAGTAGCACGTGGGGACATAGTGAGTCAATTGAGCTTTGGTCTTCCAGTGGCATTCTAAAGCTTACCAGAGCATTAGATTGGCAGCGTAGGGAGGGAGCCATACATTAATGTTGGCACTGTTGACGAAGTACAGCAGCCTATACGTTATTGCCTCGTTGGATGCTAATAATGCTTAAAAGCTGCTTTGGGACTGATGACTAAGGGCCCGAAAACTGCTTGCAAGGACATTTATGTGATACATGTTCAGAGGACATTGTAGAAATATGTGTTTGAATATTCTTCCACTCCGCAAACACACGAAGGTTGTCGCTTATGTCGGACTTCCAATGACTAATTTTCAGCCATGCTATAATTTTCGTGACGATTCTTGATGTTTGTGTCTTACTACACGTGGTTCTCTTGGAATCGTGAGATGAACCTGTGCGTAGCGACTGCCTCTGATTTTAGACAATTCCTCTAGCCATTCCGAGGTCAGTTGCTTTCTGCGCTTGGGTTTCATACCTGTGAGAAAGAGTTTATCGTATTCATCAGCTCCATGTAAAAATGCCTGCTTGGCTATAGCATCTACTTAATCATTTCGAGGTATCCCACAGTGCCCTTTCATCCACAGGATCACGATATTGCGACAGTTACTCTGCATCCGAAAAGAAAAACGTTGACAATTACAGCAACTATGACGTTGGTACAACTATTATGGTGGTTTCTAATCAATTTCAGGGCTGACATAATACGAGACGTGACGATAATTGTGTCTGCTGTGGAAGTCTGTGCGAATAGTAGGGCTTTCAAAATGGCAATCAGCTCAGCTGTCATAACAATGGAGTGTGCGCCAAGCTTGTATAGCCCTGGTTGTTTGCTTCGCTGTTCCCAACAAGCACTGCCGGCCTCTTCACTAGTCTTGGACCAATATGTACACACCACGCACACATCGTGATAGTATTACTTGCGCCCTGGCTTTGTCACGTCAAACTGGTCCTGACATCAATCTGCAGAGAGGACGTTTCGTATGGCCTGTTGTAATGTGGGAGAAGACTTCTTTCCACAGTTAGTGCCTTATTGCCCTCATGTCCATATATTCAGCTGCCACGGGTGGAAGTTTCTTATTTACACAATATCTTCCGCACACAGAGTAGGATTCTAACTCCAGTATTTTTTTCGTCAAGTGACTCATGTTCTTATATTCGTCGAAATGGAGTCGTAGGTGGAATTTCTTGCAGAAGATTATTCGCCGCAACTCTGACGGTGGTTCACTCACTTCAATCAGTAATGCTTTGGTAGGGGTTGACATGAACGCCACAGTACCTACACGCAAGGCTTGTACTGCACTGGGTCGAGTCTTTGGAGCTTGCTGTCTGATGCTAATCCGTAGCAAAGGTGTCCGTAATCGAAATATAACCTTAGTAAGGACCAGTACTTCGCAGGCTTTTTTACATATGGTAATGATACGTCGGATGTGAGGAGCTCATATTATCACAGATAGTCATTCCAAGATATTAAGTTGTTTTCACAACTGGAAAAGTATGTTGTCCCAGTTGAATTCGTCAACATCTACATATAAATCCATACTCCGCAAGCCACCATATGGGGCATAGGGGAGGACACTGTACCACTACTAGTCATTTCCTTTTCTCTTTCACTGGCGAAGAGAGCAAGAGAAAAACGAGTGTCTGTGTGCTTCCCTACGAGCTCCAATCTCTCCATGCTTACCTTCATGGTCCTCACGTGAAATTCAAGCTGGTGGCAGTAGACTTGTTCTTCAATCAACCTCAAATGCAGGGTTACTTTTTCTCAATAGTGCTTCTCGATGAGAACGTGGCTTCCTCCAGTGACTCCCGTTTGAATTTCCGAAACAACTCCGTAATAGTTGCATGTTGTCCGAACGTACCGGCAACAAATCTAGCAGCCCGCCTTTGAATTGTTTCGAAGTCTTCCTTTAGTCCGATCTGGTGTGGATTCGAAACACTCGAACAATACTCAACACTGGGTCTTACTAGTGTAATACACTACTGGCCATTAAAATTGCTACACCAAGTAGTAATGCAGTTGATAAACGGGTATTCATTGGGCAAATATATTATACTAGAACTGACATATGATTACATTTTCACGCAATTTGGGTGCATAGATTCTGAGAAATCAGTACCCAGAATAACCACCTCTGGCCGTAATAACGGCCTTGATACGCCTGGGCATTGAGTCAAACAGAGCTTGGATGGCGTGTAAAGGTACAGCTGGCCATGCAGCATCAACATGATACAACAGTTCATCAAGAATAGTGCCTGGTTTATGAGAGCCAATTGCTCGGTCACCATTGACCAGACGTTTTCAATTGGTGAGAGATCTGGAAAATGTGCTGGCCAGGGCAGCAGTCGAACATTTTCTGTATCCAGAAAGGCCCGTACAGGACCTGCAACATGCGGTTTCACAGGGATCGAATGAAGGGTAGAACCACGGGTCGTAACACATCTGAAATGTAACGTCCACTGTTCACAGTGCCGTCAATGCGAACAAGAGGTGAGCGAGACGTGTAACCAATGACACCCCATACCATCACGCCAGGTGATACACCAGTATGGCGATGACGAATACACGCTTCCAATGTGCGTTCACCGCGATTTCGCCAAACACGAATGCGACCATCATGATGCTGTAAACAGAACCTGGAGTCATCCGAAAAAATGACGTTTTGCCACTCGTGCACCCAGGTTCGTCGTTGAGTACACCATCGCAGGCGCTCCCGTCTGTGATGCAGCGTCAAAGGTAACCGCAGCCATGGTCTCCGAGCTGCTAGTCCATGTTGCTGCCAACGACGTCGAACTGTTCGTGCAGATGGTTGTTGTCTTGCAATCTGTTGATTCAGGGATCGAGACTTGGCTGCACGATCCGTTACAGCCATGCTGATAAGATGCCTGTCATCTCGACTGCTAGTGATACGAGGACTTGGGGATGCAGCACGGCGTTCCGTATTACCCTCCTGAACCCACCGATTCCATATTCTGCTAACAGTCATTGGATCTCGACCAACGCGAGCAGCAGTGTCGCGATACGATACACCCCAATCGCGATAGGCTACAATCCGACCTTTATCAAAGGCGGAAACGTGATGGTACGCATTTCTCCTACTTACACGAGGCATCACAACGTTTCACCAGGCAACGCCGGTCAACTGCTGTTTGTGTATGAGAAATCGGTTGGAAACTTTCCTGATGCCAGCACGTTGTAGGTGTCGCTACCGGCGCCAACCTTGTGTGAATGCTCTGAAAAGCTAATCATTTGCATATCACAGCATCTTCTTCCTGTTGGTTAAATTTCGCGTCTGTAGCACCTCATCTTCATGGTGTAGGAATTTTAATGGCCAGTAGTGTATATGCGGTCACCCATTCAGATGAACCACACTTTCTTAAAATTCTCCCAATAAAACAAAGTCTACTATTCGTCTTTCCTACTGCAATCCTTACATGCTCAATGCATTACATATCGCTTTGCAACGTTATGACTAGATATTTAATCGTCGTGACATTGTATAACTGCACAATACTAACACTATATTCGAAAATTATGGGTCCGTTTTTCCTACTCATCTGCATTAACTCACATTTCTCCACATTTAGAGTTAGCTGCCATTCATCACACCAACTAGAAGTGTCATCTAAGTCGTCTTGTGTCATCCAACAGTCACTGAACGACAATGCCTTCCCACACACCATAGCAACATCAGCAAACAGCTGCTTACTCTTTTCGCCCGATCATTTCGGCATATAGAAAATAGCCTGTCCTGTCACAGTTCTCTGGAGCACTTCTGGCGGTCTCTTGTCTCTGACGAACACTCGCCGTGGCGGACAACATACTGACTTCTGTTACGTAAGAAGTCTCCGAGAAACTCACACATCTGGGAACCTATTCCGTAAGCTTGTACCTTTGCTAACAGTTGTCAGTGTGCCACCGTTTCAGATGCTCTGGGGAAATCTGGGAATACGGACACCGCATGTTGCCCTTCACCCATGGTTCCCAGGATGTAATGTTAGAAAAGGGAGAGCTGAGTTTCGCACGTGTGATGCTTTCTGAAAACGTGCTGATTTATGGACCGAAGCTTTTCCCTCTCATGGGAATTTATTATTTTCTAACTGAACATATGTTCAAGGATACTCCAGCAAACCGATGTTAGAAATATTGCTCTGTAATTTTAAGAGCCCTTTCTTTGACCGTTTTTATATACAAGAGTCACCTGTGCTTTTTTCCATTCGCTTGGGACTTCGCACTCGGCGAGAGATTCCCGATAAATGAAAGCGAAGAAAGGGTCCAGTACTGTACGGTACTCTTTGTAAAACTGAATTCATATTGAATCAGGACCTGACTAATTGTTTGTTCTGAACTCGTTCATTTGTTTCTCTACTCCAGTGATGCTTTTTATTACGTCCTCCACACGACAGTCTACGCGATTTTCAAAAGCCTGTAAGTTTGTACGATTCTCTTGCGAGAACGATTTTTTAATTGCTAAATTTATAGTTATGGCTTTGATTTTTCTATGTTCTATTTGTGGTGTCACCGCCAGACACCACACTTGCTAGGTGGTAGCCTTTAAATCGGCCGCGGTCCATTAGTATACGTCGGACCCGCGTGTCGCCACTATCAATGATTGCAGACCGAGCGCCGCCACACGGCAGGTCTAGAGAGACTTCCTAGCACTCGCCCCAGTTGTACAACCGACTTTGCTAGCGATGGTTCACTGACAAAATATGCTCTCATTTGCCGAGACGATAGTTAGCATAGCCTTCAGCTACGTCATTTGCTACGACCTAGTAAGGCGCCATTATCAGTTGCTATTGATCTTGTGATGCTCATGTACCGTCAGACCGACGTTCACCATTTATGGATTAAAGTTAAGTATTCCACCAGCTACGTCCGTTTTTTTAAAGTCTAATTTCCCTGTCCTGTTCCAGACCTCACGCCAGCCTGCGTGAGCTAAAACGCGTGCCTTTCGGCTTCCTCTAGTATTCCTGGGTTGGCTCTGCTGCCAATCCACAACACTATTGCCACGCAAGAAATGTCAACAAATGGCTGGATAGAAGCCTTAAAGACAGTTAGCGATTTTACGTAGGACAAGCATTTTCTCCGGTTCCCTGCAAGATCGGTTGTTGAAGTGGTAGTTGTTGTAAGCTTAGCACATCGTTCTTCTTACAGATTCACGAATTTCTGCTAATTTTTGGCTGTCGTCATTTGTCCGTTCTCTCTTGAACCGAGAGTTCTCAGCACTTTTCGAATTTCGTTGTTAAAACGCGGTGGGTCTTGTCTGTCCATAGTCCACTTACTCAGCACATAATTCACCATTGTATGGTTTACATTCCGTTTAAACTTTTTTTCCAAAAAATGCGAAATTTGTTTTGAGCATCGTGGAATATCCCAGTTTGAGCCCTTTTCGTTTCATAAACTCCGATATGTAACGGCCCCATACGTAGTCTTCAAAATGGCGTCTGTAACGGAGGGCCGGCCAGAGTGGCCGTGCGGTTCTGGGCGCTACAGTCTGGAGCCGAGCGACCGCTACGGTCGCAGGTTCGAATCCTGCCTCGGGCATGGATGTGTGTGATGTCCTTGGTTAGTTAGGTTTAAGTAATTCTAAGTTCTAGGCGACCGATGACCTCAGCAGTTAAGTCGCATAGTGCTCAGAGCCATTTGAACCATTTTGTAACGGAGGTGAGTTCCAGGAAGAGAGCTGTCACTGAGTTTCTTTTGGTGGAAAACCAGAGCTCCGCAGACAATCATAGACGTTTTCAGAGTGTCTATGGACAAATGATAGTGAACAAAGCGCCGAAAGTAGTATGGCGACGCATCTCTCATCATCGCAACGAGGTTGCGCAAACCTGTCTGATCTCCTGTGTGCCGGCCGGCCACACACAGTTGTGACTGCAAGGGCTTCCCAGAAAGTGACAAACGCTTAGAAATAAAAAATTATCACTGTGGAAAAAACAAATTTCATTATATGCATTTTAAAGATAGACTCTTAAGCTAATTTTTTTACATTATCACCATTCAAAATGAGCCACTTGTTACATCGTGGTACACGTTTTTCAATACCGTCTCTGTAAAATTCTGCCACTTGCGATAGAAACCACTGGTTTATATCGGGGTGCAGTTCGGCGTCAGTATCAAAACTTTGCGTAGAGAGATATGTCGTCATTTCTGGGAAGAGGTAGTACTTGCTTGGCGTCAAATCCGGGATGTACGGTGGATGATCAAACAGCTCCCACCCAAAGCTCTGTAGGAACTCTCGGGATTGATTGGGCGTGTATGAACGTGCGTCGTCGTTAGAAAAGAAAATTTCGCTCTGTCTCCAACGTTTATTATGTATCATCCGCCCTCATCATGACCTTCAGAATTCACACGTTGTTGTCAACAGCGGCCAATCCGGTAAGGCAACCGTTCACTGCATTCTCCACCTGGGCACATCTTCCAGAAAGTGCCCTCCCTCCCACACCCCCCCCCCCCCCCAATCCTCCGAAGTAAATATCTGAACTTCGTACAAAGAAGACAGTAAGGAGGAAGGGGTGGAAGGTCCAGTCCACAGAGTAATAGGTGTCAATAGAAACGTATGGGTTGGAATGTCTCTGCTGAACGTCAAAGGAGATGCAGGAAATAATGGTCCAACATTCTGCGTGGTGTCTGTTTGTTCTAAGTCGTGTCTCCCTACCACTTTCGCGCAACGACGCTCTGAGCGTGTTTTTTGGGAATTGACTAGTCTGAACCTGGGACCTGTTGCTGGTAAGGAGACGCCAGACTGCACATGACATGTAGAGTTCAAAAGAGTTCAGTGAGACTAGCGATGATATAATCAAATACTTAATGATTTCAGCGTCAGCTCCGCTGCACTCCCTGTAAAAGAATCTTAATACTAACTAAATTTATTGGAAGGGGTTCAAGGCATAACTTTTTTTAGTTAGCTGGTAAAATAACGTCAAAAAAGCAGTTAAGTTTACCATTGGAATTTTAATTCTACTCACAAAACATTGTTTATAAATTGCACTATTGATAAAAGGAAATATTTTAGTACATGATGATAAAAACCAACTGCATTCAACAAAAATGTGAACGAATATTCCCTGAATGGGTTTCCAAGTTCTATAATGGATCGAAGGATGACCTATGCCATAGCACAAGTATAATCTAGGTTTAAATTAAGTTTCATAAAAGAGAAAACTATCAAAATGGTCTACAGTGACCCTCAATTATCTTTAATTACTTATTTAACTTGTCATAAATTACAGTGGCTGATGTGGCTTTTCAATAATTATATAACAGAAAAATCATCACGTTTCAGATTTTAACTTCTAATAGCAAATGCGAATACCTCGAAATTTAATTGACGATCGACACTAGTATTACGCAAAAAGGAGTGTAACAACAGATGAGACTTCGGCAGTTCTGAGTGAAGGCTTATGCGCTCTCATGCGGCATCACGTGCGTTCATTACCTTGACGTTGGTTAGGCAGCGTCAGGGGGTGGCGGGCGGCGCAGCTCCACACACCTGGCAGTCTCGGAAGCACCTCTTCTCGAACCTCTCCATACTACAATTTACCGAAGCTCGTTTAAGAAACAGGTATCTGGCTGTGTTTACAACTGACCAATCAGGGTCTCAATGTTAACCTTAAGCTCCGCCTACAAAAATTCTGTCTGTCCAATGAGAAACGTTATACTTTTCGTGGTGTGGCAATGTTTTTAACGTTTGCAACATAAAAGAGATGCGTATAGTCTCACGCTAAAACTTGCAGCTGGTGTGGCCCTTTTAGTGTTATCGTAAGATCTATACTGTTCTTCTATCTTTTAACATGGGGCTGTCGGCTGGCGACGTGGGTGTCCGTCCCTTATCGTAGGGCCTCCCAGCCTACACGATTCTGCTCCCAGCTTCTGTTCTCGTTCCTCCCCTCGGAACTGCATCTGTTTCACGGTGCGGAGGTATGACATGCATTTAGGCGTTCTTGCGTTAGTCTGTGGTATTCCATTTGCTCACTCGTTGATCGAATTACTTTGGTTAATTTAATGTCAGGATTTATTCGGAACTATGTGACATACTGTCGGATTTGCTATCATGCCAGGGTTTTCATGGAAGGTGTTGGATTTGCCTGACACCTTACAATGGTACACAATTTTTAGTTAACCAATTTATGGATAATGTTGTTTATGTTCCAATCATAAAGAAATCGTAGAGCAGCCAGTGCTTCGGCTGAAAGCTGATGGCAGGCGCGAGAGTGTGAACATGGTGACTGGTAACCAGAGACAGGCTGGTGAGCCCAGCAGAAGACGGAGGAACTGTACAGGATTATGTACACTCGCTTTGCCTTTTGGAACACGAGATGATTGAAGAGGGCACGCTGCTAGGGGTTTGTGCAGTCAGGCAGCAGTGTGATGTTCAGTGCCCAGTGATGGTTCAGGCGGCGGCTGTGTAGTAAGTATAGATTGGCTTGGTTCAAATGGCTCTGAGCACTATGGGACTTAACATCTAAGGTCATCAGTCCGCTGGAACTTAGAACTACTTAAACCTAACTAACCTAAGGACATCACACACATCCATGCCCGAGGCAGGATTCGAACCTGCGACCGTAGCGGCCACGCGGTTCCAGACTGAAGCGCCTAGAACCGCACGCCCACACCGGCCGGCAGTAAGTATAGAGTCTACGGGCACAGATGAGTACCACAGCCCAGCTGTACCGATGATAACAGCGTCAGTAGAATTCGTGGCGGCGACTGACACACGCCATACGTCGCAACATATCTTTATCGTTACAGCGTAGTGCTCGGCTAGCCTGAGGTTCTTGAGCAGTCACACAGTGCTGCCTACGTAAAAGGCGCACCTCTGCCGAATTTCTCCATGGCGCTAACAGTTTTCACTAGCAGAGAAGCTTCCCAATCGGCGTTTAGAGTCCGAGGGTACGTGCGTTGCCTCGAGGAAGGACGTTGGCGCACAAAAGCGCCTGATGCCGCTGGGGCTACTGTTTAGGCAGGTCATGGACTTGTGATTGTCAGTTGTGTCTAACACCCTCGGTTCGGGCGTGTCGAAGTGCCTGCTGCCAACGGTTGTTATGTCGGCATGCGGTTCTTAACTGCGACAGTCAGTGACCAGAATTCAACACTGTGTACTAGTCATAGTCAACATCTTTATAATAGGGTTTGAGATCAAACTATTTCCGTCCAAAATTACCTATCAAACCCCCAAGATGGTGCAGCAAGATGAAGGCAAGCAATGTTGTGAAGAGATTCAGTGTCACAAGAAATCATCATAAGCTCTGAATTTTGATTTCTCACAGCATCTCTCTTTTGGTGTGACAGCATTGTTCTGTGTTGATTTTAGGATGCTCTGAAGTGAAATACACCAACAGACACCTCTTACTAAAAAAATGTGTAGCCGTGAGTTTTAGTGTTGATAATTACTTTGAATTTGTGTGGATGTGTGGTTGATGAGGAACGATGTCAATCGACTTATTGGCACTGGGCCGCTGGGAGTGACGAGAGACACCCACATATAATCACCAGTCCCACCGTGATCAGAAAGGCAGTTCCGCTTACGTGCTACCATCCCAAAGATATCAGTGCTTCATCCAGATCTGTCACACTGTTGTTCACTTAATTGACACCGAACCAATAGCGTATTAATGTGCCAAACTCATGACGTTCAGACACAGTTCCATAAAAAACTAAGGGAATAATTGTGTAGGTCATCCGGGACTGCGTGCTTGTCTTGCACAGTTCCGTTCTTCCCTTAATCCCTTAAATCATCTGTACTGACTGAAGGCCATCCGTGTTGAGTTTCGTCGTGGAATTTGTTGGTCCGTTGTTGAATATTTCTTAACAGTGTACCACATTTGTTCCGTCAATATGCGTGTCACCATACAGTTTCTTCCATTGACTATACAGTTTTGCAAGTTTCAACTTACGAGCAATAAAAATAACATCTCCACCTTCAGTGTCGTTATGAATTTGTATCCCAAGTTTATTTTAAACGAGCACGTACTACACAGTGACGGTCTGCTTCGACTCAAACAAGACACAGACATGATTTATAGGAAACGATTGGTCCTTGGATAGCAGCAGGAATACAGAACAGTTTTTCACTTTCTCGATTAAAGTCGTACTTTGTTACTAATTTATCAATCGTTGTCAGCATCTACATCTACATCTACATCCATATTCCGCCAGCCACCTGACGGTGTGTGGCGGAGGGTACCCTGAGTACCTCTATCGGTTCTCGCTTCTATTCCAGTGTCGTATTGTTCGTGGAAAGAAGGATTGTCGGTATGCCTCTGTGTGGGCTCTAATCTCCCTGATTTTATCCTCATGGTCTCTTCGCGAGATATACGTAGGAGGGAGCAATATACTGCTTGACTACTCGGTGAAGGTATGTTCTCGAAACTTCAACAAAAACCCGTACCGAGCTACTGAGCGTTTCTCTTGCAGAGTCTTCCTCTGGAGTTTATCTATCATCTCCGTAACGCTTTCGCGATTACTAAATGATCCTGTAACGAAGCGCGCTGCTCTCCGTTGGATCTTCTCTATCTCTTCTATCAACCCTATCTGGTACGGATCCCACACTGCTGAGCAGTATTCAAGCAGTGGGCGAACAAGCGTACTGTAACCTACTTACTTTGTTTTCGGATTGCCTTTCCTTAGGATTCTTCCAATGAATCTCAGTCTGGCATCTGCTTTACCGACGATCAACTTTATATGATCATTCCATTTTAAATCACTCCTAATGCGTACTCCCAGATAATTTATGGAATTAACTGCTTCCAGTTGCTGACCTGCTATATTGTAGCTAAATGATAAGGGACCTTTCTTTCTATGTATTCGCAGCACATTACACTTGTCTACATTGAGATTCAATTGTCATTCCCTGCACCATGCGTCAATTCGCTGCAGATCCTTCTGCATTTCAGTACAATTTTCCATTGTTATAACCTCTCGGTATACCACAGCATCATCCGCAAAAAGCCCCAGTGAACTTCCGATGTCATCCACATGGTCATTTATGTATATTGTGAATAGCAACGGTCCTACGACACTCCGCTGCGGCACACCTGAAATCACTCTCACTTCGGAAGACTTCTCTCCATTGAGAATGACATGCTGCGTTCTGTTATCTAGGAACTCTTCAATCCAATCACACAATTGGTCTGATAGTCCGTATGCTCTTACTTTGTTCATTAAACAAAGCATTCGCTTTTGGTAGCAAGCAATCTCATTCCGAACCTAGTAAATACCAGAGTAACTTTTACTTGCACACGTAACTGTTAGAATAACAGCTGCAGCATCTTGTTTGTCGTTTCGAGCTTAGGGGAACAGTCGTGTTACTGGTGGAACACGGTACTTTCCTCCCACCTCCACCCACCAAGCTGCGGTTGTGCTCGAATTCGTTTCATAAAAAAAAGGAAGAAACGAAAAGGCAACACCAACAACCGTTCGGCCTGCGGGCGTAAACCGACTCTCGCAGCAGGCGCCCCCCGTGTAATCGCGTGCCCGGGTCTGGCCGCCCACGCACGCTGCGCGCTGGGCGGTGCTTTCTAACGGCGGCCAGCCCGCCTTACTCCCCATTGCTGCCGTGGCTGCTGCTCTGTTGCCTCCAATTTTCGCGGTTGTTAACTTACAGCCCCGCTCTCGGTGCTAATATCCACCCAAATTGCGAAACACACTCGCCCCATGTGATAGGCGGCAGGTGCGGAGAGAGTTTAGCTTTTCTTTAACATCCACTGCCGTTCTCTAGCCAAATTAGCCACAATCGAATACTTCTTTTATGTCCTCCTCATACGTTTTCGACTCTCTCCACAGACCTGTTAGATTTGTCCCCCTTATAGCTGTGGCTCAATAGGGCTTGAGAGAATAAGCAATATCGTGACTTAAACATAAGTTCAGAGGTCATCGAATGAGGACAATTGTTTCAAATGTAGAAGGTATTATTTAAACGCACATTGTTCTTCGTATAGAGGATCTGTAGGGTATAAATTGGTGCTCTGAAGCTGGTGCAGTTATATCGTCCCTCTATCCTTTAATTGTCTCGGTAATTACCCGTATGAACGAGTAGCTTTGTACGCTGGTAGCCATGAAATGCGCTACGTTGGAAAAAACCGACTGAATTAATTCTTCCGCTTCACAATATCAATACGCTCCTAGCGTACACCATACACGTACCTTGTTAAAGAATTCTATTAAAATTTCGCGTTGTAAAACACTGTAACGGAGAGAGAATATTAACACCTACGTTGCTGTATTGAAGCAATGTCAATAAAAATATTCTGTTCTGACCTGATTTTAACGGAGAAATGCTTTCAAGTATCTTATCAAAATTAATTTCATTTTTAAAGGAAGAGATTATCTCCATTTTACGAGCCAAGGCATTAGTAGTGATGCAGGCTAGAGTTTTGACATTTATGATCTGTTAAATTTAAATTATAATTGGGCTGACTTTAATGCAATCACTTTCAAATAAATGGTAAAACTGCTGCAAACTATTTGATATAGTTGTATTACCGGGTGATGCCCATAGGTGTTTAATATTTTCAATATTTTCAATCTCTGCTTGTGCGCCATTACAACAAACGAAAGGCAGATGGCCAAAAGAGTCTATTTATCAAATGTCTTATACTGTCAAGTTCTTCATTACTTCAGTTGGAGGGATAAGAAATAAGCAAACAAACAATTACGTTTAATACATACATTATAATCCTAAGGAAATGCAATCCGAAAGCAAAGGAAGTAGGTTACAGTGCACTTGTTCGCCCACTGCTTGAATACCGCTCAGCAGTGTGGGATCCGTACCAGATAGGGTTGATAGAGGACATAGAGAAGATCCAAAGGAGAGCAGCTCACTTCGTTACAGGATCGTTTAGTAATCGCAAAAGCGTTACGGAGATGATAGATAAACTCCAGTCGAAGACTCTGCAGGAGAGACGCTCAGTAGCTCGGTACGGGCTATTGTTGAAGTTTCGAGAACATACCTTCACCGAGGAGTCAAGCAGTATATTACTCCCTCCTACGTATATCTCGCGAAGAGACCATGAGGATAAAATCAGGGAGATTAGAGCCCACACAGAGGCATACCGACAATCCTTCTTTCCACGAACAATACGACACTGGAATAGAAGGGAGAACCGATAGAGGTACTCAAGGTACCCTCGGCCACACACCGTCACGTGGCTTGCGGAGTATGGATGTAGATGTAGATAAATGAACACTTTTGCACTGAAAATATGTTTGAAGCTTTTCGCTCCCAGAAATAGGGTGAGAGGCATTCTTCTTTACGCCAAAGATACGGAATTTTGTCGCAGAGGTTCTAGGATATGACTTTTATAGACTACGACAATACATAGATTACAAAAAATTACATTTACGTATCTATAAACAATACTCCCAACGGCCTTGCCGTCGGATCACTTGGGCTTGGCTAGAAATTGAATGAGTCACTGTCCGGGACTGCCGAGTGCTGTTGGCAAGCGGGGTGCACTCAGAACTTGTAAGGCCAGTTGAGGAACTACCTGACTGAGAAGTAGCGACACCCGTCACGAAAACTGCATACGGTGGAGAGAGCGCGGAGAGCGGGAAGAGCGGTTTGCTGACCACAAACCCCACCACATCCGCATCTGGTGACGCCATAGGGCTGAGGATGACGCGGCGGCCGGTCGCTACCGTTGACCTTGAGGGCATGTTCTGACGGTGTATGTATGTGTGTGTGTGTGTGTGTGTGTGTGTGTGTGTGTGTGTGTGTGTGAGCGCGCGAACGCGCGCGCGCGCGCGTGCGTGTATACTCAATATTAATTAAATTCAGCGTCCCTTCACCCCTCAAATTTATCTTCGTCGTTGGCTAATCGTTGTTTTGAGATTAACGTTCAGTTTTTCTTTGTCTTTCTTATTGCACTTGTTCCATTGGACATACTTTTAACAGAATTTTTCAAGGTGGCGATACACAACGCCTGTACGAGATGTATTAAAAATAGTTTTTTTAAGAATTTTGTTTATTTGTCTACACCAATCTTCGCCTTCTCTATATGGCTTCTACTAAATGTTACACTCTAATGCTAGTGCTTTTCCAACCTCAAAAAGACTTCTGGAACTCAGTCTTTGGGATAGCTTATTAATGGAGCCACTGTTGTTGTTGTGGTCTTCAGTCCAGACACTGGTTTGATGCAGCTCTCCATGCTACTCTATCCTGTGCAAGCTTCTTCATCTCCCAGTACCTACTGCAACATACATCCTTCTGAATCTGTTTAGTGTATTCATCTCTTCGTCTCCCTCTTCGATTTTTACCATCCACGCTGCCCTCCAATACTAAATTGGTGATCCCTTGACGCCTCAGAATATGGCCTACCAACTGATCCCTCCTTCTAGTCAAGTTGTGCCACAAATTTCTCTTCTCTCCAATTCTATTCAATACCTCCTCATTAGTTATGTGATCTAAACATCTAATCTTCAGCATTCTTCTGTAGCACC